>NC_054381.1:154124580-155324580 GCF_017654675.1 Xenopus laevis
CTAGCTAAAGTTGGCTGAAAATTCATCTTGTTAGGTAAGGAAATGCTTGTGATGTTGCTCTGTACAGAAACTAACACGAGTGAGAAGAGAAGAGTCGTTCTGTGGTCAGTTCTAAGCAGGGAAACATCACAAGACATTCATTTTCTCACTAAATTCATTTTCAGCTGTGGGCAGTCAACTGAAATGACCAGCAGATGGTTCTGTTTTAAATTAATGATATCAGCAATTTGAAAAACTGCTAATATTTTGAAAACATGAAAAAAAAATTACATTCATGTGTTGTTGATGGTATATATTTCCTTTATTGCATAATGGAGAGTTTCTTAAAATACATTTTCGTTTTAATATACAAAAATCTGTATTTGGATGGAGTTCCCCTTTAATAAACAGCAATGACGAGTGTCCCAGTAATCTTTAAACTCCGTTAGACATAAACTCTCTGGAATATGCCTGTGTGGCAGAGGATAAGGTAAGAGAGCAGAACGCGTTTCATGCCTTCTACAGAAACGGAGACTGATTGTTGCTTGTAAATAATCAAATGTAATTAAGGGCTTAATCTCTTTTCTGCATCAGAGCACAAGGCTTTCTACTGAGTCTCCTCGATGTTCCCCAAGTGAAGGAATTATAAATACTCGGAGGATTCTCGGTGATGGAGTTGCATGAAAATGAGTGTCTATGACATACAACACCGACGTACCGCAGGTGAGATTCTTGGAGAGGCAGCTGACATCGGCGGAAATTTTGGCCGGGTCCCAGACGCAGTCTATGTCCGTGGCTTCTTCGTAACATTGGCGGTGTTGGTAACAGCAACTGCCAGGGGAGAGACGTTTCAGGGATAAATAGGGGGAAACACTGATAACATAAGTATTAGAAATATTTACCTATATGAGCTCTGTACTATAAGGTTTGTGCAACTGTTGGAAGTATTAGCCCCTTATGTAATAAAAGGAATTAAGTTTGCCCAAGTGCAGCAACCTATAGCAACCAATGTTTGCTTTTAAACAGGTTAAATGCTACCTGCTGATTGGCTGCTACAGTTTTATTTAACCAGATCAATCAGGTGTAGGTAAAAGACTCTCTTTTTGTCCTCACTGTGTCAGGTTCCTCAACAGAGCATAGGAGCCGCCACTTCTCCTTGTCTTCATAAATCAATTTAATTTAACCCCCTTAGATTTACTGTATCCACTGGAATAACTATAGACAGCATTGGACTGAACCATCCGCAAAGTTCCCTCCGGGCCTCGGCCCGAGCTGCAACCCCCCCTCCCCGCCCACCTCCCGCCTGTATCTTATCCATTCAAGGGCCACAGTTGGGGTCATGGAGGGAGGTTGGGTGTAATGGCATTCCATGGAGCAGATATCGGCCAATGGGGCGCACCGGGTTTACCCCCGTGTCCCTCAGGCCCAGTCCAACCATGACTATAGAGAAAGAAGACCCCATAGGGGATCTTGAGTGGCAGGGGTCCTGAACCATGGGTCTACTGTATAGAAATCCCCCCATCCCAGACATTCTCCCTGAAAATTAATGCAGCCACAAGTAAGGGAGGGGGGGGGTTAGTTATTGCTGTCCACTCTGTCCCTCTACGAATTTTTTTTTTTGCGGGGGGCCTGGCACCATGAAGTTACACCACTGACCTCATCTGTACATTGCACTGGCCCTACAGGGGAACATGGACTTATTACTGGATCCAAACTATAGTATGTAAAAGAGAAATCCACTGCAGAACAGTTAGTGGGTCATTGAATCTACAGAGACTTCTCCCACTGCAGTGCCTACTTGTGTTAGAGCTTTAGTTAATCGGAGGTTCCCAAATTGTTGGGATGGTCGCCATCTTAGTGCCTGACACTGTGCATGAGGGACCCAGACTGAATGGCAGTTAGGGGGAGATTAGGGGTGAATAGTTGTTTGCTCTGCTTTATACTCCTGGAAGCCCAACCAGAAGTCCAGTTACTGTGAAATTCGGGGCCTCCTCCTATTTTCTTTGCTAAGTATTCATGGATGGACGGTGGGACTGTTACGACTGATATTTGAATATATCTTGTTATGAGCTAAGAGGGTCTTTTATCATATGTTGAACCCACAAATTGGAGCTTAAACCCCCAAACATCCAAAGTCTACTGATCTTTGCGACAACTTTGCATATCTCTAACATTCCCTAGAAAAAATTAAGGAATATATTTTTCCTCAATTTGTTCAGATCAAGTCTAATTGCACCCCAATCTGTCTCATTCTAGACCCTCTCATGTCCCACCATATAATCATACAACAAGGCCCATTGGGAGGGACACTATTGCTGCAACATTCTTATTATGGAAGATTGGCTCATGTCTTGACTAACCAGCATTAAACTGACCCCCCCCCCCCCAGTTGGACTCTCCCTGCACCTCTTAGGACTTTAGGGCCATGATGCACTGGGCATTTTCACTGCTGCCAATAATTAGGGGAGACCAAATGCTGCAAATCCACATAATAAACTTTCCAAAGAAAAATGCAGGACATGCTCAGAGAAAGGTAATATGTGTATTTACTCAATTTTCAGTAAATACGAAAAATAAGTAGAAGGTGGACTGCAAAACCAATATATTAAAAGTACAATTTATTATATAATCACAAGAACACTGGCCGGCCAGGAAACACAGTGAATAAATTATGAATAAATATTTTCAGTAAATGTCGCCTCTAGTTACCGTTACAACCTATAGTAAGTGACAGAGACAGGTGCTGTAAGGGTTAAAATACGCCGGCTGAGAAATGTTACATAAGGAAAATATGTAAAAAAGGAATAATTTGCAATTGTGACATCCCTTTAATGTGATGTTAATATATAATGAAAGAAGCCATTGCTGAATCGTGAGATTAGCAGGCGGCTGTGTCCCTAATGCAAATGATACACAAGCTGGTGTATGTATAAACATCAATGTATTTGTCACTGGCTGATAATTCCCAACATGAAAGGCTAAATAAATAGGAAACTGTTGTGTCTACACAACCTAAACGCCCCCTTCATATCAGTGTGACACAAGGAAAGAAAAGTCATTATCATCTAACACCTACCTGTCCGTTTCATCAATGGGCTGCCCTTCCATCTCGTATCTGCAGGTGCAGCCGTAATCCTCAAGGTCTTTGGGACACAAGCCCGTCACACATTTTAATTTGCTCACAAAATTAAGCAAAGCTGGGAAATTGGTAAAGATGACCTGTAGCCAAGTAAACTGGGATCCAAGGCAATCTGTATGCAAAATACACATGTATTTATATTTGAAAGGGGAACCAAACTGCCCTGTTTTTGATGTTCTCTTCTCTTAAGTTTCTCTTATTGAATTTAAATGGTGTCCTGTGGTTGGAAGCCATGTGACTGCCCAAGAAATATTTTACTAAAAGAAGAGAAAATGCCACTAAAATGAAATTAATATATATATATATATATATATATATATATATATATATATATATATATATATATATATATATATATATATCGTTTATGGTCTCGTATATACTACATTGACACTTCCAACTTAATCCAAAGTAATTTTCTTCTCTGTCTCCTTGTACCTGTTTCTTATATAGATATGAAACACTAAGGGGATATATTTATCAAAGAGTGAAGTTAATAGTGAAGTTCCGCCACTAGAGTGAAATTCCACCACTCTGAATTAATTTCTATGGGATTTTTATAGGCGTATTTATCAAAGGGTGAACGTTCACTTTCACCCATTGATAAATACGCCTTTCAAAATCCCATAGAAATAAATTGAGAGCTGCGGAATTTCACTCTAGTGGCGGAACGTCACTCTTTGATAAATTTACCCCCATATAACTAGTGCTTCTTAAACGACGAGGTCAACTTCAGTTGTGGGGTTACTAGCAGTTCTGGGATGGCTCAGGGCTCCTTGTTACCTTTATACGAATCTTCACCTGAGATTATATACCAGAGTCCATAATATTGTATTTACTGTTTTTGAGATAAAACAAACTGCAATATTGTTTTTCCTAGGCAGTAAAGTATGAGGGTATAGCTCCCTTACAGCATTCCTCTCTCTATATTTATGTTAAACTGCAAAGGTAGATTTTAATGAAGGCTGGAAAAGCTAAGCTTCCCCAACCAACACCAATGAGTTTCCTACAATGAACAGGATGGAAGTTTGCTATGAAGTTGGCACTGTATTTATTCTGTTATGTGTTCTGGGGTATTAAACATGTAATTGGCACTGTATTTAAAGTACCAGGTTTTGTTGGGTATTAAAACATGGAATTAGCACTGCATTTATTCTTTCATGTGTTCTGGGGTATTAAACATGGAATTGGCACTGTATTTATTCTGTCATGTGTTCTGGGGTTATTTTACATGGAATTGGTACTGTATTTATTCTGTTATGTGTTCTGGGGTATTATACATGTAATTGGCACTGCAATATGGTTTTCCTAGGCAGTAAAGTATGTGGGTATACAGGGGCGATTCTGGCTATAATGCCGCCTGAGGCAGCCTTCTTTTGCCGCCCCACCCCTCCCCACGGCACTAACCTTTATAGCGCCGGAGAGGGCAGGGGCGGTCCGCGACGCTTAGTGCAGAGAGCGCAATAGCGCTCTCTGCACTAGAAGAGCCGAATTTCCGGTTTGAAAACCGGAAATTCGGCTCTTAGTTACCAGGAGCGGCATTTTTGCCGCCCCTGGCAACCAGGGGGGCGCTGCCGCCTGAGGCGAGTGTCTCAACTCGCCTCATTGGTGGAGCGCCCCTGTGGGTATAGCTCCCTTACAGCATTCCTCTCTCTATATTTATGTTCAACTGCAAAGGTAGATTTTAATGAAGGCTGGAAAAGCTAAGCTTCCCCAACCAACACCAATGAGTTTCCTACAATGAACAGGATGGAAGTTTGCTATGAAGTTGGCACTGTATTTATTCTGTTATGTGTTCTGGGGTTATTTTACATGTAATTGGCACTGTATTTATTCTGTTATGTATTCTGGGGTATTATACATGGAATTGGCACAGTATTTATTCTGTTATGTGTTACATAGTTACATAGTTACATAGTTACATAGTTACATAGTTAAATTGGGTTGAAAAAAGACAAAGTCCATCAAGTTCAACCCCTCCAAATGAAAACCCATCATCCATACACACACCCCTCCCTACTTTTAATTAAAATTCTATATACCCATACCTATACTAACTATAGAGTTTAGTATCACAATAGCCTTGGATATTATGTCTGTCCAAAAAATCATCCAAGCCATTCTTAAAGGCATTAACTGAATCAGCATCACAACATCACCCGGCAGTGCATTCCACAACCTCACTGTCCTGACTGTGAAGAACCCCCTACGTTGCTTCAAATGAAAGTTCTTTTCTTCTAGTCTAAAGGGGTGGCCTCTGGTACGGTGATCCTCTTTATGGGTAAAAAGGTCCCCTGCTATTTGTCTATAATGTCCTCTAATGTACTTGTAAAGTGTAATCATGTCCCCTCGCAAGCGCCTTTTTTCCAGAGAAAACAACCCCAACCTTGACAGTCTACCCTCATAATTTAACTCTTCCCTCCCTCTAACCAATTTAGTTGCACTTAGACTCTGCACTCTCTCCAGCTCATTTATATCCCTCTTAAGGACTGGAGTCCAAAACTGAACTGCATACTCCAGATGAGGCCTCACCAAGGACCTATAAAGAGGCATAATTATGTTTTCATCCCTTGAGTTAATGCCCTTTTTTATGCAAGACAGAACTTTATTTGCTTTAGTAGTCACAGAATGACACTGCCCAGAATTAGACAACGTGTTATCTACAAAGACCCCTAGATCCTTTTCATTTAAGGAAACTCCCAACACACTGCCATTTAGTGTATAACTTGCATTTATATTATTTTTGCCAAAGTGCATAACCTTGCATTTATCAACGTTGAACCTCATTTTCCAGTTTGCTGCCCAGTTTTCCAGTTTAGACAGATCACTTTGCAAAGTGGCAGCATCCTGCATGGAACCTATAGTTCTGCACAATTTAGTATCATCTGCAAAAATAGAAACAGTACTTTCAATGCCCACCTCCAGGTCATTAATAAACAAGTTGAAAAGCAAGGGACCTAGTACAGAGCCCTGCGGTACTCCACTAACAACACTGGTCCAATTAGAAAATGTTCCATTTACCACCACTCTTTGTAGTCTATCTTTTAGCCAGTTCTCTATCCAGGTACAAATACTATGTTCCAGGCCAACATTCCTTAATTTAACCAGTAACCTTTTGTGTGGCACTGTATCAAATGCTTTAGCAAAGTCTAAGTAAATCACATCCACTGCCATCCCAGAATCGAGGTCTCTACTTACATTCTCGTAAAAAGAAATTAAGTTAGTCTGGCAAGATCTATTACGCATAAAACCATGCTGGCACAAACTCATAGTATTATGATTTGCTATGAAGTCCAGTATCTTATCCTTTATTAACCCTTCGAAAAGCTTTCCTAATACTGACGTCAGACTAACTGGCCTATAGTTTTGAGGCTGAGAACGGGATCCTTTTTTGAATAGAGGCACCACATTAGCAATTCGCCAGTCTCTCGGCACAATGCCAGATCTCAATGAATCCTGAAAAATTAAGTAAAGAGGTTTGGCAATCACAGAGCTAAGCTCGCTAATTACCCTGGGATGAATACCATCTGGCCCTGGACCTTTGTTAATCTTAACATGTTCAAGTCTCTTTTGAATTTCTTCATGTGTGAACCATGCATCATTAGTTGTATTACTAGAATTGGGAGTGTTAAGAAGGAAACCTTCACTTACTGGTTCTTCATTTGTGTAGACAGATGAAAAATACGAGTTCAGAATCTGCGCTTTTATTTTGTTTTCATCAACCAGCTGACCCCCCTCTGATACTAAAGGTCCCACCCCTTCCTGCTTCATTTTTTTACTATTGACATATTTAAAAAATAATTTTGGATTTTTTTTACTGCTTGCTGCAATATCCTTTTCTATAGCAATTTTAGCTTGCCTTATAGCTTCTTTGCATGATTTATTGGCCTCCTTGTACCTTATAAATGATTCGGCTGTACCAGCTAACTTGAAAGCCTTAAAAGCAGGTCTTTTCTTACCCACCTCAACACCAACGCTTCTATTGAACCAAAAAGGTTTTGCTTTGCAACGACGTTCCTTGCTTACAAGTGGAATATACTGACAAGTATATTTATTAAGCAGCATTTTAAAGACTTCCCATTTTTGTTCTGTGTTTAACCCTGTGAAAAGCATTTCCCACTTAATATGTTGCAGAGATGCCCTTATACTGTCAAAGTTTGCACGTCTGAAATTTAGTGTTTTAGTTACTCCCTTATAGAATTGCTTCTGCAACAGAATCTCAAAGGAGACCATGTTATGATCACTATTCCCTAAATGCCCCTCACCCACACAAATGTTAGAGATGAGTTCAGTATTGTTAGTTATTACAAGGTCCAAAAGAGAGTTATTCCTAGTAGGTTCTTGAACGAGCTGGAATAAAAAGTTGTCATTCAGCATATTTACAAACCTACTAGCTTTTTCTGTCTTAGCAACCCCATTACCCCAGTCAATGTCTGGATAATTGAAGTCACCCATAGCAACAACTTGACCCAGCTGTGAAGCCGCTTGTATCTGCAAGAGTAGCTGGGCTTCATACTCGACACTTATACGAGGTGGTTTATAGCATACACCAATGATAATTCTTTTTGATACCTTTTGCCCAGTCGAAATCTCTACCCAGAGTGATTCTACACCCTCACCAGTGCCAGCTATTTTTATTTCTTTAGCGCATGGCTTTAATTCAGGCTTTACATACAAACACACTCCTCCACCCTTTTTAATCCCTCTATCCCTCCTAAAAAGGGTGTAACCATTTAAATTCACAATCCAGTCACATGTTTCATCCCACCAGGTCTCAGTGATACCAATTATATCATAATTTTTAGAGCATGCAATTAATTCTAGGTCTCCCATTTTACCTGACAAACTCCGTGCATTTGCCAGCATACAGCGGAGGTTATTACTTTTACTTTTGAAATGTGCATTACTTGGTAAAGAATTATACGTTAAGTTAGTATTATTCTGTTTTCCTTGTAACAGAGGGACCTCCTTAGCTGGTAAACTGTATGCCCCCCTCACTCCTCCCCCATGACCCCTTACTAACCCCACTGCCCCGTCTACACTAGCTTCCCCATAATCCTTTCTCTCACCCACCCCCCCTTGCCTAGTTTAAACACTCCTCCAACCTCTTAGCCATTCTTTCCCCTAGCACCGCGGACCCCCTTCCATTGAGGTGCAAACCGTCACGGCTGTATAAGTTGTACCCCAACGAAAAGTCAGCCCAGTGCTCTATGAACCCAAACCCTTCCTTCCTGCACCAAGACTTGAGCCACGCATTAAGCTCCCTAATCTCCCGCTGTTTTCCTAAACTTGCACGTGGCACAGGCAAAATTTCAGAAAAGATTACATTGGAAGACCTTTCCTTGATCTTAGAGCCTAGATCCCTGAAATCATTCTTTAAGGTCTTCCATCTACCATTTATTTTGTCATTAGTACCGATATGCACTAAGACAGCTGGGTCGTGCCCAGCCCCACCCAATAATTTGTCTATCCGATCAACCACATGCCGAACCCTGGCACCAGGTAGACAGCAAACTGTTCGGTTGTAGCGATCCGGACGACAAATTACCCTATCCACTTTCCTAATAATTGAGTCCCCTACAACCACAATCTGCTTAGGCCTGACTCTACTCTCCCCCCCACCACTACTAGAGAAACTGGTCTCCCGGCTGTTAGAGAGATCAGCCCCATCTAGAATTGCCAATCCAGAGTTCATACTCCCATCATCTTCACACAATCTGGCAAATTTGTTGCGATGTATAATCTCCGGATCAGCCTCCATTTTCCTTTTGCCCACCTTAGATTTTCTAACTGTCACCCAGCTAGCTGCCTCAACATCCTGCTGCTGTTCTGTTCCCCCCAAACTATCTGACCCCGCTAGGTCCTGCTCAGTGAGCAAAAGACTCCTTTCAAGATTGTCAATCGACCGCAGTGTTGCAATTTGTTGCTCTAGTGCTCTAACTTGAGCCTCCAAAGTGGCAATTTGCTCACATCCACCACAGAGGTAAGCATTTTGGATCTCTTGTTCCAAATCTGCATACATATGACAGACTGTGCACTGAGTCAGACCTTCAATCTTGCTAGCACTCATTATCCCAGTTACAGATCAAAACAGGAAAAAATATAAATAAATATATAAAATAAAAATGAGGGTTTAGAACAAAACTTTTGACCTAGTTTGAACCTCCTTTAGTCCGGTGTTTGTAACTCCACTTACAGAACCCCCACTTAACGAGCAAACACTTAAGAGAAGCTAACACTAGAGCAAGCTCCACTGGAGTCCCAGGGGTTCTATTTATACAGTCTGTTCAGGTGCAACTAATCAAACCCCACCCCCTCAAACGGAGGGAAAACTGCAAAGTAAAGCAGGTTGTGACAAACTTGCTGTAAGCACACTAGCACACCAAACTTTGCTGTTTAGCACCCAAGACAGAAAAAAAAAAACCTTTTAAAAAAAAAATTAAACCACAGTAGTTAAATATAAACCTTAATATAAAAAAGCAGTTAAGAAATACTTATCCTTTTCAGATGATTTGTTTGCTTTAAGTTGCTTTAAACCTGTCAGCAGCCTGATTCAAACAGGAATTGACACTGTATTTATTCTGTCATGTGTTCTGGGGTTATTTTACTTGTAATTGGCACTATATTTATTCTGTTATGTATTCTGGGGTATTAAACATGGAATTAGCACTGTATTTATTCTGTTATGTGCAGTAACATAACTTGGTGGGGGCGGGCTGTGCAGACAGGCCCGCCCCCACCCTCGTCCCCACGATTTTCCTCTGCCGCTGCAGCCGACTCCAGCCGGCTGCAGAGCGCACGATTTTCCGCTGGGGCCCTGCGGGGGTGCGGACCCTGGCCCATTTGCACCCCCTGCTCCCCCGGTAGTTACGCCCCTGGTTATGTGTTCTGGGATTATTATACATGAAATTGGCACTATATTTATTCTGTTATGTTTTCTGGGGTTATTATACATGAAATTGTCACAGCATTTATGCTGCCGTGTGTTCTGGGGTTAGTATTCATGAAACTGGCACTGTGTTTATACTACAGTGTGTTCTTCGGTATTACACATGGAGTTGGTCCTGAGATGCTATGAAAGAATCCATGTACAAAATGTCACTATTTCCAAACCCCAAAATTACCCCTTCCATATGGGAAGCTACATTATTTCTTTCAGTATGGTGGCAGTCTATGGAATATATAGATACTCGGAAAGGTGCAAGGGGATTCTGGGAGTTGTAATGCAAAACAACTGGAGGGCTACAGGTTGACCATCCCTATGTTCTATAATCCCTACCCTCTCGATGGGGCCCTGACATCGCTGCATAGCCATAAACTCAGGCCCTGCCATTCCCTTTCTCTGCTTTGTACTAATATTGCTCAACATTAATCACCTCTATTGATATGAAAATGAAAGAGATTTGGCTTTTATGATGCAACTTGCATCCCATGGTATATTAGGCAGATATTACTTTATTGCTCTTTAACCAAACGGAAAATCATATTATTATTAATAGCGCGAGTCGCTAATCTCCGAGGTACTCTCTATTGTTTCATTCCATTGGGCAGAACATTTGTTTGTCAGGATCTCATCCTCACTGTAAGGCAATTAGAAATATACAATATCGGATCTAATTAACTGTTAGTTCAAGGTCACCTTGGAGGGAAACAAATGTATCCTATATTTCATTATCCTGTGGCCTTTTTTCAGCCTATTGGAGTTATGGTTGATGGCATGGAATGCAGAATAGACACAATATAATTTTGCTAAGAAGTACAGGCTCATTATGGAGTGCCATTCATAATAAAAGTAGGGTAATGTCATAGAGCTTTAGAGAAGGCCTGATCATATTCCAACATTCTTTGGTATTATTATGAAGTATAGCGCACTTACTTATTAACTCTGCTTATTAATGGTTACCCCAAGTTCCCTGAGCCCTTATTTAACAAGTAAAAATTCCGCACTGCAGTGCCACCCCAATTCTAGTGCAATCAAACCCATATCTTCTTATTTCCTTATTCAAGTGCTTCTCCCATATCTGCAGTTATTAACATGTATTTATATAGCGCCAACATATTGCGTAGCACTGTACATCATTGTACAGTTGCACATCATCCACTGTCACTGCACTAGTTATTCATGGAGGCCAGGTATCACCCAGATATTGGCATCATAGGGCCAGGGAATGTGAATTGGCCCATTTACTGTGTTTATTGGTAACACTTTAATTACCATGGTGTTGTTTCTCAAAGTCTCTATGTCTGTGCTAAGAAACAAAATGATCAGCACTTTACGTGGTTGTCCAAGTCTTTTGATGAAGAAATGGGCAAGACCTTGTGGGAGATAAGGTTTAACTCAACGTTAGATGTGGAGACTTATTCTCTCTTATTATATTGTATCTTGACCTACTTTGGGCTTGACCTCCAGTCCTGCCATCTAGTGAGTGGGTTAACATACTTAGTTACCTCCTATGGCACCTTGAATTGACTCTGTGTCCTTAACTGGACACCAGCACATTTGTGGGGGTGTTTTGCTCCTATGAATTGACATACTGCACCATATTTTCATTTTTAACCCTATATGTCTGTGGTTTAGTGGAGTCTTTCTAGCAAAACCCAAACTACATCCTTGATAATAGGGTTATTTTTCTTTGACACTGGACACAAGTGTAAGAGTACTAAATTGGCATAAGAACACCCATTAATGCTTGTTTTAAAAGCACTTTTGTGTGGGGTCTGGCTGTTGATTAGAAATCTGGTGCTAGGTGCAGAATGCCTTGCCAGTGTCTGAATGAAGCTACGGGTGGGAGGGGGTGCCTACATATCTCCCCCAATCTAACCCTCATGTATAGAGTACGGCTATTGCTGGATGCAAATATTAATGTGCAGAATGAAGGTGTCTGGCCTCTGTAGGATTATCTGGAGGAACCAACATGTCTATAAAACCTCCACCCAAGACAATGCAAGTAAGCAGGTAGGTGCCAGCCTATTAAATCTAAGCAGAGAGGTAAATATAAGGGACCCACCATATAGGGTTGGCCTTGGACATGGCAGCTTAGTAATTATCATATCATAAAGATGTTTGCTCAATACCTTATAGTCATAAGAAACTCAACTGGAGTAATCGTTTATATGTGGGCACTTACCCAGGAATGCCGTCACACTTTCTATGTTTTTAAAGACTCCATTGAATGTGAAGTTGTCTGAAACAGAGGAGAGAAGCCATAGAATATTGTTAGTAAACATGAGCAGGAATTATATATTTAAATGGCAACATCATTTTCTTGTGATTTTTCCATTCATGTTTGAGAGTGGGAGGGGTTTATTATGCTTTCTAACTAAGGGGGTCCCTGATCATAGCCCAGCATGGGGCTCCCCAATATCTTGTACCTTTGCTGAAAAGACACAGATTCAGTCAAAGGGAATAACTTTATCTCTGTGGAGTTCTGGGGAAACAATTGCATTATCCAGTATTATTAGGTTCATTAGCAGGATAATTAGTGGAGATACAGGCTGGAATCCTTATACTTAGGGGCCAAAAGTTAAAAAAGTTAATTAAAGTAACAACAGCCAAATGGCTCCATCCAGCCCTGTTGGAAGCCAATGACTGAATACGCCCATCAATTCTCAAGTCAGTTTTCTAGATCATATATAATCAAAATGTAACAATAACCAGCACTTACTCAGTTCCCCAAGGGGTATTTCCGCAAAGTCAGGTAATACTGGGGATCCACCGGATTCCTGAGCATTTATGGTCTCTACAACGCAATCATATGTGTTATTAGGCATAACATTTATATGTAACATTGGCTTGTGGTGGAACTAACACTCCTTTAGAAGCCTAAGCCTTTCAGGGGTAGTACAAACCTCTAGTAGGAGAAATTAACAAATGTCTCAGAAAGTCATTCACAGTTACACAAATCAGTTTTGTGTCCAGGTGTTGGGTTTGTGTGATATACAGTAAGGTAAACTGTGGGGAATAGGCTTGCGGCCCTGTCTGAAGTAAAAAAACTAAAGTTGCAAAAATCAAGAACGTCCAACTAGTAGTCCTTCAGCTATATAATGTAGATTCATACTTCCCAACTTGATCCACCACTCATTTAGGAATTTTATTAGGCTCTTCAGCAGTTGATGGAGTAGCATTGGTGGTTGATGTGTTTTTTGCTACAAATAACCCTTCAGCTACTACTGAACCCAGCACCCCCTAATAGTCGACAGTCAGCTGGTTGCATAGAAGCAGCAGCTACATCTACTGTATTTAACAATAGCTACTCAATATAATATCTCTGGGTAACAATGTTCTTCCACCTCTGGAATATTGGAGGCCTCAGGCAAATGCCCTCTCTGCTCATTATAAATATAAAATATATATTACACTATATATAGCTGACACTTGTCCATAATACCGTATGTATAACAGCCAATATTTATATCCAGGTAAATGGGAAATGTTTTCATTGAGCAGCAACCAATAACAACAATAACATTATTACTCTCATTATCAGCATCAGAGAAAGTAAAAGCCAAATGCTGATTGGTTACGGCACTGGGGCACTTTGTAGATGTTCTTCATATGTATTGGGAGCTGTTTCAAGGAGACCTGTTGGAAGTAGACTGGGCACTCTTTACAATGCTAGTATATACAACCAAGGAACAAAGTATTTCCATTGGAAGTTCAGTGATTATGTGATGCCCTGAGATATTCTACAATATGTTTTGTTATAACTGTAAGCAGCCAGTGGGTTGGATAATGGCCAGTCCCATCATCCAGCACCATGGACAGCAGAACTGTCCTCTCCATCTCATTTTAGTTTTCTCCAGGGCAGTCTCTCACAAGTCAATGTGATCCTTTCAGCACCAAGAACATTGCCGTGATGTCTCCCCAAATGCAGAGTTTGTAATAATTCGAATGCTAAATTCCACAGGATGTGCATCTGCTTTACTAGTGTAGGGTATGGCCATAAATAAACTATAATTTTATTATTATCATGTATTTATAGAGCGCCAGCATTTTACACTGCAATGTCCATCCATCTCTTCTTATTAATGTTATTTATCCATCAACACGCAACATGAACATGCTTTCTTACTGCTAATTATTATTATTATCATATATATATGTTCCTGAAGACGGCTCCAGCGGTCGAGCCAAAACGTTGATTAATAAAAGTTTTTCTATTTTCGTATAAAGACCTGTTGGTGTGGTTTTTCTCTTTTGCTTATTACTATTGATACATGTAACCAGCACACAGGCATTGCTTTTTGGTTGTCCGTGTGCACTGTGTCCAAATTTGCTATATATATATAAATATATATATATATATAAGGGATCTTTCGGTAATTGGAGACTCCATAAATTAAGTCTACATAAAAAAAATCATTTAAACTTGAATTCAACCCAAAAGGATTATTTTGCTTCCAAAAAAGATCAATGATATTTTAGTTGGTATCAAGTACAAGCTACTGTCTTCTTATTGCCAGGAAAAATGGAAATTATGTTTAAAAATTTTGATTATTTGATTAAAATGGAGTCTACAAGAGACGACCTTCACATAACTCGGAACAATTGGCATCATGTAAAGCTTTTAGTGCACCCCTATGCTTCTAGATATAGAATGATCTGTAGTTACAAATCCCACAATTCATTGCTATCCACCCTAATCCAAGGGCTCAGAAGAATCAGAAGACAATGTGACATTTAAATGGATATCTCTTGATTTTTCAGCCAAGGACACATTGGGCATGATGAGAAACAAAACATTTTCAAAAATGTTGAGGGCACAAATATCTCTTCACTCTTACTATGTTCAGCATTTAGGATTGGGAAATGAAGTCATTTGCCTTAGGTGCCCATCATCACATGGGCTTCTTAGAAGGGAAAATACTGATAAAAGCACAAAGGGCATGTTATATATGGTGGATGTGAGCAGCCATTATTGTTCACAGGTTGGACACATTTGAATAACACACATTTTGCCCCTTAGACTGGGGCCCCAGCCTACCAACATTGACAGCTGCTTGATAAACAATGTGCATATCTAACTTTGAGTATGATGTAGAGTAGAGAGTAGTAAGTCTAGATCAAAAATAATTTGACATGGAGCATATCTAGGGATTCATTAAATGTATCTATTATACATCACTGTTATCTTAAATAGTAATAATGGAGTTGTGTTATTTGCAAGCTCTGATCATTCATTCTCTACCTATTTCTTTTCACACAACTGATCCCGTGTTCTATGGTGGGGTCTCCATCCTTTTTTACCCATGAGTGGCTTTCTGATGGAAAAGGAATTGGGGAGCAACACAAGCATGAAAATGTTCCTGGGGTGCCAAATAAGGGTTGTGATTGGCTAATTGGTAGTCCCTACGTGGACTGGTAGCCTACAGGAGACTCTGTTTGGCAGTACTGATGCAACCAAGCCTGGAATTCAAAAATAATCATCTGCTTTGAGGCCACTGGGAGCAACATCCAAGGGGTCGGTGAGCAACATGTTGCCCTCGAGCCACTGGTTGGGGATCACTGATGTACAGCTTTTGCTGATGCATTCTCCATAGATTTCAGTTAAACAACACCCTTAGTGTTCACACATAGATTGTGCTTCACTCTTGCCTATGAAGAAGGCCAATGGAACAGGAGCAGAAGCAAAGTGTGTATAAAATGATTGTAGAATTGGCTACATTTAATCTCAACGAGGCAATAACTGCACCAGTGCAACAAGCAAACAAACAAACTTGATTCAAATGAAGAGGAGCCATACTTGCACAGCACTGGAAACAAAGTAAAAGCATTTTAAGGCAAAACAAAGGACCACTGGAAAGTATAGACCAGAAAATGCCCATGGACGTGACTATCAGGGTGGCCATCCTATTGGTTCTCAGTAACAAGAGATTACTGTAATTCTGTGTTTCACACAAAGTGGCACTTGTCTCTTCCCTGATAGCTGAACAATCTGCCTGTATATGTTACTGTCGTATACTTTTTCAATATGGCCACACGTAGAACAAGAGATCACGTGTTCCCTTGATAATGGGCTTTGATCCGAAATATGTTGTGTAACCACATCCCAGAATAAAATGTGCTGCAGTCCTTCTTCTCTATCTATTGCAATTTGTGTATCGATTTTGCCTCAGCACAGACAACTAACATAGAAGTAAGGCATTTGTTTTTTTACGTTTTTTTATACAAACTCACCAAAAAAAGTTTCTTTTTGGAATTGCAACAGTCTTCTTTGGTACCATAACACCAGAGTCTACGAGCCCTTACACACACACACACCATCTCACAATCATACAGCAGTACAATAAATAGTATTCTTTTATCTCTTCATCTTTTTAATTTGCCAAAATTTGCTTTTTTCTTTTTACCTGCAATACCGTTTCTCCTCCTCCTCAGAAATGTATACATCTTAATGATGCCTCAGTCCCAACACACTCTTTAAAGGGGAACTATCATGAAAATGAAATTTAATATAAGCTTCATCATACTGAAATAAGAAAAAAATACAATAAATTAAATATTCTGCATTGTTTTTGAAATAATCAAGTTTATGTTCACTATTCCTCTCTCAGCATCTGTTTCTCTTCATTCTCTCTTCATGCAGCAGTTGGGTGTCAGATATTCATTGACAGTTGGGGGCAGATTTATCAAGGGTCAAAAAAAAAAATCAAGGGTTATCAAGGGTTTATCTAAGTGAATTAGAGGGAATTTTCGAAGTAAAAAAAATTCTATATTCAAAGAAATGTTTTGGATACTTTGACCATCGAATAAGATACTATGACTTCGAATTTACTTCGACTTCGATTCAAGGTAAAAATCGTTTGACTATTCGACTTCAATACTTCGCCAACTTAAACCTGTGGAATTGCTGTTTAGCCTATGGGGGACCTCATGTGTGTTTTGCTAAGTAGAAGGATTTTTTGGGAAAATCGTTCGAATCGTTTGATTCGAAATACGATCGGAGTACGATCCTACTACGATCGGAATATTATCGTACGATGTATAAAATCCGGAGGATTCTATTCGATGGTCGAATTTCAAACTTTTTTCTACTATGAAATTCCCTTCCTAGCAGATGAATTAGAGCTCACTCAAATAACTGATTCCAGTACAAACAAAATCCAACAAAATAACTGCCTTTTGCACAAATCCTGCATGTAGAGAGACATGATGTCTGGTGAGTTTAATAGAGTGACCTCTAATACATCTTCTAGGCAAAAGGAGCCCCCCTATAAGATATATTGGATCTAACTGTCAATGAATATCTGACACCCAACTGCTGAATGAAGAGAGAATGAAGAGAAACAGATGCTGAGAGAGGAATAGTGAAGATAAACTTCATTATTTCAGAAACAGTACAGAATTTTTAAAAGGATTGTATTTAGAAAGTTTCTTATTTCAGTGTGCTGAAGCTTATATTAAATTTTCATTTTCATGATAGTTCCCCTTTAAGATGAGAAAATATATATCCCTAAACTCTCCATTTGCTGCAGTGACCATACTTTCAGCAGACTAGAGATTATTTTCTTAAGGCAAATTAAAGGGGGAGCGGGAGAAAGATTCTTATCTAATGGCAGCCTTTGCTTCAATGAAGTCTGGCTGAAAGAGAGAATGAGATGTTCCAGCAGACAAAAAAAAAATAGGAATCATGTCAAAAAGAGAAAGAAAAAAACAAGAAAGGAGGTTTGTCTTCTGATGGTTCCTATGTCTCGTTTACAAAGAGTTGTGTCACTGTTTGTGCCCCCATGAGATTTTCTTGTTAGTTCTGCTATAAACTCACAAACTGGGAATATTGGCAAACCCCAGTATACTTGTATGTATCCAAATGGGCCAGTTCTATCACCCATACTAATTAGGGGGCCCATTTACTTAGCTCGAGTGAAGGAATAGAACAAAAAAAAACTTCGAATTTCGATTTTTTTTTGGCTACTTCGACCATCGAATGGGCTACTTCGACCTTCGACTACGACTTTGACTTTGAATCGAACGGTTCAAACTAAAAATCGTTCGACCATTCGATAGTCGAAGCACTGTCTCTTTAAAAAAAACTTTGACCCCCTAGTTCGCCACCTAAAACCTACCGAAGTCAATGTTAGCCTATGGGGAAGGTCCCCATAGGCTTTGCAATCTTTTTTGGGTTGAAAAATCGTTCGATCGATGGATTAAAATCCTTCGAATCGATCGAACGAATTGCGGTAAATCCTTCGACTTCGATATTCGAAGTCGAAGGATTTAACTTCGACAGTCGAATGTCGAGGGTTAATTAACCCTCAATATTCGACCAGAAGTAAATTTGCCCCCAGGTGTTTTAAAATACTAGTGCCGAAGACTTTAAATTGTGTAAGGAATAAACAGTATTATACAATCTGTGACTACGTTCAAATCGTTTAATTTAAAGTCGAGATACAGAAAGAAACTTTTAAAGGGGAAGTTAATTCTAGACTGAACTGTTGGCGTGATGTTAGACACTGCCAGTCTTACAATTTTGTTTTTTAGAGTTTTCGGTTCTGCCTTTATATAACCCTACACAATGCAGATGTACAAAGAGACTAGATTGTTATTGCCATTATAGGATATATGATGATTAAACTCTAGATTATCCAGATACAGGTATGGGACCTGTTATCCAGAATGGGGTTTGCTGGATAACGGATCTTTCCGTAATTTCGATCTTCATACCTTAAGTCTACTAGAAAATCATATAAACATTAAATAAACCCAATAGGCTGGTTTTGCTTCCAATAAGGATTAATTCAACTGCTCCTAAAAATAAGAGATAAAGCTTGTGGGTGATGATAACTAACCCAGCATAAATCTATGTTAATGTGTCTTTAGTGTTTATACCTTTTTTATTCAGTTTTATACTCTGAATTCAATCAAACCCCCCTTTTCCAGAATTTCCCCAAAAATATGGCACTTTTTTTTCTCCTATCTCCTATTCGTTATCCAGTTTGTCTTTCTAAACACTGCCTGGTTGCTAGGGAAAGTGAGACCCTAACAACCAGACAATGCTTTAGAGATAAATATAAATTAGTTAAAAAAACAATAGTGAATTGTAACTTGTAACATGACTGCACATTTTTTTGATTTTTTATGTCCAATATTTGCCTTATATCAAGTTTATCTAAATAACATATCTAGAGTACGGGTAATAACTTAATTTACCTTTAAACTGGGCTCACACCACTATCTTGTAGAACAAATATGCATTCTCCCCAAATCTTACCAAGATAGTCTTTCATAATTTGGCCCCCAATACTGATCAGATCCCCCCATGGGGACAGTTCAACAGATTGGGAACCACTCGTCTAGAATATGCTAACAGATTAAAGGGGTGGTTCACCTTTAAGTTAACTTTTATTATGTTAAAGAATGGACAGTTCTAAGCAATATTTAAATTGGTCTTCGTTATTTATTTGTTATAGTTTTTTTAATTATTTGCCTTTTTTCTTCTGACTCTTTCCAGCTTTCAAATGGGGGTCACTGACCCCATCTAAAAACAAAGGCTCTGTAAGGCTACACATACCGGGGCAGGTTTATGAAAGGTCGAAGTGAAAATTAGAATTTAAAAAATTCGATTTTCAAGCTAATTTTTATGTACTTTGACTAGAGAATAGTCCAAATTAGATTTGAAGTTGAAAAAAATGCGAAAATTCGAATTTCAAAATTTATCATGTACTGTCTCTTTAAAAATTCGACGTCGACCAATAGCCATCTAAAACCTGCCGAATTGCTGTTTAAGCCTATGGGGGACCTATTTGGAGTCAATTGGGGTTTTTTTTTGGAAAAACTTCAAATCGAATTTGTTTGAATGCACTTATTACTTTGTATTACTTCGTTATTACTTCATATGATTCGAATTAGATCGAAAACTTACCTATTCGACCAAAAAAACCTTCGATTTAATTTTAGTTGGTCTTTTTGAATTTCGAAGTTTTTCAAATTCAAAATTAGACCCTTGATAAATCTGCCCCTTATTATTTCACTACTTTTTATTACTCATCTTTCTATTCAGGCCTTTCCTATTCATATTCCAGTCTCTTATTCAAATCAGTTAATGGTTATTAGGGGAATCTGGACCCTAGCAACCAGATGGCTAAAACTGTCCACTGTAGAGCTGCTGAATGAAAAGCTAAATCACTTAAAAATCACAAATAATAAAAAATTAAAACCAATTGCAAATTGTCTCAGAATATCCCTCTCTACATCATACTAAAGGTTAACTCAAAGGTGAACAAACCCTTTAATTTAAAAAGAGCTGCCCCTTTATCGATTACACCTTAATTTCATACATAAAAACAGCCATGACACATGCAGAAATATTAAATGTATTTTGACAAATTCTACATAAATGAAAGTAAAAAAATAAAACCTGGCATGACATACAGTAAATTTCCATAAATTCATTCAAATTCTGAAATGACGGAATCAGCTCTTTAATCTTCTGCATTTTGTAATTGATGTTAGAAATTCAATAAAAGTAGAATTAATTCAACTTACCAATGTGCAAAATCACCACCAGCCCCAACAGCTGTATAATAATCATTGTTTATTCACCCGCGCACAGTTATTTCTCCCTGACAAATAAAGTTACTTATTATAGAAGAGAACATGGACAGAATGGATTTTGTGCACAAAAAAGATAACGCAATAGCCACAGTGTATCAGATAAATCACTGGACAGAAGGAGTTGCTTTGGGTGGACAAAATCTCTAGAGTTACTAGGCTTAAAAGAATGATATTGTGACAGAGGTATATTGGATTTCACCAAACGGACTGTTTATGGGAAAACTAAGGGGGTTATTTACAAAAACTTGGATTTATCTCATATTTTATTACAAAAAACCATGACCAAACTTAATAATATACTTTATTAATAAATTAACTCAATTAAATCGGATTGAGGAAAAACTGGACAAAATCAAGCGAAAACAGTAATCGCTCGAATTTTTCTGGCTTTTTCCCCGAATCGCTCTATTTGTTGCCCAAAAACCCCAAAAAAAGTCAGATTTTCTGGCTAAACTCACCAAAGACCTTGATAGCTTCAATTTAGGATAGGTGCCTCTCCAATTGACTCATACAGGACCTCGACTGGTCTGAGATGAAGGATTATCAGATTTTTGCAGCATCAGGGTTTAATAAATCTCGAAAAATTCAGATTTTTCAAGATTTTACTATTCGGACTTTAATAAATAACCCCCTAGATTTTATCCCACGTTGAGATGCTTATTAATAAAGCTAATTATTCTATAAAAATTCATGAAAATGTTTCCGGCAAGGGCACTCTTTTATCAAATTCAGTGTTGGAGATTTTTATCATTCCTTGCCAGAGCAAAAAAAACAAAAATAGCTTTCAATCACATCAATAAACATGGACAAATATGTTTCCCTGTTGGATAAGTACAATGTTTACTGAACATACATAACATTTCCCTCAAACATCTCATGTATCCTCAACTAAATCCAATCCAAAAGATGACTCTTTCTATGATTAATTCCTTCTCTACTACTGTCCATCTCTAGTAGTCTCCCACCCACGTATCCAAACATCTATTGGTGTAACTCTGCTCCTTCCAGCTGATGAGTTAAACTAAAACATTATCCTCATAATATCATTTTCTGGAATCCTTCAGCAGAAGACGGCAGAAGAAAAGAGAAAAGTCTTACCTGGGATATATTAGTGGAAAGCAGTAGGGCGCAGGACAAATGACTTTAAAAAGCAAAGAAGGTAGTGATTTATAGCAACTTTGATGTGTATCATACCCCATGTGATCTTCTCTTTTAACTCAGTTCAACATTCATGAAATAATCCTTTCACAGGATACCTGAAGGTCAATATGCTCTTAATAATATATCTAGTGCATCCATATTAAAGGGTTCTTTTGTCCAAAGCACTCATTGCACCGCTGCTTGACTTAGTACTTAGCTACTAATTAAACAACAATTGCCCTATTGTTCCCGGCCTACCACGGGAATGATGCATTAATATGTTAGTAGGGTTAATGAACTGATATGGTGGCCCCTAACGATGACTGATATAAGAGCAACGCTCACTTAGCCGGGAACTCTACTTTTTTTTTTTATTTAATACATATTTGTTCTTAAATAGATTAAAACGGAATTGAAAGGCGAGGTTTCATAGGTAACCAATGTAGCACACGATGTTCAGAGGAATTCTGCAGATCCTTATATTATTCTTCTAAAAGAATGTATAATTATGAAATGTTTGCTCTTCAAACATGATTAGAATAAAGTCATTTTAGTTGATGATGTTATTTTAGAACAGGGAACCCAATCAGTTAAGTTCATTGTGGATCTCTAGGATTATTAAAAATATAAAATCATTAAAATGTAATCAGTATTTAATATGTAGAATTCCTTCCTGCAACAGGCAGAGGCTTACTTTTAATAATTCAAGGGGGTTGTTTAACTAAACCTCAAATTTATCTGGTCAGGCTTTTTGGGACAAAAACTAAAATAAAACTAAAAACTCAAATTTTTAAAATTTATTATACCCCGATGTTGCAAAAAAGCTGAAAATTTGCCATCTTAGACCTGTCGAGATCCAGTATTAGTCAATGGGAGAGGCACCATCCCTGTTTGCAGATATGGTGGTTTGTGTTGAATTTAGCCTGATAATCTGAAAAATTTGAGGTTTTCGTAAAAAAAAAACTTAAAAAAATTCAGGAAAAAAGTCTGAAAAAAATCAGCCAATTCGGGGTTCTGTTCAATTTTATCTGAGATTTTCCGATCATAATAATTTGAGTTTTTTTAAATTAATATATACCAGTAATGTCAAATCGTTCACAGAGTTTGGTCGTGTTTTTTTAATAAAATAATGAGATAAATTCAGAGTTTAGTAAATAACCCCCTAAATGTATGAATGTTTTTTTTTAATTCAAATAAACCCGAAGTTTTACCACACTAGATTTATCAAAACGTTAATATCTAAAAAAAAAAAAAAAAAAAAAAGCACTGCATTCGTATTCAACTTATTTTCATTGTGTCTACCAATTCTCCAAAAAGATGTGAAGAATTACTTGAAAAACCTCAAGTAAATATACATGCACAGATACTAAATTACTAGCTCGGGTTTTTTACGCTTATTTATTTTTACATTTTCTTGAGAATTTGCTTTGCAGGAAAATAAATTTGATTTTCACATTTTTTTGTCTGATTTTTTATCAGATTTTTTCATTTTTCACCCGAAAACTCTTAAAACTGTGGGGTATTGCAGGAAACCCAGCGCCCATCACAAAATCATTGGGACTTCTCCCATTGACTTATATACAACCTCAACAGGTCTGAGATGCCGGATTTTCTGATTCTGACTTTTTTCCAAAAAATTTTGATTTTTTAAAAGTGAGATTTATAAAAAAGAATCACAAGAATTTTCGAGGTTTTTGCATTCAGAGTTTAGTAAATAACCCCTTATGTCTGCACTTTTATTGTACTTCTACATTTTGCTTAGCCTTGGAATGCTCCCACAACCCCTCTTTTTGTGTATTTTTTCAGCCACTTCAATTGGGATGTCCCGGCACAACATTAACCTGTCTAAGAAAGGAAATGGTCCTCTTCCCCCCCTTCAGCACCCATAACATCCCAGAAATGCCACCACATTTAATGACTACACTCCCGCCCCATTTCCCAGGCCCAGTACCTTGGAGGTTATATTTGATATTGACCTTTTCTTCCCTCCTCACAGCCAATCAATAAATACATCACATTTCTTTTGCCTACAGAATATTTCTAACATATAACAACTCATCACACAAGATGCCACCAGACTTGTCACTGAAATTCTCTATTTATTGACCTCCCCTCTCATCAGTCCAGCCCATAATAAATGCATCTGCTACGATCACTCTTCCTCTGACAATCCCTCCACAAGCTTTACCATACACAATACAATTCAAAACAAAACTCCCTTTTCTGCATTTAATAAGCGGAACCCATCATTTTCTTTTCAAGTACAATGTAAGAGAAAGGAAGGTGATATAGTTTGGAGATCTTGTTTAGCTGGATGCGGCTCCCACTCCTATGTCTCATTGCCTTCTATTTTATTAATATTCCCATCTTTGTGCTTTCCATACCCAATAAAATCAGGTTCAGCAAATACTTTAATAACATGACTGAATAAGTATACGTATTGCATTTCCCACTTTATGACTGGCCGAGCATTTGACATCGATTGGCCTGTGATGCCTTGAAGAAGAAGACCCCAGAAATAAAAATCTGTCTAATTTTACAAGGATTCTTGACATCAGAGGTCCATGCCTAGGATTGCTTTGTGAAACACAAGTGTGTCTGGTCTAAATCAGTCAAGCTTTCAGGTAGGTTAAGACCACTGATCCTAGAAGTATTTAGGTGGTCTAAGAAAAGCTTTTTAAAAGAGATGGGATAAAGGCAAATTGACAGCGCAGGAACATTTTTCTGAAAATGTGTTTGAGTTGTAACCATTAACCATGACAGCTGGGGCTCCAGAACTGCTTGGCATTAGTTTGCTAATCAAAAAATCTGGCTTTTATCCCAGGTTGTTGTTGCTTGACTTCTTTTAGCAGTTTGCTTACTCTGCATGAAGGGCGACTGACTGAAAACCATAAAATATTTAGAATTATTTAGAAAAATAATTTAAATGCATTTATATGAGCAAATATAAGAGACACTAAGGGGGCACATTTACTAAGCTCAAGTGAAGGATTTGAATGAAAAAAATGTTTAATTTTCGGAAAATTTTTTAGGCTACTTCGACCATCAAATTGGCTACTTCGACCTTCGACTATGACTTTGACTTCGAATCGAATGATTCAAACTAAAAATCGTTTGACTATTCGACCATTCGATAGTCTAAGTACTGTCTCTTTAAAAAAAAATTGACTACCTACGTCGCCACCTAAAACCTACCGAGCACCAATGTTAGCCCATGTGGAAGGTCCCCATAAGCTTTCTAAACTTTTTTTTGATTGAAGGAAAATCCTTCAATCGATGGATTAAAATCCTTCGAATCGTTCAATTCGAAGGATTTAATCGTTCGATCAAACTATTTTTCCTTTGATCATTCGATTGAAGTATTTGCGGTAAATCCTTTGACTTCGATATTCGAAGTCGAAGGATTTTACTTCGATGGTCGAATATCGAGGGTTAATTAACCCTCTATCGACCCTTAGTAAATGGGCCTCTAAATGTTGGACCCAGAAGGCATTATTATGATATTATAATATTTGTAATTTTTTTACACGATTATGCTGGTTTCTTGGAACACTTTGCCTGAAATCCTTCTTCACAGGGAGCAGCAAATCAATCCAAACTGTCAGTTTGTTATTAAATTATTCTAAACTGGTATAACACAAGGCTCAGAACAGAAAAGATGACGTATGGGTGCTTTTAATCTAATGGGTTCCTGGGGTGGTGTATCTCAGGGGTACAAAGGTTACGGGAAATGAAAGTTTAAAAACAACAACAAAGCTGTAGGCAGTGATTTGTAGCATTTAAAAAGTATAAGTCATGGAAGTCACAAAAATGTTGGAAACACGTAGGGGCATGTTTATTAAAGGTCAGATTTTTCTGGTGGTTGGCCTTTTTGTCTCAAAAAAATTTGAAAAAGTGGCAGAAAAAAACCACACCTTTTTCCAGATCTAATATGTGACACTACTGCGACAATTCGAAACCGAAAATACTCCAGCTAAAGCCTGTCAAAGTCATGTATTAATCAATGGCAGATGTCCCTAGCCTTCGTGATCGTCGAGGGTTTAGGCATTTTGTGTTTTTTGTGTGACAATCCAGAAAAGTCGTGGTTTCCAGCGACAATTTGAAAAAGTAGCACAATTTGAATTGTCGCACCATTTTTGTTGTGACTTTTTTCCGTTCTGATTTTTTAGCAAATTAAGGCCGTTCGTGGTTGGAAGTTTGGTCAATTTTTTTTAATAAAAATGAGAAAGAAAACAAGTTTTAATTAATACCCCCTAAATGTTGGAACTTAAAAAAGCTAAACCTAAAGGGTTGCAAGGATACTAGCTACTGTTTCTAATATTTTTAGGACTTGTACATGTAGCCTCCCTGTCTTATACTGTACATCATTTTAGTTGTCTTGTCAAATCTGGACCACAAAAGAGCAATGGATGTAGTTATAGAGTTTATCTTTAAATAACATTGACATATTGTTGATGGACCTAATTTTAACAAACAAATTTGAATTATGTTTTCAAAAACTTGAACGTTTGGTATTTATTAAGCACAAAAGACTTGAATGTAAACGTTCTGCATCTAAAAGCTTGAAAGTTCATATAGAAGTCAATGGGAGTTGTCAAGCCGTTTTTTAAATTCCAGCTTTTTGAGTTTTTCGAAAATGTTTAAGCTTGTAAACGCACTAATTTTAGGTAATAGTTCACAAGGGTTTAGGTTTATTTATTTTTTAAATGATTTTCTAGTAGACTTAAAGGGATACTCTCATGGGAATTTTTTTTTTAATAAATGCATCAGTTAATAGTGCTGCTTCAGCAGAATTCTGCACTGATATCCGTTTCTTAAAAGAGCAAACAGATTTTTTTATATTTAATTTTGAAATCTGACTTGGGGCTAGACATATTGTCCGTTTCCCAGCTGCCCCCAGTCATGCGAATTGTGCTCTGATAAACTTCAGTCACTCTTTACTGCTGTACTGCAAGTTGGAGTGATATCACCTACTCCCTTCCCAATGGGAAGGTAACCAGAAAGCAGCTCCCTAACACAAGATAACAGCTGCCTGGTAGATCTAAGAACAGCACTCAATAGTAAAATCCAGGTCCCACTGAGACACATTCAGTTACATTGAGTAGGAGAAACAACAGCCTGTCGGAAAGCAGTTCCATCCTAAAGTGCTGGCTCTTTCTGAAAGCACATTACCAGGCAAAATGACCTGAGATGCACCAACACACCAATATTACAACTAAAAAATACACTTGCTGGTTCAGGAATTTTATTTTGTAGATTGAATTATTTGCAGTGTAAACAGTGTCATTTAAAAACTATACCATAAAAATCATGACAGAATCCCTTTAAGGTATGAAGATCCAAATAACAGAAAGATTTGTTATCCGGAAACACCAGGTCTTCTGAATAACAGGTTTCATACCTGTATTTCTACTCTTAGATTTGCCCAACGGTATTCTAAATTTGTAAATGAACCATTAAGGATTCAGTAATTCAATTAAAGGATAAGTAAACCTTTAAAATAAGTGAATGTAAAATTGATGAGAGTGCTATTCTAAGCACTTTTGTAATTTACCTTCATTATTTATTATTTTTTCATTCTAAGATATTAAGTGATACATGTGTTGTTAATATGAATGAATTTTGTTCCAACAGCAACACCTGCTGGTCAGTTTCCCACCAGTCTGACCACCAAGTAGTCAAGGAAGTTGTCAGGAGAAAGAAAGAGGCTGCTCTGATGTTCTTCTGCTTAGGAAAGATTTGAGAGAGGTTTCTAATTTTATTCCTAAGCAGAAGAACATCAGAGCAGCCTCTTTCTTTCTCCTGACAACTTCCTTGACTACTTGGTGGTCAGACTGGTGGGAAACTGACCTGCAGGTGGCGCTGTTGTAACAAAATTCATTCATATTAACAGCACATGTATCCCTTAATATCTTGGAATGAAAAAATAATAAATAATGAATGTACATTACAAAAATTCTTAGAATAGCACTCTCATCAATTTTACATTCACTTGTTTTAAAGGTTTACTTATCCTTTAAGGGAGGCAAAAAGAAATTCACAGTATCAGTTCCTATAGGATTTAACATAAAACTTAAGCTTGGTTTGCTTGCCCAACCCTTTAAATGCATCTTTTCCCTTAGCTCTAAAGCACTTGTTTTATTTCTTCAACATTTCTAGCCATAAAAGCAGCACATGATACTTTCTGGGGGGTTAAAAGTAAAAAGAAATGACTTCTCTGTCCGATCATCTCATGACTACATACACAATGAGTACATTGTTCCCAAACTGCTCCACTGTGCAGGACTGGGGAGGATAAAGTTACCACAAACTGTAAACCAAACATTTAATTACCTTCTCTCTAAATGTCACAAATTTCTCCTAAATCAGAACTTCATGAAACTTGATTAAGAAAAAAATCTATCACTTTCCACCCATAATTAAAGATCTGTCAAACTTCTTTCTTTGGGTAGCAAAGTATCTATACAAAACGAGTACTCCCAGCATCCTCAGTCAAGTGGGGCTCATTTATCAACACTGGGCAAATTTGCAGTTACCTATAGCGACCAATCAGTGAGTAGCTTTTTAAAGCCAGCTACAAGTAGAACAATGAATGCAGCAATTTGATTGGATGCCATGGGTTACTGCCCATAGGCAAATTTGTCCAATGACGATAAATGACCCCCACGGTGTTTGTTGGTTATATCTAGGGTTGCAGCTTGGTTCTCTTATCCCTAGATAGACCAAAACTGACTCTTTTTTTTAGAAACCTCCAAACCATCTGATGTGTTACAAAAGATTTATTGATGATATTTTAAAAGGATTGTTCAACTTTAAATTTACTGTAAGTATGATGTAGAGAGTGATATTCTGAGACAATTTGCAGTTGGTTTTTCATTTTTTATTATTTGTGGTTTTTGACTTATTTAGCTTTTTATTCAGCAGCTCTCCAGTTTACAGTTTCAGCCATCTAGATGCTAGGGTCTAAATTCCCCTAGCAACCATGCAATAATTTGAATAAGAGACTGGAATATGATTAGGAGATGCCTGAATAGAAAGATTAGTAACAACAAGTAGCAATAACAATACATTTGTAGTCTTATGAAACATTTCATTTTTAGCCGGAATCAGTGACCCCCATTTGAAAGCTGAAAGAAGAAGAAGAAGAAAAAGGCAAATATTTAAAAAACTATAAAACAGAAATAATGAAGGCCAGTTGAAAAGTTGCTGAGAATTAGCCATTCTATAATATACTAAAAGTTAACTTAAAGATAAACCACCACTTTAATTGTGTGGGAGGCTTTATTTAATTAGATGTTAGAGAAAATGAATCCTTTATTTACTCCAATGTGGTTCACTGTTAATTGTAATAGTCAATTGGTGCAGTTTTTGGATGTGGAAGTTGGATGTGGAAAACAACGGACAGAAAGGAATAAACTGTTACACTTCAGGCAAGCACCACTGCTCTCTTAAAAATCACTTCCCATTTTGCAGTTTTGTAGGATTTCACATAACAAATCAGATCCGGAAAAATGTAATGTCTGGAAAGCCGTTATCCCGAATGCTCTGAATAAAGGAAAGCCTGTCTCCCATTGACTTTGTTTTATCCAAATAATCCAAATTTTTAAAAAATCATTTCCTTTTTCTCTATAATAATAAAACAGTATATTGTACTTGATCCCAACTAAGATATAATTAATCCTTATTGGGAGCAAAACCAGCCTATTGGGTTTATTTAATGTTTCAATATTTTTTTAGTAGACTTAAGGTGTGGAGACCTAAATTATGGAAAGATCCCTTATCTATAAAACCCCAGGTCCTGGGCATTCTGGATAACAGGTCCCATACCTGCACAAAAGAAAAGAAATAAGGGAAAGATTTAAAAAGTGTGGGTATAATAGACAAACACTAGAAGAGTCTAAATGTAGCAAAACAGAGCACATGTACCGTATATACTCGAGTATAAGCCGACCCGCGTATAAGCCGAGGTACCTAATTTTACCTATGAAAACTGGGAAAATTTATTGACTCGAGTATAAGCCTAGGGGAAGAACTGGCAAAATAAGTTTAGGGAACATCAGGTGTCTTTGGTGTTGCCCAGCATCTTCATTGACAATAATATGGTATTCCCCCAGATTCAGATTTCAGTAAAGAAATCCTCACGGCCCATTTGATCTGCCAACCCACCCACCCACCAATGAAGAAACAGTATGCTTGTTTAAAGATCAACTTTGTAGAAGCGCAATGCTTCCTGCTTTTTCTCACTGTGTCTTCATTAGTGCGGAGTAAATGCAGTTCAATCAGCAGTCATGGCTGGCAGGGGAGTGTTTTTGTAAGACACAGTTCATAGCAATACACATAGCGAACAGACACATCTTTTCCATAACTCTTGCTCTATCTATCTATCCCTTCCTGTCCCAGTAAGATCCTTGTTTTGAAGAGCCCGGGTGCGGACAGCTAGTGACTAAGCCCCAAAACCCCGAGGCTGAAGTTACAGCTTAGAGCAGCGCCTCCCGCTTTCCTTTGCTTGTCAGACCCTGCTGATGTGGGCAGGCTTAGACGGAGACCAAGCCCGTAATAAACCTGCACGCTCAAAATGGATATGAGCATGTGAAGCTGATTTACCATGTTGGTGCTCGGCTTCCCGGTGAGTGGCGCTTTCCGCTCTCTTGGACTCTCTGCAATCTCGCTCATGCGCAATGAGGCCGCGGCCTGCGGGAGAAGGTGAGAGGGGACGCCAGGCACGGGGAGGCAGTGCGGGCCGCACACACAGGCAACATTCTGTCCGCACAGAGAAAGGGGCAGCGATCTTTAAACACGCCTACTGTTTCTTCATTGGTGGGTGGGCAGGTTAGGCAGAACAGACGGGCCGTGCGGATTTCTTTATAAGAGTGCTGTGCTGAATCTGGGGGAATCCACGGACATGCAACCTAACGGATATTAAAGAAGCAAAACGGTAAAAAAAAAATAATGTTTTCCTAAAATGCTCACTCGAGTATAAGCCGAGGTAGACTTTTTCAGCACATTTTGGATGCTGAAAAACTCGGCTTATACTCGAGTATATACGGTAATCATGATTGTAAAAATAAGACTAAAGCACAGCTAGTAACCCGGTTGAAGAATGGGAAGAACAATTGCTCGATCATCACAGCAGATAGAGACTTCACTGAATTTGTCTCACAAGCTCTGTTAACGGCACACACTAGTGAAATGGAGGAAAATTCGTGAAACGGCAAAAATTTGAGAAACACATTGAAGTCAACGAGCGTCAATTTTAACGCAATCGAGAATTTTTATACGCACGACTATTTTGTCCAAATGCATTAAAGTCCATGGGCGTCCGAATAATTTAGACTCGCAACTTGGATATTTGCAGAGAATCCATGCCTGGTGAATTTATTCGCCCATCACTTGCACACCCTGTCAGCTGTAATTTAATGTTATCCAAAACAATGATCGAAATGCTCTAATTGCCTGAACCGTGTCTCTTGTAGGTATGGGATCAGCTATCCAGAAACCCATTATCCAGAAAGCTCAAAATTATGGGAGAGGCCATCTCCCATAGCCCCGCTTTTATTCAAACAATTAACATTTTTCAAAGTTATTTCATTTTCGTTTGCAAAAATAAAACAGTAGCTTGTGCTTTGTAGAAAATGAGCAGGCACTTCTAGGGGCCAATCTTCCAAGCAGACTTTTTTAGTTAAAAAGTATTTATTTATTGTGTCCTAGAGCTCCTCAATAAATAAATACTTTTTAACTAAAAAAGTCTGTTTGGAAGATTGGTCCCTAGAAGTGCCTGCTCATTTTCTACAAACGGTTATCCGCTCCCTCAGCTGAAGGTTCAGGGCGGTGCAACTAAACCTCTTCCTTAAACTGGTGAGTGTTTTTCACTTTGAGACCTGGAAAGATTTACTGTATCTACCCATCGGTGTTTATGATTCTAATCCAGTAGTTTGTGCTTGTTCCCAACTAAGATATAATTAATCCTTATTGGAAGCAAAACCAGCCTATTGGGTTTAATTATTTTTTTTTAGTAGACAAATTAAAGATCCCATATCTGAAAAACCCCAGGTCTCAGTCATTCTGTACGACAGGTCCCACACTTGTATTCAGGGTTGGACTGCGCCGACAGGGGACCAGGAAAAAACCCGGTGGGCCCCGACTCTTGTGGGCCATGCCGAACCAGACCCACTCCCTGCCCTTATTGCCCCAATCTCATCTCTGGCTATGGGCACTTCAAAAACAGGTACACGCATGCGCAGGCTCTGCGGGCATGGGGCCAGAGCAGGATTTGCATCAGGGTTGGGGCTCGGGGGGCCCTGAGACAGCAGTCCCAGTGGTCATACATGGGCAAAACTGATTTGATGCTCTATATATATATATATATATATATATATATATATATATATATATATATATATACATATATATATATATATACATATATATATATATATACATATATATATATAAATACATATATATATATATATATATATATATATATATATATATATATAGTACGTATATAAGTGCTGCCTTAAAGATCAGAAATCAAGTCAACCGATAGCAAAACATTTCCTTGAAATTGGTCATAGATTACTGACTTCTTGTTATATTTTGGTATAGATCATGTTCCATTGCCCAAGAGAGGGGGAGACAGAGCTTGAGTCACCTGTTGTTGCAGCTTAAGACTTTTTGGATAAAGAAGTTGGGAACCTTGTCCCCCAGAGGATTAATTGAACAATGGTTTTTTAACTGCTGTTTGACTAATAGATGAAGTTGATCATGGCGTCTCTTTACTATGTATAATTATGTTAACCCAACAGAGATATGAACCCTTCAATTAAAAGTGATTCAGTGCATCCAAGGGGGTGATTTATCAACGTTCAAATTCAAATCTTTGCCACGATTCTCATTTATTTGCACAAACACTCACAAATGCGTATTATACTTTCAAAAAACTCTAATGTTTGGTATTTCTTTAGCACAAGACAAAAACTTGAATGTAAAACTTCAGCATCTAAAAGCTTGCAAGTTCACGTAGAAGTCAATGGGAGTTGTCCAAGGCAAAAATGTAAGCCATTTTATAAAATTTTAATTTTTTTGGAATTTTTCTCACTAATTTGAGTTTTTTGAGCTTGTAAACTCACAATTTTGAGGTATTCGAGTTTTTTGCCATGATTGTACTCAATCATGTTTTTATGTTCAGATTTTTTTAATAAATAAGCAATTATTCAAGCTTTTTATGATTATTGGTTTATTCAAAGTAGAAAAAAAACTCTAAAACCTTACAAATTAGATTTTTTATAAAAAAAAAGTCCACAAATGTTGGGATATGGTGTTCCCTGAGCTTATCATGGACTGGTGAACGGAGTTAAAACATGTCTATTTTGTTTTTAAAAAGTGGTGATGTACAGGTATGGGACCTGTTATGCAGAATGCTCAGGGCCTGGGATCTTTCCGTAATTTTGATCTTCATACATTGTCCACTAGAAAATCATGGTTTTACCTCCAATAAGGATTAATTATATCTTAGTTGGGATCAAGTACAAGCTACTGTTTTATTATTACACAGAAAAGGGAAATTCTTTTTTAAAAATTTAGATTATTTGGATAGAATGGAGTCTATGGGGGGTGGACTTTCTGTAATTTAGAGCTTTCTGGACAACAGATCCCCTGTATTTGGAACCAGAATGTATTGGAAAGAGCTTAAAATTGAAAAAAAAACTCTATATACAGTATACATTTTCCTCAGAAAGGAATGAAAGGGGTGGAGGTGAGTTTATTTGCTGTGAAAATAATGGCCAGAAATTCATGTGGTTGTAGCAATATTTCCCCTTTATTCATTAGAGCTCTGTGTGATAGTTTCAGCTCACTCTAAATAATTGATAAGTTAATAATAAGTTGGCGCAGCAAGTTACCAAAGTCATCCATTTCTAAGTTGAAGCCATTCATTTCCAGTAAATCAAATCTATAGTAAATATTCTGGCCGGTTGCACAATCCAGCAGAATTGACATTAATGATTCTAATTAACTCCAGTGCTGAGTGCTCAATGGGATCGGCTCTACAAATACACAATTGAAATGGGATTCTGATGCAAAGTCAATGTCATTTTCATTTTTTATCACAACGAAATCAATAATTAATGAAGAGATGGGATATTTAGAAACTTGTCTTAATTAATCCTCTGTCTATTTTCTACGCCATGAATCAGAAGGTGGAGCCTTACCTCGACTTGCAAACAGACATAACACCCTACTGAAGCTCATGTGGGCACTTTAATGCGAGTCAATGGCTCCTGCACTAAATGTCCAATGAGATTTCCATTCCTCCATGTTGTATATCTGTCATTTGTCACTTGGGAGAAGCTGTTAAAAAACTGCTGGTATCACACGTCCTACTGCTTAGTACCACTGTTTCTAAATATGGCCAATGTGTGTTTAGTCTTCCTCCATCAGCACAGTGCTGTAGAATAACTTGACAATTAAAAGGGTTACTGTAATGGGAAAAAATGTTTTTTTTAAAACGCATCAGTTAATAGTGCTACTCCAGCAGAATTCTGCACTGAAATCCATTTCTCAAAAGAGCAAACAGTTTTTTTTATATTCAATTTTGAAATCTGACATGGGGCTAGACATATTGTCAGTTTCCCAGCTGACCCAAGTCATGTGATTTGCAGGGCCAGATTTGCCCTGATGGTGCCTGGAAGCTGGCATCCTGCGTCGCCCCTTCGCTCTCAAAGGATAGCGCCCTAGGCCCGGGCCTTTGCAGCCTCGCCGGGCCTGGGGACTTGTGCTCTGATAAACTTCACTCTTTACTGCTGTATTGCAGTTGGAGTGATATCATCCCCCTCCCTTCTCCCCCAGCAGCCTGAACAGAACAATGGGAAGGTAAACAGATAACCGCTCCCTAACACAAGATAACAGCTGCCTGGTAGATCTAAGAACAGCACTCAATAGTAAAATCCAGGTCCCACTGAGACACATTCAGTTACATTGAGTAGAAGAAACAACAGCCTGCCAGAAAGCAGTTCCTAAAGTGCTGGCTCTTTCTGAAATCACATGACCAGGCAAAATGACCGGAGATGCCCCTACACACCAATATTACAACTAAAAAATACACTTGTTGGTTCAGGAATTAAATTTTATATTGTAGAGTGAATTATTTGCAGTGTAAACAGTGTCATTTAGAAATAAAAAATACAATCATAAAAAACATGACAGAATCCCTTTTAAAATGGTCTTCACCATCAGCCCAAGGCAACCCCAGCCCTTTAGTAGTAAAGATCTGTGTCTCCAAAGAAGCCCCAATAAATCCCCATTTTCTTTTCTGCTGATTCCCCGGACATGCTCTGGGCTATTGTCAGTTACTCAGCTTAGGGACCCACTCACACTACACAATATAGGTTTTAGTGATACCTGACTGACTAGTAATTAATTCAGATTCATTGATTTTTGATGACCTCTACGCTTAGCAACAGCCAATGAGAGCACATTGAGCATGTGAAGTTCCATTGATACTCAAAGGAGCAGAAGTTGGGGGCTGGATCATTACTAATATAGGGGCTGCTGAACCTCGGGGCTGGTACAGTGAGCTCCCATATCTAAAATTACCCAAAGGAGCGTCTAGCTATGAGAAGTGTCTAGGAGCTATGAGTAATTAACTAAGATGGATGTGCCTGTTTTGTTTTTTTTATTTAATAGAAATTTTACAAAGAAATTTGTTGACAGTAATATAAAAAGATAAAAAGATAAAAAGTATTGAAAAAGTAGATTGAAAGATATAAGACAAGTGCTACATATGGCTTAACAAGTCCATTGCTCCATATTAACACGTTACCAAAAACTTTGACAGAAAACCCTGCATAATGTTACTACAATATTGTTATTCTGGCTGTTAAGCTTGCCAGGCACATCAATAGTTTCATATTTTGCGTAGTTAGATCCTCCATTAATCCTTATTTAGCCTGTCCCCCAGTTTAGGTTACTTATTTGGAAACCTGACCCATGGTTCCCAAATTTTCCAATATTTTTTACTTTTGTTATGAATAATATGTGTTATTTCTTCCATCTTCCTAGTGTCTTCTACTACCTGTTGCCACTCCAAGTAACTGGGAGGGGCCAACTCCTTCCAATGTCTTGGAATTATCGACCTGGCCGCATTCAATAAATGCAATGTAAGAGGGTCCCTCAATATTACGTTTTTCTCCATATCTAGGTTTATCAGGATTAATGGAGCATCCTCCGCCACCATGTTTGAATTCGTTACTTCTGTTATTGCTTTCACTATTTTACCCCAATAATCATTCAAATCTTTACAATTGAACCAAATATGAACATGGGTTCCCTTATCTTGCCCACATCTCCAACAAATATCTGTATGACTTACTGTAAATTTAATTGCATTCTGCTATATTTGTAAACTTCACTCCATACTTGATATAATATACTAAGAGTTTCCCTTGACAACATTGGGAGCGACTAAAAATGGACAGTGGGGCTAATTCACTGAAGGGTGAATTTTTGCCTGGAAAGACTTTGTCACACTTCGCGCCACTTCATCAAGCACAAATTCACTAGCAATGCGCTAATTCACTAAAAAGTTGCGTCTCAGCAGCCAAATGTACACTTGCGATTAGGTCAATTTGAATAGGGCAAATACATATAGGTCCTATATATGTTATTATTAGAGATGTTGGTGCAAATGCTTGAAGTGGCCACTTATTATTACCAATGTCCAAGGAAGCAAAATAAAGACAAAAGATCCTCTAATGTCCTAGACATGAGCCCACCCTAAAACAAATGTGGCATGACCCTCAAATGATTAAAAAAAATAAAACAAATATTTTTAACAGTTGCAACTTTTAAAGACAATCCCACTTTACAATATGAAAAAATGTGGTTTTTTTTATTATTTTCATAACTTTGCGGCATTCAGAATATGATGATAATATTAAGGAGGATGTTGCTTCATCTTATCAATTCGCCAGGTCTAAGCTGCAGAAGGAAACTCTGGTGAAAGGAGTAAAATAGTGGAAAATTTACAGAGTAACGACCATTCACCTGAACAAAAATGCGCCTGGTTAAAGGGTGTGAATCTTTCTCAGTACTCTAGCGAATTTACCTCTACGCCTTTTAGTAAATTGGTAATGTCCCTGTGGATTTGATTTCTGGCAAATTTTCAATAGCGACGTCCACTTTGCCCTTTAGTAAATTTGCCCCATTGTTGGCTGAAATATAGCAATTTATGCCATTTGTTATACACCTTACTCCTTCATAAATTGTGCTCATGTGAAGTGTAATAAGACAACTTAGGAAAACACATTGGGGCTATTTATAAACACTGGGCAAATTTGCACCCGGTCAGTAACTCACGGCAACCAATCAGATTGGCTTTCATTGTTCATCCTGCAGCTTGCTGAAAAACCCCAGTTATTATTTGGTTGCTGTCAGTGTTCGGCCTCCCACACCCCCCTGGGTCACCCGTGAAGCTTCAAAGCCCCCTCCAGCCCCCCTACCTGAAACGCAACCCTCCCCCTCTGGCTCCCGCACTCCTTTTTCTCCTTGAGGGTCCAGGTATGGAAGTCTGAGGCAGCAAAGAAGGCGTTGTGCAGGAATGGGATCGGGGCCCACCAGTTTATTTACAGGTGTCCCACCGGCCCAGTCCAACCCTGGTTATTATGGGTTACTGCCCAGGTGCATATTCAACAGATTTACAGCAAACTTTGATTGAGATACATAGTGGATATTTAGCCATCCAGAGTAGTAATAATTTGGAAAATCTAAGGGAAATTCTGTGCTGGGGAAAACTCCAGCTGAATTTCTTTGACAGTTTTATTTGATGCAGTGAAACATCCTTTGTGGTTCAAAGCAGGAACTTAAAAAATCAATATTTTTTCAATTGGAAAAATAGTTTTGACCTTTTTCATCCAGACTTCATCTGAATCTAGCATCCTAGTCTCCAGAGCCTATAGTGTTTGCTGATTCCACTTTTGCTGCTGTTAGTGCAAAGTAAACTGCTGAAAAGTTCTCCCTCTGTTATTTCAGAACCGCTATTATTTGCCTTTGAATGAATTGCAAAATGTTTGATTTTTCTTACTATGGTTTGTAGATAGCAATTATCCTTTGTAAAAGTTAAGTATTAACCAGTAAGGCAATGAAGTAAAAGCTCAATCAGTCCGGGGTCTCGGGCAATTCATACACCATTGAAGGCAGCAAAAAGAAAATGGCAGAATTTCTTAAAGAAGAAGGAAAGGCTTTGTGCACTTGGGGGTGCCAAATGTTAGGCACTCCCATGTGACTGTATTGACTTACCTGAAACCCCGGGCCATGGCCATGGGTTATACCAATGAGCACCATGGAGCGATGCTCTTCCGACTTTCCTTTGCGCAGCTGCGCATGCACAGTATAACTAAAAGCCGAACTTTAAGTAAAATGTTGCCTATTTATTTCAACTGCGCATGCGTTTGCCCCACGAAATTTTTAGAAAGAGAAGCCGGCAGAGGATCGCTCTGTGGTCCTCACTAGTATAACCCTGAAGTCTTTCCTTCTCCTTTAATAGTCCATACCTATAGAATATGGTCATATGAACAGTTATGGACAGTTAAGGCAAATAAAACCATACCATATAAATAACAATAGTCCTTTACCATAACAACTACTTTAGGAAATTGGTGGTGGAAGTGACTAAAGTAAACACATCTGAAATCCATCATCCTTACATCAGAGGGGTAGGAGTCAGAGTCTCGGGGGAATTTGTAGAAGTTAATATTATTATGACACTGGCGCTAAAAGTATTGGGTGCACAATACATGAAATCCATATTCATTACTAGTGATGGGAGAATTTGTCCCGTTTCATTTCGAAAATTTGCGAAACTGGCGAAAAATTTGCAAATCTGCTATTTTGATGCCGGCGACAATTAGAAGGCGTCTAAATTGGCGCCGGCATCTGAACCGCGTCTGAAATGGGCAAATTTTTCTGTTGTTCATATGTTTAGCTACAATTTTCTGAGGTTGAAAGAGGCCTGACCAAATGTTGGACTTCTATGAGGACCTTGAGTGATTAACGTTTTGAAACATCTGCTCTAGATGGACAATTACATTAAAGTCAACAATTCAAAGCTTATATCCCCAGAAGGGTCTAAAAGAAAAAAGTCCCATCATCTACATCACAGTTGAGCTATTTATGCTGTAACAGAACACTCTGCCCATAATGAACCTCACCAAAACCACTCCTAGTCCTACTCTCTTGTGTCTAACTTCTTGTACAGTGGGTTGGTGCCAGTATATTTTCTCTATTTCCTGCTGGTTTTTGGTCCCCTGGTACTGTTTGCCAGCCGTGATCATGTGCAGTGGAAGCCAAGATGAGACCACATTCCACTGCACGTGCTCTTACTCATTGACCTAAGAAAGAGACTAGAACTGAAGTGATGCAGCCAATCATGGTGGCCCCCAACTTTGCTGTCCAGCTGTACTTTTGAAGTCAGAAATACAGAATAGGTCTTCTGGAATACTTTTCTACCAAGTCCTTTGGAACATAGTCACTAATGAGATACAATTGCTGCTGATTTCACTATCCAAATTATGGTCCAAATATGGCTAATCTGAACATTCAGCCCACAGAGGACCTCTGCTGTATTGTCTTATCTGGATTTTCCACCTGCCCAAATAATATCTTAATAGCAAAGTTTCAGTCAAGGAATACAAAACCACCTGCCAATATTTCCCTTTATAATGAGCATCTTATTCAAATTATCTCTAATTTAAAATTTAATAAATGAAAAAAAATGAATCTTACTATTAATAAAAAAAAAACACAATTCTCTTTTTAAACATGGCTTGATGTTATATCTGGGATTCAGTAAGAGGAATATTTCCAGTATTTGCAGATGTACAATAAAAAAGCTTTGAAATACAAAATGCGCCAAGCCATCTAGATCATGTCAATTCACAGATATTTATAAAGCTATGTAATGATTTTATGCAGATAAATGGTTTATTAATGCTTCATATATTTTGCACTTTTTTTGGCTTAAAATATTTTACACAGCTTTATAAATACTTTCCTAAATGCGTCATCCAACATATTGTACAGTTACAACTCTACAGGGAAATTTGGGGATTAAAAAAAAAAAGAAATTCGAATTTTGTTCTATTTGAAACATTATTTTATTTAGCTTTTATTACTTTTTATTGACTTTTTTAAACATCGAAACTTCATTTATTTAAGAAAAAAGTTATAAGGCATTTAAAATGTTTATTCATGGTTTAGAGATTAATCAAATTTTTATACAACACATTTTAACAATAAATCATATTTCTTGTACTGTCGACATTTTCAATAGAAATATTTATGAACTAAATTATCCACTTAATTTTTTATTTTGTTTTATTTGTTTAATTTGTTTTATACAAGTATAAATAAACTAAGTCCTGTCATCTCCAATAATTTCTTCGGGAATTTAGATTGAATTGCAGATTTTTGCAAGGCATTTTTGCTTTAAAGCTGTAAAAAACAAAAGAGAAGAGAACTTAGAGCACATAGCAGATATTACAGATCATGTTATATTTAGTTCATTATATATTTTTTTATTTAAGTCCTGTATCTATTCTGTATCAGTAAAGATTATATTAATGATTTTAATTAATTCAATTTTAATTAATTAAATCCATTTTAATTTTGGTTTAAGGAGGTGGCAACATGGGTAGGTGGCGCTAAAATATGATCTATAGAATTTTCTACTGTTTCTTTTCTCTGTTTACTTTATTAAAACATGTTTAGAAAAATATAAATAAAGAATATAAAAAAAACAATCTTCTTCAGGCTCTTTACTATCACTAGTCATTTTGCCCTAACACATATCGCCCAATCAGAAATTTGCATTTTATTATTCTGCCTGCAGCAGACTGGGAAATTGCTGGTTGGTTGCTATGAGTTTGCCTGTTAGTAAATGAATCCTCTTGTCTGCTAAATGGAATATGACCTTTCAAAGATATGTTTTTTATATGAAATTATTGCTGGAAAAAGAATTACTGTACTGAGTAGTACACTTATTTAAGATGTTTGTTCCTGCATTGGTGACCAGGAATACTGGGCTTATTTATTTACTTTATATTATAAACAATTCTTATTTGTGCTTTTGATTTATTATGAAAGTTTAAGGAGGTTATTTACCAAATAAATAAATGACTTTTGTTGCATTTTGTTGAATTTTTTTAACTCAAATTTTTCGAGATTTATTAAAGCCCGATGCTGCAAAAAGCCCAAATCTGAAAATCCGCCATCTCAGACCTGCCGAGTTTGTGTAGCAGTCAATGACAGAGCTCCCTATCCTAATTGGAAATTATTCTGGTCTCCACTGGGTTTAGCCAGAAAATCTGATCATTCCGGGCAAAAAAAAAAAACTTCCTATTCGGGGAAAAAGCCAGAAGAAATTATGATACATTTTTTTCATACGATAATTTTCCTTGAACCAATTAATTTGTTTTTTTAAATAATTAATAAGGTCAAATCTGGTATGGGAGTTTGTCATGTTCTTTTTTATTAAAATAATGAGATTAATTGGGGTTTTAGTAAATTACCCTCCCCATGTTATTATGTTAGTATAGGTATGGGATTCATTATCTGGATCCAGACAGCTCCAAATTACAGGAAGGCCATGTCCTTTAGACATAGGGGCACATTTACTTAGGGTCGAATATCGATGGTTAATTAACCCTCGATATTCGACTGTCGAAGTTAAATCCTTCGACTTCGCAATTAGTTCGATCGAAGGAAAAATTATTCGATCAAACGATTAAATCCTTTGAATCGAACGATTCAAAGGATTTTAATCCATCGATCGAACGATTTTCCTTCGACCAAAAATTTGTTAGAAATCCTATGGGGACCTTTTGAGGTTGAGGTTCGGTAAGTTTTACTTGGCGAAGTAGGGGGTCGAAGTTTTTTTTAAAGAGACAGTACTTCGACTATCGAATGGTCGAATAGTCGAACGATTTTTAGTTTGAATCGTCCGATTCGAAGTCAAAGTCATAATCGAAGGTCAAAGTAGCCAATTGGATGGTCGAAGTAGCCAAAAAAATCATTCGAAATTCAAACTTTTTTTTCTTCTATTCCTTCACTCGAGCTAAGTAAATGTGCCCCATAATTTCAATCAAATTATTTAATTTTAAAAAAATGTTTTCCTTTTTCTATATAAAACAGTAGCTTGTACTTGATCCCAACTAAGATATAATTAATCCTTATTGGAAGCAAAACTAGCCTATTGGCTTTATTTAATGTTTACACGATTTTTTAGTAGACGGGTTAAGGTATGAGAAATAGGGATATTTATTATTAGTAATGTAAATGGATCTGCCATAAAGCATTCCCCAACTAATGCAAAGAGAAATATAATTCTTTGGAGGGGTTTCTTTTAACTCTAGCACTAAATAATGCAGCCCCCCTCCCCACCCCAGATTGATTCAATAAAATACTCACTGCGCAAATGGGCTTTTCTTTTAACTTTCTCACAGATGTAAATAGCATTTTTCATGTACCAGGAATAGGACTGAACACAGTTCCTGAAGATTTAGTAAATTAAAAATGTTTTATCTTACAATGCATTTGATTTATTTTTATACTTAAAGCTAAGTTTGATTAAAAGTGAACAGCGAGAGAAAAAAAACTTTTTAATACGTAACTGAAGCCTGGACATCCCTACTCTAACTTTACTCAGGGTGTTTCGAGATTGAGAACAGAAGGACACTGCCGCAGATTTACTGCTAATTAGTGATGGGCGAATTTGCGAAACGGCGAAAAATTCACGAAACGGCGTGGGCGTCTCGTTTTTGACGCCAGCGTCCGTTTTTTAACGCCGGTGTTGGGGTTTTTTTACGCCGGCATCAGTTTTTTCTTTACGCTGGTGTCAATTTTTTTTACGCCGACCATTTTTCGCTACCGTTTCGCTAATTTATTTGCCGGCGGCAAATCGAGCAAATTCGCCGCAATTTTGCGCCTGCTGAATAAATTCGCCCATCACTACTGCTAATGTGTAAATTTATTTTTTCAAAAAAAAGGGCATATGCTGCCCGAAACATGTCGTGTGGACAATAAATTTGCACATTAGCAGTAAATCTGCGGCAGTGTCCTTCTGTTCTCAATCTCGAAACGCTATATAGTACTATATTTGGTGCCAGGATGGAGCACCAGTGGAACAGTCATAGGACCAGCTATAATCTTCACCGTGTATAAACCTACAGCTTGTATCACTCAGGGTGTATGTGTCCGGTTCTACTGGGGTTCAAAGAAGAAGCTGTTCTCTAACCACTGGACCAGGAAGGCAGCTGAAGTGTCTTATTAAAACCCTTCTCCCATATCATGTCCAATTGTTGTTGCTTGAGCAGTGGGCTTGGCTTCTGGCTCTTGCTCTGTCCTACCTGCTACTCCAGTCTGTTCTGTCTCTATGGTTGCTCCATTATGCTCTACTCTGTACTGTTTCTATGGCTGCTCCATTATGCTGTAGTCTGCACTGTCTCTATGGTTGCTCCATTCTGCTCTACTCTGTACTGTCTCTATTGTTGCTCCATTCTGATGTAGTCTGTACTGTCTCTATGGTTGTTCCATTATGCTTTAGTCGGTACTGTCTCTATGGTTACTCCATTCTGCTCTACTCTGTACTGTCTCTATGGTTGTTCCATTATGCTTTAGTCGGTACTGTCTCTGTGGTTAGTCCATTCTGCTCTACTCTGTACTGTCTCTATTGTTGCTCCATTATGCTCTACTCTATACTGTCTCTATTGTTGTTCCATTATGCTCTAGTCTGTTCTGTCTCTATGGTCACTCCTTCTTGTTCCAATCTGTTTCGACTCTATGCCTGCTCCATCCTGTGCCACTCTGTGCTGATTCTTTGTCCACCCAGTCCTGTTCCAGATATTGCCCTCACCCCATGCCTTGTCCCTTACTTTCCGTAAGGAAAACAGCATAAATAAATACTCTTTTTACAAAATCCCCTCCATTCTCATTCTGCATGAAATTGTATTTATAGGAGGAAATTAAATCTATATAAACAAGGGGCTGAATCTGTATTTAACTGCTATTTGTCAGGGTTTCTCTTGCTAAAAGCATGGCTAAATGACATTATATTATAGCTGTAAACTCATCTCATACTATGTAAATTATATGCTGCTATATCCATGTTATTTCTAGAACCATGAAAGCAGAGAGACTGCGTATGTTATTTACCTGTGAAAGTCTTCTCTCATGTTTTGTTCCTGGCTAAAACACAGGCACTGTTGATAAAATTTACAAAGCTCCATCACACAGGGGTTAAGTTTGTGAAAGGCAAGTGTAACTGATGGGGAATTCACTGCTAGCCTGGCCTGCAGACACCCTAAAAGAAACACAACTCTCAGCTAATGGGGACACACAGGACATTTATGCACCATAAATAAAGTTACACGTAAGTTATAATTCATTGACTAATACTTTCCACCATAACCCACTGCATATCTATGTCAATATTAGAGGTTTTCTAACATTTTGGATTTAAGATTTAATTTTAAGGTCATGACCTCCCTTAGCTTAAAACAAGGTGGTCAATATAACAGTTACCCTACCACAGTTCCAAGAGTATCAGAAACAGCAATTAACATTAATCCTCACCGGCTTTTACATTTGGACTCTTGAGGCCCACTAGGGTTTTAAGGTCTATCTGTAAAAATAAGTCAAATCAACTGGAATTGCTGTGTTTTTTCCTTGAAGACGTTTCACCAGTCGTCCAACTGGCTTTCTCAATTCAGAATAACTTGTACATAGGATCTTTCTTCGGTATATATCTTCTGGAATGTTGCTCAAATCAGCATAAACTGTTTATCATAATCCATAATGATGTCATGAAGTTAGGTGTTGATTGTATTAGCAAGATTGGAGCTTTGATGTGTTATTAAACCTTCCAGGGAGAGGTTTACAAAAACAGCATTGCATCAGTTTTTACATATATGGCTTTTTTTACACAAAGAATTTGGACTTGGCTGTCTTCAAACGTGTGTCCTTTTTCTTTTAGATGTAGGTACATGGCTGAGTTCTGACCAGAGGAGCTGGCTCTTCTGTGCTGCGCCATACGCTGGTGTAACTGTTGTTTGGTTTCCTCCACGTACAAATCAGAACACTCCTCACTGCACTGCATACACAAAGTTACTCTTATTGTGCTTTTGGGTTGGATCTTTTGGGTGAACTAGTTGCTGCCTCAGTGTGTTGCTGGGTTTAAAGCAGGTAAAGATTTGGTGTTTATTAAAAATCCTTTGAGGTTTTTCCGACACCCCAGCTACATATGGGAGCACCAAGTTCTTTCTCCTGTCCTGTTTTCCACCTTCACCGGTAGTCTTGGTGTTATTCCTTCTGTTTGTACCAGTTTTCACGAAGGCCCAATCTGGTTACCCACATGTCTTCAGGGCCCCTCTGAGATGTTCCATCTCTTTCAACTTAGCCTCTGTGCTGGTGGGGATCTTGTCTGCTCTGTGATGTAGAGTTTTGATGACCCCCAGTTTGTGATCTAATAGATGGTGAGAGTCAAACAGCAGGTACTGGTCTGTGTGCCTAGGTTTCCTGTAGACCTCTATTTTCAGCTATCCACCCTCTCTGACTGTTACCAAACAGTCCCAAAAAGCCAGTGTGTTATCTTGCACATCTTCTTGTTTAAGCCTGATGTTGCGTTCCACTGTGTTGATATGTTCAGTGAAAGTCTGTACCTCCTGTGTGTGTGTATTTTAACCCATGTGTCATCGACATATCCAAACCAATGACTGGGAGGGGCTTTTCTTTCCACTTCTTCCATGTACGGGTTTGCCACACTGGGCAAAACTAGTGATCCCATGGCACAGCCATGCTTCTGCCTGTAGAACTTATCCCTGTACTTGAAATAGGTGGTACTTGGGCATAGGTGCAGTAAGGAACATACTTGCTCTGGGTTAAGCTTTGTTCTGTTGTCAAGAGTGTTGTCTATGCAACAGCAAGCCCAGTTGATTTGACTTATTTCCACAGATATACCATGACCTGGATGAATGAAAATCTTCACAAATGTTTTAAGGTCTAGGTCTTTGCTATGGGTTATATCCACATCATACCCTGCAACATTTGGCCATATCAATGCCTCTCACTCTCTAGATCTCTAAACATCTTCATCACTGGGTGAGATTGTAAGTGAGGTGTGACTGTAAAGATGGTGCAAATGGAGATGGAGTATTTTTTTCTAGTAAGGAAGGTCTGTTGCAGGGCTGTAGCAATCAGAATTCTGTTTAATGAAGATAATTTCAAAACCAAGCCAACCCAATCAGAAAACATGTGCTGATAGTGTACAATACATCATAAGAGAACTGTTGATGCTGACTTGGGAAAGACACATGAAAAAAAAAAAAATCCTATAAACAATCCCATCACAAGACACTTGTAAATGTGCCTGGATTCTCTGAAGTACACTGTCTAGACACCTGTCTAAATCTATGTGCCCAAAAAAGGTCCAGGAAGACAGCAGATAATTTGCTATTTCCAAAGAGTATTTGATATTGATTGCATGTTAGAAATTTATAACCATTATTTATGATATCATCATACAATGATCAGGTCTGTATGTATGATTTATAATTGAGGATAAATAAAACCCTTTATTGTGGAATCTGCAAATGTTATTGCTTATTTATCTATTTTCTTCCAACTCTCTTGACTTGCTACAAAGAGTAGGCATGCAAGTGTGTTAGATAAAGCAGAATTCTTTCTTTAGGGTCAGGCCACTAAGGCGCAGATTCGGAGAGAAGGCCTCCCCTGCCTTCCTGCTGGCTCAAATGTAAAGCGCTGGCGGGATGGCACTGGGAGCGATTCATTTTCCGAAGTCTTGGGAAAACAAATCGCGCCGAGTGCCATCCATCCAGCGTTTTACATTTTAGCGGTGGGAAGGCAGGGGAGGCAGTTTGGGGACATTAGTCTTTCCGAAGAAGAGGAGATTTGGCACAGGGCGACTAATCTCCCTGAATCTTCCTGTGTGCCCTGACCCTTAAAGTGAACAGAAAGGAGAGCAAACATTGATATACAGTAATCCATTAAGGTACAACCAAACTCACTCCTGCACTTCCACACGGTTACCTACACCTCCCTCCTGCCTCTTCTGATAAATGGTCTACAACTGCCACTATTGACACTGGGGGAACCCTGGAGCTACCGTCACCCTCATCCTGACAGCAGTTTCAGGGTTCCTACAGTGGGTTGCATCAGTCAACTAAACTTGCAGCCATTGACTTGCTTGTAAATGCTAAGAATTGCTTGAAAAATCTGTAAAAAATGCACTCTGGAGAACCACGTCCAATCGTCAAGTCATTCGTTTATTCTGAACTTTGGTGCATTACTGGAGCATAAGAGAATTTAGCTACATGCTTTCTTGTGTATCTGGTCACATGTTGAAGCTGGCATACTTGTTGTGTAAAGGTGGTCTATAAGTAGTTTGAGTTATGGATATTGTGGAATAAGCACCTGATGAAGGATTATTATGCATGTTGTGCAGTACAGTCTAAATGAAGGGCTTGGTGATTAGATGTGGTTCTCCAGAGTACATTTTGTACTGATTTGGTGGTTTGATGGTACCAATACTGTTGGAAAGAACCCCAACAAGTTGGAGGTTGGGAGCACATAACCAGGTCTGCAATAAACCCTTTGAAATGCATGAAAATGCTAGACACAACCTGCATTGTGCAGGAGCGATCCTGGGGCTGCTTCTGCCCTGGGGCTAATGCCACCCCCTCTCTGCCCTTAAAACTTCAACATCGGAGTGGGTCAAAGGGGGCTGCATCACTAGTGCAATGAGCGCAATAGGGCTGTCTGCACTAGCGAAGCTTAATTTTCGTTTTAAAAAATGGAAATTTGGGTCTTGAAGTTACAGGAGGCTGCTTTTTGCCACCCCTGATAACTGGCCACCCACTGATAACTGGCCACCCGAGGCAGTTCTCATCTTGCCTCATGGCAGGAGCAGCCCTGGCATTGTGTCAAAATGCAAACATAATTATACAAATTTTGACACATTACGGGTAATAAAATGGTGATCTGCTTCCAAAATTGTACTTTGCACTAATCATCTTAAATGACCCCTATAAATATGGTTAACTTGGCCCCCTTGCAATGTTTACTGTAGGAGCTTTAACATAGTCATATAGGGTTAATATACACAATACCAAGACTGTTAGAAGAAGACAACCAAGGAAACTGGTCATCAGATAAACAGGAATTCTACCTCTATCTGACAATTCAGCATTAACGTTTTGCCGATGTTTGGGTTCATTCAAAGGCGCCCAATGAAAGTTTTCCATACTGTCTGATCGACAAGAATATTGGTCACTTCATCTCCCACCATACACACACATACACAATATCATACAATAATATTGGTGCTTTTTTGGCCACCTTAAGGCCACAGCAAGAGGCAGAAGAAAGAAGAGAAAAATGTAAGATTATATACATAAACCGAAGCAGGGTAAAATGTCAGATGTTTAACATGTTTAATTTATGGTGTCTTTGTTTCCATTAATTTGACATTAAATTGTAGCTGGAATTCTTAAACATCATGAGCAAAGTTCCCGCACGAGTTTAAATGCACGGCACAAAAATTCAGATCAATAGTTTTAGAAACAGGATTAATTTCCTGAGGTCTGGTGTGACAAACATGAGATTGAAAAAGGGAGGCAATGTGCCAGGATAGATTAAAGGTATTATAAAATCAATTACAGCCATAAGAAGAGAGATATCAAGGCATGGGATCAAGAGTACAGATGGTGCTGTAGGTGGACAGAGGAGAAGAGGAGGAAAGTGCATTTAGGGCATTTAGAAATACAAAAGCCAGAAAAGTTCTGCAGAAAGTGAAATAAAATGTTCAGATGAATAATTACCCACACAACTGATACAAACACAGACATACACTTGCACTCTGTTGCAATGGAGCTCTGTACTTTACATTTGCCTTGAGCACGTGGCAATTCCAGGGTTGCCTTTATCCATTTCCTTTATTTGCTCCAACTGAAGTATATGCATATACTGTATTATTATTAATGCTGTATAGTGATGGCCGAATTTGCGCCGTTTCGCCGGAAAATTCGCGAATTTCGCGAAACGGCGAAAAATTCGCGAAACGGCCCGGCGTCTAGTTTTTGACGCCGGCACCCGTTTTTGACGCCGGCGTCCGTTTTTTCTCTGACGTTTCGCGAATTTATTCGCTGGCGGCGAATTGCGCAAATTCGCAGCGAATTCGCGCCTGGCGAATAAATTCGCCCATCACTAATGCTGTAGGCTCTAGCACTAGCACACTGATATTGCCCATCGTGCTCAAGGCAGGTGTAAAATACAGGGTTCCCTTGCACTAGAGTGCACTGCAGTGATGGGAGAATTTATTTGGCAGGCGCGAATTCGCGGCGAATTTGCGTGATTCGCCACCCGCGAATAAATTCGCAAAACGCCCGCGAAAATGTGCCTGAAAAAATTCGCCAGCGTCAAAAAAATTTTTCCCGCCTGCGTCAAAAACGGGCGCCGGCATCAAAAACGAGACGCCAGCGTCATTTTGTGAATCTTTCGCCGTTTCCGGCAAAGCGAAATGGCGCAAATTCGCCCATCACTAGTGCACTGCACTTTGCATCATGCAAGTGATCCCTGCACTTTACACCTACCTTGAACCTTAATTCCAGGGTTCCCTTTGTGTGTTTCTCCTACAAGTGTCTCTGCTTGCACAAACTGAATTGGTAAATGCCACTGCTCTAATACCGATTTCAATAATAGCTGACAAAAATGGGGCCATATTGATAAATCCAACACAAGTTGCAATACACAATTTTTGGAGCAATTGTGTTACAATGTTGGGTTATCATACTGCATTTGGATTTTTAAAATGTTGATATAAGCTCAAATGGGAAAAATCTTTTTTAAATAGCGTGTAGCAGCCAATCATCAAGTGGCTGCTACTAGTTTGTATAATACCTGATTAGCTTCTAACCCAACATCCCCACAAGTTTCCTCCACATTCCAAAACATGCTTATGTGGATGGGTCTTAAAGGGATCCTGTCATCGGAAAACATGTTTTTTTCAAAACGCATCAGTTAATAGTGCTACTTCAGCAGAATTCTGCACTGAAATCCATTTCTCAAAGAAGCAAACAGATTTTTTTATATTCAATTTTGAAATCTGACATGGGGCTAGACATTTTGTCAATTTCCCAGCTGCCCCCAGTCATGTGACTTGTGCCTGCACTTTAGGAGAGAAATGCTTTCTGGCAGGCTGTTGTTTTTCCTTCTCAATGTAACTGAATGTGTCTCAGTGGGACATGGGTTTTTACTATTGAGTGTTGTTCTTAGATCTACCAGGCAGCTGTTATCTTGTGTTAGGGAGCTGTTATCTGGTTACCATCCCAGTGTTCTTTTGTTTGGCTGCTGGGTGGGAAAAGGGAGGGGGTGATATCAGTCCAACTTGCAGTACAGCAGTAAAGAGTGATTGAAGTTTATCAGAGCACATGTCACATGACTTGGGGCAGCTGGGAAATTGACAATATGTCTAGCCCCATGTCAGATTTCAAAATTGAATATAAAAAAAAATCTGTTTGCTATTTTGAGAAATGGATTTCAGTGCAGAATTCTGCTGGAGCAGCACTATTAACTGATTCATTTTGAAAAAAAAATTTTTTCCCATGACAGTATCCCTTTAAGTATTTTTAATTTAAAAAATAAAGATGGGTCTGATATTTGTTTTTTTAACCTGTGTTCTCCACACGTAAATTTTAATCCCAGAACACCTCTAGGACCAGGTGCTACAGAATGTATCTGCTTGAGCAGCTGTATTTCTATCTCCAATTAGTTTGCTCAAGGATATAAGGCTACGTCTAGGCATTCCTCTGATAATCCTTGGCTTGGCAGGGCAGATTGTACAGTTATACATCGTGCCTGGGTTCTTTGACATTGGCCAATCATATGTCAGTAGAAACGGGGAAGGCAGAATGTTGAGTTTTATGTCCCAGCACAACCTTTGGTTATCAAGGAGGCGTTGAAATACATGACGGGCTTATGATTGCTCTTTGAGCATATATTTTCTCTTTACAATGAAATTCTTGCATTCCTGCCTTTTCTTCTTGATTAGATTTTATCACATATTACTCTGCACAGAATAATAATTTATGGAATAGAACTTCCATTTAGGGGCATTTCATGTGTCCATGAGCTTGGTGGGTCTCAACACAAAGGTGCTGAGTGATGGCATTCCTGAGACTGAAATCTGCAGAAGATTAGATGTGTATCAAGGCAATTATGCCCCCACTCAAGGGGAGACAACAGCTACCTTTATAGTATTTAAACACTATACTATTTCATGAGTACATTGCGGCAAACTCAGATGTTTTACACGTTCTGCCCAGTTCTTGGTAATGTCTGCAGTAGCTGATTAATGTAAGGAGTATTTGTACTAAATGGATCTTTAGTAAAAACTTCTATGAAAATGTAGAGAAAGGGCCTTTATTGCAAACTTAGATGCAGTAAGTACACTGGCTTCATACATTACTGATACTCATTAGCTTGAAGGTTTTTTTTTTAAAAAAAAAAGTTATGTTAGACTACTTGCATCCAGGGTCTGGCTGCACTCAAAATGTGCTCCATCAGGGCCTGCACCCACCGGCACTTCCTTAAATGTAGATTTGAATGAAGTGCAAGTTACAGTAGGTAACAGGTAAGGGGTTGGAGAAGGGTTGCCTATGTGACTCACCCTCAGCCCACCCCTCTTGAATACACAAGGGCAGCACTGTATTCATGGGTAAATGTCTCTGCACTCTGTTTGGAGCATGGATATATGCTGCAGTTTTCCTACTGCAAGATGCAAGTGGCTTTAAAGTAGGCAGCAAACAACCAGAAACCAATGAATATTAGAATATTTAGTATTTAAACAAGAGCAGAGCCAAATCCCACCGAATATAGGGAAAGCAGGACTTCTTCAGGAGGCACCAATACAAACAATTAGTGTTCAGGAGCCTCTGTCAAAGAGTTTAGGATTTGGGTACATAGGAATCTATTAGTATGGAAATGTGCTATAGATAAAACCCTCCATAAATGTATATTTGCCATCTCAAATTGAGAACTATCATTGCTTTACACACCAATGTACTGACTATTGTAATTTTTTCCCCTACAATATGGAAGTGAAGTCTTCAGCTATGAGTCACCACATGAAAGGACTATCAGCATAGTCACCCCTTCAACCTTACTAGGTTTAAACTTATTATTCAGGTCATTTTTAGTTATGGATTCAACCAGAATAGGAACAATGTAATAAAACAGGCATCAGTGCATACGAGCAAGGGGGTAAATACCATGTAGCCCAAAATTAATGTGGCTGAAGCAATGTTTCAGGATTAATCATCAGGTGCAGTCTTAAAGTATCTATCATTGTTACTTAGCACTTGAAGGTTGTCCCAGAATCATCTGTGTCTTCGATACAATAAAATAGTGTACAAAAATGCTTCCAACTCTCCCACCAGTAGAGTTCTACTGCAATAAACAGAGACACTCCCACTGCTCAGCTAAAGAGGTGGTTTTATATTTTTAGAACCAAATTATGTACTTTTTTTATTTTTATGATTTAATAATATAGTGTGCATGATATTCTTGCAGGTATTGTGACCCAATGAGCAAGCTTCCAACACTCCCACCAGTAGAGTCTACTACAGTCAACAGAGACACTCCCACTGCTCAGTTTTCTGATGTCTAACTTCATACTGGAGATTTTTTAAATGCCTTGGTAGATTTACACTGTTCAAGACATGTTCAAGACATGCGTATGAGTGCACATGAGAAACCAACTGCAAAGAACAGGGAGTTACAATAATCAAAACCATTTTTTTTACTGTACTCTATAGAGCCTGCCTTTGTGGTCCAAAATTTGGCCAGGTCCCCTAGAGCATGAACACATTGTTATTCTGCTATAGTTTCAGAATATTCTGGAAAAAAAAAACTTCAGACTGATACCATCTTAATTTCTTTCAGTTGTCAGATCCCTCATCCAAGGTGCACCATCCCTGCAGTTTATCTCTGGAATACAGTATGTTGATGATGGCCTTGATGTCTCAATGACACCAGAGACTGCTTCCCTTTTAATGTTTCATAATATAATGCAATTTTGGTTTTCTATTTATTCTATTGTTCAGCATGCTGCGTCTGACTGTATTCAGCAGTACGGATAGATTCTGGAGGCTCCATGTCAATAGAGCTGAGTAACAGCAGCTCAAATATTTGGGTCTTTGAAAATCCACAGTACATGCTTCCACTTTTTATATAAAAATGTAATATTTACTACAGTTTTGTCTTCCCACGTTGACCTGCCTAGGGTTCCTTGTCACCATAGAACTGAATTGTATAAACCATATTTCTGCTGTAACTTGAGCAAGGAACTATGGAATCCCACAACAAAGGAATTTAATTCCCCCCCCCATCTAAATGCATGACACACTTCATGTTTCTTATAATCCTATGTTATGTGATAGGTAAGGTCGTATAGTTCACACAGGGCTTAATAATATCCTGTTGAAAAGGCTTCCTTCTGACAAATTAATATCAAGTCAAAAACATATGGTGGGATTATGCTTAGGTGCTTTCAACCTCATTAACAATGCATGGTCTATATTCTAGTCCGAACTCGAACAACAAATATTTTTGTTGTGGATTGGATGTGAAAGAGACATTTGTGAACCAACCTGTTAGCTGGTTACATTGTTGTTTGTTCCTTTCCCTACAGACAATGACATCTCATTCAGAGCTCACTTGGTAATTAGCACAACCGCATTAGCCAGAAAAATATTTAGGCCTTTGATTTGAGCACTAAATATATTTTCTATATATAATTCTATATTTCTATAATATAATACATTATCTCCATGCACAAGCTGTGGGGAAATCTAATATGAATTTAAAAGGTCACTGATATGGGATTGAGATTTTTTTTTTTTTAAAGAAAGGCCAGGTCACAGTTATCAGACCATTTTTCCCATGAAAAGGCCAAACTATAATTTATTGCTCTGATGTGTCAGACAGCACATTAACAACTAGCATTTTATTAAAACACTTTGTACTTTAGGCTGTAAATATCATTTTTGAAATGCTGTCATTACAACGGGGGGGGGGAAGAAAGGAAGAAAGAAGGGAGTATAGTAAAATAATGGAGAAAATTCAAATGCTATATATATATATATATATATATATATATATATATATATATATATATATATATATATATATATATATATATATATATATATATATATATATATATATATAATATAAATATGGATAAATTGTCAAGAAGCTTAAATGTGTAAAGAGAGACAGATATTGGAGGAGGAGAATATTAGCCCATGCAATAAAGCTGCTCTGTGCATCTTTAGTAGGCAGTGGCAAAGTCAGAATGTAAATAAGTGTGGGCACAAAATAATTGGGTTGCACCAAATGTAGTCAAACTAATGTGCCATATTTCAAAGATATCAGTAGGGAACAGGTGATGATCCCCCAGTCACTCCTGTAGATGGGTGCCTCATACAGGTTTAGACCAGACCTTTCAAACATTACCAATCAGCAACAATACCACTCAGGAGAACCACATAACTCTTCCTAATGTAAGGGTGATTTGATGATTTACACGGTTCTCCAAGGTATTATTTTTGCTAACTTGCCATATTCCCACTCAATTTAAAGGAATTGTTCAGTGTAAAAATAAAAACTGAGTAAAAAGATAAAAATTAAAAAAATTCATTCACATAATTATTTAGCCACAAATGTAATGTATAAAGGCTGGAGTCACTGGATGTCTAACATAATAGCCAGAACACTACTTCCTGCTTTGCAGCTCTCTTGGTCTCCACTGATTGGTTACCAGGCAGTAACCAATCAGTGACTTGAGGGGGACACATGACTCAGAAATGTTTACTTTTGAATCTGACCTGCATGTTAAGAAAGAGCTCTGTCCCTTATAGCCCCTCTTATAGTCACTGGGGCTCATTTATAAACTTCGTGCAGGGCAGATTGGTTCGCAAAGTGAATATATTTGCCCTGTGCATGGTTATATTTATAAAGCTGAATAAGAGAGTGCAAACAGAATTGCGAATTTTTTTTTTCACAATGCGAATGTCTATAAGAGCTTTTTAAATATGTCACGATATTTGCGAATATATGCGAATATTTATGAGCACACTCTGCAACTCATTTACGCCACAACTTTGGTGGCGGATAAAATATTCGCAAAACAGTTTTGCAAACTGCGAATTTAAGTTACTGTCAACGCTATTTTCGCGCACAACAACCTCACACATTGGGTGCACTCGCGCAAACTCCCGTCTCATTTGAGCGCCATTTGCGAAAATGTATTCACAATGCGAATTCGCAAAAACCGGAAAGACAGGCAGAGCAGTGCAATATATTAGCGTTCAGGAAAAAACATGCGTAATACAACCATTTGCGAAAAATATGCGCTGCGTAAACTTTATAAATGACCCCCACTGATTAACACAGAGTTAGAGAGCTGAAAAGAAGGAAGTTGGGTTCTGTTTTGCTATATTAGACATCCACTCACTCCAGGCTTTATACATTAAATTATTGTCCAATTATATTAGAAACATTTTTTATTTTGCACAGCCTATTTACCCAGTTTTTATTTATACAGTGAACTGTTCCTTTAACATCCAAACCAAGTTTTGTCTTCATGCCCTGAAGGAATTTTTTTTCAGCAGGATACAAATGACCTAGATGGCAAAAAAAAATTCTGCAACATACCACAGATTAACAAGTAGATGAATAATGCCATAAAATAGCAGATACATGCACATTTATTGTACTTCTGTCACCCCTCCATATTCACCATTTCTCATCTACCATTTATAAGTTCTTTCTACTCTGCTCCTTCCTTCTTTTTTTCTGTACTTTAATATTTCTCTTCCCCTTCTTGCTTTTCACCTTCTTTCTCATTCATTTTCTACTATCCACTGTCCTTAACTATCCAGTGTTTCCCATTGTTCTTTTGCTCACTCCTGCTCTTCTCCAATTTATATCTTCTCAACTAATCCCCCATTTACTTCCACCAATTCTCCAATTTCTTCTGCTCTCCTTCTATCAGCCTTCACTTCCCACTTTTATCCTTTGCAGACTTTCTCTCTTCCTGCTAGGCAAAGGTGACAATTAAACTGGTTGTAGTCAACGAGTAACTATACAGTTTTAATGAAGAAAAACTTACAAAGACCTCTGCAGCTGAGTGTAAATGGGGCAGACAGGAAAAACAAGTCCTTAAGACAGACTGAAGGTCAAGGGCCAATAGCAGATAAATGTAATCAAATAACAGGGCGAAGGTTGGGACTGGCGAAAATCATGCAAAGTCAGATAACAGGCCAAGGTCAAACTGGGAGGTCAGATAATGGGGAACAAGGAAAGGAGCAGGACTTACAGGAACAGGATCACAGAAGTAAGAACCAGGTCTCAGAAGAAGGAGCAAGATCACAGGAACAGTAACAAGAAGCTAAAGTAGCCCCCTAATTGGACTAGTATCCCCAGCTGTGCCCGAGAATATAGACAGGGAGAAGAGTCATTGCTATAATCCACCAAGCCCAGGCTGTACTGCCTCCTGGGACTCAACTTGGAGAAGCAACAGCCAGGACAAGACAAGTCCCTGTTTCTTATCCATTGAATTCCTGACACTTCCCTTTGGCCTTTTCCTTTTTGAATTTGAATGTAATAAGCCTCAAACCAGTATTAGTTCAGGAGATACATTGATACTTAGCCAAAGTTGCCACCTGGTTAGTATTTTATCCAGGTGTTAATAATATTACTTCATACCATTGTTACTAACCATGGAAAGACAAGAGGTATAAAGCATGATATATTGTTCCCAGAGAAGGTTAAACCCCTAAACAGAGACACTTTTGAGTGAATATTTGCCAATACTGTATATTTTGCAAATTTCTTGGTTTCTTTGATTTTTGACCTTTTACATTCTCCCATTTGTTCTTCAAATAAAGTATTTGCTGGAAAGTGACAAAAATTAAAGAATGAGGAGAGCACTGCTCAATAGCAAAAACGCTGTGGTTGTGTTTATTAAAAGCTACTACACGACATGTTTCGGGTTATTATATACCCTTTTATCAAGGACACTTGAGAAAGGGTATATAATAACCTGAAACATGTCGTGTAGTAGCTTTTAATAAACACAACCACAGCGTTTTTGCTATTGAGCAGTGCTCTCCTCATTCTTTAATTTTTGTCATTTGTTGGGATAGCGGTTTACCCAAGCGAGGATTGATGCATTCCTAAAAAGACTGAAAAGGCAGTGCGGAGGACATCATTTGTATTTGCTGGAAAGTGGTAAATGGTGAGGTGACTTGCCTCTGGGAAACCAAGCAAGGAGAACCATTACCGTTTCTTTTCTGTTATTTTTAGTAGTAGCCACTTGGCATATTGTTCATGGGAGGATATAGTTTGGGAAATGATCAGTAATTATCCTCCCACTGAATTATTACTGATTTCCCAGAAGGAATTAGTGAGGTGGAACAGCCCTGTTTCCTTATTGTTAGGTTTGATAAATATTGTCGACTAAATTATCAGAAGCTTCAGGTGTCCATTGTTTTTTTTGGATATATAATTATCTCTTATTATAAAACAATATACTGAGCATGTACTCGTCTGCAAGTCTGTTGGTATGTTAAAATGCGTATAGATATAGATTACATTTTCACTCCTCATTTTGCTCTCTCGGTTATTAGATGTGTGTGTCTTGTCACATGTATGTGGTGTTGGAGCAGCAGTTCCATGCAGTATTTACATGTGAGAGATGTCGGTGGGTTTTCATCTTGGAATCTGAGCTGCAGACTCTAAGGGGTGAACTTGCAGCACTGAGAGCATCGGCAAACGAGGGGGAGGAAAGGAGGCTCGCAGAGCAACCACTGGCAGGGGCTAGTGGAGTGGGGGGAGGAGAAGGGGCAGTGGAGGCTAATGAGGGAGGAAGGTTTGTGACAGTCAAGAGGGGAAGTAGGGGACAGAAGAGTAGGGGGGCTGGTCCACAGTTTGTCCAAAACAGCAAATTCGCCGTTTTGGCTGAAGATGCTGGGGAGGAAAACTCCGAACTGGCGTGTATGGAGCAGGCTGACTCTCGGAGCACCCCGGGAGGCAGTGGCTCTAATACGGGTGGTGGGGGGAGTGCAAGGAAGGAAAGGCAGGTTCTAGTTATAGGGGATTCAATTATTAGAAAGGTGGATAGGGTAATCTGTCGCAAGGCCCCTACATGCCGAACAGTCTGCTGCTTGCCTGGTGCTAGGGTTCGGCATGTGGTGGAACGAGTTGACAGATTATTGGGAGGGGCTGGGGAAGACCCAGCGGTCTTGGTACACATAGGTACCAATGACAAAGTTAGAGGAGGTGGTGAAGTCCTCAAAAATGATTTTAAAAAACTAGGTTCAAAGCTGAGGGCGAGGACTTCCAAGGTAATTTTCTCAGAGATATTACCTGAGCCACGAGCAACGCTAAGGAGACAGCGGGAGCGTAGGGAGATTAATGCGTGGCTAAAAGATTGGTGTAGGGAGGAGGGTTTTGGGTTTTTGGAGAACTGGGCTGATTTTTCAGTCGGCTACAGGCTCTTTGCTAGGGATGGGCTGCACCTCAATGATGATGGGGCAGCTGTTTTGGGAGAGAAGATGGCTAGAGGGTTGGAGGAGATTTTAAACTAGGTGTGGGGGGGGAGGGTTCAGTAAAAGATTCAGTGGTAGACAGGTTAGATGAGATAGTGGGCAAAGAAAGGGAAAATGGGGGAGGAGATTTGGCTAGGGATACTGTTAAGGATAGGGAGGACCACATGTCATATGTTCAATATGGTGCCAGTATTAAATGTATGTTTACAAATGCAAGAAGTCTGACTGGTAAAATGGGAGAGCTGGAGCTGCTGGTGATGGAAGGAAAATATGATGTGATTGGTGTGGCCGAAACATGGTTGAATGAGTCGCATGACTGGGCAGTAAATATCAGTGGCTATACTTTGTTTCGGAGGGACAGAGGCAATAGAAAAGGAGGAGGGGTATGTCTGTATGTTAGGCAGGATTTAAAAGCTCATATAAAGGAGGAGGTTATGTTAGAAAATGAGGGGCCAGAAGTCGTATGGGTGGAGTTCTTCACCAATTGTAAAGAATCCAGCAAATTAATTGTAGGAGTATGCTACAGACCCCCTAATGTAAGTGAGGAGGAAGAGACAAAGCTCCTAATGCAAATAGAAAAGGCTGCTAGTTTAGGTAAAGTAATGATAATGGGGGATTTCAATTACCCAGATATTGACTGGAGCAACGGTACTGCTAGATCAGTTAATGGGAACAAGTTTATAAACTTATTGCACGACAATTTTTTAGCACAGGTTGTTGAGGAGCCTACCAGAAAAAATGCTATTCTTGATTTAGTGATCTCAAATGACCCAGAACTTATAGCAAATGTGCAAGTCATTGAACCCCTGGGTAATAGTGACCATAATGTTATATCTTTTAATGTCTGGTGCAAAAAACAAAAATATACTGGGGCAACAAAAACCATGAATTTTGCCAAAGCTAATTTTAGTGCCTTGAGGGCTGCCCTACAGAGCATTGATTGGGGCATTAGGTTTTCAGCTAAAAACACAGAACAGAAATGGTTGTCCTTTAAAATGATATTAAATCATTACTGTTCTCAATTTATTCCCTTAAGGACTAAACGTAGAAGCTCTAAGAATCATCCTGTGTGGCTTAATACAGAGGTAAAGATGTTAATGGGAAAGAAGAGAAAGGCATTTAAAAACTACAAATCTGTAGGGACAGAAGCTGCATTTAATGAATATAAACACTGTAATAAATGTTGTAAATCAGCAATCCGGAAGGCTAAGAAAAGAAATGAAGAGTTAATTGCGGTGGAGGTGAAAACTAACCCTAAAAAGTTTTTTAAATATATTAATAGTAAAAAGATGCAGGTTGAGAGTGTTGCTCCATTAAATAATGGTACCAGTATGGTTGTAACAGATACAGATAAGGCAAATGTGTTAAATCAGTTCTTTTCTTCAGTGTATACAATAGAGGAGTCTGGGTTCACAGGCTCACTTAATAACTGCACGAATGATCCAGCTCAATCTAGTCAGTGGCTGACTCAGGATATGATTCAAAAAGCTTTAATACAAATTAATGTAAACAAGGCTCCAGGGCCTGATGGCATACACCCCCGGGTTCTAAGAGAGCTTAGTTCAGTTTTAGACCAGCCCTTATTTCTGATTTTCTCAGATTCACTGTCATCTGGTATGGTGCCTATGGATTGGAGAAAAGCTGATGTTATTCCAATATTTAAAAAGGGATTACGATCTCAGCCTGGCAATTATAGGCCAGTAAGCTTGACATCTGTGGTGGGCAAATTATTTGAAGGCTTGTTAAGGGATCACATTCAAAATTTTGTCCTAATGAATGGCGTTATGAGCAACAATCAGCATGGCTTTATGAAGGATAGGTCATGTCAGACGAATTTGATTGCATTTTATGATGTGGTAAGTAAGATTCTGGATAGTGGGGGGGCAGTAGATGTGATCTATTTGGATTTTGCCAAAGCGTTTGATACTGTGCCCCACAAACGACTGCTTTCTAAACTAAGGTCTGTTGGGCTTAATGAAGTCGTTTGCACATGGATAGGAAACTGGCTACAGGATCGGGTACAGAGGGTGGTTGTTAATGGGACATTCTCTACTTGGAGTAAGGTTCTTAGTGGGGTCCCCCAGGGCTCAGTATTGGGTCCACTTTTATTTAACTTGTTCATTAATGACTTAGGGGAGGGTGTTGTAAGTAATGTATCAGTGTTTGCAGATGACACAAAATTATCCAGCCCAATTAATTCCATCCAGGATGTGGCATCCTTGCAACAGGATCTTGACAAACTGGCAATCTGGGCAGCTAAGTGGCAAATGAGATTCAATGTTGATAAATGTAAAGTCATGCACCTGGGATGTAAAAATATCCAAGCCACTTATACCCTTAATGAGACTGCACTAGGCAAATCCATTATGGAAAAGGACCTTGGAGTCCTTGTAGATGATAAACTTGGCTGTAGCAAGTAATGCCAGTCAGCAGCATCAAGGGCAAATAAGGTCTTGAGCTGTATTAAAAGGGGCATAGAGTCACGGGAGGAGGGGGTCATTCTTCCACTGTATAGAGCACTTGTAAGGCCCCATCTAGAATATGCCGTACAGTTTTGGTCTCCATCACTCAAACAGGACATTATTGTATTAGAGAGGGTACAGAGAAGGGCAACTAAGCTGGTAAAAGGTATTGAAAATCTTAGCTATGAGGAAAGACTGGCCAAATTGGGGATGTTCACGCTGGAGAAGAGGCGCTTAAGGGGAGATATGATGACGATGTATAAATATATAAGGGGATCATATAACAATCTCTCTAATGCTTTATTTACCAGTAGGTCTTTCCAGCTGACACGAGGTCACCCATTCCGATTAGAAGAAAAGAGGTTCCGCCTAAATATTTGGAAGGGGTTTTTTACAGTGAAAGCTGTGAAGATGTGGAATTCTCTCCCTGAATCAGTTGTACAGGCTGATACATTAGATAGCTTTAAGAAGGGGTTGGATGGCTTTTTAGCAAGTAAGGGAATACAGGGTTATGGGAAATAGCTCATAGTCCAAGTTGATCCAGGGACTAGTCCGATTGCCATTTTGGAGTCAGGAAGGAATTTTTCCCCCTCTAAGGCAAATTGGAGAGGCTTCAGATGGGTTTTTTGCCTTCCTCTGGATCAACTGGCAGATAGGTAGTTAATAAACAAAAAAAAAAAAAAAAAAGGTTGAACTCGATGGACATGTGTCTTTTTTCAACCTTACTTACTATGTTACTATGTTACTATGTAGATATGATGAAACTTTCAGTCTTGTTCACCTATATTTATGATCTGTGACACATACAAATTAAGTCCTCAAAGACTGCAGATTGGCAAATTCCAGGAACATCTGCACATTTCAATTATTTTTCATCATTCTGAGAATGCATTACAGGCAGAGCTGTAATATTTCATTGGCAGATAAAAAAAGAGAACATAGACAAGTCCAGTGGTTTAACTGCTTTTGTGAATATGGAGGCGTAATAAAACTTTACGATTGGGGTCCTTTGACCCGTAAAAATTAATTGTTATCAAAATCAAACATAACCTTTCTGAATCCTTATGAAAAGCAAAACACCCAACAGAGTATTGTTGTTGTGAAATATTTCAGTGTGTGATAAGCAGATCACACAGGTACAAAGTTTGCTTCAGGTCTAGCCAACGATTGGTGGGCCACTAGGGCTGGGTCCTGAAGGGCCCCCATAGGGTTGCCACCTGTCCAGTTTTGACCCGGAAAACTGTTTTTTTTTGTAGGGTTGTCCAATTCTAAACTGCCTGCTCGGTTTCCCAAAACTACCCACCACTTGGAGGGTAGGGGGGTAGGGTTTTTTTCTAGTACGGGTTTGTTTCTCCTTTAAATCTTATAATAACTGACATGGCATTCATTAGAGAAATGAGTTTAATTGCAGTTTCAAAAACCTCTAATACCACTAAAATGTGACCTTTAATAAATGGGATTAACAAATGTGTCCTACAGAATGTTGAATAATAGGATATGAAGCACACCATCCTCAGGCTTTGCCTTTAAAACATTTTATTTCAGCGGAATTCACACACAAGATTTTGGGGGAAAACCCCTTCCTCAGGTACATTCCTACAGAATGTGCCATTGTATTATGTTGATGGAAAGATGGAGACCAGTAAAAGCTACCTGCTAATTGGCTGATTTTGCAAATTTGATAAAATTACCCCCCACTGGGAGAACCATATATCCCTACTTTACATTGACTTTTTATGTCAACACACACTGTCAGTGTGAAAATAAAAACTGGGTAAATAGATAGGCTGTGCAAAATAAAAAATATTTCTAATACAGTTAGTTAGCCAAATATGTAATGTATAAAGGCTGGAGTGACTGGATGTGTAACATAATAGCCAGAACACTACTTCCTGCTTTTCAGCTCTCTAACTCTGAGTTAGTCAGTGACTTGAAGGGGGGCCACATGGTACATTTCTGTTCAGTGAGTTTATAATTGATCCTCAGCATTCAGCTCAGATTCAAAAGCAACAGATATGACCCCTGTGGCCCCCCCTCAAGTCTCTGATTGGTTACTGCTTGGTAACCAGGGTAACCAGTCAGTGTAAACCAAGAGAGCTGAAAAGCAGGAAGTTGGGTTCTGAATGACAAGTTATACATCAAATCACTCCAGCCTTTATACATTACATTTTTGGCTAACTAACTATATTAGAAACATTTTTTATTTTGCACAGCCTATCTATTTACCTAGTTTTTATTTTTACATTGAACAATTCCTTTAAACAGTACCTTGTAATTGATGGTAACTACTGAATAAATCCATATCTGTGGCACAACATTCCTATTGTTTTGTTTTTTACTTTTTAACAGATTTAAAGCATGGAAAGCCCCTTAAAATGGCAAATACCCAGACCCCAGCTGTTCGGGATAATAGATCCTATACCTGTCCTGTATTTAAAATGGAACTATAGGAAAAATTTTAATTTAATATAAGCTTCATCATACTGAAATACAAAACTTTCTAAATACAATCAATTAAATATTCTGTACTGTTTCAGAAATAATCAAGTTTATCTTCACTATTCCTCTCTCAGCATCTGTTTCTCTTCATTCTCTCTTCATTCAGCAGTTGAGTGTCAGATATTCATTGACAGTTAGATCCAATATATCTTATAGGGGGGCTCCTTTCCTAGCAGATGAATTAGAGCTCACTCAAATGATTCCGGTATAAACATAATCTAACAAAATAACTGCCTTTTGCACAAATCCTGCATGTAGAGAGACAAAATGTCTGGTGAGTTTAATAGAGTGAGCTCTAATACATCTTCTAGGCAAAAGGAGCCCCCCTATAAGATATATTGGATCTAACTGTCAATGAATATCTGACACCCAACTGCTGCAAGAAGAGAGAATGAAGAGAAACAGATGCTGAGAGAGGGATAGTGAAGATAAACTTGATTATTTCAGAAACAATACAGAATATTTAATTGATTCATTTTCTTGATAGTTCCCCTTCACAAATATGTGTTGCATACATAAGTCTTGCTTTAACATCCCTGCTATGTTTGGTTGTTTGTGTAGCACCACCTACTGGTTCATTAAATGTTTGCGCATGTTGTTCTGAGAAATGTCTTTCCTAGGTTACCGTACTCCACCATGTGTAAATCCAGGAAATGATTAGTGTAGCTGCCATCTTTACAGTGTTGTCAGCTAAGAGAACATAAGCTGCAGTCAATGTCGGACTGGGACACCAGGGGCCCACCAAAAACCCACCAAAAACCCTTAGACTGGGACACCACAAGCCCACCAAAAACCCTTAGACCAGGGGCCCACCCAAACACCTTTAGACCAGGGGCCACTTCTAAGTATTATTTTCTTCCTTTCCTTAGTCAACCTCTATTCTCCTATTCTCTTTTCTTTCCATACTATAACCTATTATTCCATCTATTTAGCCTCTTTATTCTCATAGAAATAGGGAATGGCCATGAAATAAGCCAAATATTTAGAAGCAGGAGGGCCCACTAACACCTTGGCCCACCGGGAGTTTTCCTGGTATCCCGGTGGGCCAGTCCGACACTGGCTGCAGTAATTATATCCCATCCAGCTTTGTGCTAGCTTCGTTGGTAGGTATAATTTATAAATGCAAATCATTGTTTTTCTGTTTTCTAGTTTATAACCCTCCCTCTCATCCGTTGCAATTGCACATGTTATTAAACAACAGAGTTTAATGTGCTTTTCGATGTTAAGATGATATAATATGCAAGAGCCATGAATGACCTGTAAATTATTTCCTTATAAACGGTGCTTAGTGATGTCATCGGTTATAATAGAAGCTTAGTGATGTCATTTCTGTCACATGACTCAACTGAGACTTGTGTATTATAATAAATAAAGTACCCCCAATTGCAAAATATGAGGATATTAGAAGTTATCTCGGAATTCCATCACCTGTATAAAAACACTGCCTTCTGCCTCATGTTTTAATATGGTCATGGAACTCCTCGGTAATTTATAATACTTTATTACTATATAATACACAAAAGCCATGAATATCCTGTAAATTATATCCTTATAAACGATGAGTTCTGATGTCATCAGTTATAAACGGTGAGTTCTGATGTCATTTCCGTCACATGACTCACTGAAACTTGTGTATTATAATAAATAAAGTACCCCCAGTTGCAAAATATGAGGATATTAGAAGTTACCTTGGAGTTCCATGACCTGTATAAAAACACTCGGCCTTCGGCCTCGTACTTTTATATGGTCATGAAACTCCTCGGTAACTTATAATATCCTTATAATTTACAAGAGGGGGTACTTTATTCACTATATAATGTAGAGTATAAGTATAGTGATGGGCGAATTTATTCGCCAGGCGCGAATTTGCGGCGCATTTGCGCTATTCGCCGCCAGCGAATAAATTCGCAAAACGCCCGCGAAAATTCACCCGACAAAAATTTGCTGGCGTCAAAAACAAGACCGTTTCGCCAATTTTTCGTTGTTTCGCAAAATTCACGAATTTCTTTTCTGTTTCCCCAGTTTCATGCCTCCCCCTTTGTTAATGAAACTGAAGCTCGCTCAAAGGAAGGAGTTTAGCTGTATGTGTGAAGATGTGTGAAGAACTGGGGGGTTAACCGGTGTTGGACTGGGTTACTAGGTTACCGGGACACCATTAAAAATGCAGTGGGCAACAGTGTCCCAGCCTGCTCCCCCAACTGGGATTAGGATTGCCACCTGATTGACAGCCTGGTAATTTGAAGGGCTGCCTGGGTCAAAACTGCCTGCTCCTTTTTCCAAGGAAGGAAAACCAGGCAGGATTCTCTATGACTGACACGGCGATCAGCCAATCAATCATCTCCGCATCATAGACCCATCCCTTAACATCATGGCCCACCCCTCTGTGTCACGGCCCTGCCCCTCCACATCATAGCCCCGCCTCCTGCCCAGTCTCCACCGGGCTAAAAGGTGGCAAACCTACCTGGGATGTAGCCTCTCATTTGCCCAGGATCCAATAGGGGGCAAAGGAGGAGAAGGTAAGTGGTGGGGCCTAGGTCGCTAGACATCTGGAAGAGGTCCCTTTGGTTGCAGTCGCAGTGGGCACCGATGAGCCAATCCAATCCTGGGTTTAGCAGCCCCTTCACATGTGTATAATACAAACACCAAATGCAGAACCACACAACATTGCTAACATAGCTCAGGTCTGCTTTAGATTACATCTGACTATACAGAGATGTTGAACGGAAAATCACGATAAACATATTTTTATGTACTGCTAGGTAATAGTTATTTCACATCATCTAGAAATGTGGAAATCCGTGCGTGAGAACAGGGATATAATGTTGCATTCCCAGGGCCCCCAGCAAATTTTTTTTTGGGTTCCTTTAAGCACCCGAGTGCTGCCCGCAATTCATTATGGTCCCCAGCCAGCTCCCTCACTTTAGTAGGAAGGGATTGATATTAGTGATGGGTGAATCTGTTCAGTTTCGCTTCGCCGAAAAATGTTCAAATTTACAGTGAAATTCGCTAAACGGCAAAAAATTTGCAAAACACAATGAAGTCCAAGCTTGAGCATCAATTTTCATATGCTCGACTATTATGTCCAAATGCATTAAAGTCGGAGGATGTCCGAATAATTTTGATGCACAGCAATTTTTATGACGCTGTAGATTTTTCGCATGTGAATTTTTGCTGCAGTTTCGCGAATTTATTCGCTTGTGGCGAAATGTGAAAATTTGTTGCAAAACTGTGAAACCTTAATGGGCACCACCCACCACAGCTTCAGAGTCTTCTCTCCATGAATAATGCCAAAAACACAGCAGTTCAGCATACTTTCAAAATTGTATACTGGAATGGGATTCGTGATCCTGAAACACGATATCCAGAAAGCTCTGAATTACGGGAAGTCCATCTCCCATAGACTCCATTTTATGCAAATAAAAATAGTTTTCTTTATCTCTGTAATAATGAAACAATTACCTTTTTGGAAGCAATTACCTTTTTGGAAGCAAAACCAGTCTATTGGGTTTATTTAATATTAACATGATTTTCTAGTAGATTTAAGGTATGAAGATCCTAATTATGGAAAATCCATTATCCAGAAAACCCCAGGTCCTAAATATTCTGGATAACAGGTCTCATGCCTGCATTTATTTTTAGCAGTTTATACACATATTTTCTCATCCTTGTTTTGTCTTTCACCTCATCCTAATAAATTGTAAGATGTAAGGGACCCAGACCTCATCCCAACTGTGTATTGATATACAAGAAAAAAGTACTTTATTGCAAAAAGTGAAAACTTGAATTTTCGTTTGAGTTTCAGCGCATGCGCAGTTGTCGCGAAACAAAAAATTGCTCCAACTGCGCATGCGCTGACATGCCGATCTCATTCTGAAGAATACCGAAGAGAAGAAAATGTCACCCGTGAACTCCACTAGACAGAATCTGCAATAAGGTGTAAGTAAAGACTTATGGGCATTTGCCCAGGGTAACACTTAGGGGGAGTAGGAAGGGGTAGGATAGGGATTTTTTAACATTAGGGTTTGCTTCTCCTTTAAGTATGTAGATTTTCAGATCATAAAAATATCACCCACAATCTCTGTGGCAACATACAACTACTACTGGTATATGTGAGGATAATTGTATCTTTCAGTTCCCCCTTATTAAACCCCATTCTGCATGCCCACATATAAGACATTAACTCACTTGACTGCACGTGAGTGCTAAGTGATGTTTTGTGCCCATCAACTGATACAGATTGTACTTGAGGCTGGAGAGTTTCTGATAACACTGGAACTGTGAGGCAAAAGGAGAGAAAAACAATTGACATAAATATTTCCCAGGGACAAATACTGCTTATTTTATAATCTTGTTATAGTTCTGAAGGGTAACTGCTAGGTAAGTGTATGTCCATGCAATGCCCAGAATTTTCCAAAAACAACATAGGAGCATTCAAGCTCAAATTGCTGAAGTTATTTGTCAGTAGTGCAATTATGATGGAAGTCTAGGGGAAAACGCATCATGAAAAAAATGATGAATTGTCCCAATGTTTTCTACACCGAAGGCTCAGCTGGCTAAGCCTGGTCGCAACCCTAGTCTTAGGTTTGAATCCAAGGACTATTCTATGGGTATTGTCATGTGGTTGATCTGGAAGACAAATTATTGGGTGAGGCTGGTCATGACCCTTTGGGTTCAGATTTCAACTGGGCAAAAAGCTACAAAGAAAATTCTTATTGGTGTATGCTACAAACCACCTTGAATAAGTGACGAGATTGAGGCCCAACTACTATTGCAAATGGAGGCTGCTTCACAACTGGGTCAAGTTATTATGGGTGACTTCAATTATCCAGCCATTGACTGAGGTAATGAGGTTGCAAAGTCAGAAAAAGCTAATGGGTTTGAAATGTGCTTCATGAGAACTTTTTATTTCCGCTAGTTCAATACCTACTAGGAAAGAATTTCTATTAGACCTGGTAATTTGGTATTTTACTATCACTATAGCCTTGGATATTATGCTTGTCCAATAAATCATCCAAGTCCCTCTTAAAAGTGTTAACAGAATCAGTGCTCGCAACATTATCTGGCAGGGCATTCCCCAACCTCATTGTCTTCACTGTGAAGAACCACCTTCACTGCTTCAAATCAAAGTTCTTTACCTCTAGTCTAAAGGGATAGCCTCTGGTCTGATGACCCATATTATGGAAAAATAGATCTCCCGCTAATGATCTATAATGCCCTCTAATGTACTTATAAAGAGTAATCATGTCCCTTGCAAGTGTATTTTCCAACCTGGACAATCTACCCTAATAGTTTTAATCTTCCATTCCCTTAACCAGTTTTGTTGCACTTAGTCTCTGCACTCTCTTCAGCTTATTTACGGCCTTTTTAAGTACCAGAGCCCAAAACTACACTGCATACTCCAGGTGAAGCCTTACCAGGGACCTATAAAGAGGCAAATTTTTGCTTTTAGTCCTTGAATTAATGCCCTTTTTTATGCAAGACAGAACTTTATTTGCTTTAGTGGCCACAGAATGACACTGCCTAGAATTAGACAACTTGTTATCTACAAAAATCCTTAGATCCTCATTTATAATGTTGTGATAACAATAAGTATTTCACTTACTTGAAGAGCTTTGAATAGCTGAAGGTATCTCATGGTTTCTTCTGGTTGTAGATGGTGGCCATGAAAACATTTTTGTAGACCCTTCTTCTTTGCCCAAAGCAACGTTATTTGATATTGTGGGCATTAAAACTGAGGAGGTGCCATGAAGCAATGTAGTTGTTGTTTTAACAACAGTGGCAGCCATGAGTGGTGGAGAACTTGGAACTCGTAAGGACTTATTGTTTTCAATTAAAGATGATGTCTCTGACATAGTGTCTTCTTGTATGTTTGAAAAGTCAACTCTAGACACTGATGCCCTTTTAGAAGTAGAGGTTTCAGAACTAAGTTCAGTCCATAATGGTATCATTGTGAAAGGTCTGTCTAACATTTCCAAGGGAACCGGTGATGTCCATCCTGGAAGTTGAAGTGGATATCCTTCTTGAGCTTTTTGACTGGAAAATGAAATACTATGTTCTTTTAAATCATTAAGTGGAAATAAAGGTATTGTGTCAGAAGACTGATGTTGACCTTTTGGTAGGAAAATGTCCACTGAGTCATGTGCTTTGGTTGGTACCGCATCCTCTCCTTTTAAATCAAAACCGTGCTGCCAAGAAGGGAATTTAGTTAATATACTACTTTGACCTTTTAAAGGAGGTCCAGATGTCCATGGATGCAGGTCTGAAGGTTGAACCTCCTGCTCTTTTTTAGTAATTTCCTGTGAAATGATTAGTGAAGTTTTCTGTGAGAGATCTTGTTGCTTTGAGGAAATCAACATAGGATTTATTGTTGGAGACAGGTACTGCTCGGTTCCATCACTTTCTTGCAATTGAAAATCTAAAACACAGGAGAAAACAGGCTTGTACATGGAACAACAAATATTAAAATCATATATACTTACACCAAAGCCTATCTCTATGTTATGTCACATATAGGGGCCCATTTACTTAGCTTGAGTGAAGGAATGAATAAAAAAAACTTTGAATTTCGAATGTTTTTTTTGGCTACTTCGACCATCGAATGGGCTACTTCGACCTTCAACTTCAAATCGAACGATTCAAACAAAAAACCGTTCGACTATTCAACCATTCAATAGTAGAAGTACTGTCTCTTTAAGAAAAAACTTCGACCCCCTAGTTCGCCACCTAAAAGCTACCGAAGTCAATGTTAGCCTATGGGGAAGGCCCCCATAGGCTTAGCTAGCTTTTTTTTTATCGAAGAAAAACGATTAGAAGGATTTAATCGTTCGATCAAACGAATAGCGCTAAATCCTTCGACATCGATATTTGAACTTAAGTAAATTTCCCCCATAATGTGCTTAAGAGAAGCTGTAACACACACTTTTTGCTACTAAAGAAATCACGGTAATTATAATATTTTTGTATTCAAAGTTTCTCTGCACATCATCAGTTTCATATATTTATTGTTTTATATTGGTTATAGTTGGCAAGATTTCAATCTTTTTTTTTTTGTCTTGTTCTTAGATTTCCCGTTGTCAAAACGGGATCCTGGTAAAAAGACACGTTTTTCCGTTTATATATTTTTTCAACTCAACTCAAGTGAAAAAGGACCTGATAGTGTGAGGGCATTTTGAAGAAGAGCAGAAAAAACAATTGTTGGAATATGTCGCGGGATGTTTGTATCCCTTTACTGCTAGTTAAGAAATTGAATTGAAGGACCTTGTGTAAGTTTGTGTGTGTGCTCCAGACTTGTGCATCTATATAATTAGATACAGAATGGAATCTATAGTGCATGTCTATATTTTATATTAAACTCGATCAAATTTATCCTTGTGCTATTTTCATCGGCTTTCCCAGTTGGAGACATATTAGCTTGTATAATGAAATACTTATACATTACCTTGCGGTTACTGCTTTATATTTTATTTTAGCTAAACTGTAGTTTCTTGCATGCCTTATTAGTATGTTGATTGCTTAATGTGATATGGATTCCTGGGGTCCCAGCTAGGGGATTTATTATATCATAATATATAATGTATATTAAAAAGGTTTCTGAATTCAAACAGGCAGAAACCAGCACCTTGACCCCAACTAGATGTATTAAAAAAAACTTCTGAAACCAATCAGGCAAAAACCAACTATTTGACCCCAAATAGATATATTTAAAAAAAATTCTGAAACTAAGCAGTCAAGACAAACCACTTGCACCCCAACTAGATGGATTTAATAAATATCAAAAATTTGAGTTTCAGAAACTTTAATTCGAATTTGCGATTTTTGCAAATTTGAATTGAAATCCACCCAGGGGGACCAGCTTCAATTTATGAGAAACCTTTGGATTAATCATATGTATATTGTTTTTGCATTGCAATAAAAAAGGGTGCTTACCGTTTATGGTCCACAACTCTTTAGGAACATCCATAATAATTTCCATATCCTCGGGTGATGTAATAAAGTTTGGTAAAATTGATTCCATGTCTACATGAAAAACATGTGAAAATTTGTTTTATTGAATGCCCAGTACAATAGAACATTTTAAGTTAGCTTATTATTAAGTTATATACCTACACAAATAAAAATGTTGGAACAATTTAATCTACACACAAACACATGCACACAATGACTATATGATCCAGTTTGGCTTATTCTCTTCAAATTTGATGACTGCACTGAACTATCTGAAGAGGACAATGTCCAGGTTGGCCAGTACATTATAGTAGCCAAATGATTGGACAGCAACAGCACAAAGTTGTCTTGTGTGTAGGTCTTCTAAGTTTCTGCTTGGTCTTTAGCAGACTCCTCAGATTAAGTTTTGCTTTTCAGTGGATACTGGATTATATTTTGGTTGAGGAGCTCCCTGTGTGTGCCATACGCTGCCTGCCCTATGCTCCCTGTGTGTGCCATACTCTGCCTGTCTTATGTCCCCTGTGTGTGCCATACTCTGCCTGTCCTATACTCCCTGTGTCTGTCATACTCTGCCTGTCCTATGCCTGCCCTATGCTCCATGTGTGTGCCATACTCTGCCTGTCATATGTTCCCTGTGTGTGCCATACTCCGCCTGCCCTATGCTCCCTGTGTGTGCCATACTCTGCCTGCCCTATGCTCCCTGTGTGTGCCATACTCTGCCTGCCTAGCCCATTCTTTGTATAAACACATTTATTTTACAGCGTTGTGCAATATGTGCTCTAAAAAACATGTTTCATAGAGACGCGGTCTTTGGATTTAGTCAATTCAAGCCCCCTTTAAAGCCGTACATTTGGCAGGCGTCCCTTACTCCCTAACCAGGTTACAAACATAAGAAAACATTGTTGTTTCTGCAATTCATCCATAGTTCTAAGAATATCTAGAACATCAAATATGTGATCACCAAATCTTGCTCATATACAGTATACCCAAATATATCCCCAAGTGGCCTTCAGGCTAGGTACCTCTGGCAAAGACTATGAGCTCTCCTAGGGGGGCCAAACTCACAGTTTTGGAAACGCTGTTATAGGCTGAGCAACCAGGGTCTTTTGCAGTTGCACAATCTTACCCCGTCTTCTTAATATAAGACTAATTGCAGAGGATTGTTATAGTATTTGGGATCTGTAGTTTCCCTTTCTCTCTCTTTGACACTAGAGGGATTTTGGAGTTGGTACAATTTAGCTAAAACAGTCCCAAGAGATGAAAAAGGATATTGACGCTTAGGGGCACATTTACTTAGCTCGAGTGAAGGAATAGAGGAAAAAAACGTTGAAATTTTGAATGTTTTTTTTTGGCTACTTCGACCATCCAATGGGCTACTTCGACCTTCGACTAGTTCGTCACCTAAAAGCTACCGAGGTCAATGTTAGCCTATGGGGAAGGTCCCCATAGGCTTCCTAACCTTTTTGGACGAAGAAAAATCGTTCGATTGATGGATTAAAATCCTTCGAATCGAACAATTCGAAGGATTTAATCATTCGTTCGAACGATTTTTCGTTCGATATTCGAAGTCTAAGGATTTAATTAACCCTCGATATTCGACCCTAAGTAAATCTGCCGCTTACTGTTTTTTACAGATGTTGCAATTTTGTAGCCCTAGGGACCAACTGGACTATTTGAATGTAAGAGTTGAATGATTGGCTCTTCATTAATAAACTACCATAGTTTTCCTCTATTTGCCCTCAAATTTCTTCATAAGAAATAACATTTGTATCAATACTAAAAAATAAAAAACATAATATTGAGATGTATGCTCCATATTTACTCATTATAAAAAGGCACCATTTTATTTATTGAGCTGTTATTTACTGGAGTGATTTATGCTATTTTAGTTTAGCGCTAGACCTTTTCCCCAAAAAAGAAACCTGCTGCATTAATTGGATTAAATTTAACTCAATTCTCATTACTTACCCAAAATTATGGATTCGTTCCTGGGGTAGGTCACATTTACAACGGGAGCCTTCTGTGTCACATCCCATATATCAGATAAATTTCTCCCTAATGAAAGAGAATACAAATAATTCGGATAAATTACGGTGACAGTATCCAAATACCCAATACTTGTTTTGCTAATGACTGTTACCTGTTCTGCCCGTCATAACGCAGAAGTAGATGCAGTCAGATTCATTACTCTGGCTCACTGCAAGACAAAAGAAGTTCCTAATTAGTCAGCAGAAGCCATTTAATTAAAAGAATTTTTCTTTTGCCGGCTGTTGTTGACAGTTATATGGAGCTAATTATGTTAAATTATAGCAGCCACCCTTATTGCTAATAAAAGTTGTACTCCTGTAAGTTTGAAATAAAATGTATAGCTCTGTGCTTGTGTTTATTGATGCATAAACCAAACCAGCATGCTTAGAATCCGACTGATGCCAAAATGAACTCTTTAAAAAACCTAATCCACCTGTTATTCTCAAAGGTTCTTAAAGGAAATTAGGAATTGTTTCTTTTATATAATATTTATCCCCAACATTATTTTAATTTACATCAGTAATTCTGATTCATTATTTTTTAACCAGACATCTGAAGCTTGACCAGATTGTATACACAATGGCCACATCTGCCTGTTTGTTCCTTGGACCACATTATCAGATCACAAGTTCCTATTTGATCCTACATGTCCCATTGGGAGTGATTGGATTTTATTGAAACACTTTGCTGTAATTGAGTGTTGATTACTGAGACGTGATGGAATCCCAAACATTTAGGAATGATCAATCCAATATGCTAGAGTAGAAAGTAAAAAATAAAATCACTCTGGGTCAAACTTATTCAAATATTTACAAATTTGAGTTTTCCAAAATTGAATTGTCATGATTCATAAATTGAAAAAATCTCGAATTTTAAAATAAAAAAAATCTAAAGCCAGATGAGCTTCTATAGAAGTCAATGGAGGATGTATTTTCAATATTAAAACTATTTCTTGTTGGGTTTTTTCAAAAGTTGAATTTGTTAAAATAAAAGGAATTATGTGATTTTCACGTTTGTAATAAATTAACACAGTTGAGTTTTTGCAATTCAATGACTTTTTTGTAAATATACTATTATTGAAAAAGAAAATGCAATTGCAAAATTAATTTGAAATTTGAAATTTGAAAATAAATAAATCAGCCTCCCTGTGTTTTGTAAGATACTTATGGGGGAATTCTGTAATGGAAAAAAAAAGTTATGCCTCTGTGCAAAAAATTTTCCTTTGAGTGAATTTAATATAGCTTTTGCAAACCCGGTATCTAGTGATGGGCAAATTTCTCCCACTAAATTCGCGAAATGGCGAAAAATTTGCGAAGACAATTTTGACGCTGGCGACAATTCTGACGCCCATTAAAGTCAATGGGCAACTAGAATTGTCGCCGTCATCGGAATTGTCACCAGCATGAGAACTGTCGCCAGGGTCAAATATATTTTGACACGGGCAAATTTTCGCCGGTTAATTTTTGTGGCAATTTTGCGAATTTATTCGCCGGCGGCGAAACATTGGAATTTGCGCGAATTCGCACCTGGCAAATAAATTCGCCCATCACTACCGTTATCTGTTTAGTGACCACTTCCAACAGTGGAAGACGGTTTGCGCATTTTATAGTTTGCGCAACTTCTTACTGCAAAAGTTGTTAAGGTTTCTCCAAAAGATTACGACACCTTCATGCACTTCTTAAAAGAGAGAAATGCGCAATAAAAATTGGCAATGAGCAATGAAAATTCGCAATTAAAAAACAACTTAAGGAAGAGCATTACATTGCGAAATGCTAATTTTTATTCTTTTTCGTGCAAACTGTTTTCCTCTGTGTGACTTTTATTACATTCCCCGTTAAACGTCTACATTCTAAATATTATGACAATTATTTTGCATGTTGATGATATTTTATAGTTTGATTAAATTCAAGTATTGATGAAATACAGAAACCAACCTGAGACAATTGATGTTGACTTGAAAAGTTCTTTAAGAGAGCTGGTTGAATTTCCAATAATGTCAAGAAGCAACGCTGTGTAGTCTAGAAAGAGAAGTGTTACTACAGATGATGTAAATCTGATATTTCTTATATAAATAAATAGGTAGTAAAAATTCTTCCCCGTTTGGAGTTGACCAATCAGAGTTAACAGCTGATTGGGTTCTTTATTTAAGAAGATTTCCGATATTTTCAGTTCAAGCTCTGAGGACCCCTTAGCCAATACTAAGTTTGTAAACATATGGAAACATTGTTGTATTTGTCATTTGGCTGTAGTTCCAGTATCTAGACAGCAAACAAGTGTTTACCCCAATTCTCACCTTAAACAACCCTTATTTAAGGAGATTGCAAAAGTTACATTCTCCCTAAATCTTATCTTACTAGCCTAACACTTTCCCTCTCTCATCAACCTGTCTGTGTCACAGTTTGGGAAGTACTAGTTTATGTTAATAAGCCTTTTTTGTCTAATGCAAAATCTAATTTAATACATACCTGCTAAATCATTTGTCCGATTAGTTAAGCAATAACAATACCTCATGGGAAATTTTTTGTAGTCCACATATTTTATGTTCGAGACTGTAATGAAACACAATGCATTTTATTATGTACATTCCATCTGAGCATTCAGGGCAATTAAAGTGAGTAAATCTATGAAACCTACTATTGTAAATGAGGATCGAAACTTTATGGAACGCAAATGTGCTATGTGATGTTACACTCAAAAAAGAAAAAAAGCTGTTTGCTCCTGAAAGAGAAAACAATGATTGGTTAAAATTTGCTTATGATAAAAAAAAACATAGATATCTGTATATATATATATATATATATATATATATATATATATATATATATATATATATATATATCAGGTATTTTAATGTGATATGAAACACTAGTTGCAACAAAAAGAAATTATTCCACCAAATGGTTGAATAGTATTTGTTTTCAACTTCACCTATTTAACTATAAAAAATATAGCTATTAGTGATGGGTGAATTTGTTCCCGTGGAAAATTTGCGAAACATGAATTTTTAAAGTAAATGGCCATTTGAATAATGTTGATGAGCAATAGTTTCGGCGCGAGCAACAACATTTTTTGACGTTGCCAAATTTTCACTGCAGTTTCGCAAGTTTATTCGCCAGCAGTGAAACACGGAAATTCGCTGTGAATTCGCGCCTGGCGAATTTATTCACCCATCACTAATAGCTATATTATTACACAAGTACTTTTACACAAGTATATGTTTATAGTCTGAGAGGTTCACTAATATATATGGAGCACTGGCTATCCTAAATAAATTAATTTTATTAAATTGCTGAAAAGTTGACTTTCAGCTCACTCAAGCAAATTAATCCCAGGAATTCATCTTAGAAATATTAGGTAGAACATCTGAGAAATCCAGAGAAATCATTTGTGATAGTCGGTGTTGCATCTGTACAGTATGTCTGTAGGAAAAGAGTAGTCGGCACATCGATTCTCAATACTCTTTGGAGATGGTGCACGTTCTACAATGGCCACTTCCCATTGGCAAACTGTGTAGTGAAAGATTAAACAGCACCATCAACTCTTCAAGTAGTTAAAAAGCCTTTATTTGTGCTTTTGTGGGCATCACCGCAACATTTCAGGCCATGCGGCCTTGTATCAAGCACAAATAAAGGCTTTTTAATTACTTGAAGAGTTGGCTGTTCAATCTTTCACTACTCTGTACAGTATGTCTTCCAGCAATCTGAGCTGCACGAAGTCTAAAGTAATTAGTTAAAATGCCCGAAACCCATGATCAAACCCTCATCATAGAGAAAACAATTGAAAAATCAGTTCTTAGCATAAAATATAAATAAATACACTTCAGATTTTGCTTCCAATTTCTTTGAACGAGTAGAGATTCATAAAAATCTATCAGGTGTAAAATTATTATTACTTTCCTAAGGAGGGATTCCCTATGGATATTAAAAACTACTTTTGAGAGAACCCTGGTTACCAAACAGGTAGGTGCTGTCCGGTGTATTTCCTTCAGTCTATATTTGTTACCATTTTTATACCTAAAGAAGATGTTTTTTGTGAAATGAAATATTTTGTTTATATTTCAGTTTAACAATAAATTGACATTTATGCTTCTTAACGTGTCTTGAAAGTTCTTCAAATGATCTACAGAAACCCCTGTCATACCAACATCCACTATTAATGTTGCTATATATATATATATATATAATCCAAAATATTGGGCTGTATTTATATAATTGAATTAGCTACCTGGCTTTTGAGTTGGAAATGTGAAATCTCCTCCCTTTGCTATGAAAATCTTTTCTAAGTTTAATATTTTATGCCAACTTAATTAAGGTTGACATTATATCAATATTCATATTTCATTTGACTTTTTGAAATACAAACTGGAAATAATTTATTACCTTTTTTTCTAAAGCTTTTCCATAATTTATTAAATGTTTCATTCAATAAAAAAGTTCATAAAAGTGTAAGCTTTAGCATCTGATAAGAGTGCATTTGCAGAAATATTTTTATTTAATAACTCTATTAACAGCAGTGTAGGGAGTTAGTGCAAGAGATCAAGTACAGAGCCTGTAACCTAGCAACCAGCTGTTCAGTGCAGCAGGAAGTGACACAGCAGCTAGTGAGTGGCTGGCAGGAAAAGGAAGTTGCAGATACTGGCAGAAGAGAAAAGCCTGGCAGTGAGAACCACATGGTGGACTGAGAGAGAGAGAGAGAGAGAGAGAGAGAGACCAGAGAGCTGCTGGTGGGCCCAGAGCACTGAGAGGCTGCACCACAAGTATTCATTTGGATCAGGCTGGCACAGGGAAGCCACATACTGTGCCTCGAGGGACAGAGAGTGTGAAAGGAATCCAGACTGGAGGAACAACCAGCAGGAGATTCCTACCTGAGCATCCAAAGGGGCTGGTAGTCGCACTGTATGACTGAATGTGCTGGACTCGTCTGAAGAGAACTCTAAAGCATCCAAAGATCATTTGGAATGAGTATCCTGTTTAAAGGGACAGTACCCTAACGAAGAGCATGAAGATATAGAGAATGTTTGGGGGAAGGACATTAAAGGACTTTGTTGCCACCGGTTAGGAGTGCTGCATGTATTAGGTGCCCATTTATATTTTAGATAAACAGCTTTTAAGTTTAACCAATACTTTGTGTGTGTTATTACTGTATTTCTAGTGGGGCCACTAGGTGGAGGCACTGCGCTAGTAAGTACCAGGTAGTGGTACCCAGTCTCTCCCAATACCACTACGGTATCAGGTTTGTCCCGTGCCATCACACATGGAGTGTAACACTAACAAAGGGGGGTCGAAAGGGTTACAGTCAGGACCACTCCTGCTATGAAGTAAGGTGGGAACCTTGTCTCAGGTGGCAGCAAGCGGCCAGTTACAAGGGGTATTAAAAAGCCGACTCTTGTAACTTTAAGAGCCAAACTTCTGGGTTTTAACCTGGAAATTTGGCTCCGCTAGTGCAGAGAGCACCAATGTGCTCAATGCACTAGTGATGCTGCCCACCTTTGACCTACGCTGATTTTTTAAACGTGGATCGGGAGGGGGTCGGCATATGGGCTGTAGCCTCAGGCTGCAGCAGCCCCAGAATCTGCACTGGTTACAGTAGCAAAAGTAACAAATTCTAAAAACAACATACATTATGTCACAGACTGAATTATGTGCAGCACCCATCACCAATGCAGAATATGGCCTTGGTGATGGGATCACTAAATCACTAGATCACTGAAAGTGCTTTCAGGTTGTCCACAGGTACATAGGGTCCTTATTAGGGAAAAATGTTTTTTAGTCACTGTCAGTAATTTTCCGAAGTTACCAGTTGGATTAATGCCAAAATTTGGCTGAGCAGTTTCACTGAGTAACACTGACAAATCATGTTTTGTAGCTATCAGATGCAATCAGTATATTCAAACTGAACACCGGGTAGCCCAATTATCAATAACCAAACTTGTTAATTTTCAAGTTAAAATCACCAAATTAAAAAACGTTTAACTGGAAAATTTGGATAACTAGAAACATAAATAAAAAAAACTTGAACACAGTGAAATCCCACTCTACTCATCATTTTCAATGACTCTGCCAATTAAGTAGAGTTTTTGAGTTGTAGTGCAAATAAATAAACTCGATTTCAAGTGTCATCTATGTTCATGTAGCTGCCAATTACTCCTATGTCTTGTTCCATATATGACCATTATTTAGATTTAGTGATAAGATATAGGAATACCCAAGGTGTGAACTAAATATTCACATTCACTTTATATTATGAAATCCTAATTGTAATGTTAAAGGAGAAGGAAAGGTTAAAACTAAGTAAGCTTTATCAGAAAGGTCTATATAAATACACCAGTAAACCCTCAAAGTAATGCTGTTCTGAGTCCTCTGTCAAAAGAAACAGCACATTTCTTTCCTTCTATTGTGTACTCATGGGCTTCTGTATCAGACTTCCTGTTTTCATCTTAAACCTCCAGGGCAGGGCTTGAGCATGCTCAGTTTGCTCCTCTCCCCCTCCCTCCTCCCATCCCTGCTGTAATCTGAGCTTAGAGCTGTAAGTGAGGAGGGAGAGACTCAGGCAGGAAGTGATGTCACACCAAGCTTATATGGCAGCTTCTATCCTAAACAAACAGAGACCATGTCTAGAGATATTTACTCAGTTATGGTAAAGCATTCTGCAGAATAAATATAGGTTCTAGCTTGCACTATTGTAGCTAATCTGTTGGCAATAAACTGTCTTAGAGCTTTCCTTCTCCTTTAAGTTTAATACCATGTCATTGAAACAAACCAACCTTCTGTTTATACTACAGTGGATATTGGATTTAGATGTGCCCTACTATTAGATACCTTGCATTAGATATCCCACAAGATACATTAGGTACAGCTAGATACTTATTATAGAAATTTTTTAAGGCTCCAGAACATCATTGCATACTTTTAGTGATGGGCGAATTTATTTGCCAAGTGTGAATTTGCGGCAAATTGACTTTAATGCTTGTCAAAGTTTGTATTTCGTAAATTTTTCGCCCGTTTCAAGGGAAATTCACGAATTTCATGGTGAAGCAAAACGGGACAAATTCACTACAAATATTGCAATGAAGTCGAAGAAGTGCACTTCATCTCAACAACAAGAAATGTCTCTTTGCCTCTGTATGTGGTGGCAAGTGAGCAAAACAATACCTTTAAACACATTCCTAAGCATTCCATTCACCAGGTCAGTAAAGTTGAACTGAGAAAGATCAATAGATTCAGCAGGGATCTCTGGAAAAAATAACAAGAAATGATGTTCATGCAATGTTGTGATGGCTCAAGACTCTTATTTATTAATTTATTTTCTTATTTAGATTCCACCTGTGGATCTTCTGTAATGTTTTAAGGAGGAACTCCACAGGCGATTTCAGCGCGAACCGACGCACTGCGCAAAACCGTTGGCGTCAATTTGTATGCGACGGAAATAAGGTAAGAAATGGATGAAGTTGCAGCGTTCATCCGACGTGACACGACTTCCAGATGCAGACACAGCGTACAGCGTCAGACAGTCATGTCACGTTGGGCGAACGCTGCTACACCATCTGACGTTCCTGTTGCTCACCTTATTTCCGTTGCATCCGACCTGATGCCTGATTTTTGCACAGCGAATCAGATTGCGCCTTGTGCTTTACATATTACCATAAAATGCACCATGTAAAATAAATGACCAAATCCGTATGTCAATCCTGAATTGTTTCTGAGTGCTCACTGAGAAATATGGAAAAATATTATCCTGATGTAGTCACAGTAGTATTAATTAAAAAAAAACTTTTTTCCGCTTTTATATATTCAAAACGGTAATCTATATTGGTATGAGGTGCTCAATGCTAGCCCTGCTGCAGATAAGAGCTTCCGTTTACACAGTATTCACAAAAATTGGAACAAAGAGTGAGTGTGCTTATTTTTGTCAGCAGGCCTGCATGAAGAATACCACCCCAATTAAAATTAACAAACCAATAACTGACATTTAAAATGCATTGAAACTAACAAAGGGATTTTGATACAGACAAACACATAGGGGCACATTTACTTAGCTCGAGTGAAGGATTAGAATGAAAAATACTTCGAATTTCGAAGTATTTTTTTGGCTACTTCAACCATCGAATTGGCTACTTTGAGCTTCGACTACGACTTCGACTTCGAATCGAACGTTTCAAACTAAAAATCGTTCGACTATTCGACCAGTCGATAGTCGAAGTACTGTCTCTTTAAAAAAAACTTCGACCCCCTACTTCGCCACCTAAAACCTACTGAGCACCAATGTTAGCCTATGGGGAAGGTCCATTTAGGCTTTCTAAAAATTTTAGGTTGAAGAAAAATCGTTTGATCGATGGATTAAAATCCTTCGAATCGAACGATTCAAAGGATTTAATCGTTTGATCGAACGATTTTTTGTTCGATCGAACTATTTCTGGTAAATACTTTGACTTCGATATTCGAAGTCGAAGGATTTACATTGGCAGTCGAATATTGAGGGTTAATTAACCCTCGATATTTGACCCTATGTAAATCTGCCCCATAAACATACATTTGTGGACCAAAAATTATGCAAAGAAAAAACTCAAAATAAGAAACATATTGATCAATTATTTAAAATCTGAAATTAATAGTTTCTTCTTATTTAAAAAAAATATACACAGAAGAAGATGATCTTGAATGTTTATTTCTCAAGTTGTGCAAACTCGTTCGGGATTCACCAGTCCAAAAAAAAGCATGAAATTTCAAATGAAAAAACCTTCTATAGAAGTAAAAGTGATGTGCATGTTAAACATTGAAGCTATTTAAATTTTGTCTAATTTGTAAGTCAAAGTTATTTTTTCTACAAGTTATAACAATTAGGTTTTTCCAAATGTTTAATTGTTTGTATATATGCTTGTACATGAGGAAAAAAATTGAATTTTAAAATGAATGAATCTGCCTCCCTGTGTTTTCTTATTAGCACAAGAGGACGTACGGACAGTCCTGAAGAATCTTGAAAGATAAAATGGAATCCCAAGTTTTCTCTCAATTAATTGACCACTGCAGATACGAGAAATGTGTTCTTATTTGTATATGGATACAATCTGCATCCTTTTAAAAATAACAGATGTTCTGATAACATGTTTATATTTAGCAGAACCGATTGGAGGGACAGTGTAATTTAAGATGCAGAGGATGACGAGGACCAAGAATATGAAGGCTCCAGTGTGGGTCTTTACTGAGGACAAATATATTTCTTTTTGAATAATTTTCTCTAAAGTTTGAGGCCCAGAATAGATTTTTGTAGAGTACAGTAAATTTTTAGCATTTCCCCACAAAAAACAATGCTCCTTCAGGTACTTATCTTACATTACATTAAAGGGCATGTAAAGTCTAAAATAGAATAAGGCTAGAAATGCTGTATTTTGTATACTAAATATAAACATGAACTTACTGCACCACAAGCCTAATCAAACAAATGATTTATGCTTTTAAAGTTGGCCACAGGGGGTCACCATCTTGTAACTTTGTTATACATCTTTGCAAGACTAAGACTGTGCACATGCTCAGTGTGATCTGGGCTGCTTAGGGATCATCATAAACAAAGCTGCTTGAGTTCTGCATGGCTGGGAAGTAAGGCGGGGGCTCCCCCTGCTGTTCATTAGTATGATTGTTTCCCTGCAGAGCAGTTAGGGATGGGCAAATTTTTTCGCCTCGTTTCGCCGAAAAAATGATACCCATAGACTTGTATGGCGGCGTGCATCAAAAAAAAATGTGCGTCAAAACAATTTCGTCGCGTGACAAAATTTTTAGCGAAACGGGTCAAATTCTCCCATCCCTAGTTAGGGACCATCTGATAATTCCTTTCCACAGCAGTAAATGAAGAGAGAATTTCACTGCATACAGTCAGGTTTCTTATAAAAACTGTACACATTTTTTAATTAAAGTATATTGGAGATCGGTTTATTTTTCATTAAAGAAAGTAAAAATGGGATTTTATTTTTTTGCCTTTACATGCCGTTTAAAGCTTTCTTTTTTCCTAATGCATCTCTTCAATTAACCCATATTTCAAAAGTCATACAAATCTGTGGAGTCCCAGTGGATTTGATAAAAGGCAGCATAAAAATGACAATTACTGAAGGGTCATTAAAACAGCAAGCATAGCAAAAATTGTATAGCGCTATAGGTAATTAGTGTTTGAAGCGATGTTTGAACTTCTCTCAGAAATAGAGAAGAAAAAAGGGCAATTCAGAAAACATTTTTCTCTGAAGTGGTGGTAACACATAGCAACTGTCATCACAAGAGATGCATCAAAAAGATCTGCTCATTTGGCAAACTGGCAGCTTTAAACCTCTGTGGCCAATCAAATTGACCTGACAAGGTTATTGTCTTGTTCCAGTGGTATGAACTGTCTAGGCAGAAATTTACTGACAAGGGACAGGGCTGATGGAGAGAGAGCCATGCCCGAAATGAGTGGGATGTTACGGTATATACTATGACAGATATATAGAGAATGGTGGTGCTACATCCCTCCACACAGAAAAATGTGGAGCTACAACACTAACTCGCCTAACTCACAGAGGCAAGAAAATAATACGTAGGGGGTTATTTATCAAAGTCCGAATTTATCTCAATAATTTCTGAAAAAAACTCGACCAAATCCGCACAGGTTTTTTGGGCTTATTTATTAATACACTTTCCTGAAAATTTTGTTTGCGGGGAAAAATCTGGAAAAAACGTAAAAAATCCAATTTTCATTATTTTTTCGGATCTTTCATCCGATTTTCAAAATTTTTTCGGATCTTTCATCCGATTTTCACGATTTTTTCCGATCTTTCATCTGAAATTCTGAATTTTGCCTGAAAACTCCAGCGCCCATCAAAAAATCATTGGGACTTCTCCCAATGACTTATATGCAACCTCGACAGGTCTGAGATGCCGGATTTTCAGATTCGGACTTTTCCCATCCTGTGGGTTTAATAAATTCCGAAAAATTCGTGATTTTTTTAATAGTCAGATTTTTTTAAATGAATTCTTCATGAGTTTTGCATTCGGAGTTTAGTAAATAACCCCCGTAGTGTAATATTAAGGGGCCGATTCACTAAGGGTCGAATTTCGAAGTAAAAAATACTTCGAAATTCGACCCTCGAATTGAAATCCTTCGACTTCGAATATCGAAGTCGAAGGATTTAGCGCTAAACGTTCGTTCGATCGAACGATTAAATCCTTCGAATCGAACGATTCGAAGGATTTTAATTCAACGATCGAAGGAAAATCCTTCGATCAAAAAAAGTTTAGCAAGCCTATGGGGACCTTCCCCATAGGCTAACATTGACTTCGGTAGGTTTTATCTGCCGAAGTAGGGGGTCGAAGTTTTTTTTAAAGAGAAAGTACTTCGACTATCGAATGGTCGAATAGTCGAACGTTTTTTACTTCGAATCGTTCGATTTCGTTCGAATTCGAACGAATTTAACCAATTCGATGGTCGAAGTACCCAAAGAATACTTCCAAATTCGAATTTTTTCATTCGAATCCTTCACTCGAGCTTAGTGAATCGGCCCCTAAGACTTTCCCTATGTTCATAGAAAGGAAAATAATTAATTGGCACAGCATTGATCTAGTAGTGGGATGTCAATTTAAGAAGACCCTTATTATTATGAACCTCGGAAACCCCAAGAAGGGGATGTCTTGCTCTCTACTGAAATCTCTTGGATTCAAAACGAATGACATTACAGGGGTTATTTATCAAAGTCCAAATTTATCTCAACATTTCCGGCCACAAACTCCAATCTAATCCGCACAGGTTTTTTCTGTGTATTTATTATTAAATTTTCCCAAAAATTTGCTTTGCAGGAAAAAAATCACAATTTAAAGTTTTTTTCAGATTTTTCACCTGAAAACTCAGATTTTGTATGCTTTTTTTCCTGGAAACTCCAAAATCTTTGTGGTATTGCACGAAACACAGCGCACACCAAAAAATCATTGGGACTTCTCCGGATTTTCTGTTTCAGACTCTTCCATCCTCGGGGTATAATAAATTCCGGAAAAAAATTGTGATTTCTTTTTTACAAGTCCGATTTTATAGTAAAAAAAACAAGAATTTTTCAGGAGTTTTACATTCGGAGTTTAGTAAATAACCCCCTACATGTTGCTTTTAATGCCAATACATATAGCACTTGCTCCTATCTTTTCTTGTCCCCAGAGTCAATTTGCCTTTTCTGTTATTTTTCTGCAATGTGTAGTTTATAAAAGTACTAGGAAGCCCCATTATTTGTCCTTGCTCTTGACCAGGCAGTAAGTGCAGGACACCATTTGCCCATTGTACAAGCTCTCGTTTTTTAGCCTGTGCAATCGTACCCACGCTCCACCTCTACAATGATCGTAATCACGTGAGGACATTTTACATGTCATTTACAAATAGAACAACTTTCTGTGCCTGTGTTTTTTATAGGTTGCACTTAATGAGGTGTGGAAAATTGTGCCATGAATATCAGAGGGTGAATTCTGGGGGAAATGGTCAATATGATTAAAAAAACATGGCACCAACTCAACCAATTTTTCATGGACAAGCAAAAAGTGCTCTGTCACATCACAAAAGTATAAAAATATACTTTTGTGTATATATATATATATTTATATATATATATATATATATATATATATATATATATATATAAATATATAGAAAAAATAAAGCTTTGGTTTCGTTATATTTAACCTCTCCCCTCAATTTTGGTAACATCTCCCCTTGTTCGCTAGCAAAAGTTACCTTTGCTAGCGTTCGTTCACACTCTATCACCAGGCGACTTTTGACTCAGGCGAATGGTCGTTGCTCTGCAAATTCACGAAAGTGCGGATTTTACTGAACGTTCCCTCTTTCGCCAGAGTTGACCAGAGTTCACCTCAGACCAGGAGAACTGCTAAAAAGCTTCCTCAATCTTACGTCATTTACATCATATCCTGCCTGCGGAAAATGCATTAAAGTTGAAGAAACGCTGGCGAATTTTCCTTTTTTTAAGCGGGATTGCCTGCAAAAATCCTAACAAACATTTTCCCCCAGATATTTGAGGGCCATGGAACATTCGTGGGCTCATGTCTAGGGCATTATCTGATCTCTTTATTAAGTCTTTATTAAGGTTCCTTGGACATTTGTAATAAATAGTGATGGGCGAATCTGTGGCGTTTCGCTGAATAATTCGTGAATTTCCTGTGAAATTCGCGAAACGTCAAAAAATTTGCAAAACGGCGCCGGCATCTAGTTTTTGACACCGGCGTCCGTTTTTTTTACGCAGGCAAAATTATTCGCCGGCAGCGAATCACGGGAATTTGCTGTGAATTCACGCGTGGAGAATATATTTGCCCATCACTAGTAATAAAAAGTCGCCACTTCACGCATTTGCACCCACATCTTTAATAAAGACGTCCATACAACTTTAATGTACCCGCCCTATTCAAATCGACCTAATCGTAAGATCACTAGAGACTTTTCGCTGGGAATAAACAAACGCTAGGGAATTTTCGCTATGAAATGCTCGCACTGAAGATGTATCGCTAGCGAAATGTTGCCAGCGGTCGGTGCCCAGGACGCAACTTTGCATTGTAGTGAATTAGCGTAGTGGTAACGAATTTGCACCTGGCGAAGCGGTCGCTTGCGACAATTTGCCCTTTAGTAAATCTGCCCCATTATCTTTTCTTCAGGAGTGAAATGAATATGTCCCCACTCAAGTGAAATGTTAATGGTATTTGCTCAACATTCTTTAACCTTATCTTAGTTAAAGTTCACCCTCATGTTTCTGGTGTTCTGTCCAAATGATGGTATTCTGTCAATTTTCTGATGCTATAATTGCTATAACTTCCAATATAAGACCCAGCATCAGTTTATAAATAGAAACTGCTGTAAAACATTGATTGAGGTTAATTTGATGCATAGGTTTCATTCAATATAAAAAAGGAAAAGACAATCCATTACAGGGAAAGTGTTATAGAATTCTAATGATATGCAAGCGAGATAATTGCAGTTCTGCATGGAACGAGATTATTTATCATGCAGTCCGACAGGTTTACTAAATACTTTGGACAAGGCAACAAAAAGAACAGGCTTCATATTGAAAAATCGAAAATATTTAGCAGGCGATAATTATTTCCATTACGTCTGCTATTTATAGTAAAAGAAAGACGTGAACTTTACTCACTGAAAAACATCAACACATTTGAGATTGAAAGCAAGTGTGAATATCTAAAATATAAATAGGAACTATTGTGTTCAGGCAGAGAAGTCTGAAAGACTTTTAAATCTGTACCAAGCCTCTAGAGAACCAAAATGGGGTTAAGATATATGTCCTTTTTTTTTTTTTTTTTTTTAAAGGACCAGTAACATTAAAAAAAAAATTAAAAAAACATTCTCTAATATACATCGAAAAAAAACTCCAAGACAAAATAAACTTTAAAATCAGAAAATCTTTATTAAGCAACTCCCCTTGCGCTCCTCTTCAGAAAAGGCGACACGGCGACGATCCATCGTGCGGCGCATGATTTCTCCTCTCTCATTATCTCCTATAAGGAAGGCAGGGAGGAGAAATCGATCACCGCACGATAGATCGCCCCATAACTTTCTGAGTTTCGGTAACTTATTTCTTAATAAAGACTTTGGGATTTTAAAGTTTAATTTGTCTTGGGGGCCGATTCACTAAGGGTCGAATATTGAGGGTTAATTAACCCTCGATATTCGACTAGGAATTAAAATCCTTCAACTTCGAATATCGAAGTCGAAGGATTTAGCGCAGATAGTTCGATCGAACGATCGAAGGATAATTCCTTCGATCGAACGATAAAATCCTTCGAATCGAACGATTTGAAGGATTTTAATCCAACGATCGAAGGAATATCCTTCGATCAAAAAAAGTTAGCCAAGCCTATGGGGACCTTCCCCATAGGCTAACATTGACTTCGGTAGCTTTTAGATGGCGAACTAGGGGGTCGAAGTTTTTTTTAAAGAGACAGTACTTCAACTATCGAATGGTCGAATAGTCAAACGATTTTCACTTCGAATCCTTCGATTCGAAGTCGTAGTCAAAGGTCGAAGTAGTCCATTCGATGGTCGAAATAGCCCCAAAAAAAACTTTGAAATTCGAGGTTTTTTACCTTCAAATCCTTCACTCGAAGTTAGTGAATCGGCCCCTTAGTGTTTTGGGTTTTTTTTTCGATGTATACTAACGATTTTTTTTTTAAAAAAAATGTTGATGTTACCTGTCCTTTAAATGCCATTTACCCCCAGCATAGAAACACTACCATACAGGTATCGTTTGCATATGGAAATGAGAAATAATGTTCTCTTAAATTCTCTGAAATTGTTTAAACCATAAATTACCAAGTGTGGACATAACAACCAACACAGATAGAGACAAGGCCAGTGGGACACCAGGATAAAGCCCCAGCCCATTGTCTTGGTGGTGAGGAGTTTCACAACAGGAGTCGGGACCTCCATGGCTGAGGTGGTGCACCTTTCAGTGTTACAGGTCACCCCAGGTCCAAAAAAGTTAATTTGTGGCAAGTCTGAAGGCATATTACGGTGAATATTAGGTTGTATTCATATATTCTTCCATGATGCTTCTGGAACTTAAGCCTGGTGACTCTTGGTCACTTCTTGGAAACTGTATATCCTAACTATTATTATTATTATTATTATTATGAGCTAAGGGTTGACTGACAAAATGTTATTTTTTAGTATTTCAGAACCTTAATATTACTCTCTAAAATCTAAAATTCCCTGGGCTGCTGGAGCGAAATAAAAGGAAGTCATTAACATAAGACTGTTCTTACATTTTCAATAATGTTAACACAATATAGTATTAAAATAATGGGAAGGTCAGTGAAGAGAATACATTGAATCAAATTTAGAAAAACAATGGTGAGGTAAGGTTTGTCCACTGCTTTCACAATAAAAACACTCACAAATGTCTCTTTTGACCCTTTATTGTTTATATTGTAGTCTGGCCACCACTGGAACCAGGTAGAACCTATGCCAATAAGGAGCCCATGCTTTCCTAAAACTGAATATTGTAAAATAAAAGCCTCACTCTAACACATGGAGGTCTATTTATTACAGGTCGAAATTTAGTGGGTTTAGTGGTTTTTGAAACAACGACTAAACTCACTGGGGCTCATTTATAAACACCGGGCAAATTTGCTTCTGGGCAGTAACCCATGGCAACCAAACAGATTATTGCTTTCAGTGTGCAACCTGCAGCTAATCATTTATTGCTATCAGTTACTGCCCAGGTGCAAATTTGCGCAGTGTTTATAAATGACCCCCACTTTCCCTAAACACGGATGTCACAACATTTATTAAAAGATCCAAATTAAAAAAGTATTAACGCAAAATTACGATGAACTATCCAAAAAATAATATGAATACCTCTAAAAACTCTAAATATGTGAGGTTTTTTTTACAATTATTAGTGAAAAAAATCCAAAAACCTCTAAAAGTCCGAATGATTTTAAATGGTAAAATAAGATCAGCGCAGCTCCCATTGACATCTATCAAGGGTCGAATTTCGAATTCTTGGGACTTATTAAAAACTCTCATAAACTCCCATGAACTCGAAATTTGACCAATTGCAATTCATTAAAAAAAAAAATTTTACAAACTCGGGTGAATAGGATAGACCCACAAATTCAAATCATATCCAATTCTAATTTGAGTTTTTAGAACTCAATTAGAGTTTTTAAAACTCAATTCTAGCACTTTTTCTCAGAAAAAAACTCTAATGTTAGGAAGGCTGCAAACTCCAAATTGATCCGAGGATGTCTTCCATAGGCTAAAACAGCAATTCAGCAGGTTTATGGTGGTGAATAGTCGAATTCGATTTCTTAAAGGGCAAGTGTATGATAAATTTTGAAAATCAAATTCAAATTTAAAAAAAAACTCTAATCTAATTTTAACAGTTGCCTAGTCAGATTTGACATTAAAACAACTCAAAAATTTAATTTCAAAATTTGAATTCGAAAATTTGAATTTTCCCATTGACCCTTGATAAATCTGCCCCTTAATAAATCTAAAATTTTTAGACCTTAAAAGAAATTAAAAAAGATAGGAGAGCCACAAATCTTTAGAGATTCATAGAAAAAATTAAATTGAATTGTTAGTAAATGGGACCCATACACGTCTATCAATACAATTATGGAGCCTCTTACTAATATGATTAAGTACACAATATATATATATATATATATATATATATATATATATATATATATATATATATATATATATATATATATATATATATATATATATATATATATATATATATAGACAAATACAAGATTCCTCTGCACTCTATATATATAATATATATATATATATATTAAGAGGGTTATTTATCAAAGGTCGAATGTTAGAGTTTTTTATATCTCGAAAAAGAAAAAACTTGAATGGAAAAAACTCGATTCTGCGTGTTTGAGTTGCGAAACCTGAAAACTCAAATCAATTGAGTTTTCTGTGTGAAAAAACTCATATCACTCAAATTATCCAAGTTTATGGGCACCCTCAGAAAAAACGCGAACATCATGCAGGCTATGAACATCTTTAAATAGTTCTAATGACCTCTGCCATTGACTCCTACATGACCTTCACTGGTTTTAGATGGTGTATTTTCAGATTCAAGCTATTTTCATGGTTGGGGTATAATAAATCTTAAAAAAAAATCGTTTGTTTTTTAACCCAAAAATGTTAGTTTTGACCATAAAAATGTACTCGAAAACTTGAATTTTCATGGAAAATAAAATGCTATAAAATTGAGCGTAAACTTGAATCTCTCAAATTTTTCAGACTTTTTCCCGAATTGCTCAAATTTATTGGGCTTTTTTTCTAATTGCTCCAATTTTTCGAGTTTTTGCCCGAAAACCCAGAAAAAGCTAAACCGATCGCAGACCATGAAACTTAAAATTGAGATAGGTGCCTCTCCTATTGACTTATACAGGACCTTGGCAAGTCTGATATGGTGGATGTTCGAATTTGTGCTTTTTGCAGCATCGGGGGTATAATAAATCTTGAAAAAAACTAATTTTTCGAGATTTCACAACTCGACCTTTAATAAATAACCCCCTCAATGTCTATTTCAAAAGCAGGTAGGAACAAAAAAAACTATAACTCTGGCGAGATCAATCTTGTATCCTATCCCGTCTCCATTCCCTGCACAAATGTTATAAATTGAAACCAAAATAATTGGTTTTTAATTCAATAATCTGTCACGATCTATGGCAAGTGATATAGTATATGAAATCAGTTATGTGTGAATCTTGGAAATATTAAAACAAATTAGATAAACCTGTAAATTAAATAAAATAAATAAATTACTATTGAATAAGGACTGTATTATGCATAAAATGGACTGATACTTTCTAAAAGTAAATAAAAAGTCGTGATATAATTAAAACAAACAAAAAAGGTACTTCTACTGTTAATTTAGGCTCTATGCATCATTATAATATCTCACTGTAATTAGGTGAAATTATTGATGAATATGAACGAAAGTCCTTGAGCCTTGTTTCAAAGGTGAAGTTTAGATTCAAAGTAGCTTTTAGTATATAATAGTCAGGCGTAGCCTAGTCTGTCAATTTTTTTCTGTTTTTTTCTGTTTTTTTAATTATTAGCCAGACCTTACAGTTCTGCCTCTTTCTAACCTGCAAATGAAAATTTTTTTCACTGACCTCAGCAACCAAACATTGGGGGTCATTTATCAACATTGGGCAAATTTGCCCATGGGCAGTAACCTATGGCAACCAATCAGATTGCTGCATTCATTGTCCTACTTGCAGCTGGCTTCAAAAAGCTAATCACTGATTGGTTTCTAGAGGTAACTGCCCATGGGCAAATTTGCCCAGTGTTGATAAATGAGCCCCAATGACTTCTTCAATGTTATTGTTATTTATTAGTGCCTATCTTTTTATTTAGGCCATGTCTCCAATTATTCTCCATTGCTGACAATTTGCTAGGATAATTAAACCCTAGTAGCCTTGATAACAGAAAAAAACATGTATAATTAAAATAGAAACATAAGAAATGAAGAAATAAAGGCTAAGCGCCTGAACATTAACCATTCTAGTCTGTATTATGTGTGAATTTGAGTCTATATCAATTTCTATTCACATCTGCAGGAAGATTCGCATAGGAGATTGTCCAAAGAAACCCCCAAAAAAGTAATCCAGGTTGAAGAGATATCTGATTTTCTGTTGTGTTCAAAATAAATATGAAGAGTGATAAAGTGGGTTTAGAGGTCAACTCCTGCAGAATGGCATTGAAATAACCCATGTTTGTCATGCTATGGTAGAGATTGCATCAAAAAAGTCTAAACCAGATAAAAGAGCACAAATACTGCATATTACTCATTATTAATACAGCCTTTGTGCAGTGGCATAACTAGATATTACTGGGCCCCACATCAAAATATTTTTCAGGCCCCCAAAATGTTTAGAGGTTGACTTGTTTTACCAATACTTATTTATTGAAACTGTATATGAATTAGGGCCTCATGGGGCCCCTATACCTTCTGGGCCCCCCTGCAGCCACAGAGTCTGCTTCCTCTGTAGTTACGCCCCTGCCTATGTGCAACATTAGAATATTGTATTTTTTCATCCATGTCCATTTACATAGTAGAGTTTGCCTTTTTGGGAAATAAAGGCAACTGCAACTGCCAATTCAACTGCTGTTTCCATGCAGTTGAAACCTACTAGCCAAGAAGAACTGGCTTCCTGAATGTTTTGAATGCTTAAAAACCTGGTTCAGTGCCTGAAAATGGCTTCTGCTACTGTATTTTTATGAGCCACAGGCACATCCATCCGATGCTAAGGATTTCTGTTTTAATTATAAAAAGCAATTAAAATCCTCCAAATTTCACATAGCCATGTCCTGTGCATACAAATGGAAGCTCAAGTATTCCAAATCAGACTTCAGTGCCAAAAATTGTCAAAACCCTAGAAAAACGTTGTGATCGGTACCATTCCACTAATGCCAAGGGCATATAGAAGGCTTATTGTTCTTGTAATTAATAAATGATAAGAATAATGCCCCTAAAAAAAACAGGCAATCCATCAGTTTTTTAATCTGGCACATCTACAATGGAAGTAGGATGCAAATATCATTATGCTGCTGACATTCCTTCATATGTTTCCCTGCCACGTCTAGACTTTCCATCCTACGCTATCTCAGTGATTGATATCTTTGTTTGCATGTTCCTTTGAAAGAAGTTATTTGGTGGTGTCCTAATGATTTTCTGTGACGCTGCCAAAGGAATCCTGGCACCTTCTATATATTAACAACCTACATTTGTGCTGGCAAATACATTCTCTGAGATGAATTATGCCCCATCATATGTCATGAATAGTGTTACCCAGTTGCGCATACCGGTACATGTTCAGTGAAAAATATACGCTTAATAAGAGGCGTTATGTGCTGAGTTCTTAATTAGAATAATAATTATTGATTAAAAAAAATAAATACCTAGAATATATAGTGAATAAAGTACACCCTCTTGTAAAATATAAGGATATTAAAAGTTACCAAGGAGTTTCATGACCATATAAAAACACGAGGCAGAAGGCCGAGTGCTTTTATACAGGTCATGGAACTCCGAGGTAACTTCTAATATCCTCATATTTAACAACTGGGGGTACTTTATTTATTATAATACACAAGTTTCAGCGAGTCATGTGACAGAAATGACATCAGAACTCACCGTTTATAACTGATGACATCACTAGTCACCGTTTATAAGGATATAATTTACAAGATATTCATGGCTTTTGTGTATTATATGTTAATATACCTCCCTTGACCCCTACAAAAATTATTACAATTTGTTTACCTGTTGTACCCAAAACTGCCACTCTCTTTTCTCTGTGTCTCTCTTCAGTGAATCCTGTAAAAGTAACATTATTGGTCAGATGATTTTCAGCATTGGGGGATGGGGGAGAGATCTTCTGGTATACTGTATAGTAAGTTTATTTTTATTGGCCCGCTAACAGGTATCACTCAATACAGCCCAAAAAACTATGTTTGGTAAGAAGAAGGAAAGCTGCCAAGGCAATTAATTGCTTATAGATTATCCACAATATTACAAGCTAGAATGCTATATTTATTCTGTAGTATGCATTACCATACCCGAGTAAACAGCTCAAGAAACTCTCTGTTTGTTTAGGATAGCAGCTGCCATATTAGCTTGGTGTGACATCACTTCCTGCCTGAGTCTCTCCCTGCTCACTCATAGCTTTGGGCTCAGATTACAGCAGGGAGGGGAGGAGGGAGGGGGGAGAGAGAGAGAGAGAGAGAGAGGAGCAAACTGAGCATGCTCAAGCCGTAGCCCTAAAGGTTTAAGCTGAAAACAGGAAGTCTGATACAGAAGCCCATGAGTACACAATAGAAGGAAAGAAATGTGGTGTTTCTTTTGCCAGAGGACTCAGAGCAGCATTACTTTGAGCGTTTACTGGTGTATTTATCTATACCTTTCTGATAAAGCTTACTTAGTTTTAACCTTTCCTTCCTTCCTCCTTTAATAAATGCAAATATGCAGAGGTGGAATGCTCCATTCATGCATTTTATATATAGTTGTCCATAGAGTGACAAAGGTAGAATGGCAGATACATGTGGGGTCAATGCTTTCCTGGGGTAGAGACAGAGGGAGACGTTTTATGTGATTCTTGTTTGAGTACAGTAGTCCCATGAGATATTATGTATTTGGGGACCTATGGGTGCATATAACACATGAAGGAGTAAGTTGCTTTGGCTTCAGCCTGGGTTAAGGAGATCCAGCAAATGAGGGCTAGACATTGTGGAGGCTAATTGTCTTGCGCATGTTTGTTTGGGGGCATTGTATTGTTGTTCGACAAAACAACAGAGAACAACAAGAGAACTGTGAAGTCTGAGGGGGTTATTTATCAAAGTCCGTATTTAACTCAATATTTTCTGCTACAAACTCCAATCAAATCCGCTAAGGTTTTTTTACGCTTATTTATTATTTCATTTTTCTGAAAATTAGATTTGTGGTAAAAAATTTGATTTTCACGATTTTTCAAAATTTTTCATCTGATTTTCACGTTTATTTTCACCCAAAAACTTCGGGGTATTGCACGAAACCCAGCGAACATCAAACAATCATTGGGACTTCTCCCATTGACTTTTATGCAACTTCAACAGGTCTGAGATGCCGGATTTTCAGATTCAGACTTTTCCATCCTGATTTCCATCTGATTTTATTAAAAAAAATCACGAATTTTAGTTAATAACCCCCTAAGAATTCACCAAGGAGAATTAATAGAGTTCTCTCTGGTGGCCACTATTCTAGGGCACTTAAAGGGATACTGTCATGGGAAAAAAAAAAATTCAAAATTAATCAGTTAATAGTGCTGCTCCAGCAGAATTCTGCACTGAAATCCATTTCTCAAAAGAGCAAACAGATTTTTTTATATTCAATTTTGAAATCCGACATGGGGCTAGACATATTGTCAATTTCTCAGCTGCCCCAAGTCATGTGACTTGTGCTCTGATAAACTTCAATCACTCTTTACTGCTGTACTGCAAGTTGGAGTGATATCACCCCCTCACTTCCCCCCCCCCAGCAGCCAAACAAAAGAACAATGGGAAGGTAACCAGATAGCAGCTCCCTAACACAATATAACAGCTGCCTGGTAGATCTAAGAACAGCACTCAATAGTAAAAACCCATGTGAGACACATTCAGTTACATTGAGAAGGAAAAACAGCAGCCTGCCAGAAAGCATTTCTCTCCTAAAGTGCAGGCACAAGTCACATGACTGGGGGCAGCTGGGAAATTGACAAAATGTCTAGCCCCATGTCAGATTTCAAAATTGAATATAAAAAAATCTGTTTGCTCTTTTGAGAAATGGATTTCAGTGCAGAATTCTGCTGGAGTAGCACTATTTACTGATGCATTTTGAAAAAAACATGTTTTCCGATGACAGGATCTCTTTAAGAACATATAAAATTAAAGTCAAAATAAATAGAACGTAGAAAATACTTGGTAATTATTTCTTTTAAAACCTATGATATATTTTTTTTTTCAATTTTTGAATTTACTGACTTACCAGAATTCCAGAACAGCAGAAAACATACCAGCGTTGTGACGAGACCCATGGGAACGTTTTGGAACCATGTCATTTTGAATCATCGGCTTTGGGCAATTTTCCTGAAATGTAGTATTTTATTATTATTTATGTTCAATCATGACCTCCACTTCGGTACTTTTCCGCTAGCTCTTAATTTATTTATTTTTTGCAGCCAAGAAAAAATGTATGCAATACTATAAACCGATTAAACATATATGAAGACCTGAGCATAATGCGACCTGAGAAGATCAATGAATATCAATAGAAATAGCGAAGTGCTTTAGACACAACAGCCAAGCACAATGGGGTTTCTACTTTTTCCTATGCATTAATAGTTTCACCTCATGCTAGAGATACTGTATATTTTAACTCATGTAACCTTGGAAAAGCCACTTTCCTCCATAAGTAATAAAAGAAGCTAAGTCTAGTCACCCAAAGCAACCAATTAGATGTGTTGCATTCAGTGTTGGACTGGCCCACTGTGATTCCAGGAAAAGTCCCGGTGGGCCCAGGTGTCAGTGGGCCCTCATGCTGCTAGATATTTGGCTTATTTTATGGCCATTCCCTATTTCTTTGAGAACCAAGAGGGTACATAGATGGAATAACAGATTAAAGTATGTAAAGAAAAGAGACTAGAGAGTAGAGGTTGAGTGAGGAGAGGAAGAATAATAGTATTGAGAGTGGGCCCCTGGTCTAAGATTACTTGGTGGGCCCCATGTCAAAAATTTTTGGGTGAGCCCCTGGACCCCCGTCTGACACTGGTTGCATTTAATACGACCTGTTTAGTGGTTGCTGTTATACCCCTGTTTCAGTTTCTTTTCCCAGCAGAGTTAGTTTACCCAAAGATGCATTGTTTGTAATAAAAATTACTGTGAAACTCTTTGAGGCTTATGAGAGCAAATTACTTTAATTTTTCCCATTTCCTATTTTCCCCCTTTATATTTAATTTGCGATAAGTTCCAGCAAGCAGTAAAACTTCAACTTTAAACATTGAATTGTCATTCACCATCTTTCTTAACTCATCACTCAAGAGACAAGGTTGATAGAGACAGCAGGTTATGCAGTTACTATGGGATATGGGAGCAGAGGGAGACTGATGTTGGCCCTAACAGCACTTGTGAAGTCCATGATTGAAGCTTAGTTATAAAATGCATGCACTAGAAGGACACTGCACACCTATGGGACCTAGGAGCTATCATTACTGGTTATTTAATAAACTCTTGTGATTGGTCGATCTCCAAAGAAACAGTCACTGGTCACCTACAACTCTTAAGGCTGCAAGGCACATTGTGCTGCCTGATGTTTCTTCTACAGGCAAATTAGGAATGTTGTAGACCAGGGGTCCCCAACCTTTTTTACCCATGAGCCACATACTTGGAGAGCAACACAAGTACTGTATGAAAAAAGTTCCAGTGTGTGCTGAATATGGACTGTGATTGGCTGATTGGGAGCCCCTATATGTACTGGTAGCCTATAGGAGACTCTGTTTGGCAGTAAATCTGTTTCTATGAAACCAAAACTTACCTCCAAGTCAGGAATTATAAAATAAGCACCTGCTTTGATGCCGCTCGGAGCAACATCAAAGGGGTTGATGAGAAACATGTCATCGTTTGGGGACCACTGTTGTAGACAATATCAAGCTGACTCAATGCACAGGCTTATGTGATTATCATCTTAGATTATCATATTCTTTTTGTAGTCCAACTTGATTAATGAACTACATACCTGACCAATATTTAATTTTAAAACAAAGGATGTTAGTAAAAAGTTGGTCCTCTCTTCTAAACCAGCATTTACTGGCCTCTGCTCTTGTGGGAAGGTCCCCACTAGATGTAGGAACATTGTTGGTCAGATTTGCTTCTGTTCAGCCACAAGAGCATTAGTGAGGTTGGACAGTGATGTTAGAGAACGGGCCTGTCTCAGTGTTCAGTGCAAGCCAGTCATGTTCTTTCATCTTAGCAAACTAGTCTTCTATGGACCATAAATTGTGCAGGGGGATATTATTCCTTGCTAAAACAGGAAAGAGCTTCCCCACCGTGCCACAATATTGGAAGTCCAGCATTGCAAGAATATAATTGTATCATTTCATCTGCAACAATCGGTGCGGCTTACAGACCAATTTTAATCATTAGAATGGATGTCCACATACTTTTTGCCATGTAGTATAGCTTTAAGTCAAAGTACACATATTTTCTTTTCTACATTACTTTGATTTTAACCTTATATAAGGTTAATTTACAAAAAATGGGCAAAGTGCAGTAAACTGTTTAGTTTTTTGCACATTTTTTGCACATTTTTTGCACATTTTTGCACATTGCCCTCGAGCACACAGAATTGTATTGCATTCCGTATGAAGCACCGTCTAACAATTTTTGGCTACTAAGTAGCTGTTCATCACAGCACCAGAAAGCATTTCTTTTCTCTTCACCCCGGTTCTGCCCTTTCAACAATGAATGAAACATAGCACTGCACCTCTATTATAGTTGGAGTCACTTAATTCCATGCTGCTTTTATCCCAGTGAAGAATGTCAGAACAATCTGCACAGACCACAGCAGCAACATAAGGAAGAATTCATGAGCACAAAGTGTACAAGTTCTTCTGTATTTAATAAAAAAAAAATAATGGCACCCATCCCTATTTATCCATATAAATAAATAGAGAAGGGAAGACTCTGCTGTCTAAGACAAACAATATGGAAGCTTGAAACCATATTTAACTATAGATATACAAAAAGTGTGTATTTTATGTCAGCTTCAGGTATGGGATCCATTATCCAGAAAGCTCCGAATTACGGAATAGCCATCTCCCATAGACTCCATTTTAAGCAAATATTCCAATTTTTTTTAAATGATTTTCTTTTTCCCTATAATAATAAAACAGTAGCTTGTACTTGATCCCAACTAAGATATAATTAATCCTTATTGGAAGCAAAACCAGCCTATTGGGTTTATTTCATGTTTACATGAGTTTCTAGTAGACTTAAGGTATGAAGATCCAAATTACAGAAAGATCAATTTTTCGGAAAGCCCCAGGTCCCGAGCATTCTGGATAACAGGTCCCATACATATATATATATATATATATATATATATATATATATATATATATATATATATATATATATATATATATATATATAGTAGATATATATATATATATATATATATATATATATATATATATATATATATATATATATATATATATATATATAGTATATGCTATCCGGAAACCTGTTATCCAGAAAGTTCCAAATTATGGAAAGCACGTCACCCATAGACTCCATTATAATCAAATAATCCAAATTTTTAGAAATGCTTTCCTTTTCTCTGTAATAATAAAACAGTAGCTTGTACTTGATCCCAACTAAGATATAATTAATCCTTATTGGATGCAAAACCAGCCTATTGGCTTTATTCATGTTTACATGATTTTCTAATAGACTTGAAGGGGCAGATTTATCAAAGGTCGAAGTGAATTTCGAATGAAAAAACTTCGAATTTCAAAGTAATTTTGGGTACTTTGAACATCGAATAGGCCAAATTCGACTTTGACTTTGTTTCGAATTGAAAATACTTCGAATATTCGACCATTCGAAAATCGAAGTACTGTCTCTTTAATAAACGTTGACTTCGACACTTTGCCACCTTAAAACTGACGAATTGCTATGTTAGCCTAGGGGACCTCCTAGAACCTATATGAGAAGTAGTAGGAATTTTTTGTAAAATCTTAAAAATCCTTCGACTTCGAATGTCGGACTACCCTATTCGATGGTCGAATTTCGCCGTTTTTTTCACTTCAAAATTCGACCCTTGATAAATCTGCCCCTACGTGTGAAGTAGTGATGGTCGAATCTGTGCTGTTTCGCTTTGCTGGAAAATTTGTGAATTTACCGCAAAATTCACGAAGGAGAAAAATTCCAAAATAATTTTGACACTCAAAATTTTTACACGAGTGAAAATTTTTAGATGACTATTTTGGCCAAATGCATTAAAGTCAATGGGTGTCAACTATTCTGACGCGCAACAATTTTTTTTTGTCGGGGTAGATTTTTCGATTTTTCTATGCAAATTCATGGCTGGTCGAATTTCACTCATCACTAGTGTGAAGATCCAAATAATGGAAAGTTATCCTGTTATCCGGAAAACCCCAGGACCCAAGCATTCTAGATAATAAGTCCCATATCTGTGTATGTGTGTGTATATATATATATATTGAGGATTAATGTTCTGTGCCTGCATTCAGCTGTAGAAAACCCCAGGTCCCGAGCATTCCAGATAACAGGTCCCATACCTGTACAGCTAAATTAAATATTCCCTGTACAATGGGAACGCAAGATATAGATTGTCATTTTTCATTACGTTATGTTTTAGATCGTTATTAAAAATGGGGACTTCTTGTTTACATTGAAAAAGTTTGTTGCAGAAAAATGATACCATTTCTAACATATCATATTGCCAGGCTGTATATTTTTATTAAATAAATTGAATTTGGGACTGAATAAATGAATGTTTTTTGGAGAACGATACTTCTTTAAACCTACATTGTAAGAAAGTTCAAGTATCCCTATACTGTATACCAGCTGCAAAGCACAGTACAAAGAAAAGTCAATTTTTAAGAAGAAAAAAGCAGATTAAATGTCAAATTAATTGAAGCTATAGATATACAGTACTATGTCAATACGGCATGCTGTAAATGACATGTTCAGTAAGAAAATCACTCATCTAAGAACTTTACAAGACATTTTGCAACGGGAGGTGAAATTCTGACTTACCTGGACTCTGATTAATGTGCGATGAAGGTGACTTTTAAATTCGCATAAGTAACAGTAACCAGCCAAACTCAGCCTACACTGAAGAGTCTAAAAATTGAAGATAATAGGATACGACTGAGATAGGGTGATAACCTTGGTTTCAATCCTGTGTAAATCGTATGATGGTGCCCTGGAGGACGAGGCAAAGTGTAACCAGATAACGTTCATGCAAAGTGTCCAAGATATGTTGTAAATCGAATCCCCTAAGTGCGATGACTTAGCAGCAAGTTCAGGTTAGAATCCGAACGTTTACCTGCACGATTCACTTCTACATGAAAATGCTAAATATCTTAAAGGCACAGACTGTTTTTATATAAAGAGATAAAATGTACAAAAAAAAATCTGTATTTAAAGAGTGACAAAAATAAAAAGAATATAATATAACCGAAGAGTTGTTGGCCTACAGGTTAAGTCATCTCTTTAGATACTTGTTCTCATGTTAGTGACATTTATGACCCTGGCCAAGTCACCAGATTCAATTCAGTAAGAAAAAGTTATCTCATGGTGTATCATGTGAAAACTCATGGACCAGATTCAATTTGAGAGAATTTTAAGACTTTTCTCCAAATTCAGTGCCATTCCCCCCCCCCCATAGACTTCAATGAAGTTTTCTCGTGATAAATAGTGAGATATGTTTTTCTGAATTGAATTGCATTTCAAATTGATTCTGATCCATGAGTTTTCACAAGATAAACTTTTTCTCACTGGCCCTTTATTGGGGAGTGTCCTGTCTCACTAAGTGCAGTCTTTATGGCCGCCTTGAATGCTATAGAATCATTTAGGGGGTTATTTATCAAGGTCCGAATTTATCTCAGTATTTCTAAGTTATAAATCCAAGCAACTCCGATTGCCCGAATGGACCTTATTTGTGAAGAAAAAAGCCCCAAAAAATAGGGTCAGGCAAACTTCTGAGCTTTCCCAGAGTTTTGCGCAAAAATTAAGATTTTTTTCGTAGTTTTCTGTGTTTATTGCGCAGAAACCACAAACTCATTAGATATTGGTACGGACATCAGCAAAGACACTGGAACCTTCCCCATACAGGACCTTGAGAGCTTTTAGATGATGGGGTTTCGGATTCTGAGTTTTTAGACCATCGGACTATCGAAAACTATGAATTATTCGAGGATCGGCTATTCGGACCTTGATAAATAACCCCCTTACAGTGATATGCAAATTCTTTCCCGAAAGCTCACACTTGTAAAACGACTGTTTGAACAGCCTTTTAGCCCTAGAGTCCTGAGTTTGATTTTGACCAGTTTGTGGTGTCTGTGTTATCCTTGTGTTTTTGAATGTTTCCTCCCACAGTCCAAACCCACTGTTAGTGTTAGTTAGTTAAAGGGAAAACATGTTTTTTTTCAAAATGCATCAGTTAATTGTTCTGCTGCAGTAGAATTCTGCACTAAAATCTTTTTTTCAAAAGAACTTATTCTTTTAAATGTAATTTTGAAAACTGACATGGGGCTAAACATGTTAGTTTTCAAGGTGCTCTCAGTCATGTGACTTGTGCTCTGGTAAATTTCAGTCACTCTTTACAGCTGCACTGCATGTTGGAGTGATATTACTCCCTTCCTTTCGCCCAGCAGGCTAACAACAGAACAATGGGAATGTAACAAGATAACAGTTCCTTAACACCTGCATTGCTAAATATGCTTCCATACACCGCCAGGTGGTAGATATGAGAATAGCAATCTGTCGTAAATTCCAAGTCCCACTATGACTCCTCCAGTTACATTGAGTAGGAGAAACAATATCTGCAAACAATTCAGTTTTGAAGTGCTGGCTCTTTCTGAAAGCACAGGATCAGGCACAATGACTAAGGTGGCTCCCTACGCACCAATATTACAGCAACAAAAATACATTTTTTAATAAAATTTCATATGGAGTGAATTATTTGTAATACAAATCATGGCAGAATGCCTTTAACTGCTATAAGCTCCTCCTAGTGCGCACACCTGGGGCAGGAATTCATGGTAATGAATAAAAAATAGGGGAATGTAATCACAGAACAAAGATTGATTGAGGTCTGGAAACCTGCAGAATAGGTTAGTGCATAATAATGTGCCTTAACATTGGTAAAATAACAAGGAAGAGCTTATCTATATGATTTATGGAAATCTGAGAATTCCCTGGTATGGGAACTGGTTTTGAAGGATGGGTATAATAGAAATTCCAACATACATTGATCATACTCTTGCAGTGAATATGGGTTACTTAGGGGCAGATTTATTAAGGTTTGAGTTGTGCTTTCCATAAAAATTAAAGGGGTTTTTTTTTGGTCAAAATTCAAATTTTTGGGTTAAAGAAGACTAAAAATTTTGGAGATTTATTATAACCTGACTCTGGAAATAGCTCAAATCCAAAAATACACCATCATGTAGGAGATGTGAATAGTTTTCATGATGTTCGAGTTTTTTCCTGAGGTTTTTGCCCAAAAACGCAATCAATCCAAGCAATTTGACTTTTTTCCCACTGAAAACTCGATCAAAAAAAAAAGGTTTTGGGTTGTTAACCCCAAACTCTCTGATTCAAGTTTTTCCCATGGAGTTTTTTTTTAAACCAGAAACTATTTGAGTTGTGAGTTCATTCAAAGTATATAAAAATCTCAAATTTTAATAAATAACCCCCAAAATGCACCTTACTTAACCCAGGGAAATGGTAAGAAAATTCTAGAAGCAGCGCCGGATTCACTGGGTGGGCGTCCCTAGGCCGTGCGCTCCGCGTGGTCCTAGCGCCCACCCGCACTACCACACGCTGGCGCTTTTGCTAGCACCGAAGCACTGGGGAGCACAGGTGGCTGGGCGGCATGCCGCCCCCAAAAATGTGCCGCCCTAGGCCCGGGCTTATGTGGCCTCGCCACAAATCCAGGCCTGTCTAGAAGATTCTTCATTCTCTAATTCTGGCTAATTTAATTGCAGAAGACACACTAGCCACTCCAGAGCTACAAGTGAGCCACTCCATTGCACATTGCTGGAAATATTACTAAAAAGTAGATCACGTAATATACAGAGCCAAGTTACCTCTCTGTTCACAAGAATAAACTCACGTAGACGATTAATAATGAGGCTTTATAACTTAATGCTATACAGATATAACTGCAGAATGCATGTTTGTTCAAAAAAACAATTATTTGTACCACTCAAACATCAGAAGTAGGATTTTTTACACTGGAACTACAGTTCCTGATTAATTCTTTCCCAGTCTCCAATTTCCTATGTTTTCCCATGTAAGCTTGTCTTGTTTACAATTGTATCTGTTCAGGAATCTTTCATTCTAGCTTGCGGTTGAATTATTCCTTTCAACTCAATAGAAGATTAACTTTGAGAACAAAGAGGGTGTGCGCTACAAGACATGACTGCAAGTGAATATTATGCAACGGCGATTTAGTGAAACCCAAGTTTGTACTGTAACATCAGCTGAAAGCTGGGCTTTTTACAATCTCTTGATTTAAATCTATAGCCAGTAGTTCGTATTCAAAGGGTCCTCCATGAAAAGTCATGCCAAATGATTTTCAAAGGATTTGCAACTGCCCATTATCATGTCACTCAGCGGAAATTACGGAGCGTGAAAAGAATATGGTCTCCCTGGAGAATGTATGTTTGAAGATAATGGCGCTTGTTTTATTTCTGTTGTGTCATTTTTGTCAAAAACTTTTTCTTGAGACCATTTATTTTCACATGGCTGGCATGATGTTATCAGAGCAAGTCTTCCTCTGTTTTCCTCTTGTTTTTATTGTGTTGCAAAATGGAAGCAAAGGCTAATAGTGCATACAAAAACTCTGTCAAATGGAGTCATTTGCTGGGCACCACTTGCATTCTTTTTCAGTTTTAAGAATAGGTCCAAAGGCCTTTTTTATGTTGCAGTGAAATATTTCTGTTTAGTATTCTTTTTAAGAATATAAGATAAAAGTACCACATTTGATACACATTGAATAAGCTAAATTGTCCAGATTCTTAAAGGAGAAGGAAAGCTACAGAGGCATTTTATTGCCAATAGATTAGCTGCAATAGTGCAAGCTAGAATGCTATATTTATTCTGTAGAATGCTTTACCATACCTGAGTAAAAAGCTCTAGAAGATCTCTGTTTGTTTAGGATAGGAGCTGCAGTATTAATGTGGTGTGACATCACTTCCTGCCTGAGTCTCTCCCTGCTCTGGGCTCAGATTACAGTAGAGAAGGGGGGGGGGAAGAGGAGCAAACTGAGCATGCTCTTGCCCAGGGCAATGAGGTTTCAGCTGAAGGCAGGAAGTCTGATACAGAAGCCCAGGAGTACACAATAGAAGGTAAGAAATGCAGTGTTTCTTTTGACAGGGGACTCAGAGCAACATTACTTTGGGGATTTACTGGTGTATTTATATAGACCTTTCTGTTAAGGCTTACTTAGTTTTAACCTTTCCTTCTCCTTTAAGTTCCCTCCTGGCTGTGGTTAAAACTTTATCATGCAGAGAGTTCCTCTCTGTTCCTCTTTACCTGGCATCATCATCATCATCATCATTCAAACCTTAGCTTTTCCTCTGTTGCTGGCTTTTTAAGGCTGGACATTTCTAACATCACTTGATAACTGTCTCATCTGCTATCTTAATTCCTGCTTATAAGGGCTTGTTTTGACTAAACGCAGTGCTCTGGTGGGTTCTCTGGTAGCTTTACAGTCCCCTCACTGTCCTCATTTTCTTAGCTATGGGAATACAAAATCTCAGTTTTCTCTGACACTTCTTACAGTTGGTTCCAAACAAGTCATGCAGTTGCCTGCCTGACTAACTTTACCCATAATTAGGGATGCACCGAATACAGGATTCGGTTCGGGATTCGGCCAGGATTCGGCCTTTTTCAGCAGGATTCAGATTCGGCATATGCAAATTATGGGTGGGAAGGGAAACCGCGTGACTTCTTGTCACAAAACAAGGAAGTAAAACATTTTTCCCCTTCCCATCCCTAATTTGCATATGCAAATTAGGGTTCGGATTCAGTTCGGTATTCGGTCGGATCTTTTGCGAAGGATTCGGGGGTTTGGCCGAATCCAAAATAGATTTGGTTCATCCCTACCCAAAATACTGATACAACCGAAGTGAATCTCTGGCTCTGATTTAAAATGTGAAGTAGCCAAGAGTAACATTATGGGGCCGGTTTATTAAACCTCAAATTTATCTGGTCAAGGTTTTTTAAACTCCAAATTTTTAGAGATTTATTATACCCCAAAGCTGCTAAAAATCAGAATCCGAAAATACTCCATCTCAAACCTGTCACCTGTCGAGTTTTATCAGTGAAAATTCGATAAAGTCGAGTTTTTGGTGTGCCAATCGCACGATACGAATTGATGCTCGATTTTGTTGCTCCGATTGGAGAAAAATTATTGCTAAATTAGTTAAATTTGTGGTCGACTTTGTTTTTATGAAAAACTGAGATTAATTCTCAGTTACCCCCTTTTCTCAAATAACCCCCAGACTGATATAGATCACCCAAGCTGGAAGGCACAAGCTGAAGACCTACAAAAAGAGGCTGTTTAATAGGGATAATTTGAAGATCAGCGTGGTCAACCGGTTGCAGTGGCTTCCAATACCAGCTAAATGTACTTTAATGAATTACCTTATATCAGTGATCCCCAACCAGTAGCTTGTGAGTAACATGTTGCTCTCCAACCCTTGGATGTTGCTCCCAGTGGCCTCAAAGCAGGAGCTTATTTTTGAATTCAGGCTTGGAGGCAAGTTTTGGTTGTATAAAACTAGGTGCACTGCCAAAGACAGCTTCAATGTAGGTTGACAATCCACATAGGGGCTACTAATGGCCAATCACAGCAATTATTTGGCAGCCCAAGAATATTTTTCATGCTTGTGTTGCTCCCCAACTTCTTTTACTTCTGAATGTTGCTTACGGGTTCTAAAGGTTGGAGATCCCTGCTGTATGGGATGACCATGGAGCACTGTAAATCCAAACAAGAGATTTAATGGACTGCCCAAGGGAAGAACATAGACTTATTTGTATTATATGCACATGAGCTGAGGGACTTGAGGGCCCCAAAATCCCTATAGAAGTAAAATCAAATGCAGTATAACTGGACTAGTATCCAAACTGTTTGGGTGTATGGAAATGATAGCACTGTAGCACTGATAAACACCCCCATTACAGTATATGATATAAGTTGTAGAAGACAAAGATGATTGGTTATTGAAAATCAAAACAATGAGCCTCATATTAATAATCAGTGTTGCAGTTTTATTGACTGAACATAAAAAATCAGATAAGAATTACCCATTGCATAATATATATATATGTATATTGAAATAAACATATTAAAGATTTATTTTCAAATTCTGAACAGTGCTGGAATATAAATTACACACATACCGAGTTTAAAAAGTACAATAAATAATATTTTAAATAGCACAAAAGGCCACTTGTATAAAAATTGTGTTCCCTTGTCAACCAAAAAATCAGATTAGCAACCTAAAGAAACATATATGTAGCAAGCAAGGCACAAATACTAGTCTTAATCTTATGCCCTATGTGAAGAATTTGCTGACTACAGGGTGGCAAAGAGAGACCTTGGACCATCAGTCTATCAGGTAGGAGAATGGGTGATGCCATGGCAGTAATTTCCCAAGTCTAACAACCAATCAGTATGGGACATTTACAAATCGACTGCAGTCTGAAGTACGAAAAGGAACATTCGACTGGCTCTTAATGGATTACTAGACTTATTATTAATAAAATGTATGTATAAAAAAAAACTTTGCCATAATTCTTTAATTTTGCCTTTTTGCTAGAATCCACAATTTACCCTTATTTATCATTCAAAAACCACCGGGAAAAAACCGCAACTTTTTCAGACTGTCACATGAAAAAAAGCAACTTTTTCGGATTGTTGTGCGTAAATTTTATGGGTTTGACTCCAGAAAAGTCAGAATTTCTCTTGAAATTGGCGGAAAAGCCAGACGCAGACCTCAACAGGTTGAAGATGGAGTAATTTCGGATTATGACTTTTTGCATCCTCAGGGTATAATAAATCCCGAAAAATGTGAGATTTTTTTCCCACTAAAATTTGAATTTTATAGTAAAATAAACTCAAATTTTTTCGAGTTTTGACCATTCCAACTTTAATAAATAACATCTCAACAGTATGCTAAAGTCAAAACAATACTATTTAGTCTAAACCAGATGTGTAATATAATCCACAGTTTGTTTGCACAGGTGCATTAACCTATAGCAACTTATACTGTAATTAATACTGTAATTGCAATTAATTACAATTAATACTGTAATTGCTTTGGTTGCTATAGGTAACCTGTAGAAACCATTGCACCTTTTTTTTCACTGATCTTAAGATTTTGGGGGCTATTTATCAAAGTCCAAAATATTTGAGGATTTTTTACCATGAAATCCACATTTTTAGTAAAAAAAAACCTCAAATGTTTTGGAATTTATTAAACCCTGAGGGTGTTAAAAGACAGAGTAAAAAAGAACTCCAACTCAGACCTGCCAAGTTCATGCAGAAGACAAGGGAGAAGTCCCGAAGATATTTTGATATGCCCTGGGTTTCGTGCAATAATCCGAAGATTTTGTGGTTTTCAAGCGTCAAATCCGAAAAATTTGTACGATTCAACTTTTTTCACAATTTTACAGAGTTTCTTTCCGGCAAAGGAAATTTTCGGAAAAATTGATTTAAAAATAAGGGGAAAAAATCGGTGCGGATTTGGTAAGGCTATTTTACAGAAATTTTTCAGAAATTTTGATAAATAACCCCCCCTCCCCCATATCTTTTGGGTATCCTTTTGCTTATTCATAAGCGTTATTGAGGAATTTTTACCAAAGTTTTGATGACATTTTTTTCCACCACGGACCTGGCAAAACGCAATGGGGCTTATTTCTACAGCAATTGTGGTTGGGAAAAAAAGACTCACATGGAACTCTGTAAAAATGCAGCTTTGTGAATAAAAAACATGGTAAATTGCAACCAACTTTCATTCATAAATGAGCCTTGAAATTTCCTGTGGGGAAATGAAAGGAGGGTAAATAGAGGGCGGTACAAAATGATGTATAGACTGTTGCAACATATCAAACATATATGGCAGTGTCTGAAATGATATTATCCAAGAATATCAAGCTGGTGTCAAGTGGGCTCAATATGACCCTCAAAAAGAATTTAAAGCCCTTTTAGAGCCAGTTTCCCACTGATTTCTTTGTATGACATGACCATTCCACACTCCAGTCCATTTAATAGATCAATAGACAAGTATTTGATAGATTTAGTATAGAATAAAGGGATTTCAGTCACATTTTCAATACTGTTTCAGTACAATTAGCCTTTGGGTATCGAAAACCGTTTTACTTTCAGCCTCTGCGGAGGGAATTTTTTTTACCTGTTTATCAATAAGAAATTCCATAACCACAAAAAAAAACCTTTGAAAATCCAATCGTGAAATTTGCCTTATTTTATTATATGGTCACTGGTCACAAAAACATTCCTAGTTTTTTTTTTCGATTAAAATAAATTGTTTTTCCCCTTAATGTCGAGTTATCTTTATTTATTATTATTGATACTTGGGAATGTGCCAGTATTACTTAATTTAGCACATTAAAATAGCTCCAGCTGTATAAATATAATACTAAAAAAATCCTTTTCATGGCTTCATGCCATATAAACTCAGATTTAAGTGAAAGTGACTGATTCATGTGACATCACTTAAGGATAGGCATTTTTTTCTCCTAGCAGATGGTATTTCTAAGAACCTGGTCTATGAACGTGTGACACCTCTCGATATGCTGTAAATAAAATGCCCTAAAGTAATACAGATATTTCCACCTCCCCTCTTAGAGCTGAAATCGACGGCAGCAAATCAGGCAACAATAGAGCAACCGCATAAGGGCCTTTGGTTTATGACCTTGAGAAATCTGTCTGAGTTTCAGGAGAGAGAATATACATTGTCATTGGCAAGGCAGAAGGAATTGCCATGAAGCAATAAAAAATAAATAAGCGTCTGAACAAGACATATCATGATATGAATGATGAGATGAAGCCACGAGGAGCAGGGGAAGGCAGTGAATGAAATAAAACAAAAGTCAAAGCAAATTTATCAGGGCTCATTATGTTATAATGTATGAGACGGTGGATCATTAAGTAAAAGTTCATTTAATCTTTTGATACTGAGGCTGCGTTAGTGTACAATTACTGCTTGGTTCTGTAAATGGAGTAGTGTGCTGGAGAGGGTAGAAGAACATTGTGGGATGGAACTGCTGACATATTGATAGGATAATTATATTTGGAAATCACTAACAGTCAATCACCTGGTGTAACTTGCCTTACCCATCTTGCCTAGTAGGGTTATGAGGTGAGGGTGGTTCACCTGACACCCAGTCAACTACAGTACATTAAAAACTAGTCCCAGTCATCTACCAGACTTTCAAGAACAAGTCCCAGTCATGTATCATGCATATAAGAACAAGTCCTGTCAGCTACAGTATGCTCTAGAACATGTACCACGGTTGATGCTGGCCAGAAGAAGGAAAGCCATACAATGTACAAAGGCTAGGGCACCAACTTTAATGAAAGAATGTAACTCGAGGACGTCCAGCTTGAGGCTCTATAGCTGTTAAATTACAACTTCCAGCAAATCCTGTGTGATGCATTTGGGATGCTGGGAGCAATAATTTGACACCCATTTGATGGACACAGGACACCGCCGACACAATTCCTAAAAATATATTTAGGTCAATGCTTATATGTTCTGACTCTAGGGACCTTATCCGTTCCAAGTCAGCTAAAGTATGTTCTAGCACAAGTATCATGGCTGATGCTGGCTAAAAGAAGGAAACCCATACAATGCAGAATTCTAGGGCACCAATTTTAGAATGAAAGAATGTAACTCAAGGTTGTCCAGCTTAAAGTGGACCTGTCACCCAGACACAACAATCTGTATAATAAAAGTCCTTTTCAAATTAAACATGAAATCCAATTTCTATTTTTTATTAAAGCATTCATAGCTGTTGTAAACTCATTTAAAAATCTCAGCTGTCAATCAAATATTGTCTGCCCCTCCTTTATGACATGGGCATAGAGGCGGGGCAGACAATTACTTTCACTTTCCATTCAGCACTTCCTACATGTCACTGCTCTCCCCACATTCCCCCATTCTCTTCACCATTTAATTGTGTAGCCAGTACATGGGGATGGACTTCAGGTCCCCTATTCTGGTGCACAAACAAGATTCTGAGATGATACAAGACTTGTCTTAATAACAGTGTGCACAAAATGGCTGCTGCCTGTTTGCTATCATTTTGAATTCCCAGACTGAAGGAAACAAGATTCAAATAATTTATATAGTGTAATTTAAGTTCATTTTGCTTGACTAATGTGATAAAATAGGATTTTTAATAATTGTTTTGGGTGACGGGTCCCCTTTAAGGCTCTGAAGCTGGTAAATTACAACTTCCAGCAAACCCCGTATGATGCATCTGGGATGCTGAGAGCAGCCATTTGATGGACACCACCGACAAAATTGCTAAAAATATATTTAGGTCAATACTTGGGATTACACACTCTGTCCTACTTTAAACCTGGCAGTGACAGTCTAGCAGTTCTGAAATGCCTTATATCTTAAAGGGTTAGTAAAACCAAATAAATAGCGTGTGCCCTCAGTGAAAGACGCCCACTGTTTACCTAATCTGCATTTTAACAATATTCTGAATCACTTTTAAAAATGATCTTTCAACCGTACATCTTATTGTATATGGCTTTCCATTGTAATAAACAGATTGTAAAGAGGTTTGTTTAGGCAATATGTCGTCAGTGACCAGAACCAAAAACCAACATGCTGGAACAATATCCATGACTTCTGTTTTACTGAAAACATTTTTATATGAGATCTGTACTGAAACAGAACACCATAGTGCAATCATGTTTCAGGATTTACATTATTCAAGAGTCAAGTTATGGTGCTACTGTACCTTTCCTATTTGTGGACATACTGTAACATAAGGGGCAGATTTATCAAGGGTCGAATTTCGAAGTTAAAAATTACTTCGAAATTCGACCATCGAATTAAAATACTTTGAATTAAAATATCGAATTCGAACTATATTTCATCGAATTTGGTCTGATTTTAGGGTACGATCAAACGATTTTTACTTTGACTTCAAAAATGTAGAAAAATGCTGTAGAAGGTCTCTATAGGCTAATATAGCACTTCGGCAGGTTTAATTTGGCGAAGTATTGAAGTCTAAGTTTTTTTAAAGAGACAGTACTTTGATTATTGAATAGTCGAATAGTCTAACGATTTTTACTTCATATCGAAGTCAAAGTAAATTTGAAGTCGTAGTATCCTACTTCAAATTTCGAATTTTTTTACTTAGAAAATTCGCTCTAATTCATTTCGACCCTTGATAAATCTGCCCCTTAGTGTTGCTCCTTGGGAAACCAGTTTTTTGCAATATGGGTGTTTTAATCTAACTGGTAAAAGCCTAGAACCAAAAACGTATACATTCTATCGCAAATGATGTTCAGTGGGCTATAATTATAATACAAAACATGAAGGATTCTGGACAGAGTCGAAGCTAATTTATTACCTATGTCTCATAAAATTAAATTGAATTATTACATTTTCTAAAAACAGAGCAACACAATTGCCCCAGATTTGGCTTCACCGATATGACTTAATTAATAAGATGAGTCTTTAATAAGTGAACCACCTAAATATATTCAAGCAAAGCATGGTAGACCCCCAGAATTTAAAACCTATTCATGGAATAATTACTCATTTATTAAACAGACTGTCTCCCTAATTTCCTATCTTTCTATTTATTTTATCATTATCACATCATTTTACTCAGCTCCTAGTCTAATCAATGATTTAAATAAAATGCAAAAGTGCTTAGAACACTCTAAGTAATTTTACGTTTATTGTTTATGAAGGTTTTCCTTTCAGTTGGTGGTTTTTGGGGTTTTTTCAACCATAGTTTATATGACATGTGGGCACCTAGTAATATTGGCTTTCCAGATAATATAAAGGTAGCAAGAGCAAAGAAAATCTCATATTTCCTATAATGGTGGTGTTAAACACAGTCAGTATCATAAAGAAATAATTGAAAAGCTTTCTGCCACTCAGAGGGATACAGAGTTACAGCCTTCAATATCATTATAGAAAAATGGTAATCAATGGAGGTATCTGAGATTTCATCTTGTCTTCTTTGGAGCCAACACAAGAGAAGACCTAATGGACATGTTTCCTACTTTGGCAGATATGTAACTACAAATAAGAACCTGGATATACATATAGATTGTACACCAGAAGACTTGTGTTTAATATAAAAACCTATGAGCATGAAGATATCTTCTTGATATTTAAACCTCCCATGCTTCTGAAATAGTCATCTTTAGATGACTATCCAGCACCAGTCAAGCTACTAAAATATCTCATATTTACATTCAAGAAAAGTAGGTTCTATTGTACTCATATCGTTTATTGGTCAATTTTCTTAAGGTCTTAAATTTCTCCCAACATGCAAAAGACACATTTTATGTCACAGTGAAGGTTAAGACTTTTCCAAGCATGAGACCTGACTATTAAAATAACAAGACTTGTCATCTCAAATAAAACATTATCTTAACACTCATAATAACAGAGGACTTTAATTTAATTTAAATGTCACTTCAAATATTGGTCTTGAAAAACTCCTCAAGCAAGATTTATAAAGTTGGTCATATCAAGGTATATTTACAGAAATACTGACCATTTTGATAAAGTTTTATTTCTTCCTATGGCTTAAGAAGAAGTAAACCTTAGATCTTGAAAGATCTAAGTCCCAAACAATTACATATTGTAAATAAAACCCTCTATATTTAAAGATGTTATCTGTTTAAATACACCATATCATTTATGCAGGGGACTTTTGATGGTAACTGGAATGGGAACAAGTGTTTGAGGAGGAAAATTAGCTCCTGCTTTGTTTGCTCTTTGTAATCTCTTGAAAAACACGTTGCTAAAAGGTGAAGTTGTGGATAACTCTAATTAAGGTGTCAGTAGGACATTCAAAAGGCAGCCAAGTGCAAATAGATTTGCTAAAGCATTTTGAGTTGACTAACACACTTGCTTATATATAATGTACACATGCAAATTGTTATTGGTGAGCATGCGTGTGTTTGAGAAGCTCTCTCTTTGCTAACTGTATTTACAACTCTCCTATTTCCATCTCTGAATTTCCTCATTCAAATTAGTTCTGAGCAAACTTGGGTCACCGAAAATTGACACCACAATAAGACCTAGTACAAAGTCATTTTAAATTCAAAATTCTTTCTTACTGAATTTTCTCTCACCGTTAAATTTTTCCCGGAAAAAAAAAATCATCATCGTACATTTGGGGGCCGATTCACTTACTTCGAGTGAAGGATTCGAAGTAAAAAAACTTAGAATTTCAAAGTGTTTTTTGGGCTACTTCGACCATCGAATGGGCTACTACGACCATCGACTACGACTTCGAATCGAACTATTCGAACTAAAAATCATTCGACCATTCGACCATTCCATAGTCGAAGTACTGTCTCTTTAAGAAAAAACTTCGACCCCCTAGTTCGCCATCTAAAAGCTACCGAACTCAATGTTAGCCTATGGGGAAGGTCCCCATAGGCTTGGCTAACTTTTATTGATCGAAGGATATTCCTTTGATCGTTGGATTAAAATCCTTCGAATCGTTAGATTCGAAGGATTTTATCATTCGATCGAAGGAATAATCCTTCGATCCATCGATCGCACTATCTGCGCTAAAATCCTTCGACTTCGATATTCGAAGTCGAAGGATTTTAATTCCCAGTTGAATATCAAAGGTTAATTAACCCTCAATATTCGACCCTTTGTGAATCAGCCCCCAAATGTCCAAATGAAGCCCCTGCCATCAACAAAAATGATACAACACTTGGTTAGAATTTACGAAATGCAAACATTGTATTGTAAATTGTAAATTTTCCCTGAGCAAATAATTTGAACTTAAGTTATTCAAAATAAAAAAGGAGTAGAAGAAAGTTTAGAAACTGGAAAAAATTGAAAAAAAAATTCTGGTGTCCAATGCAAAAAGTGGTGAGATACATCATTTCCTCAACATAGATATATATTTTAAAGTGCTAATCATACAGAAACAAAGGCTTCGATTTATCAAGCTGTGAGAACAATGCTTTAGGCAGAAACACTCTTTGGGACTAATGCTTTATGCACATTTTCATATGCTCTACAATTTATTTGTAAACAATATAGCTTTTTATTTTTAAGAGGGATGTCATCAATATATCTTTGCTGAGTGGGGGGCTTTTCACTATCCACTGTAAAGTATAAGATAAATGTGTGTATTAGTCAATGTATGTGTACTGTACATATTAAATTATTAATTGTATGAATACAATAAAAAATATTTGGAAATTAAGGTATCATTGTTTACTTCTTTGTTTGTTTTCAGCGCCCTAGATTTAATATTTTGGGTTACACATTAACCAAGGCAGGTTTTGATATTTGTGTGGCGATTCGCTACCCTTCTCTTAAAAAACATACCAGGAGCATTTTTCAAGGTTGAGCGACTGAAGATTTGCACGATTTTAATATCTTATAGGGATCAATTGGCAATTAGCTTTGCTGGGTCTACTGCCAATTGCACAATGAAAGCATATTATACATATGTTATGAGTTACTACACACTAACCTAATGCTAGTTTAAATTTTACCTAAGATACCATTGTCTTAAGCTGTAAGGTTGCAACCTTCCATATTACCTACCCCAGCCCTCATGTAGTTCTATTATCTATGTCAAGAAGCCAGTTGTAAAAAGACCTATATGTTCTGGGACATGGCCTGATATCAGTAGAAGTGGTTAGTCAAAATCATCAGTAGCAACAGAAAAGCCCGTAACACAAGACCATCATAGGCATTCCAGTACCATAAGCAATTCAACAGGAGCAACTTTTTAGTATTCAGCAAAAATGTCCCAATATAAACATTGCCATCTGATTGACTTACACTAGAGACAATTAATCTGCTTGTGACTGATCTCTAAAGTATGATTTAGACCTTTGTATTTTTGGATTATTATGAGGCAAACACATACACATATCGACGCCACAACAGTAAATAGTACTCTCAAAGACTTAAAGTCTTCTCAAAGGAGAGCACAAGGCTACGTCCTAAACTGGGCTGGTTTGTGGCACAGAAATGCAAAAACCCCAACAGTTTGTTTTCAGTGATGTGATGTTTTCCACTGTCAATAAGGAAGTATTAAAATAGGTACAAATGGAGTGCAGGATATTAAAAAAAACTTTCACAATATACTTTTACCATGCAAATATTTTTTTGGAAGGCTACCAACTGATGGCTTATCATAAGAGAACTTATACATATACTATCTGGCCAAAAGTATGTGTCCTCCTGCCTGTCCAACATCTCATTCCAACACGAAGGATATAAAAATTAAGTTGGCTTTTGAGCTTTTTTTGTTGGCTTTTGAGGACAGGGCTCTGTGCAGACCAGCCAAGTTCTTCCTCTTCCCCGATAGATAAATTATTAATTTCCCATTATTATGGGGTCATTATCCTGCTGAAATTAGAGAGGGCCTTCCCCAAGCTATTGCCACATGGAAATGGCAAGAATGTTATTGTATAATGTAGTTCCACCTGTTTTGACAAAAATTAGAAGGGGAGTCCACATACGTTTGGGCATATAGTGTACATACTTATACAAAGGCAGTTGTTCTTTTTGGGGAGAAAAAATCTTCCCGAAACCTTCATTTATTCTCCATATGGCTGGAAGGTTAAGACTCTAAAATACACAATGCTCTGTAACAGTGTATGGAACATATACATGGGAAAAGTCTGATAATGTCTCAACTGTTCTTCACCTATTACGAAGTCTCCTAAGAATCCTAAAAAAATACAGCTCCCTGCATTTAGAAGTCCAAATGGCTGGCCAATAACTTTCAAAACATAAAAGCAACGTTCAGAGCACCCCACCATATCTATAACACACATATACCCAAACATGGATTTGGCTGATCTTGGTCATCCCATAAGTTTAGATGAAAAGCAGCCTTAAGACAATATAGTGAGTTCTGGTACTAGAAAGATTGTAAAGTCTGTTTATAATATACAGTATAAGTATATAACAGTTCGCCATTATCTGCTCTGGTGTTTGTTCACTGTATCAAAGTATCAAGAAGATGAAATTGAGTGATCCTTACAAAGGATGCCAAATGTTATTTGCTAGAGTTGCTTAAATACACATACAGTACATAGCCAAAATGTTAAAAACAAACAGTATACCTGTCAGTCCATTTGTGGTACTGTATATTATAAGCAGTCAGAGCCACTTGCGAATTAGCCCTAATTATTATTAGAGGTTTTTTCGTCCGCCATTTATTTTACAGTATAAGGTTATAGTTTAAAGATAATATCAACTGCATATTGCATTTATGTGCATGAATGGGAATGTCAATATAACTTGTCTCTGGTGAAGCTTTCAAAAGAGGCCTAAAAATCCAGCTCCATCTAGTGGTAAAAAAAGTTCTGAGCAATATTACTTATTTCTAAGCAACCTCCCACACACTGGAATAAATGCAAGCAATAAAAATAAACACATCAAACCTAATCCTTAGTCACGATGTTTAAAAAAAGTCATATTTTCCCTTTAATGCCCCTGCCAATAAAAATGCCATTAGTCGGATTTCCCTTGAAAAATCTGGAAATACCTTGGACTGCCTTAAGACACACATGGGTAAAGTATCAACACAACCTTTAACCTCCCCTTAAATATATCATCTTCAGGATCTGATTATTTAAGGTCTTCTTCACAGGTTTTTAGCTTTTGACAATGACTCAAGAGTCTACAACTGCATGGAACACAGTGCATAAAGTGTATGTATCCGGCATCTCATGATCTGGTTATAAAAGCATCCCTCAAAGTGTAGATAAACCATCTACTGTACAAGTAAATTATCATACTGTACAATGAGAGCTATGCAACATCTGACTAGTTTGCCAGTAAGAACGTCAAAATAATAATGAAGAAGACAATAGGAAGAATATTATGGCCATTGTTTACTATGAGCTACTCTTTGTAATTGTACCCATGGATATCTTAGGTCACATGTAATGAGGATTCTATTACATGCCCCATAATGTCTGAAAGAGGAAAACATTGTAGATACTCAATGAGAATGTTGGGTTTAATTGTTTTTCCTTAGTAACCAAATTCTTGGCTAAAGAAGTGCACCAATAAGACTAGTATATCAACCCCTACATTTGGTATTTTGAGATAGAAATCAATTCTGGTAAACACAAAAACCACGTGTGCTGGAACACTGAAAACTATTCTTAAAAAAAAAAAAGTTTATAAAAACCTGACAAACAAGTCTTTCTGCATAGATCCAGATTATGTGCCGTATCAATAATAAAGAAAATATGTTTATCTGTAACAACTATATTGTGTACATTTTTGCATGCAGATCATGCTACAAACTTCATTTCAGTGGAATGAACTATAAATTAAAAGTATCAGAGATGGTCCAATGACTATTACTCTTAAACATGCATCTTATGGAGCCTTTGGGGCTGGCCCTACTGAGCTTTGGAAAATGTAAAGTGACCTATACAAAGAATAAGTACATTGTAAGAAAAAAATTATCCAGAGACTCCTTCAATCTAAACAGGTTTAGAAGGAGTCCATGCTGATTCTGAAATTCCATCTCCTGTAGAAGACAAGGTTATGGGACCACTGGGAGTAAAAGGGTCTGTATCTGTATCCGTTTCCCCTTCTGCTAAGAAACGTTTCTCTTTCATCCAATTAGAACCATTGTTACCAAAACTGAAATCTTCTTTTTCTTGAGAAATACTAAACCCACTAGGAGATCTCTGAAGTTCATCATGGTTGACAGAAAGAAGAGACAATGGAGTGTCGCTGTCTCTGAAACTTCTCCTTTGCGTTGGAGAAGCCTCTTGTAAATATGGGTTTGCATTCTCTCCACTGTCTTGAAATTCAACCCGCGTGTCTATTAAGGTCTGGATAGGCAAAACTGTTGGCCTTTCTGTATAAGAAGATGAAGGAGGCGTAACCACCTGTGAACAGTTTTCACCATTAAAAGGCAACGGTGCACTAAAATGCCTTGGGTAATGTTCAAAGAAACCATACTGGTTTGTCTTGTTGAAGGAAACTTGGTGCAAATGGTGGAATGGGCTTGTATGTGAGCACGATTCAGTATAATTGTAAATCAACCCCTCAACTTCAGAATATCTGCTGTCCACACCCTCGTCTTCTGCAAGTGTTTCTCTAAGTGGATAATAGTCCGTGATATGAACTTGCAGCTGATCCATGTGTTGCATGTGCATGTCAACAAGAAAATCCAGTTTCTTTTCCATATCTTGTACCTTGAGCCAAAAAGAAGACAAAGACTTAGAATCGGGAAAATATTGTTTTAGAGAAAGACAACAACATTGTCATTCTGGAGCTATAAATAAAGCATAAAATAGAAGTTACATAGGAATATTCAAGTGCTTAGCATAATTGCAGTAAAGGGGTCCTAGGTTTGATTCCATGCATGGCCTATTTGTAACGAGTTTGTAATAGTTTGTAATGCACTGACATAAACAATGTCAATAAAAACACCAATAAAAAAATAATCATAAGAATGCGGAATGAGTACATGTTTTCTGTATCTTTAATATTTCCTTTTTCCATTCTTAAAACACACACAGTGTTGATTTTATTCTGGCGGCTCAAGAGCAGAATGAAAATTGTAACAGCAAATAAAAAAAAAACGAGTGATGCCATAAAGTGCTTTAAGGAGCTGATAATTTTCATTTCTGTGGAGTCTGAACCAAAGTTAACTGCCACTGACTTCAATTACACTTTCCAGGAGATTGTGCTCTCCTGCTGTACGAATGGACAAGTGAATGCCCTGTTTGTTCTGACTTCTAAATTGCTTCTCTGGAGCTTTAATAACCCACAGGGAACCCAAGGTCTCAAACTAAAATAATAAATATGTTCCAATGTTATGTATTTTATTTTGCTTTTCCTTAAGGAAGGAGCAATGATAATTTTAGGGGAAAAAGAAGAAATAGATTGACCTTGGCATAGATTCCTGTAGGATCTAATCAGATGTAAATGTGACATGCTGATTGGTTGAAATGATTTAACAGACCTGAACTTCGCACCTAAATATTCCATCTCCATCTGTATATCTGGTTAGATATACCTTACCTGTCTTTCTACTTTCACAAACTTTCCCATCATGCTTTGGTCTTCAATTTCTGGAACTTTCACTGAATATGGGTCATGTCTATAAAGAAATGTTAAATGATTAACTTGCACCAACCATAATCATAATTTTGAGTCTCCTTGCCTCTTGTCTGTTATGCACTCTTTGGCATTCCCAAATCATCCTTATGTGCCAGCACCAGCATCAGCCATGGACAGAGCATGTCCCGTTCATAGGGAAGGTCATTTTGCCCACTGTGTTTCTCCATGACACCCCCATGGCAGTCAAAATATAAATTAAAGGTAACTTCTTGGCTCAGGTTATATACATTGCATTTAGAGTGGCAGAATACCTCCCTGTACATAAGTATATTGACTAGGGCTTTTAGCCTATTGTTTTAATCAAAAACAAAACTATGTTTTTTGTTATTTCTGGGGTTAAACAGGGCAAACTGGGAAACAGAAGCTACTCCATGTTTGGTCCTCACAAGGTAGATAGATTACTAGTGCATTATGTACACCTATTAACTAACAAACAACAAAGAGGAAAGGGAAGGGGTTGTATACTAATAATATAATCAACAAAGGAGCTGTGGTTTCCCTGTTTGGTCAATAAATAACAAAACTCATATATTTTTCTTGATTAAAACAATAAGCAAAAATTATGTTCAGCATAAGCCCTACTCATTGTGCTGGTAAATGATGGTTTAATATCAGCTTGCCGGCTTGAAGGGTTAGCTAGTCTACCAGAGGATGAACATAGAGAGACAAATGTTAATGGACCTATATCTTCAACAAGAGTTGACATGACATACGTCTACATATCACAATAGATGCCTTCCAAATTATCAATTAACAACCTTTAGCTGTATATCACCTCCTAAACTTGTTTTATGTAACACACCTTGGAGACTGTTGCGATGTAAAGCCATATCCACTACCAAGCCCTCCAGTTCCTTTCTGAGACTTCTTATGCTTGGGGGTTGAGAGGGGACCAGGAGCAAAGACCATATCTATTCTGTATAAGAGAGAGAGCAAGTAGAATTTTTTGCCATAGGAAAAAACCTGTTACCTTAAACAGAACCAGAAATACTGTTGTATACACGGGTGATATGGTTTCACCCCAAAAGAGTGACTTCAGATAGGTCAATAAACCTTTGGCGTTTTCTCACCACCATACCAAGGTTACCCAGTTTGATGTCTTATAAATGGGTAAATTCAAAGTAATCAAACATACATTGAGCAGAAGAAATATGGGTCATCTACTGTAATAATATGGACATACAATGTGTCTTTCTAATATTTTCTCCTCCATTCACATTACTCCATTTTCCAATTTTCCTATAACCGTCCCCAACACATCATCCCTACATCATATTTGTTTTCATTTTATTTAAGTTTTGCTCTTTAACTTTAAACCCACCACATCTTTGGTCAATCTTTTCATTACCCACCTTACCCTTCCCTTCATTTTTCCCATCCTTTCTTGAGGGCCAGCTAATGGACCATACCAAGTTTACCCTACCTTGTCTGGAGGTACTTTATCCTTGACAGCATATCCAGATGCCCAGCTGAATATTGCTCAATGACATCTTTCACATCATAAGGCCGTAGAGTCTCCTTAAATTTTTTCTTATGCAAAAGAAACTGAAGTATTCTGTGTGTAAAGCATTGTTGTAATTAAATGTAAAGAATCCACAACAGTGACAACAGTGAACTTCTTCTACCTAACCCACCCATGACAGAGTCATCAATGCCTTTCCAATATGGTAATTATACATGTATTCTTTACATAAAGGGAATTTTCCATAATTCGGATTGCCATAGCGTTAGTCTGCTAAAAATTATTTATATATTAAATAAACCCTATAGCATTGATTTGCCACCAATATGTATTCATGCAGTTTAGTTAACATCAAGAACAAGGTACTGTTTCATTATTACAGAGGAAAATAAATCATTAAAGGGATTATGTCATGATTTTTATGATGTAATTTTTATTTCTAAATAACACTGTTTACACTGGAAATAAATCACTCTACCATATGACATTTAATTCATTAACCAGCAAGTGAATTTTTACTTGTAATATTGCTGTATAGGCAGCCATCTCAGGTCATTTTGTCTGGTCATGTGCTTTCAGAAAGAGCCAGCACTTTAGGATGGTTTATGTGTAATAGATCTTGCCAGACTAACTTCATTTCTTTTTATGAGAAGGTGAGCAGGGACCTTGATTCTAGGATGGCAGTGGATGTGATTTACTTAGACTTTGCTAAAGCATTTGATACAGTGCCACACAGAAGGTTACTGGTTAAATTAAGGAATGTTGGCCTGGAACATAGTATTTGTACCTGGATAGAGAACTGGCTAAAAGATAGACTACAAAGAGTGGTGGTAAATGGAACATTTTCTAATTGGACCAGTGTTGTTAGTGGAGTACCGCAGGGCTCTGTACTAGGTCCCTTGCTTTTCAACTTGTTTATTAATGACCTGGAGGTGGCCATTGAAAGTACGGTTTCTATTTTTGCAGATGATACTAAATTGTGTTGGGAGTTTCATTAAATGAGAAGGATCTAGGGTTTTTTTTGTAGATTACAAGTTGTCTAATTCTGGGCAGTGTCATTCTGTGGCTACTTAAGCAAATAAAGTTCTGTCTTGCATAAAAAAGGGCATTAACTCAAGGGATGAAAACATAATTCTGCCTCTTTATAGGTCCCTGGTGAGGCCTCATCTGGAGTATGGGGGCAGTTTTGGACTCCAGTCCTTAAGAGGGATATAAATGAGCTGGAGAGAGTGTAGAGACTAAGTGCAACTAAACTGGTTAGAGGGAGGGAAGACTTAAATTATGAAAGGAGACTGTCAAGGTTGGGGTTGTTTTCTCTGAAAAAAAAGTGCTTGCGAGGGGACATGATTACACATTAGAGGACATTATAGACAAATAGCAGGGGACCTTTTTACCCATAAAGTGGATCACCGTACCAGAGGCCTCCCCTTCAGACTAGAAGAAAATAACTTTCATTTGAAGCAACGTAGGGGGTTCATCACAGTGAGGACAGTGAGGTTGTGGAATGCACTGCCGGGTGATGTTGTGATGCTGATTCAGTGTCACAGTGCGACCTGGATTTTACTATTGAGTGCTGCTCCATGTCAGATTTCAAAATGAAATATAAATGAAATCGGTTTGCTCTTTTGAGAAACTGATTTCAATGCAGAAGTCTGCTGGAGCAGTACTATTAACTGATGCATTTTGGGGGAAAAAGCATCCCTTTAAAAAAACAGAAATATTTGCTTATAATGGACTATATGGGACATGGTCTTCAGGGCTTTCAGGATAATGGGTTGCCAGGTAAGGGATCCCATGCCTGTATAATTTAAGGGTTGTAATACTATTTTCAAATAACATTCTATAGTATAATAAAGACCTAAGAAACATTCAATACCTAGATGCATGGATAGCTGCCTTTATAGTTGGTATTAAATCTTCCATTAATTCAGTACCATATCCTGATTCAGCTATTGGGTCTCCGGCCGCTCCTGCATCTACAGAAAAAATTAAAATATAAACTTGAAATATAGTAAATCAACCTCCCTGTACGTTATAGCTGGACCTTTTCTAAGCAAATTTATTTTCTAAGCAACATTTTAATGGGTATTTATTGTTTACTTTTTATTCTTGTTAAGGTCTTATGGTTTCTATTTTCCCTAAATACAGCCTGGACCTGCACACACTATACGGGTCACTGACTACAACAACCAAAAACAGTGATCTCAATTGAGGACTTAGTTTATTGTTACTCTAAAAAGTTTGGATGGCTTAACATTCTTTTTGTATCCTCTACTATTCAACTTCCATTCTGCTTCAGACTTCTGCCTAGTTCTTAGGGAAATTAAGTTCATCAGGCTGGGAAATCATCACATTTGTGTGGGGGGGATGCAGCATACCTTCAGAACTCTGCCAAAAAGCGTAGGCTTTCATTTTTAGTGCAGTCCGGAAACGCTCCTTATTGCTCAAACCAATATTCTTTGCCTCTTTTGAAGGACTTTCTTCAGGTCCCTCAATGTTTAATGGGGAAAATGTCTTTGCTTTCGGGCTAGTTCCTCTGGGATTGGAAAGTCGCACACGATCCAAGAGGCTCCATTTTTGACTAAAGGGAATAATGTACAATATATATTAAAAGAAGGTCTTCAAACAAGGTCATCCATCTAGGACATATCAATCTAGCACTGGTTGTACATATTGTACATTTAACTGAAAATGCAGAAAGAAAAAGGAAAGTTTATGAAGACCAGCTTGATTCTCTTTAGCATTACAATTGTGTAACGTGCGACTAAAACTCCCAGTATCCCCTGTCATTGTTGGCCTCAGGCTGGGACTAGTTGCTCAACAAAATTTTGTGGGTGGTAATAGCATACAATGATCATTAAGTCTTCATCAATCTCCATCAATGTGTAGGGCTCTGTTTGGCCCTCCAAGGGGAATCTGTGTGCCTCCATCCTTTTTTGTGTTATAGCAGACTTTGAATTTTTGTGAATTTTGGAAAATTGTGAGAACCAGTGTTTTATGGTAAATGTTACAGTGTGCAGAAATGTTACAGAAAATGCATTGTAATGTGCATCAGAGAAAGCCAGTTCCTGATGAAACACCAAGTGATGGATGTACCTACAAGTCATCTGTCAAAATGGTAGCAAGGAAGCTGAAAGTAAGATTTCCACATACTGTTCTGCTCAAATGCCAATTGGTAACATTAATCATTGAATTTTAAGTCAAGGCTCTAAAAAAACAAAACAGTTACTAGTTTCACTTTCCTTGTCCTTTAAGTTACTACTCCTGAAATATGAGTCACTTAGGGGCCGATTCACTAACTTCGAGTGAAGGATTTTTGGGCTACTTCGACCATCGAATGGGCTACTACGACCTTCGACTACGACTTCGAAACGAAGGATTCGAACTAAAAATCGTTCGACTATTCGACCATTCGATAGTCGAAGTACTGTCTCTTTAAGAAAAAACTTCGACCCCCTAGTTCGCCATCTAAAAGCTACCGAACCCAATGTTAGCCTATGGGGAAGGTCCCCATAGGCTTGCCTAAGTTTTTTTGATCGAAGGATAATCCTTCAATCGTTGAATTTAAATCCTTCGAATCGTTCGATTCGAAGGATTTTATCGTTCGATCGAAAGAATAATCCTTTGATCGTTCGATCACACTATTTGTGCTAAAATCCTTCAACTTCGATATTCGAAGTTGAAGGATTTTAATTCCCAGTCGAATATCGAGGGTTAATTAACCCTCGATATTCAACCCTTTGTGAATCGGCCCCTTAGCCTTCATTCCTTTATCGGGCCATCAGAAACCCCATTAGACCCAAGGCTCCTAGGGCATTGCACTAGTCACATTGTAGATATTTAAAGCTCTAGGTCTGGAGAAGACCCTAAAGAGACCCTGGTCAATAAAGCAAATGTGGAGCCCCCATTGAAAAAAAAAACTTGGAGATATGAAGTATGTATTACAGGGGTTTCAGGCATGTGACTGAACCACTGCAGCTGTGGTTATACTACAATTCCCATCATGTCACCAAAAGTCCCTGGCTGTGCCCCCTCCCAAAAAAAAGTTGCAAGAAATTGTAACTTTAGAACCAAAAGAAAAAAAGTTGTACTTGTCAATAAATTACCTATATGAATCTTAACATTTGCTTCACTAACCCTGCAAACAATGGGCTAAAGTTCACTTGGTGACATTTCTACTTGGAAAAAGCTGCAAGCACAGGCAGATCCATGTGTTGTACCCAGCTGAAAAGAAATGAACCTTCTGGTATTTGTCTCAATCAAAAGGAAGAAAAAATACATAATAGAAGTTTCATAAAAATGCCTCTAGCTATTAGTCATTCCCACACACTCACAGCACAGTGCACTCTTGGAAACCATAATTGGATGAGTTGCAAAGATTCAAAGAATGTCACATTCATGGATGACTCATAGGGTAGAAATGACAGGTGAGACATTTATTCTTTGGAAAACAATGTCTCCTGGCTATGTGGAAGTCTTAGCAACTTTGTGCCCCCTTGTGTCTTAGAGAGACACATGGGGCACAAAACACAAGAGTTTCAGTTGGCTCTGCTGGTGGTTTGGCTGGTGGGATAAGGAAAATGAGAACTTGTGAGAGGGTTGGTTCTATGGATAACCCAAGGGAAGGACTAAAGGGGCTGATGAATGTGAAGATTCTTAGATTAGCTCCCTGCAATCTTGAAAATTATTTAATATCTGCTAAATTTGTTGACTTGTTGGTTTCTCCATGGCTTTTTGAAGCTAAACCTAAAAATGTTCAACAGTAATGCAAAAAAAACAGTCTTCCATCAATGTTTTAGGTTCAAATTGTAGGTTGTGATTTGGTATCTTTCCATAAACATTATTTATACTGGGCTATTGCTTTTCTCCAAGTTGCATTATTGTCACAATATCATCTGGCCATATTTGCTCCTCAGGCTTTGACAATTGGCGGCGAGGTTTCCTTTAAGGAATGGAATGATGTTGTTATGGCTTCCATTATTGTTTTGCTTAAGATACCCTTTAAATATGCATTAATGAGTGTTAGTTAGTACATAGAATGTTATGCAAATTAATATAAAAATAATTTCTAATTCTATTGGGTTATTCAGCAAAGCAGGCAAAAATCCACATGCAAAAAAATAAAAAGAGTGCAAGCTGTGCGGTTGTAGAATAGTGCATGCCTACAGCCATGCAAACTATGTGTTGTGATTGTGTTTAATGAACTTCTTCTCAGTTATATGATGACGATGATGAAGAAGAAGAAATGTGTCTTCAAAGGTTCAACATGGAGTGGCTGTTGCTGGCTAAATAATAAGAGGGAAAGAGATAAGGAGGCATAGTTGGACCAATGATGACACTATCCCTGTAATGATTAATGGACTGGACCCATATCTCACTGACCATGTGTGCCCAAATGTTCAAGCACCCAGCAAACCGATTTATCAGTCTAGGGTCCACATTGTAAGGAATTTAGCTACCCAGGTGGGCATCCAAAAAGACCTTTAACAGGGGTTAATTTTAAGCAAAAATGTCCATGCAAGAGGGAACATGGAGCCTTCTACACTTCCTATCCCCAACCAGGGGATGACTTTTTTAATCCCTCCATTCCAATTAGAGGGGAAAGGTATATATATAAAAAAAATAACAAGGAGTTTCCTGGGTGCACTAGTATGGTTATGCCTTTCTCTACATAGAGCATTGGGGCAGGGGTAATTACATTGCACCACATCCCATGAGACCACCTTAGCCCATGAAGCAGGAGGGAATATAAACTTTCCTTACCATATGCATATGCATTGGATAGTAGACAGTGGGGTTATTCTATGCCCCCGATCTCCAGACCCTTGGATGATTCTGTGGTGCTTAATATCAAACAAATGTCCCTCCACCCCTACCTATCATGCCACCTGCTTTATACCAGTTCCCATTATGTAGCCAGTAAACACAATGCTGAACATCTAAAAACTATTTACTATTTGTCCAAATCCAATCTGAGTTAATTAATGTGCAAGACTGTCCGTGGCGTGCCTGCCTACTTCTTCTGGCTACAGGGGCCACCTTAGCATCTTTACTAAAGTAGAGTGTTTAAAAGCAGCCCGAAAACAGTTATGACATGCAGAAGTTGGTTCCACTGTCCATGGTCACCAGACTAACTCCTCCAGTGGAACCCATGCAAGAACATCTACAGCAGGTTTCTCTTTACCATTGCCTTTGACCAGTTGCTCTTGGCCCACTCATTTTTTGGTGACTAGTGATGTAGGTGGTAAATTAGGTAAAACAACTAAACCAGCCCAACATGTAACAAACCTAAACAAGTAATGTATTCAATAAATATGAAGATGGAGCACCGAATAAAAACAAGAACTTTGATAAAAACTGGTCTGCCAGGAAAAAAGAGCTTGTAGCTGAAATACAATTCTGAGACTTTCCTTTATGACACTGCTTGCTTCATCTGTAACAGTAACACTTCTGAAGTTTTGTATAGAGATGGAGCAAGCTCAATTAAAGCATCTGTCTGATGGTACCAGATGCATCAATAAATCTGTTGCATATATTGTATGTGAATGAAACACACACTGCAGTAGGCATGCATCTTAAAGGGGAAATTCACCCAAATGTCCCTTATTAATACATTTACATGAATTAGGTTTCTTCAGGTAGGGTGAATGGAAGAAGGGAAGGATGGAATGAAGGCAGAGGAGAAGAAGGAAGGAATGGGAGGGAGGCAGTGAAGAAGGACAGGGAGGGAGGATGAAAGAAAGGGGAGGTGGACAGAGAAGAGGGACAAGGAGGGAACATGGAAGGGAGGCAGAGAAGAATGGCAGGAAGGGAGGATGGAAGGAAGGTGAGAGATACAGAGAAGTAGGACATGGAGGGAGGAAGGAAGGAAGGAAGGAAGGGAGGGAAAGGAGGGAGACAGGGTAGATGGAAAGAGAGTGAGGAAGATAGGGAAGGGGAGGGAGGCAGTGAAGGACAGGCAGGAAGGAAGGTGAGAGATACAGAGAAGAAGGACAAGGAGGGAGGGAGGGAGGGAGGAAGGAAGGGGAGGGAGGGAGGGAGGGAGGGAGCCAAAGAAAAAATACAGGGAGGGAGGATGGAAGGAAGGAGAGGAAGGGAAACAGAGAAGAAGGATGGAGAGGGAGGGAGGAAGGGAAGCAAAGAAAACATACAGGGAGGGAAGATGGAAGGAAGGGAGACAGAGAAGAAGGACATTGAGGGAGGAAGGATGGGGAGGGAGACAGAGAAGAAGGACAGGGAGGGAGGATGGATGGGGAGGGAGGCAAAGAAAAAATACAGGGAGGGAAGATGGAAGGAAGGTGAGGGATACAGAGAAAAAGGACAGGGAGGGCGAAAGGAAGGGGAGGGAGGGTGGAAAAGAAAAAATACAGGGGGGTAGGATGAAATGAAGGGGAAGAAGGGAGACAGAGAAGACGGACAGAGAGGGAGGAAGGAAGGGGAGGGAGACAGAGAAGAAGGACAGGGAGAGAGGATGGAAGGAAGGGGAGGCAAAGAAAAAAATACAGGGAGGGAGGATGGAAGGAGGGGGAGGAAGGGAGACAGAGAAGAAGGACAGGGAGGGAGGATGGAAGGGAGGGAGTAATATTACTAAGATCTCTACTGCCTACAGCCTACTACACATATAATTTTAGATGAAATTGCTCTTTCAATAGTTTGTGCATAGAAAGGAAAGGCAAGCAAGGTGTGCATGCAGTTAATGAGTGGTTATGCTCAGTAAGTACCGTTATACCTAAATGTTCTTTTGAAGCTCGATCCAATGAATGATTCCCTACTAAACATGACTTGACTGTAAAGTGAAGGGAAAATGATTAAGATGGAAACCAGTGATCAGACGTGCAAAGCTGGCGTGATAGCAACACACAACAAGTTCACCAGAAATGATGCGGCGACAGCAATGACTTGTGCCATGGGCAGTATATTAACCACTTATTGTAAGTTTCACATTGATTCTAAATTTGAGTTTTGAGCAGTGAAACAAATTAACACATTTTAAATAAATAATAACTAAGAACAAGAGTATTGTATTAAGGGGCCACTATATCTTTATTCTGAAATGTCACCAGGGAAATTGCTGAATGTATAATAATTTTCCATTACTTTCCCCCATCCTTACTTAGTAGTATTCCCTGTACTAAGCTCAATTCAGCAGCAACAGTCCCCTAAGTTTGCTCACAGTCTGTACAGAGAGATCCCATAAAACTATGGCAGCATAGGTATTCCCTGTACTAAGCACAATTCAGCAGGAACAGCCCCTAAGTTTGCTCATAGTCTGTACAGAGCGATCCCATAAAACTATGACAGCATAGGTATTCCCTGTACTAAGCACAATTCAGCAGGAACAGTCCCCTAGAGTTATAGTGGCCCTTTAATGCAACATGATTAGATGCAAACTACATTTATTGTTGGAAATACAGTAACACATAGTTAACTTACTAAAGATGCAGGTTCTGCCCAACACATTCAGACACTGAGACACTGAGCAGCACATGAAATTCAAAGTTTGTGTCACAGAACATGGAACTATCATGATAATACATGTTTGTTGGTGATATAAACAGGGCTCTATGAAAAGAAAATGTTAAATAATGCTCTGTCTGTAATATAGAGTATAGCCAGATGCTGCTGGACTATAACTCCCAGCATGCTCGGACACTTGATTTTATGCTTAAGAACTGTAGGTCATAGCCCAGACACATCTAAGCAAACAATGAATCCAGCCAATCGCTGACTGTCCCCAGTCCCTTCAGGAGAGGTTGGTAGGTAGGCACAGGTAAGTACAGCAGTCGGTATCATTTACCTGCTACAGTTTCTGATTAAATTGTCAGCACAGAACAGCATTGAGCAATGAACAATTCATTGAATTTCTCCAGTAAATTGTGGACTAGAGACTGTCAGGGAGGGAGAGGGTGGCAGTTGCGTTACACAAAGGAATCAGTCATAATATTTATTATATGGTAAATGTGGGATCAGAAGGAAAGCAGCAGTGTAACGGGGGAAAGCGGAGCTGCTACATGGCCCAGTGCATTGAGCGGGGAACAATGCTGCGTTGTGTGGATCAAGGTAAAGCTTTCCTATAAATGGATATATAATGCCGCTGCTCCAGTTACACTCATTTCCTTCTGTGCCCCCACCTGCTCTTCTAACTCCCCGCACCCTGTGACATGGGCTGGAAGGTCACATGTTCCCTGCTCAGTCCAACGGCTAGTGACTAGTGTTACCTCTAATTGTGTGGCCCGGGGGGACGTACGACATCACTCATTTACTCACTGGATCTAGAGTGTCAGCACAATGTGCAAGTAGAATGGTGCATGAAAAGTACCAACATTAAAGGGGAGTTTCAGCTTTAAAGGGGTGGTTCACATTCATGAAAACTTTAGTATGTTATAGAATGTCCAATTCTTAGCAACTTTTCAAATGGTTTTCATTATTTATTTTTTATCGTTTTTGAATGATTTGCCTTGTTCTTCTGACTCTTTCAGCTTTCAAATGGGGGTCACTGACCCCATCCAGAAATAAATGCTCTGTAAGGCTACACATGTATTCTTATTGTTACTTTTTATTACTCATCTTTCTATTCAGGCCTCTCCTATTCATATTCCAGTCTCTTATTCAAATCAATGCATGGTTGCTAGGGGAATTTGGAACCCGGCAACAGGATGCCTGAAATTACAAACTGGAAATCTGCTGAATAAAAAGCTAAATAACTCAAAAACCACAAATGATAAAAAAATGAAAAACAATTGCAAATTATCTCAGAATATCAGTTTCTACATCATACTGACAGTTAATTTGAAGGTGGACAACCCCTTTACTATATTATAGAATGGCTCATTCTAAGCAACTTTTAAATTGGTCATTTTTTTCTAATTATATCTGACTCCAGATTTCAAATGGGGGGAGGGGGTCACTGACCCCATCTAAAAACAAATGCTCTGTAAGGCTACACATTTATTGTTATTGCTACTTTTTATTACTCCTCTTTCTATTCAAGCCTCTCCTATTCATATTCCAGTCTCTTGTTCATATCAGTGCATGGTTGCTAAGGGAATTTGGACCCTGGCAACCTGATTATTGAAATTGCAAACTGGAGAGCTGCTGAATAAAAAGCTAAATAACTCAAAAAAACACAAATACTGAAAAATGAAAACCAATGGCAAATTGTCTCAGAATATCCCTCGCTACATCATACTAATAGTTAATTTAAAGGTGAACAACCCCTTTTATGAAATTCTCATCTAAACAGACTACACCCCTGATCAACATGGTCATGCCCTTGGGTTGCCACCTCACCCCTTTAAAACCGAACACATATGGAATCCACATGCATGGCTAATTAGCAATTCATTTAGATGTATGCTGCAGACTAAACGGATTCATGTGCAGCCATGCAGTATGCATCTAAATGAATTTAGATGTATGAGGTGGGTGAGATGGCAGCCCTATCATGCCCTAATTTACCCAAAGACACCCCAATTAGCCCAAACCCCACATATAAGCTGGCAAACCTTGAGCCCTTATCTGACAGATCTGCAGCCTGACTCAGGCCTTAACTGTCAGTTACTGGTTAATACTATAGAGAACAGCTACTGGACACTTAGAACCAAGGTTAATAAGCCAATAATCAATATAATTATAAATGTGATCTATTCATTCAATTAACCCTTTCATGGGCTAGGGGGGCTTCTTCAGGGGTAGAGATCATCCCTGGTAAAGGGCTGTGGGAATTAGAATTTCCCTGCATGTTAGTGAGAATTTATCTGATAAAACCCCAACCTTCACAGGCTGCAGATTTGCTCCCAGGACTCCATTAGTCTGGAGAGTGTGATTTTTCAATCTGCATTTGCTTGAATTTCCCGAATAAATGTCAGGACATATTGTCTTCATTAAATTTATATCAGGGAATTTAAAGCACTGATCAAATTGATTACCGTCTGTCCTATCAAGGCGCTGACCTACAAAAGTAAGACCCTGTCCTTTAGAAACAGGCCGCTGTTCAGTTACGTAGAATTTGATCTCCTAATTTAGATGTAACTGTAAAATTAATTATGTATTTTATTTCTGAGCTTGTAATGCCCTACTTATAATGCAGCTGAGCAGCCGGCCGCTAATGATGAGTCTCATTCATTGGTGCAACCACAGTGGCCCCTAGTGGCAAAAACTGATATCAACAGGTTTAACCAAATTTCATTTAACATTATCCTGCAGCAGAGATTTCCAACCTGTATAATTCCCTGTATCAAACAACAAAGATTGTAATTTAGATAATATCTGTTCTAAATCAATCTCCTGACAGAATTGTTTTATATAGAATCATTATATAGTGACATATGTATTTCCTGTACATTCTAGGGATAATAAAGTCACACTGAGGCAATATAAAGGCACAAGGCTGCAGGCTGAGTTATACAGGGAACTCTGAGTATCACTCATGTATTATAAGGGATAATGTACCCCCTACTGTAAATGATAAGGATATTAGAAGTCACTGAGGGGTTGTTCTGTGACCATATAAAGGCACAAGGCTGCAGGCTGAGTTATACAGGGAACTCTGAGTATCACTCATGTATTATAAGGGATAATGTACCCCCTACTGTAAATGATAAGGATATTAGAAGTCACTGAGGGGTTGTTCTGTGACCATATAAAGGCACAAGGCTGCAGGCTGAGTTATACAGGGAACTCTGAGTATCACTCATGTATTATAAGGGATAATGTACCCCCTACTGTAAATGATAAGGATATTAGAAGTCACTGAGGGGTTGTTCTGTGACCATATAAAGGCACAAGGCTGCAGGCTGAGTTATACAGGGAACTCTGAGTATCACACATGTATTATAAGGGATAATGTACCCCCTACTGTAAATGATAAGGATATTAGAAGTCACTGAGGGGTTGTTCTGTGGCCATATAAAGGCACAAGGCTGCAGGCTGAGTTATACAGGGAACTCTGAGTATCACTCATGTATTATAATGGATAATGTACCCCCTACTGTAAATGATAAGGATATTAGAAGTCACAGAGGGGTTCTGTGACCATATAAAGGCACAAAGCTGCAGGCTGATTTATACAGGGAACTCTGAGTATCACTCATGTATTATAAGGGATAATGTACCCCCTACTGTAAATGATAAGGATATTAAAAGTCACTGAGGGTTCTGTGACAATGTAAAGGCACAAGGCTGCAGGCTGAGTTATACAGGGAACTCTGAGTATCACTCATGTATTATAAGGGATAATATACCCCCTACTGTAAATGATAAGGATATTAGAAGTCACTGAGGGGTTCTGTGACCATATAAAGGCACAAGGCTGCAGGCTGAGTTATACAGGGAACTCTGAGTATCACTCATGTATTATAAGGGATAATGTACCCCCTACTGTAAATGATAAGGATATTAGAAGTCACTGAGGGGTTGTTCTGTGACCATATAAAGGCACAAGGCTGCAGGCTGAGTTATACAGGGAACTCTGAGTATCACTCATGTATTATAAGGGATAATGTACCCCCTACTGTAAATGATAAGGATATTAGAAGTCACTGAGGGGTTGTTCTGTGACCATATAAAGGCACAAGGCTGCAGGCTGAGTTATACAGGGAACTCTCTCATGTGTTATATGTATTACCTAACATACTCCCCTAATGTAAATTATACAGGGCCAATACAGCTAATACAAAGATGTAATCCTTTGGCTACATACAGTGGTACAGTAGAATCCAATAATAAAGCTTGTCAGTTAGGAACATGTAAGAACAGTACGTAGCAGTGCCCATAACCAGGAAAGTGGTGCTATGACTCACTGGGTCACTGATTCAAGGCCCCCTAAATAAATCAGTCCCAATAATACCCATCATAAGAGCTACGGGCTGCTCAGTACTAATAAATAATATTATCCTGGACAATCAGGTGCTCCAAGGATTTCACAAAGGGCTACAAAGGGACATCTGTGGAAACATTGGAACTAAATACAATCAATTAAATAGTCTGTATTGTTTCTGAAATAATCAAGTTTATCTTCACTATTCCTCTCTCAGCATCTGTTTCTCTTCATTCTCTCTTCATTCAGCAGTTGGGTGTCAGATATTCACTGACAGTTAGATCCAATATATCTTATAGGGGGGCTCCTTTCCTAGCAGATGTATTAGAGCTCACTCAAATAACTGATTCCAGTACAAACAAAATCTAACAAAATAACTGCCTTTTGCACAAATTCTGCATGTAGAGAGACATGATGTCTGGTGAGTTTAATAGAGTGAGCTCTAATACATCTTCTAGGCAAAAGGAGCCCCCCTATAAGATATATTGGATCTAACTGTCAATGAATATCTGACACCCAACTGCTGCATGAAGAGAGAATGAAGAGAAACAGATGCTGAGAGAGGAATAGTGAATATAAACTTGATTATTTCAGAAACTATAACGATTTTTTAATTGATTGTATTTAGAAAGTTTCTTATTTCAGTATGATGAAGCTTATATTAAATTGAAATTTTTCCGATAGTTTCCCTTAACGAACATTGACTCAAACTGTGTAACCAGCCTACAAATCTGAGTAAAATGGTTCCATTAGATCCAAGTACAAGTTGCAACCTCCTTGAACGTCTGAGAATGTAAAGGATTAAAGTCATTAAATCACACGCTGTGAAGAACCCACAGAATAAATAATCCTCCATCCATGCACTGGAAAGACATTGTGCGGGATCGTTACTATAGAAACCTACCTATTGGTCCCATCCATCTGCTCCTTCCTTTATGTGAAAGCGAAGAGGGAGAAAAGAAATGAGACGCACGTTACAATCGTATCTCAGGCTTTGTCCCCACTTAAATCTTATTTGGGATCTTACCATGAACAACTGTGACTTGGGTTTGGAAAGAGAATGAGAGAGTGAAGAGATGTATTCAGAGTTTCATTGTTTAGGAAATGTAATGGATAAAAGAGCTGATGACTCAGTTGCAGTTTCAGCCTTGCGTAGGACGAGTGATGGGTGAATTTGGGGCAAAAAAATCGTGAATTTCCTGCGAAATTCGTGAAACAGCAAAAAAATCGCGAAACAGTGCCGGCGTCTCGTTTTTGACACCGGCGAATTTTTGCCGGCAAATTTTCACTGCGGTTTCGTGAATTTATTCATCGGCGGCAAATCACAGGAATTCGTAGCGAATTCGCGCCTGGCGAATAAATTCTCCCATCACTACGTAGGACTCCATTTATACACTGACAAGCCACAATCTTTCTTATCAGCCCAAAAACCTTCTTATACTGTTCTCCTTTTGTCTTTCCTTTCCCTCTTAATCAGTTGGGTTTGAGACTTGATGAGTTCCAGAGAAGCAGAAGAACTAGTTGAAGGAAAAAGAACTAACCCGCCCTCCTCATCCCAATTTCACTTCTCCTCTCCAGCCCCATGTTGTATTGTCTCTCTCCTGTTTATCTCTCTACAGATCCTTTTCTTTCTTCATTACCCCTTTGGTTTATTCATTTTAGTTTCACCATTTGCTTTTCTTCTCTCTTATTCTATCCTCGTTCCCCAAACTCTTCTCCACCCCTATTTCTCCCATGTGCCAATATCTCTCTTGTCTTCTACATTTGCATCATCTCTTCTTTCCCTTTATATCATATGCCTGTCCCCATTTAATTCTATATGTCTCCTTCCTTCTCTCTTTATTAATGTTCATCACTTTTACATTCCCCCCCTTCTGCTCCTCTTTCTTCTTCTCACCATGTCCCTATGCTTCTCTCTACACTTTCTTTTGTCTCCTAAATTCATTTTGTTTCTTCTTCAAAACATTAACAGATCACTGGTCTTTCCCACCACCCTGAATCCAGGATAGTCTGGACCTGAGGTTTTTCAGAGAAGGGATCTTTCTGTAATTTGGAAAACTAGACCTTAAGGGGGTTATTTACTAAACGCCGAATGCAAAAACCACGAAAAATTTGTGTTTTTTTTTTTAATTAAATCATGCTCTTAAAAAATCACAAATTTTTCGGAATTTATTAAACCCCGAGGATGGAAAAGACAGAATCTGATGGAAGAAGTCCCAATGGTTTTTTTTGATGTGCGCTGAGTTTCATGCAATCCCCATGAAGTTTTCAGGCAAAAATCTGAGATTTCGGGTGAAAAAGCAGGAAAAAAACATGAAAATCAGATGAAAAATACCAAAAAATCAGGGAAATCTGATTTTTTTTTTCTTCCGAAAAGTACATTTTCAGGAAAATATAATAATAAATAAGCGCAAAAAACCTGAGCAGATTTGATCGGAGTTTATAGCAGAAAATATTGAAATAAATTCGGACTTAATAAATAACCCAGTAACTCTACTCAAAGAATCATGTAAACATGAAATAAATCCAATGGGCTGGTTTTGCCTCCAATAAGGATTAATTATCTTAGTTGGGATCAAGTACAAGCTACTGTTTTATTAATAAATTAATAAATAATAATTTATTAATAAAGAGAAAAAAGTAATCGTTTTTTTTTTTTAAATTAGAATTATTTCATTAATATGGAGTCTATGGCAGATGGTCATCTCGTAATTTGGAGCTTTCTGGATAATGTGTTTCCGGATAACAGATCTCATACCTGTTTATGTAAATAAAGATTTCCCCCTGAGGACCTATTAGTTGACCCGATCCATAAAGCAGCAGAGCAGCAATGTAACTGCCTAATGTAAGGACTATAATGGGGGGCAAGGCAATTTTGGGCACATAAGGAAATATATCCAGCTTGGTGGACTCTTTCTTTATAGTATTAAATCCCAGACCACTCTTATCCCTGCTCCAGACAGAACAAAGGGTTCATTTTTGGGAAATATTGTACATTATGTTTTGAGCTTCTGTACCAGCCCAAGGCAATCACAGCCCTTTAGCAGTAAAGATCTGTGTCTCCAAAGATGCCCCAGTAGCTCTCCAACTTCTTTTCTGCTGATTCACTGCACATGCTCTGTGCTGCTGTCACTTACTGAGCTTAGGGACCCACTCACAATATACAGTACACATAGAATAGAAATGTCACAATATAAGGCTGATTAGTAATTAATACACATAATTACTACATGGCAGCACAGAAACCAGTGCAATTAGCATCAGAATTGAATAATCAGCAAACCTGTAGCATCAGCTTATATTACAGCCAGGGAAGCTCATTTTCTGCTGGATAATTAGTGACGAGCCCTAAGCTTAGCTTCTCAACAGCCAATCAGAGCCCACTGAGCATGTGAGTGTCACAGACACTTTCCAAGATGGTGACCCCCTGTGACAAGTTTGAAGTCCTGGATCATTGCTGCTATTGACAAGCTCAAACTTTAGCCTCGTGCAATAAGTTCACTATATAAAATATGGCATTTTTAACCACATTCAGTTTTAGGGTTTAGTTCTCCTTTAAATAGATCTCAGCCCTTCCTGTCTCTGCTTCTTTTTGTCTCTGTTATTCACATTGTATCTGTGTTGCCTCAGCAGGACCCTAACTGAGAGTCAAGGGAGAGAACTCCCAGCATTGCCATGAGCCCTACAGTAATTGGGAGAGCTGCAGCCTAGAGACCCTGTTCAGCTGATTCCAGAATACTTGCCTGAAGTATGGGAACTGGACAGTGGTTTCATAGTATCTCCATGTGGCCATCAGGTCAATGCGACTCAGGTTGGTGGCATAAAATCTCCATGCAGCCTAGAGAGCAAGAAAGGGGGTAAATAAAAAAATATTAACAATACAATTATTTAACTGATTTCATCAATGACAGTTTTGATTATGGTGACCCTCCCCTGACCATATGTATATACAGACGGAGAATGCTCCTATATGTTTTGGTTATAGAGGCTAGTGATGGGCGAATTTGCTTCATTTGCCGTTTAGCTTCATACAAAAAATTCGCGAATCTCCCACGAAATATGCGAAACAGCGAAAAATGTGCGAAACGAGAATTTTGACGCCCGCATCAATTTTGACACCCGCGTTAAAGTCAATGGGCGTCTGAATAATGTTGACGCACAACGGTTTTGATGCGGGTGACTTTTCCGATGCATGTCTACAATTTTTTGACACTGGCAAATCTTCGCAGCAGTTTTGCAAATTTATTCGCCGGCTGCGAAACGCCGAAAATTGCACCTGACCAAAAAACGAAAAATTTGTGATTTTTTTTTTTATATAAAATCGGACTTTTAAAAAATCATGAATTTTTCTGAATTTATTAAACCCCACGGATGGAAAAGTCTGATTCTCAGACCTGTTGAGGTTGCATATAAGTCAATGGGAGAAGTCACAATGATTTTTTGATGTGCGCTGGGTTGTGCAATACCCCGAAGTTTTCGGGTGAAAATTCAGAAAAAATAGTGAAAATCGGACGAAAAATCCGAAAAAATCAGATTTTTTTTTTCCCCGCAAAGCAAATTTTTATAAAGGGTCGAATTTCGAATTTTTTAAACTCCCCTAAACTATCATAAATTCAAAATTCTACCAATCTAAACTTATTAGTAAAGTCGGACAAATTGAAACGAGGTTTGAGTTTTTTCTCAGAAAAAACCTCTAACGTCAGGAAGGCTGCAAACATCTCCAAATTGATCCCTAGACCTCTCCCACTGACGTAAGGTGACCATACACTATAAGATCTGCTCGTTTGGAGAGGTCACCACCTAAGGTGGAAGATATAGGACTTCAATCCAACACTAGTCGCAAAGAGCCCAAATTGGCAGACTAAATCTGTCAGTGTATGAATTTTTTTAAAAACTTGAATCGAATTTGGATAACTCCCTAATTGAATTTGAGCGTTTTGGCCATGAAAATTTTTTTGAAAATTTGAATTTTCAATTTGACCCTTGATTAATCTGCCCCTTAATGTCCCCTACAAGTTAAGGCAGCACAACATGACCACACCAAGTATAGTATAACCATAGTATAACATTCCTAACCTGGATAAGTTCTGCCGCCGGTTTCCTTCGTTTCTCAAAATGCTTCTGCCGATGTTGTTCTTGAACCTTGAGAGCCAGCCCAGAACCCAGAATCCCCTGAGTGGACAAAATGAAAAGGTCGTTGATGGTTTCTTCTGGATTTGTGGTGGGTCAAACACTCTTTTTTCAATCAAAATCCATTGATAGTATGGAAGCAAACTAGTCAACTAGTCTCTTGTCCGGCTCTACTTTCCTTTATGTCTCAGCTGGCAGTGGTATATAAGGTGTAAGCTTAGGCTTGACATTAAACTGAAACGTCTCTGAGATATATTTGGACTGTACAAAGCTTCTCTCCCTACTTTCATAATGGAGGACAATTCTTTTCATAAACGGCGAGGCCAGGAGATCAGATCATACAGGCTGGTGATTGTTCTATATAGTCCAATGGCAATGTTCCCTTTTTATGGGCATGGAGAGTGGGGCAGAAGTAAAATAGGCAGATCCTAAGCCCATTGTTGAAACGGGGGGATTCTACGGATGTGACCAACCCATCTGTGCAAATCAATGTTCCTTAGGGCTAAACTGGAAACTTAGTATCATTGTATGAATGACAAGCTGATTGGGTGTCATGTTTATTAAAAATAAATGTGGGTGATTTTGCCTCCAACTTCTAATTAGGAGCATGTCCATTGCCCTCTAAATCTTCAAAGTGGCCTTGCTCTACAGAAGCAAGGAATATTTCCATGCTATGGAATGCTATGGAAGTATTTGAACGTTTCTAGGCCGATAACCATGCAAATTTTATTTAGTTTCAGGTAAACACCAGTATCATTGAGGGGAATTCCCCACTAACACCTAAGTGGAGATTATACAACCCAACACTGATCTTTCACTGATCACTTCTTGTTGGAACTCCAAGTTGGTCAGTGAGTCATGTGACATCATAAAGCACCAATTACAACTCATGACATCACTATTCTGTTAATAAGGATGTATTTTACATGTAATGCATGCCTCCTGTGTATTATAAATCTGCCCTTATGCATTTATAGTCCCACCTAGAACTTCATACAGAGGTCCCAATCTTGGCTTTAATATTTGCTGGGGGCTATTCAGCCCAACCAGTTAGATTTTCCCACCACTTCTCAGGAAGAACCAAGTGAGAGCCAGAGCATGGCTTTTACCCAGTCTTATACACCACTAGGAACCCCTTGCCTTGCTAGTACCACTTTGATTCAACCTTAGACAGCGACAACCCAACAACTTGCTGATCAGAGTATCCTTCCTGGCATTTAAGTCCCACAAGAAGAATACTAGCCCTAGGGATGCTTTGGTTTCATGTTGGAAGGGTTCCCTTAAAGGAGAAGGAAATCTACGGAGGCATTTTATTGCCAATAGACTAGCTGCAATAGTGCAAGCTAGAATGCTATATTTATTCTGTAGAATGTTTTACCATACCTGAGTAAAAAGCTCTAGAAACTCTCTGTTTATTTAGGATAGGAGGTGCAGTATTTACGTGGTGTGACATCACTTCCTGCCTGAGTCTCTCCCTGCTCTGGGCTCAGATTACAGTAGAGAAGGTGGGGAAGAGGAGCAAACTGAGCATGCTCTTGCCCAGGGCAATGAGGTTTAAGCTGAAGGCAGGAAGTCTGATACAGAAGCCCATGTGTACACAATAGAAGGAAAGAAATGCAGTGTTTCTTTTGACAGGGGACTCAGAGCAGCATTACTTTGGGGGTTTACTGGTACATTTAGATGGACCTTTCTGATAAGGCTTACTTAGTTTTAACCTTTCCTTCTCCTTTAAGGAGTGTCAAAGTATTTCTCTTATTGATGCCCAGAAATGTGCACTCACCGCAGGAAGCGCAAAGAAAGAAACACCGATGAGTGAGAATGTGGCAGCTATAAGCCGTCCCTCCCAAGTCTTTGGCGTTTTGTCCCCATAACCAATTGTTGCGAGAGTGATCTGCAAAAGAATGTAATAGTAACATTTATTTTAAACAAAATTATCATAGAGCTCCTGTTCCTGGCAGCTTCCCATATTGTTGTGGGACAGAGAGAGGTCCTGACCAGTGGCCTGAAGAAGCTCAGTCACCATCAAGCCTGGCCTAGTTCTAGCTTAGAGGGTCAAAACCCCAGAGTACAAGAGCAATGCTACAATTACATATTCAGGCCATGTAACCACAGGCATTTATACACTTGGGGTGTGGTCTAGTCTCATTGCCAGATGGCTAGGGGCCTCATTAATAATTAATAATAATTCAGCCCTATTAACTGCAGGTGCCTTCAGCAGCCACACAAAATTAGATTATCCCCCACGTTCAGTCTTGGTGTGATGCAGCTTCCCTGCCCTCCCTAACCTCACTTCTATGTGTAAGGGTGCTGTGTAATGAGGTTGCTTGCACCCTGATCATTGTAGTCACCCCTAGAGGATCAATAAAAATGAGCTTTGCACTTTTCCTGTAGTTGAAACTTGGAACCTGTATATCAAGAGCAACATTCTCAACAGTGCTCAGCATGGTGCTCCTCTCATTTGTTACAGTGCGGGGGGACACAGGTAGACGGTGTTGTATTGGGGCTCGTCCACCTGGTACTCCACCATCCGAGGTGCCTCATCACCTACACTGCAGATCCTTCCTTAGGGGCCCTCTTGGCTTATCTTGTTGAATGATAGTTTGATTTTTACTCACCAAACCCCACCAAAGAGCATCAGCGTAGGTCTCAAACTCTTCCTCTATCAACTCTCCCTTTTCATTTCGTTCTGGAACGTCTTTCTCCACCAAATATACAAGGAACGAGGAGAGGATAAGAGTGAGAAAGCCAATGTACCAGGCAGTGATGAGCTCCTACCAGGGGAAAAATTATACGATCAGTTACATTCGGATCCAGAATAATAAAAGACAAATAACATGGTAACAGTCACCCCTTTTTCTAGTCAATCACTGAATCTCTTCGTCCTCTTCCAGAAGCAAAACTTGGTTCAAAAAATCAGAAAGTAAGGCAGGTAGTATCAGTTAACTACTAAGGATTTATGCCTGTGGGACATGGTGATTTTAATTGAGGAACTTCCCACAAGTGATGTGTGGTTTGACCCAAAACCCATGGAGACCTGTGGGTTTACTGCCAGTTGGGCAGGTTAGGTTGAACTTTAAGGTTTAAAGTTGGTTGAGGGTCACACTGTGGAAGTACATTCCTCCTCAGCTCCCAAAAATTCCCTGTCTTTTAACCAGAGGCTCGCACAGAAGTAGCACAGAAGTAGCACAGAAGTAGCATAGAGAGCAAGAAGATCTTAATACAGGTTGGACAAGAGTCCTGCAATGGCAACATTTTTCAGTCAGGGACGTATTAACCAAAGGACAGCCCTCAATTGCCTATATTGTAAATACATTTTTAGCAAAATAAACCTCTTCACCTGCCGCCGTATATATTCCCACAAAATCTTGCGGCAGGGGTGGGGGGTATCAGGTGAGGGTCTCAGGCGGAAGTGATGACACGCACATGCATTTTATGTTGTGATGTCACTTCCACCCACATTATTGCACATGCACCAATGGGTGCAAAGTGGTCTGGTGCCTATGGCATCACTAGGCCATAGTACTGTACTGGTTAGGGTCTGGTGCAGGTTGAGGTTTTGTAGTTTAGGGTCTGGTGCAGGTTGAGGTTTTTGAGGTTAGGGTCGGGTGCAGGTTGAGGTTCTGTAGTTTAGGGTTGGGTGCAGGTTGATGTTTTTTGGGGTTAGGGTCAGGTGCAGGTTAAGGTTTTGTAGTTTAGGGTTGGGTGCAGGTTGAGGTTTTTGGGGTTAGAGTCGGGTGCAGGTTGAGGTTCTGTAGTTTAGGGTTGGGTGCAGGTTGAGGTTTTTGGGGTTAGGGTCGGGTACAGGTTGAGGTTCTGTAGTTTAGGGATGGGTGCAGGTTGAGGTTTTTGGGGTTAGGGTCAGGTGCAGGTTGAGGTTTTGTAGTTTAAGGTTGGGTGCAGGTTGAGGTTTTTGGGGTTAGGGTCGGGTACAGGTTGAGGTTCTGTAGTTTAGGGATGGGTGCAGGTTGAGGTTTTTGGGGTTAGGCTCGGGTGCAGGTTGAGGTTTTGTAGTTTAAGGTTGGGTGCAGGTTGAGGTTTTTGGGGTTAGGGTCGGTGCAGGTTGAGGTTTTGTAGTTTAGGGTTGGTGGACGTTGAGATTTTTGGGGTTAGGTTCAGGTGCAAGTTGAGGTTTTTGGGGTTAGTGTCAGGTGCAAGTTGAGGTATTTGGGGTTAGGGTCAGGTGTAGGCTGAGGATATGTGGGTTAGTGTAAGTATAATAAGTGTCATTGTACTTTTTAATTGGTGGCAAATATTAATAATAAGTGTCATTGTACTTTTTAATTGGTGGCAAATATATAACTGAACATAAGGTACAACAGTCTTATGGCTTCAGTAAAATGAACATGCTCAGGACAATATAAGCTCCCCTTTCAGAAACCCATGTGGCCTATACAAGAGGTCCAGCAATACAGAGCAATACCATTGCCATCTATATGCATGCTTATAACTGAACAGCAGTGGCATAACTAGCAGGATGCAAGCAGCAAAACATTGATTGATGCAAGAAAATGTACAAATACAGTGAATAACTATAATTAAAACCATGAATAACAGAATCCATAGAGTCAAACTGACCCCACTGATCACTGGTTTATATTGCATATTTCTGCCACTGGTTTTGCTGGTAATTTACACTTTGGCCACTAGATGGCAGTATATCCAAAAGAAAAGATTTTCTGCTGTTAAACTATATTATTAGGCCAAAGCACAGTTTTTTGGCACATTCTCTTATATTAACTGGAACTGAAAAGAATGTAAAGAAGACAAGTGGAGCCTCTCTTTGTTGCACTGACCTTGCTATGGGAACAAATAGCGGATCCAAGAAGCTTCCATGTTCCTCCCCTCCTGTCCATCCGAAGCATCCGGAGAATCTGAAGGAAACGCAAACTGCGAAGCGACGTGGCCAAGACATTTCCCTGATTTTTCCCAACAGCTACCACTGGTATGGAAGCAACAAGGACAAAGATATCTGTGGGGGGCAGAAGACAGCACTTAGCTTGGAAATGAGAATATGATATATAAGAATATGATATGAGGCGTGACAATCTCTGTGTCCCCCTGCCCTTCCCCAGTGCAGCCAATTAACTGGATCATTAAGTGCCCATGCTCTGATGTTCTTCTGCTTAGGAATAAAATTATAAACCTTTCTCAAATCTTTTCTAAGCAGAAGAACATCAGAGCAGCCTCTTTTTCTCTCCTGACAACTTCCTTGACTACTTGGTGGTCAGACTGGTGGGAAACTGACCAGCAGGTGGCGCTGTTGTAACAAAATTCATTCATATTAACAGCACATGTATCCCTTAATATCTTGGAAAAAACATAAAATTAATAATGAATGTAAATGGCAAAAGTGCTTAGAAAAGCACTCTCATCAATTTTACATTCACTTATTTTAAAGATTTACTTATTCTTTAATACTGAACCTGTGAACCTTCCCTTGTAATGATGAAAGTAGTGGGGTGCTGATCATCCCTGTTTTTAGGGTTGCCACCTGTTTACTTTTGACCCAAACAGTTCGATTTCTCTTAGGACTATTCGGGTCGTCACCGCCTTGTGAAACCCGACCAATAATGTGACCAATAACCATCTCTGATGTCAAAACCCCACCCACATGAGGCACAAACATGTGCTCAAATGTCATAACCCCACCCCCATATGTCACTGCTCCGCCCCTGATGTCATTATCCCGCCACCCTACCTGCTTTACTATATATACAATTATAGCAGTTTATGGACTGATCCATTCTACAGAGCAGTTTCACTCAGGTGCTTACCCAGCATGCACAGAGGCTTCCTTGCAAACTTCAGTCTCCCCCTCCAGCCCTTGTAGCGGCAGCAGCATCCGGCAGCCCAAATCCTTAAGGCAAATTCCACTCCGAAAATCACCAAGGCAAAAGTTTCCTGGAAAAACAAAAATGTTTTTTTAAGTCTGGGGAAATATCAGTGTTTTTTATTTTTGCCATAGGGATTTCTAGTTCCAGGATTTATTCTGAAGGAGGTATAAACCCAAAAATAAAATCTGACTTAAAGGAGAAAGAAAGGCTAAATCTTTTAAAATCTAAGCTTTATCAGAAAGGTCTATATAAATACACCAGTAAACCCTCAAAGTAATGCTGCTCTGAGTCCTCTGTCAAAAGAAACACAGCATTTCTTTCCTTCTATTGTGTACTCATGGGCTTCTGTATCAGACTTCCTGTTTTCAGCTTAAACCTCCAGGGCTAGGGCTTGAGCATGCTCAGTTTGCTCCTCTCTCCCATTCCCACTCCCTTTTCCCCCCTCCCTCCTCCCCTCCCTGCTTTAATCTGAGCCCAGAGCTATGAGTGAGCAGGGAAAGACTCAGACAGGAAGTGATGTCACAGCAAGCTAATATGGCAGCTGCTATTCTAAACAAACAGAGAGCTTCTAGAGTGTTTACTCAGGTGTGGTAAAGCATTCTAAAGAATAAAAATTATTTTCTAGCTTGCACAGTTATGGCTACTCTATTGGCAATAGCTTTCCTTCTCCTTTAAAGAAAGAAAGTTAATTATTCTAAGCAGCTTTCCAGATATAAATTCATTCTAACGTTTTTATGGTTGTACAGTTACCGTATGTATAAATGGGATTAAGAGCAACATGGAGAGTAATAACTTACTAAAAGCAACAGCCAGTCGCCGGAAGCGTCTTCGTATTCTTTGAAGGTTGTAAGGATAGCGAGGATCAGGCACCCCAGGACTATCAGGAAACTGAAATCAGAAAAGGACAATTGTTTGGTTATACTGAGGCCAAAATTTGATATAAGGAAAGGGAATGTACATGGCGGGCATAGGGAATAGCGCCTGGGGGGCCAGACCTAATTCCATTGAAATTCAAGTCTCTGTACAATTAGTGAGACTCCTCAGCACCAGGGAGATCAGACCTTATAAAACTGCTTCTCCTATTACAGAGCAATAATGGGGAACAGAGGGGTGCAAAGATCATCTTAGGGCTCATTCACAAAGAGCAATATTTACACGCAAGAGAGCTGCTTTTTTACCCACGGTGCAGTATTTTTCCCAGAATCCCATAGTGTGCTGCATCTTGCGCGTGATTGGCCAATCTAACAAGTTAGTATTTTACTTTGATAAAAGGCACATAAGTTGCAGAGCACATTGCCAACACTTTTGGCTCTCCGTGTCCATTACAGTGTTAGCCGGCCATCTGATGGCGGTTCTTAGCATTAGTATTGGGCCCAAAGATTCAATCTGTGCGTGTCACTTTTTCCAATCATAGCTACTATGGGGGAAATTTACTAAAGGGCGATGTGACTAACGCTGGCGAAAATTTGCCAGCGTGACGTCATTTCGTTACTTCGCCGATTTACTAACAGGCGCTGGGTTAACTTCGCTATCGAAGGAGATAGACTGTAGCTCTACTTCGCACTCTTATGCCAGGCAAAGTTTTGCTCTGGGGAAAGAGCGTTACATTGCAAATTCACTAATATGCGCCATTTTACTGAACGTTACCTGTTCCGCAAGACTTGCCTTCACCACCTCAGACAAAGAGAAATGCAATGGAATGTATAGGGCTTCTTCTTAGAAAATTTTTCTAAGTCCCAAAAAACGCTGGTGTCTTTTCCTTTTTTTAGAGTGATAGGCTGCAAAAGTCTGTAACATTTTTTTTGGGTATCCGGCCCCCCCCCCTACATTTCCTAACATATGGCACATAAACTATACACTGGGCTCATGTGTAGAGCAATATATCAACTTTATTTTATTTTATTATGGTTTCCCGGGATTGTGTAGTGTAATGTAATTGCTGCAAAATATACGTCCATTCAGCTTTAACTTCCCACCGTATGCAAATTAGCCAACGCTAGTGCAACTTCACTTTACTTGCTGCAGTAACGCTAGCGCAACTTCGCCAGGGGTCGGCGCCCTGGACGTAACTTCAAATTTTAGTGAATCAGCTTTGTCCTGGCGAATATACGCCTGGCGAAGTGTTGCGATGTGAGTGAAGCCGTCGCTGGTGAATTTACGGAGGTTAGTGAATTTGCCCCCATATATAGTCATGAGGTTTTATTTCATGGTCCTGATCCAACGTGTCCACACCCATTTATTTCCAGACCAGATCCACTCACTATCCTGTAAACCTAAGCCAACCTTTTCTACGGGGTCCCCAATGTTGGTTGGTCTCTGAGACTGGGGCACATGATTAAAAAGACAAATGTGTCAATAGCTTTAAGTGACACTTATGGGGGTGTCTGTAGTCAAGCACATGTAGGGTTCCAGACCACTGACTTTTCTTGGTGAGACTCTGCTAGTGTCACATGACCAGAAGAAAGCAGATAGTCCCACATGTAGCAGGATTTATACAAGCAGAAAAGGAGCCTTTTTTCCCTTTTTCACAATGAATCTCATGGCTGAAAGGGGCTTAGAATGGATCTGAAATAAACATTATTAATTTTTACCATAGCAACTATAAATTCCGAGCCGATCCTAAATATAGCTCAGCGTCTGCCTGTTCCAAGTCATCAGAGCTGTGAATTCTGTCCTCCGCTGAACTGTCAGGCTTTGATTGACACATGGTCCCAAATCCCTCCTATTTGCTAATAATTAGCATGTTCACATGGGTGCCAGCGACACGTTCTCTGTGATTCTAATCAATGAACCAGGGCCCCATGGTGCACGGGGGATGTTGCGAAGAGGCGGCATTAAAGGGAACTTGTTGGCTTTATTTATTGGCTTTACACATTGTCACAAGTTATCAGCTCAGAACAGAATCCACCTTGTTACTGGGATCCAAATATTCAAGAAAACCAGGGACATTTATCTGGAGCAGGAGAGGGAGATTAAAGCGACTATAAGAACAAGAGACCTGTTTGCTGTAGAACCGGCGCATGATGGGACCTTTGCAAACTCCCCCAATCAGACTAGGGAAACACAGTAATTACATTAAATTAGGATTATGATTAGTGTTAATCGTTTGCTTAGTCCCCCGGCTTTTATAAACATATTACTGGATCAGCTTGTGGCTTTAATAAAGCTGCCATTGCATCTAACTTGGGTACCGCTTCCCACTTGCCCCCAATGGAGTGTCTTCATGATCGTACAGCCAGCGGCCTAAGGAGCAAGAGGTTGGGTGTGACTGTGAGAGTGATCAGGAGAATCGGGGAAATAATGCAATAATTCAAGCAAAAGGTCTCATTCAGAGCCGGAACTAGGGGTAGGCAAAAGAGGCATGTCCAGTTTCCTAATTTAGTAAACCGGGCAGCCAGTTTTGACCCTGAACAGCCCTTCAAATAACGGGCTGTCCAGGCCAAAACCGGACAGATGGCAACCCTAGGCACCAAGCATGTACCTTCCCTGCTCCCTAGTCCAGCTGAGTGAGTTCCGCTCTGCAACCTCAACGCACCGACCTATACACCTGTTCTGGCACACATGCATGAGTGTTGGGGTGGGGGGTGTTACGGCTGCCCGGGTTGCCTGGAGCACCCAGCATGGCTGGCCCGGCCCTGGGCTCATTAACTACTGTATGTGAAAATCAAGGTGCAAACCAGGCACAATCCACCAAGGTTTTTTTTTTTACCAAATTGTTCCCTGTTACAGGTTTCTGCACTTAAAACAGAGATCTGTATCCGTCCTATACATCTTCAGCCCTATTCTGTCCAATTTAGCAGTCTGGGGGGTTCACCTACAGTTAACTTTTAGAATGGCAAATTCTTAAGCAATGTTACAACTGGTTTTCATTTTTTTTTATACTTTTTTGATTATTTGCCTTTTTCTTCTGACCAGCTTTCAAAAGGGGGGGTTCACTGACCCCATCTAAAACCCAAATGCTCTGTAAAGCTACAAATGTAGCTTTTTATTGTTTTTGCTACTTTTTATTACTTTAAACTGGAAAAAACCCTTTATGTACTGATGGTCCCAACTTTTAGCAAACAGAAAATTAATGTAATCAATCAGTCAATGTAACTAGAGCTCCTCAAGCTCTTCCACCATCTCATCACCAAAACCTCCAAAATATTTCCCCAAATATCCATATGATTTAATGTTTCCAGTGTCCCATCCCAAGTCCCTCCCCAGCAGAATTGCAACCTTACCTCTCCCCTATCTGTTTCTCCCCCAGTGAGTGGCCCCGAATGCAGCATTTCTTGGGATAGAAATGGATTTAGCAAACACAACCATAATTATTGCTTGTGGGAAGCAGCCATGTGCTCAATCAGCCATAAAGATAATGATACTTAGGAGGCCAAGCCTCACCTAGGTTCTGTATCTAGAAGGTTTCCTTTTTAATGATGTTCTTCTGATACAATGACTTAACGGCAATATACTGTATTGACTACCAGTAACTGCCATGATTCACTTACTGCTTGTGGTTAAGTTCTTTCTGCCTGTTACCACCAATACAATGCCAGATAGGGTCTTAGTTACTGAAAATGGAGCAAGGCGCCTGTTTTTGTACATTGCAGCTTGCCAGAGGGTTGTGTCCTGAGGAACATCTCTGTTCCTTCTAGAATTCTTGTCATTGGAGCCCTCTTTTATTGGGATGGTCCCCAAGGGACACCATATTAGTGCCCCAGATCTTGTGCCTATACCATTGACAAATGAGACACATAATGGGCCATTTACCAAGTAAAATTATTTGCAAAAAATAATAAATTTCAAAAAGTTTTGTTAGAAACTTGAGTTGACCATTTGCATTGTTTAGATACAATACACCTTTCTGATCTGGCCGTGAAATAATTCCATGAGAAGTGACCACATTTTTTGGTTTTCAAATCAAGTATTCAAAAATCCCTGGATTCTAGGGGTCCAGAGAACTAAATCAAAGGTCTTAATTGAACTATCATCCAGATATTATTTGGTGGGAATTCTGTTCAACTGCTTAATACCATAGAATGATGGTAAGTCTTAGAATATGTTGTAGATCTCTAACCTTCTTATGATCTAAGGTGGCTCAAAGATTTGGGTCAGCAAAGGTGAGCTTGAACCCCAAGACGATGTAGGAAGTTAGGGGCATATTTAGCAAGGATCGAATTTCGAAGTTTGAAAAACTACGAAATTCTAATTCAAAAAGACCAAACGAAATTTAGTTGAAGGTTTTTTTTGGCCGAATAGGCTTGTTTTCGGGCGAATTCGAATCGTACAAATCGAAGTAATATCGTATTCGATCGAATTCGAATCAAAGTTTCCCAAAAAAACCTTAGATTTTTCAAAGTCCACCAAATGACTCCAAATAGGTTCTAGGAGGTCCCCCATTGGCTAAAACAGCAATTCGATTGCGAATGGTTGAAGTCAAATTTTTAAAGAGACAGTACATGATAAAATTTTGATATGTGAATGTTTGATTTTTTTTTCAAATTTTAATAAAATCTCTAGCAAGGTACACAAAATAGCTCGAAATTCGAATTTTTTTAATTCAAAAATTCACCACGACCTTTGATAAATCTGCCCCTTAATGTAATATTGTGTAGGCACAATATCACAGAAATTCAGACATTTGAAAATAAACCCCCCAACCTCACACGGGGAGGCACATTTATTTAAGGTCGAATTTCAAATTTATATAAGTTATTTTAAACTCTATGAAATTTGAATATACTTGAAATTTGACAGGGGGGTTATTTATTAATAAAATTGAATTAAAAAACTACTAACATGTTCAAATTGGTCCCTGGACCTCTCCCATTGACGTATAAATGAACTTGGCAGGTTTTAGGTGGCGAATAGTCAAATTAAAATTTTTAAAGGGCCAAAGTTTGATAAATCTTGAAACTCGAATTAAAACTCAAATCGAGTTTGGATAATTCACAATTCGAATTTGAGAGTTTTGACAATAAAAAAAAAATCGGAAATTCGAAATTAGAATTTTCAATTCAACCCTTAATAAATCTGCCCCTAAATGGACCATTATTTGGTTGGTTATATTCATTATCCCAAAAAGGCATTTTTTAAGCTGTAAGAAGATGAAAGGAGCGTTGTGTTCCTCTATTGTTCTCTTGTCTTAAAAGCACTAATGCGATGTAAGTCATCTGTCAAGGGAATCACCTTCAATTATTTAATATGCCTGGCAAGTTTGACCTTGCTGTGTTTTCCCTGCCTCGCTGGTTAGAGAACACGGAAATACACCGGGCAGATATTAAAAGCTGTACATTATTATGTATGAACTAGACTGTATCCATTTATTGAGATGAGAAGGAAATAAGATACAGAGTACAAATAGACAATTATATGCAGAAGGTGTAGATGTCACCAAGTTAGCAACTGCTCATCGGGATGGATTGGTGGTAGAACCTAATAAATAAGGTAGCATGGCTATTTTTGGTGGTGGAGGGGCCACTGTCAATATAAAAGGGTCCATATTTATACAGTGAAGAATGGTCTGACCCATGGTCTTCTTTTGTTGTTGAATTAACCAGCTGAAAAACCACAGGTCAACAGAACTGTAGGGTAAACAATTGATTAGGCTCTACTGTCACCATCTTGCTCTGCTATCACTGTCTTGTCCTGTTGTTGCCATACTGACCAACTGTCATTTACATTGAGCCCTGGTGCGGGGAGTGGAGAGGGGGTGCAGGGCCCCAGGTGTGAGTAGAAGTAAGGACCATCTCCTATGATTCATGTATTTCTTTTCATTTACAAGGCAACATTGTACATTAGATAGGTATAAGAAGGGGTTGGATGGTGTTTAGCAAGTGAGGGAATACAGGGTTATGGAAGATAACTCATAGTACAAGTTGATCCAGGGACTGATCCCATTGCATCTTGGAGTCAGGAAGGAGGCAAATTGGAGAGGCTTCCTCTGGATCAACTGGCAGTTAGATATAGGCTTAAAAGGTTGAACCTGATTGATGTGTGTCTTTTTTCAACCTAACTTATTATGTATTGAGCTGGTAGAAGAAACATTGCCATCATGAGTCTCCTACATAAAGACCACTCCACTTCTTGGCTTCTTAGTAGGGGTTGATAACACAACAGGGAGGTACTGGGAGTCAAAGGAATCTTGGACAAGCCTAAAACTGCAAGCTGAGTTAGCAAGTAGCAACACCTTCATAGACGCGAAGTAGAATAAATCAAAAAAAAAATAGAGTCACGGCCTGATATGAACATTAGACAAATACACAAGGAAGAGTAGAAATAAAGTCATGGAGGACAGGTGTTCCTTAATGACATTGATATCTCAGTATAGTTGTTATTAATACTGTACATTTCCTACTTTATCTTTTTATATCCAAAAAAAACAAAAACAAAATGATTGCTGACTTATCCACAGTGACCCCCCCCCCCCCAGCTCTGTTCATATCTGGCCCTAAAATTATCATCTCCCCGTCTATCTCCATTCTGTCACATTATCCAGTTCCTTATCTTGTTCTACATGAATTATAGTTCTCTGCAGTTTCTATAGTTACACAAACAGTTTCCTCAGCCGGGTACAAACTGTCGATTTTGTGGTCAGCCTTTCCTCAACAGAATTTAAACAGTTTCTCAACCCTGGTCTGATGATGAAAAAGTTAGATCTATGAATACAGTATAAGACATATGAGGGGTAATACAATAAGTGGTTCACAGTTTTCTACAAATGTATTAAACTACCAATCAGAAGGTCGTTTTTTATTAGTCAACTTTTTGGGGAAAAAAAAACATCTGGTTTCTATTAGTGACTACACCTGGGCAACCTTTGTGTCTTTTAATAATTGACACCAAGAGAGTTTATTTTATACATGTTGCTGCTCCTCTTTGTTGTACTTGAACTCTGGTACTCTGAAGTGTTTTAATACTCTGATAGGCTGCGTTTGGCCCTGCCCACTTTAAAAGGCTTATACACAGACATAAAAAAAACTATTTCAGGTAAAGACAACTAGAAAACCATAGATTTAAGACATTCCTTTCCATCAATAATACTCATATGAGAAGCCACCAAGATGCTCCAAGACTATACTTTTATCCAGCTCAGTGACATCAGAGGTGGCTCCTAATATCTTTATATTATGGAGTATTAACTGTAACACATAAGGGCTTTTAGTGGGAAGGGGGCACAGATTGCAAGCTTTTATAAATAAATATGCCATACAATATTTCAAAAGAACCTGGATGTAGAGGAGAGGTCTAACATTGTAGTATGTAGGCCATGATTCTCTATCTAGAACAGTGGTCCTCAACCAGTGGACCAGTTGGATGGTGTTTAGCAAGTGAGGGAATACAGGGATATGCGAGATAGCTCATAGTACAAGTTGATCCAGGGACTGGTCCCATTGCCATTTTGGAGTCAGGAAGGAATTTTTCTCCCTCTGAGGCAAATTGGAGAGGCTTCAGATGGGTTGTTTTGCCTTCCTCTGGATCAACTGGCAGTTAGGCAGGTTTAAATAGAGTCAAAAGGTTGAACTTGATGGACATGTGTCTTTTTGCAACCTAACTTACTATGTTACTAACAGGGGCACTTCACCAATGAGGCAAGTTGAGGCTTTCGCCTCAGGCGGCAGTGCCCCACTAGGTACCAGGGGTGGCAAACCGCTCCTGGTAATTTATTAGCCAAATTTCCGGTTTTCAAACTGGAAATTCAGCTCTTCTAACAAACGTATTGTTATTGCTACTTTTTATTACTCATCTTTCTATTCAGGCCTCTCCTATTCATATTCCAGTCTCTTATTCAAATCAGTGCATGGTTGCTAGGGGAATTTGGACCCTAGCAACCAGATTGCTGAACTTGCAAACTGGAGAGCTGTTGAATAAAAAGCTAAATAACTCAAAAACCACAAATAATACAAAATGAAAACCAATTGCAAATTGTCATACTAAAAGTTATTTTAAAGGAACAGTAACGTCAACAAATGAAAGTATTTTAAAATAATACAAATATAATCGTGTTGCGCTGCATTGGTAAAACTGCTGTGTTTGCTTCAGAAACATTACTATTGTTTATATAAATAAGCTGCTGTGTAGCAATGGGGGCAGCCATTCAAAGGAGAAAAGGCTCAGGTTACACAGCAGATAATGGTGTTATCTGTTATCCACTATTTAACCTGTGTTTTCAATTTCCACCATTGCTACTCAGCACATTGTTTATATAAACTATAGTAGTGTTTCTGAAACAAACAGTTCAGTTTTACCAATGCAGGGCAACACTGCATTATATTTTCATTAGTTTAAAACACTTTACATGTTTTGGTGTTACTGTTCCTTTAAAGGTAAACAGCCCCTTTCATTTATTTATAAATCGGCCATGAGTGATGTCACAATCTCCTATACAGCTGCTGTAACTGTAAAACAGCTAAGGCCTTTCTCACCCTTCATGGGTCCCATGCAGCTCTTGTAATGTCGGCTTATCTGTGTCCTCGTCGGAATAAGAAGAATCAAAGGGTATGTACCACTAAGAGCAATGTCTGAATTCATGGCATTCATGTGAAACACACAAGCAGAGAGAACTCATGATTCAGCTGCAAATGAAATTGCTTCAAGTTCCAAAAAAAATTGAAAACTGAATGGGGAGATCCAATGACTCATGAAATGACTGCCTCCCCGGGGGAACAAATCTGCACTGCTGCCAGTTGCTAATAATTCCTGTAATTGAACTGGAGCACACTCTATAGCACATGTCTCTATTACTTCCTTGTTGTACAGATATGACATCCGTTATCCGGAAATCTGTTATCCAGAGAGCTCCGAATTATGGAAAGGCAGTCTCCCATAGACTCTATTTTAATCAAATAAATTACATTTTAAAAACGATTTCCTCTTTCTCTGTAATAATAAAACAGTACCTTGTACTCCATGCCAAACTACAATATACAGGTATGGGACCTGTTACCCAGAATGCTTGGGAACTGGGGTTTTCCGCCAGATCTTTCTGTAATTTGGATCTGAAAACCATATAAACATTAAATAACCCAATAGGCTGGTGTTGCTTCCAATAAGGATTAATTATATCTTAGTTGGGATCAAGTACAAGCGACTGTTTTATTACAGAGAAAACGGAAAAAAATTTGGATTATTTGGATAAAATGGAGTCATTGGGGCAAATTCACTAAGATTCGTAGTTGCGCCAGGCGTAACTTCGCCGCACTTCGCCACACTTCGCCAGGTGTAGTTTCGCCAGCACTTCGCAAATTCACTAAAATCCGAAGTTGCGCTCAGGGGTAGCGTAAGGTTGCGAAGTTGCGCTAGCGTTGATTCGCTAAGTAAAGCGAAGGCTAATTTGCATACGGCGCCAAATTCAAATTTCAATGGAGGAATACGTATCAGCACTACAAATGGCTAGAAAAGATTCAAAACATCAAATAACATTTTTATTTTGCCCTACACATGTGCCCACTGTATAGTTAAGGTGCCATGAGTCAGGAAATGTAGGGGGGAAGGAGGGGAGCCCCAAAAAATGTTTCGATCTTTTTCAGCCTATCACCCATAATGTAGAAAACACGCCAGCGTTTTTTGGGACTTAGAAAAAATTTTGACTTTTTTTGAAGCAATCCCTATCTACTCTATTGCGCTTCGCCTGGTCTGAGGTGGCGAAGGAAGTCTAGCGTAAAAGGTAGCGTTCAGTACACTGCGTGCGTTAGTGAATTTGCGTAGTTACATCGCTAGCGAAACTTCGCCAGGCGTAAGGGTGCGAAGTAACACTAGCGAAACTACGCCAGCGTTCGTTAGTGAATTTGCGCAGTAACGAAAATGCCAAACGCTAGCGAAGTAACGCTAGCGTTCGGCGCATCGGCGCTTAGTGAATTTGCCCCTATGGGAGGTGTAATTCAGAGCTTTCTGGATAATGGGTTTCCAGATAACGGATCCCATACCTGTAACTAATCCTTATTGGAGGCAAAACAATCTTATTAGGTTGAAATGATTTTTAAATAGACTAAGGGGGTTATTTACTAAACTCCGAAAGCAAAAATCTTTTTTATAAAATCAGACTTTTAAAAAAATCACGATTTTTTGGGAATTTATTAAACCCCAAAGATGGAAAAGTTTGAATCTGAAAATCCGGCATCTCCTGACCTGGTTGCATATAAGTCTAAGGGAGAAGTCCCAATGATTTTTTGATGTGCGTTGGGTTTTGTGCAATACCCCGAATGTTCTGGGCAAAAAAGCATAACAATCAGAGTTTTTGGGTGAAAAACAGATTTTTTTTCCCGCAAAGCAAATTTTCTGGAAAATGTAAGAATAAATAAGCGTAAAAAAACCCGAGCGGATTTGAACGGAGTTTGTAGCAGAAAATATTGAGATTAAATCTGACTTTGATAAATAACCCTATGGTGATCCAAACTACAGAAAGACTCCTTATTCGGAAAGCCTCAGGTCCAAAGTATTCTGGATAACAAGTCCCATAGCTTTACATTTTATAGCCAAGAGGAGGATATAAATATGGCAGAGATGGGTAAGAATTAGAATCATATGGGATAGTATTAAATAAAAGGTATCTCAACAGGGAGTACAATATGGCAGCTTCCACTGATGCCAATAAATACAAATATACAGCTAGTTACTGCTGTCTATGCAGAATAGCCAGTGACCTGTTATCCAGAATGGTGAGACCTGGGGTTTCCGGAAAACATATATTTCTGAAATTTGGATCTTCATACCTTAAGTCTACTAGAAAATCACGTAAACATGAAATAAACCCAATAGGCTGGTTTTGCTTCCAATAAGGATTATTTATATCTTAGTTGGGATCAAGTTCTAGCTACTGTTTTATTTCTAACACAGAAAAAGGAAATAATTCTTTAAAATCTGGATTATTTGGATAAAATGGAGTCTATGTGAGACAGCCTTTCGTAATTCGGAGCTTTCTGGATAATGGGTTTCCGCATAACAGATCCCATACTTGTACAGTATAAAGGGAAAATACTACAATGCTGCATAGTTTCCCTTCAACCTCAGCGCATCAGAAAGCACATTTTATTTATTCACATCCCCCTCCAGTCCCAATATAAGAATTCCATCTATCCAATTGAAACGCTCTGCTGTTCAGTGTTAGATTTATATCCGCCGCTGCGCTATCAAGATCAAATTGATACCTCATCTGTCAGTATTATCCTCTTCACCACACTCATGTATAATACATTTACAAGCACTGGATTATATTTATAAGAAAACGCAGTCCCAGCCTCGCCACTTCAATCAGATTACAAGGAATACAAGATTGTAAAATCAGATTATAAAGAAAAACCTATGCTAGCCCGGCCAATCAGATCATATTACAAGGGAAACCCATGCAAGCCCAGCCAATCAGGTTACTTTACATGGAAAAGCACATGCTAATGTAGTGCTATAATAAACGGACTTTATGGAAGTCTGTTTTAGCTACTTTCTGTGTGGGTTAATACCACCCATAAGACTCTTTTCTCAGGGGTAAGCCCTGGCAGCGGGGTGGAGGCAGGGTGTAGTGCAACTGTAATCGTGTGCAATGCACAAGAGATTGGGCGGCAGTAGTTTTATTTTGCTTAAACCATAAACCGAGTTTATTAACCAAAACCAGAGTTCACAATGGAGTATGGGACATAGAGTAACACATAGATCAACCAATATATAGTGAATAAAGTACCCCCTCTTGTAAAATATAAGGATATTATAAGTTACCGAGGAGTTTCATGACCATATAAAAACACGAGGAGTACACGTAGAGAGTTAGGCAGCTTGTCAGAAGGTATTTCCCCAATCTTCAGGATTACCTTAGGTGGAACTCAGAAGACTACATACTTCTCTGAGCCTAACACTTAGGCCCTACTATGGGGTCAGTAATACCCGGGATCTTAATCCCTCTGATATCCTCGTCGGAGCTTTGAGCTGCTCAACTAAATACCCTATCTATCACTCCTAGAGTGATCTATTAAAGGGTATAACTATCACTTCCTATACTCAGGCTGAGTTCCACCACCTCTAACCTCTGTGGCCTAACAGAGGAAAGGTTCAGCAGCAGTGGACACTGACCTCATGGTTTGTAAGCCTTTTATATTATACCACAGTGCCATCTAGCATCCACTGTGAGAACTGCAGGGATTACATAAGCACAAAGCCCCCATAAGGACCCACTTAGGCGTCCATATCACTGAGGATGTGCCTGTCAATAAAGGGTAAGGGTTTCTAAATTTTCACATCCCTACACTAACATATCCAATCAAGATATATTGCCAGGGAATGAGGTCGTGTTACAAGGAAAACTCATGCTGCACCAGCCAATCAGGTCTTATTTCAAGGAAAACCCATGTTAGCTCAACCAATCAAGTCATATTACCGGGGAAGCCCATGCCACCCCAGTCAATTGTATTATTATACAAGGGAAAGCCCATGCTAGCATATCCAATCAAGAAATATTGCCAGCATATTAGGTCTTATTATAAGGAAAACTCATGCCGCCCCATCCAATCAGGTTTTATTATAAGTAAAACTCATGCCGCCCCATCCAATTAGGTTTTATTATAAGGAAAACTCATGCTGCCCAATCCAATCAGGTCTTATCATATGGAAAACTCATGCCGCCCAATCCAATCAGGTCTTATTATAAGGAAAATTCACGCCATCCCAGTCAATCAGGTCTTATTATAAAGGAAGGTCCATGCCACCTCAGCCAGCCAGCCATTAGATTATTTTACAAGGGAAAGCCCATGGCAGCATATCCAATCAAGATATATTGCCAAGGAATGAAGTCATATTACAAGGAAAACTCATGTCGCACCAGCCAGCCAGGTCTTATTATAAGGAAAACGCATGCCGCAAAATACAATCAGGTCTTATCATACGGAAAACTCATGCCGCCTAATCCAATCAGTCTTATTATAAGGAAAATTAATGTTGTCCCAGCCAATCAGGTCTTATTATAAAGGAAGGTCCATGCCACCTCAGCCAATTAGATTATTTTTCAAGGGAAAGCCCATGGCAGCATATCCAATCAAGATATATTGCCAGGGAATTAAGTCATTTTATAAGAAAAACTCATGTCGCCCCAGCCAATCAGGTCTTATTATAATGAAAACTCATGCCGCCAAATCCAATCAGGTCTTATCATAAGGAAAACTCATGCCACCCCCAGCAAATCAGGTCTTATTATAAGGAAAACTCATGCTGCCACATCAATTCCGGTTTTATTATAAGGAAAATTCATGCCGCCCCAGCCAATCAGGTCTTATTATAAAGAAAACTCATGCCGCCCAATCCAATCAGGTTTTATCATAAGGAAAACTCATGCCACCCCCAGACAATCAGGTCTTATTATAAGGAAAACTCATGCCGCCCCATCAATTCAGGTTTTATTAGAAGGAAAATTCATGCCGTCCCAGCCAATCAGGTCTTATTATAAAGGAAGGTCCATGCCAGCTCAGCCAATTAGATTGAGGAAAACTCATGTCACCCCAGCCAGTGAGGTCATATTATAAGGGAAGGTCCATGCCACTTCAGCCAAGGAAAGCCCAAATTGTTAGCTCAACCAATCAAGTCACATTACAGAGGAAGCCTATGCCATCTCAGCCAATTAGGATATTTTTACAAGGAAAAGTTCATGTTAGCCCATACAATTAAGTCATATTACATAGAAAAAACAGTGCCAACCCAGCCAATTAGGTTATTTTACAAGGGAAAGCCAACGCTAGCCCAGTGAAGGCCTGTACAACATATAACTGTTTACTTTTAATATAACTTTTCATTTCATGTTTGCAAATTATGCCTTTTAAAGCTTTTGCAGATTCCTCCTTTGTTTATCTAACTGCTGAAATATTTCATCACTGAATCATTTTCAAATTAAAGGAACAGTAACAACAACTAGCACTGGTAAGACCTGCGTGTTGGCTTTGGTACACTATGTTGTACTCTCTAAAGGAAACAGTATGGCAGCTTCTACCCATGCTCCTGACATGCCCGTTTGTGCTATTAAGCCTTGCCCTTGTCCCCGGCTCAGCCCAAACAACAAATTCCATAACTTTGTTTACTATCATTTACCCAAAAATAACAAATAGCAATTTTGTTATTTACCCTTTGCCGTTATTATACTGTTTATTTCCTCCTGTTTCCATGACTCTGTGCTCTGTTTAATTCCCATTTCTTTACACCTCCAAATGCCGAAATGTGCACTGGCATCACCCGCTAATGAGAAACGTAGTAAATGACAGCGAGTACCTGCTGGAAATGGTAATTAATACATTATGTAAATAGAGCGGGGCCTTGTGGGTGTTGTTTGTTCCCTGCAGCAGCTGATACTCCAGTGTTATGGAGCGACGGAGAAATAAAGAGCACGTGATACCACAGAATTGTTGCACTCAGCTGCTTCCTGCAGGCGCAAGAAACCATTTTTGGGGAAAAAAAATGTCCTGCTCTGAAGATGCTCCAGCTCAGGTGCCAGTAGGGCGCTCTACACAAAAGTACCTCTGGCCAGTGAAGTTTTTTACAGAAGAGGAACACAAAGCCGAGGTTGATAGTTATCATTTATAGTCACCAGGAGTTACCTGACCAATGTGCACCCAACAGTGATTTCCTTCTCCTTTACTCCACTGGAGGACACAGGTCCAATAAAAGACAAGGTTCTACTACAAGTTCTACTACAAGTTTACCAGATAAACCTCTATTAGTGCATGAGGTTCAAGGTGCAATGAGCTCCTGTACCACCCTTGACGAGGAGGAGTCACTGAGAGTTGCCTTATCAATGTGCACCCCAAAGAGATTTCCTTATCCTTTAATATGTTGGAGGACACACGACCAATAAAAGAGAAGGCTCTATTTGCTGGGTGCACCTATTAGGTGCCGTGAGGTCCTGTACCTCCCTTGAGGGGGGAGTCACTGAGAGTTGCCTGATCAATGTGCACCCCAAAGAGATTTCCTTATCCTTTAATATGTTGGAGGACACACGACCAATAAAAGAGAAGGCTCTATTTGCTGGGTGCAACTATTAGGTGCCGTGAGCTCCTGTACCTCCCTTGAGGGGGAGTCACTGAGAGTTGCCTTATCAATGTGCACCCTAAAGAGATTTTCTTAATCTTTAATTTTTTGGAGGACATAGGGCCATTGAAAGAGAAGGCTCTATTTGCTGGGTGCATCTATTAGGTGCCGTGAGCTCCTGTACCTCCCTTGAGGAGGAGTCACTGAGAGTTGCCTTATCAATGTGCACCCTAAAGAGATTTTCTTATCCTTTAATTTTTTGGAGGACACAGGGCCAATGAAAGAGAAGGCTCTATTTGCTGGGTGCACCTATTAGGTGCCAAGAGCTCCTGTACCTCCCTAGATGAGGGATAAATACAGAGCTTGGCATGCCTATAGGTTCCAACTGAATCATACACACTTAAAGGGTAAGGCATGTTGGGGGGGGGGCACCCCTTCCCCTACAGGCACAAGATGCATCCACTACTGTAAAATTTGCTAATGGTAACTTGCTTCTCTTTTATCAGGTACAAAATCCTGCATCTTATTGCGGTGGCTGCCATCACACTAGAATTCTGGGAAGGAATGTTGTATTGTGGGTAGCACATCCCAATAATTGATCCCTTATGTCTCATGTCAGAGATCTCTCCCCAATTACACATATAAGTTGTGACGGATTCCTCACGGCACGGCGGAATTTCAGTTAATTGCACTCCAGGCAGAGTTAACGTCATTTCTTTTGTAGAAATTGGCTGCTTGGAAATTTGATTTGGAACATTACCAGTGGTTTGTGATAAGCAAGGCTGTTTCCTTTCAGGCAGGTTTGTGCTCATTAAATGAATATTGCTGAGCAGTTACAACTTGTTATGGGCAGAGCAGAGCGACGGGGGTATTAATCTCAGTTATGCCTTATAGACTCATTGTGGAGGCACATTCTATAGAAAAAGCTAAAATTGCAAATCAAATATATATTTTTTATATTTTTATAAGTAGTATAATGTTGATGGTTGCAGTGCTGATGTCTTAGGTTGGATTCCAGCCAGGGCTACATTTGCAACGAGTTTGTATGTTGTCCTCATGTCTGTCTAGGATTTCTCCATGTTCTCCAGGTTCCTCCCAAACATTTTCTGGTTAATACTGTATGTTTTGCTAGCTTTTGGGTAATGTAATATACAAATCCCATTAGCCCCATGACCATCAAATCTGTAGCCCTTGAGTTGCCTCTACCTGGTAAATATTCCCTTTAACTTCTATTAAATTTCCTCAACACTAGAGATGGATTTAGTCTAATGTTGGGTCCAAGACAGCAGAGTGATTGACAATATGATGTCTCCATCTAAGACACATTTTTGCCTTGATTCTGCATTACAAATACACACATCAATGCTTAAAGGAAAACTATACCCCCAAAATGAATACTTAAGCAACAGATAGTTCATATCATATTAAGTGGCATATTAAAGAATCTTACCAAACTCGAAAATATATTTAAGTAAATATTGCCCTTTTACATCTCTTGCCTTGAGCCAACATTTTGTGATGGTCTGTGTGCTGTCTCAGTGGTCACCTGACCAGAAATACTGCAGCTCTAACTGTAACAGGAAGAGATCACCTGACCAGAAATACTGCAGCTCTAACTGTAACAGGAAGAGATCACCTGACCAGAAATACTGCAGCTCTAACTGTAACAAGAAGAAGTGTGGAAGCAAAAGACACAACTCTGTCTGTTAATTGGCTCATGTGACCTAACATGTATGGTTTGTTGGTATGTTTGTGAGTACAGTGAATCCTACGATCCCAGGGGGCGGCCTTTATTTTTTAAAATGGCAATTTTCTATTTATGATTACCCAATGGCACATACTACTAGAAAAGTATATTATTATGATAATGGTTTATTTACATGAAGCAGGGTTTTACATATGAGCTGTTTTATGCAATATCTTTTTATAGAGAACTACATTGTTTGGGGGGTATAGTTTTCCTTTAATATCAGGTAGGTAACTATAAACTTTGTAGCTCAGCCAGAGCTGTCTCATATGGGGACAACTAGCTAGGGCCCTGCAGCAGTTGCAGAAGTAGGAGAAAGCAAGATGGCAACAGTAGAGCAAAATGGAGACTTTAAACCAAAATGGCCAAAGTAAAACATCTGTCTGTGTTGCCTGAGTTGTTCCCTTTAGTTGTTCTCAGTACCCCCTGAGCAAAGGCCCCAAGGTCACACATTCCTACTTTCTCTAAAATATAGAGAACCACAACATTTGTAAAGACAATTCCCACAAGCTTGGGAGACATAATTCTTAACAGCCCCCTCCCCCTCTGTGTATATATATATATATGTAAATATATGTAAATATATATATATATATATATATATATATATATATATATATATATATATATATATATATATATATATATATATATAAGTTTGCACTCTGTGACGTTGGCCTACAGCCCAGTCAACTCCATTTTAGAAATCCGAAGTGTCTTTTGGCTTGCGGACATTCATTTCCATGATGCAGACATCTCAAACTGCTGGCCTTGTTTTTCTGGCCTGCCTGACTCTTCTGTATTTTAAGCTTGTGAAATTCCCATGTCAATCTCAGAGGAATGATGACTCAATTATACGAGAAGTTCAAGAGCAGAATGGAAAATTGTTGCAAAACATTTCCATTCCTTGTACCAATATTACATGTCAAGAAGTACCCCAACAAGGGGCCTTCGTTAGGCAAAAAGTCACAGTTTCCAGCATTACTAACTGTGAGTTAAAAGCATACAAGGAGGCTTGCTGATTTCTAGAAGAATATTTTACACTTCATATCATGGAAGGTGGCTTTTAGGTAGAGTTCCTTAGAGGCACTGGTAAACACCGGGGACATATGAACCACATTTCGTCAGTGAAATAAAAATCAATATAAGTTGGGGAGTTGTACTCTGGCAAACTGTAGTTTTTGTTACTTTCACACATACATACACCATACTGGTTTAGGGGGTTTTACCTACCATGTTTTTTTCCCACTCTATCCCAGGATCAGTGCCTAGAGCATCAACTTGGGGTGGGAACGTTACTCACAGGTGCCTATACAAAAAAAACTAAAACCCATTACCAAAAACAAATGCCCTCAGCCCACTACCCTCTACTAGGGTAGATACATATATGATGCTGGTCGCGAACATGACATCAAAATGGACAATATTACCTTATTTCACAAGGTGAATTGTGTAAAAAGACCAACCAGAACTGAAAATGTATTGGGTGAGATTTAAGTGAAGATTTCATATCCAGAAATGGGCCTTACAGTATGTGCCACATTTTGGCATTGCCTTTGTAGCATGAAACAAGGTTAATTTATTTTTGTTTTGATTTTCTGAAGATATTTCATTTTTCAGTTGATAGCATGCACCTATAGACTGGGGGAAAGTGAGATGTCTCTTCTATTTCTACTTTGTGGTTACATTTTTGAATATACTTAGGGGGTTATTTATCAAGGTCCGAATTTATCTCAGTATTTCTAAGTTATAAATCCGAGCAACTCCCATTGCCCGAATGGACCTTATTTATGGAGAAAAAAGCCCAAAAAATAGGGTCAGGCAAACTTCAGAGCTTAACCCGAAAATTCCGAATTGTTTGTGGTTTCTGTGCAAAAAACTCAGAAAACGACGAAAAAATCGTAGTTTCCGGAATTTTTTTCACAGAAACCACAAACTCATCGGATATCGGTACAGACATCAGCGCAGACACTGGGACCTTCCCCATTGACTTATACAGGACCATCGGACTTTAAAGGAAACCTGTCACTTTTTTGCTGACAGTAGGACTGTAATTAAAGAGTTATAAATACTCACATAGCAGCATCTTTTTGTTGAATAAATGTGACTAATGCAGTGTTTTCACGAGACTCTACCAGTCCGACTTTCTGAAAGTCGTCACGCAAAGCCTCAAGGGAAAAACTATAAATCCCGTGAGATTTCACCTCCCGCACAGAGGAGAAAGATAAGGCAGCAGGAAACTCCGACAGTGTTTGGCCTGAGTCCTCTAGCTGGAACTTGTGTCTGTATTCGGGGTGCAGGACAGACTGAAGCGTACTTAGTTAACTTCACTTTGATTTAATGGTCTGGCTTTTGTGAAATGTGAACAGTACTTTAAATTTTATTTTAGAGACTTGATAAGGCTACGCTATGGAGTGCTCTGTTAGTGACTGTTCACCTTGATTTAATGGTCAGTCTTTTGTGAAACATGTGCCTGTGATGTGCATTTCTGTGTGTGTGTGTGTGTGTGTGTGTTAGAGTATCTCTGTGTGTCCCTGAGTCTGTGTTTGAGTGTGTGTATCCCTGAGTCTGTGAGTGTGTGTGTGCCTGAGTTTGTGTGTGTGAGTTCTGTTGACCTGCCTTATAGGTGCAACTCCATGAGTAACCAACCCCCCACATGCAGTCACAGGCAAATTAAAATAAGAAAATAAATACGTTTTCATTAACTGAAGATTCTGCCTTCCACTGGTTTGAGGGATCATCTGATGATTATTTAGAAAAGGCTTGATGAGGCTTGATTCTGCATTATTTCAGGTCTTACACTATATTTGGCACTGGGAATAAATACCTACATTTCTCCTCTTTCCAGCTGCTCCTAGTTATTATTAATATTCGTAGTTGGACAGCTACCAGTAGTCACTTTAGCTACAATACAAGTGCTACTGTCTCACTTCATAATATACCTGCAGAAAAAATGTACACAACACAACAAAAGCATAAGCAATAATTTATGTCTTATTTCTGCTGAGGCATATATTGATCAACCAAAAGAATGCTCTTTAAAGTGGGCATTCTCGCCATAGCCCTACATTTTTCTATCACAGAGTATACTCTATGACTAGGCATGCATGAGATTTGGCAGTTTGGCTCAGCCCACACACAACACAAAGGGGTCCTGTTTCAAGATGGCAGCGCCTATGAAACACTTTTTACATAAAGGATATTTTCTAATCTGTTTCGGATATAGACAAAAACAGCTGGCTAAAGGGTTTAACTAAGGAGGGAAAAGATATATATTACTCATGTCTCAAGGTGACAGGTCCTCTTTAATTCCTCCCAGACGTGTACCATTTATTAGGCCTAAGTGTAACTATTTTCTTTTCATGTCAGCTCCAAAACAATCTGAGACCCGCATAGGTTGAGCAATGATACCAATAATTCATGTTGCCATCAAAGGAAAACTTGTTCTCGAATATATTATCCCTTGTTACACCAGCTGCATACACTTTGCTCCATTTGTTGGGCTTTTTTTTCAATTTGCCGTTTTACTAAGAGCTGTCTCAGCTTTCAAGTTTTCATTAACAAGTGTCTTTGGTCTATAGGCCGATGTTATTGTCTCCATTCTATGAGCTGGCTCCGAGCGTATAGATTCCTTTTTGCCAAGCCTCAATCATGCTGAGCTTCTTTCCCAGTTATCTGAGCTACTTTCAAGTCTTTTTTTTATTGCTATATCTCTGCAGATACAACCCCATCTGCCAAAGTAAATGCCATTTCATGATTTGCGGGCACAGAGAAACAAAGGAACAGAGCGAGCAGATGTTTTATGCAAAAATGTTTCTTTGGATGAAAGAACTAAAAAGAGCCATATTCACAGGGAAAGAATCAGGTTTGTTGAACCAACAAATCTTATAAAATAAACATGGGGGAGTTATTTATACAGGAGGCAAAGCTGCCATAATGCTTAGCTGTCTACAACCCAGTTATATAACCTACAACAGAAATTAAACACCATGCTAGGAACTGCATTTATGATCATATGACATAATTAGGGACATGTCTAACAAATGTAAAGAGCAATTCATTTCATTTGAATCTAATCGATCAACTGATTAGCTCAAGCCTGTCTGATCTTGCTATGACCTGTAGAGCCCTGTAAATAACATTTACTCCATAGCTTATTAATAAACCTGTTTTAAACCAGAGGCCCCATAATTATCTCAGCATGTACACTGATGTGTGTTGTCCCTTTAACTCAGGGATAAAGGTTTCTACCAGGTCTAGTAACTCATCACAAGCAATCAGCATGTAACAGTGGTATTCAGGATTATCAAGTCCCCACAGCCCAACTTTTGGCCAAGGGCTCATTGGTTCATAATGTTTGAGACCTTCTACAGAACTTTTTTAGTCATTCAGACATAGTCCCAATAATATCTAGGGAAGCAAACTAACTCTTACCCCAGTTGACCATCAAGATGGACTTCCATTAGAATCTAGGAGAACAAATTAAAATTTTAATCCCATCTCAAATGACCCACAGGCTGATCACCTCCTACTCAAGGCTCTGGGCTCCCTAGGGGGCCATCCCATAGTTTGCCAAATGTTCATTTAAGGTGACCTGTTTTCTGTTGAGGCTCTACTGCCACTACCTACCAGAAGCACCATATTCCTACATACCATGAAGACCTATCTTTTGTCAGATGCCACTGCTCAGGTCCAGAGTTACTGATGGGTGATCTCTTGGCATTGTAGGAAGACTCAAATCCATTCTGTGGGAAAATCTCAAGCAATTCTCCATATAGTAACTCTGTCTAAAACAAATATCCTGCAGTCTTGTCATTCATTCATTCAAACTATGGGTCCATGTTTCCATTTTGGAAACTTGAACAAGTAGACATTTTTTATTTTTTGAGAAGAAGAAGGTCAATCAAGTGAATACAATTTTTACAAGTGACTATATAAGAAAAATCATGAGAATGTCCCTCAGAATGGACCTCAGTCTTCCTGCAATGCACGGACACTTCTCATCTGTAACTCTGGCCTATAATGGCAAATTAAATCAGATAGGTCTTATGGAGCACCTGAAGGTTACAAGAGAAGGTTAGAGTCTGGTAGGCTTTGGTAGAAGAGGTTCAACAGAAATGTTGCAGTTGATAAAGGTATGATATTATGAAAGGAGTAAAGAAGCCCAAAGTATAGACCTTGTGAGGAATATTTATTTGGAGGTGAAGGTAGAGATGCAAGAAGGGGCTTTGCTAAAGGCTTGATCCTGTGAGTTAATATGTGATAAGCAGTCTTGTTTGTAACCCACAATATCCAGCTGGTAGCATTTACAGGACAAGACTTTTTATTACATTAACCTATATATATTTTTAGGAGCCATTAAAGGAATTTGCATTAAAAAGGTTGGCTATGTGTCCATCCAAGAAAACACTGGCACTCAAAGGCAAGCAAAAGCAGGGTTGACAAAGGGGTCTGACCCCGAAACGTTGCACGTTTGCAGAATAAATACGCAAGGGTATAACCCTGCTTTTGCTTGCATTTGAGTGCCAGTGTTTTCTTGGATAGTTTGCTGAGGAGGGTGCCAATCCCTCCAACACCGTGCACCAAGAACTGCCGAAGGCCAGGGTGTGCAAGCGGGCTACAACACATTGCATGGCTACGTGTCCACCCACAGTGCCCTCCATTGCATTATACAGTAGCAGGGCCTCAGATTTTCACCAATGCACCAACATGAGGAAGGAACATCCATAATTATCATATAAAAATGAATGACAAGATAATGCTTAAAAAAGGATATGAAGCGAGTGGTGAGTGGGAGTATTCAGGCACATCAGCGTGAAAGGATCGCACTTTCCAGCTTATTGGGGGGAGGGAGTGTTTTTCAGAAGAGGGAGATGGTTGGAAAGAGACGACAGTCTGGAAATGGAAGGAGGCTGAAACGGAATGAAACTACAATGTGTAGCGTATACATCATATAATAAATGAGATAAAACCGAAACAGGTATGGGAAACCCGTTATCCATCTCTGAATTATAGGAAGGTCATCTCTCATAGACTCCATTTTAAGCAAACAATTAAAAAACGTTAAAACTAATTGCCTTTTTCTCTGTAATAACAGAATTCCCCTTAGCACAGGCTATTATGCCGAAACATTAGGGTTACTCTCACTGCTGGCAAGTATATCCGATGCTTGTTGTTTTCTTTGCTCTGATTAAACAATTCTATTTGGTGATATCACGGTTATGTATGTATGTATAACTTTATTTGTAAAGCGCTGTTAAGGAGCCGCAGCGCTGTACAGTGCATAAAAGTACAATATATATAAAAGTATACATGGGGGAGACAAATCACATAATAAATATATACAGAATCATAGGACAAAGAGCTTAAGTGCTATGTGGTAAGAGACATAGATCGAAGGAGGTCCCTGCCCCATAGAGCTTACAGTCTAAGTGTATGGGAGGGTAACATACAGGTACAAATTGGAGATAAAAAAGTGCACAAGGTAAGGCATAGTCAGTAGGGACAGGACTAGGCTAATGTTCTAGTGGTCCAAAGGGTAGGCTCTTAGCTTTTTCTTGAAGAGATTAAGAGAGGGTTCCTTACGGAGGAATTCAGGGATGGAATTCCAGAGGGAAGGAGCAGCAAGATAGAAGGGTTTGAGAGGAGAGGTGGCAGTGGATGTGGATGGTGTGAAGAGAAGGTGACTCTGAGAGGAGCGGAGAAGAAGACCAGGAATGTATAGTGAGACAATAGAAGAAATGTAGTGAGGAGCAGAGGAGTGAAGGGCTTTGAATGTTAGTAGGTTATATATCTTTGACAAAAAATGAAAGATTTTTATGTAATGTATTGAATCTACTGTATATATATATATATATATATATATATATATAAACCAGCCTTCGGGGTTTATTTTATGTTTACATGATTTTCTAGTAGACTTAAGGAATGAAGATACAAATTATAAAAAGATCTGTTATTCGGAAAACCTTAGGGCCGGAGGATTCTGCATAACAGATCCTGTACTAGTAAAATGTAAAGACAAAGATTTGATGTGAACAATGCAACCCTGTCTAGCCTAGACTGGGAGTGAATCCTCAATTTGGTGCATCCCTATATATAATCACAATTCCCAGCAATCCCTTAGACCAGTGATCCCCAACCAGTAGCTCGTGAGCAACATGTTACTCTCCAACCCCTTGGATGTTGCTCCCAGTGGCCTCAAAGCAGGTGATTATTTTTGGATTCCAGGCTTGGAGGCAAGTGTTGGAGGTATAAAAACCAGGTGCACTGACAAACAGAGTCTCAATGTAGTTTGACAATCCACATAGGGGCTACAAATGGCCAATCACAGCCCTTATTTGGCACCCCAAGAACATTTTTCATGCTTGTGTTGCTCCCCAACTCCTTTTTCTTATGAATGTTGCTCACAGGTTTAAAAGGTTGGGGATCGGTGCCTTAGAGCCTCTTGGTGTTGATGAATTGTGATATGTGTAGGCCACCAAGAGCTTGAGGTTGCTTTATTTAACCCAGTTTGACTTATAATACAGTATACACCACTATATAGTTCCTTCCCTGGCACCATCTTGCCCCTCTCTTGCACCCAAAAAAGACAACTCATCCTCAAAGGATAACTCATGACACTTTCATTGCCAAGGGCTTCCCTGACAGAATTCCAGGATAACCAGCAGTATCCAGTTCTCAGCTAGGAAGCGTTAGGACAACATAATTGCAGACTTTCCCTTAAACACTTTATTTGTGTTGAATTCCGAGCATCAACACCGTTGCTTTGACAACAGCTTTGGAGGCTGCAATTTTATGAAGAGCTGTTGGAGTGCAGACAAATTCCCGTTGTACCGGCATATTTATCATTTTATTCATATGGGGGCAGTGTTGGACTGGGACACCAGGGGCCCACCCAAAAACCTTTGACCAGGGGCCCACCAATTAATCTTAGACCAGAAGCCCACTCTCAGTACTATTATTCTTCCTCTCCTCACTCAACCTCTATTCTCCTAGTCTCTTTTCTTTACATACTATAATCTATTATTTCATCTATTTAGCCTCTTTGTTCTCATAGAAATAGGGAAGGCCATGAAATAGGCCAAATGTTTAGAAGCAAGAGGCCCAATGGCACCTGGGCCCACCGGGAGTTTTCCTGGTATCCCTGTGGGCCAGTCCGACACTGTATGGGGGAACCAAGGAAACAACATTCTCAGAAAGATTTGAATGTTATTGATGTGCATTTCCAGCCGTGTCATGAACTGGCAGTTGTGATGTGACTGCCGCACAAGACTGTCCTCCAATACAAAGCACAATATGTCCTCTTTCAGGCTGCCATACTGCACATGCACACATACTACTGTATAACTAATATTCTTTCTGTTAAATACAGAAACCTGTTATCCAGAAAGCTCAGAGATACGAGAAGACCATCTCCAATGAACTGTATTTTATCCAAATAATTCAAATTTGAATAGTTTGTAATAATAAAACAGTAGCTTGTACTTGATCCCAACTAAGATATAATTAATCCTTATTGGAAGCAAAACCAGCCTATTGGGTTTATTTAGGGGCAAATTTACATAGGGTCGAATATTGAGGGTTAATTATCCCTTGATATTCGACTGCCGAATGTAAATCCTTCGACTTCGAATATCGAAGTCGAAGGATTTACCACAATTCCTATGACCGATCGATCGAAGGAAAAATCGTTCGATCGAACGGTTAAATCCTTTGATCGAACGATTCAAAGGATTTTAATCCATCGATTGAAGGATTTTCCTTCAATCAGAAAATTGTTAGGAAGCCTATGGGGACCTTCCCCATAGGCTAACATTGGCCTCGGTAGGTTTTAGGTGGCGAACTAGGGGGTCGAAGTATTTTTTAAAGAGACAGTACTTCGACTATCGAATGGTCGAATACTCGAAAGATTTTTAGTTCGAATCATTCGATTCGAAGTCGTAGTCGAAGGTCGAAGTAGCTCATTCGATGGTCAAAGTAGCCAAATTCGACCATTCAAAATTTGAAGTTTTTTTTCTTCTATTCCTTCACTCGAGCTAAGTTAATGGGCCCCTTAATGTTTATAGAATTTTCTAATATCTAAGATCCAAATTACAGAAAGACCCCTTATTCCCAATACCCCAGGTCCCGAGCATCTAGATACCCATTATCCAGAAAGCTCTGTTTATGGAAAGGCCTCCTCCCATAGACTCCATTTTATCAAAATAATCCAAATGTTTAAAACTGATTTCCTTTTTCTGTGTAATAATAAAACAGTAGCTTGTACTTGATCCCAACTAAGATATAATTAATCCTTATTGGAGGCAAAACCAGCCTATTGGGTTTATTTAATGTTTACATGATTTACAAGTAGACTTTACGTATGAAGATCCAAATTACAGAAAGATCCATTATTCAGAGAACCCCAGGTCCCGAGCATTCTGGATTACAGGTCCCATACCTGTATTGGCATATTTGTTATAAAGATCTTGGTCTTAAAATTAAAAATATGGGGTCGCTAGAAGGGTTAATTACCCTAGCAACAAGGGAGTCATTTTGAGATGCAATTGGAAGATGAAGAATAAAGGCCCAGTAAAGAAATAAAAGCAATAATAAGAACAGCATTAAAAGTGAAGCCGCACTATTAATCTGTTCTATTTTGCTAGGGGTCAGTGACCCTAACATCCAGATAGCATTTTCCAGCTGCAGACTGAAAATAAGCAGAATAGGAAGTCTAATGTATATATATATATATATATATATATATACACACACACACACACACAAAATAAATAAAGAAGACCAACTGAAAAAGTTGCTTAGAATAAGTCCATTACTAACATACTACAAATTAAAAGTAAAAGTAAACTGGGCAGCACTGAGTGAGCAACAAAGACGTAGAGCCGTAGGGTCACACAGTGGGGTTAACTACATGCGGTCTGATTAAAGCACATAACATTCTAACTCATTTAAACACATAATTATTATCCAGTAATGTAACTAAGATATCTTAGAGAAGGTTTTTTTTTTTTAATTTAATTACCGTCTTTGTGAAATACAATTGCAGACTAACCATAATACAAATTAATTATCATCCTGAAATAAATTATTAATGACTCAAAATGAGAAAAACTGCTCAAACCCGACACTAAAAGTATCAGCCCTCGCGCAAAGCCCTGAATAATTTATATGAGCAATTGCTTTCTGCTAAACACACAGAGAGAACTGAGCTGATTCACTTCCAGATTCATTGCAAATCACTCAAAGAATTCTGTGAAGCACAAACAATAACTGTGCATGGCAAAATATTTCCTTTGGATACAAATACCGATTTATAATATCCCTACTATACCTGCTATCCCACAGTCACACTCCCTTCCCAGAGACTATTATCCACTGTTACTATAGGCACCATCTCTCCCTACTATACCTCCTATCCCACAGTCACACTCCCTTCCCAGAGACTATTATCCACTGTTACTATAGACACCATCTCTCCCTACTATACTGCTATCCCACAGTCACACTCCCTTCCCAGAGACTATTATCCACTGTTACTATAGACACATCTCTCCCTACTATACCTGCTATCCCACAGTCACACTCCCTTTCCAGAGACTATATCCCACTGTTACTATAGGCACCATTTTCCTACTATACCTGCTATCCCACAGTCACACTCCTTCCCAGAGACTATTATCCCACTGTTACTATAGCACCTCTCTCCCTACTATACCTGCTATCCCACAGTCACATCCCTTCCCAGAGACTATTATCCACTGTTACTATAGCACCATCTCTCCCTACTATACCTCTATCCCACAGTCCACATCCCTTCCCAGAGACTATTATCCACTGTTACTATAGCACCATCTCTCCCTACTATACCTGCTATCCCACAGTCACACTCCCTTCCCAGAGACATTATCCACTGTTACTATAGACACCATCTCTCCCTACTATACCTGCTATCCCACAGTCACACTCCTTCCAGAGACTATTATCCATGTTACTATAGCACCACTTCTACTATACCTGCTATCCCACTATCACATCCCTTCCCAGAGACATATCCACTGTTACTATAGCACCACTTCTCCTAACTATCCTGCTATCCCACATCATCATCCCTCCAGAGACTTTATCCACTGTTACTATAGCCACTGCACTCTCCCCTACTATACCTGCTATCCCACAGTCACACTCCCTTCCCAGAGACTATTATCCACTGTTACTATAGACACATCTCTCCCTACTATACCTGCTATCCCACAGTCACACTCCCTTCCCAGAGACTATTATCCACTGTTACTATAGACACCATCTCTCCCTACTATACCTGCTATCCCACAGTCACACTCCCTTCCCAGAGACTATTCCATGTTACTATAGCACCATCTCTCCCTACTATACCTGCTACCCACACCATCACACTCCTTCCCAGAGACTATACCACTGTCTATAGCACCATCTCTCCCCAGCTAATCCCCACATCCACTCCTTCCCAGACACTTTATCCCACTGTTACTTAGGCACATCACTCTCCCTCCGATATACCTGCTATCCACAAGCACATCCCTTCCCACAGACCTTTATCCACTGTTACTATAGCAACTCTTCCCTATATAGCCTGCTATCCCCCAGTCACACTCCCTTCCCAGAGACTATTATCCCACGTTACTATAGCACCATCTCTCCACTATACCTCCTATCCACAGTCACATCCCTTCCAGAGACTATTATCCCAGATGACTATTGATCCACTGTTCTACTGCACCATCTCTCCCTACTATACCTCCTTCCCAAGTTTCCACGTACTCCCTTCCCAGAGACTCATTATCCCTGTTACTATAGACACCATCTCTCCCTACTATATACCCTTCTATGCCCACATCACCTCCCTTCCAGGACTATCATCCACTGTTCTAGAGACATTTCTCCACTTTACCTCTACCACGCACCTCCCTTCCTAGACTTCTATCCCACTTAGTCACACTCCTTCCCGAGCTATTACCCTGTTACCTATAGCACACTCCCTTCCCTAGAACTATATCACTGTTACTATAGCACCATCTCCCTACTCCCTTCCCAGACACATCCCTTCCAGGACTATTATGCCCATCTCTCTAGCATACCTCTCTCCCCACATCCACAGTCCACCCTTCCCAGAGACTATTATCCACGTTACTATAGCACCATCTCTCCCTCTATCCTCTATCCCACAGTCACACTCCCTTCCAGAGACCAGAGATATTTCATATATAGCACCATTCTCCTACTATACGCATCACGCAACCTTCAGGTATTCCTGTTACTATACACACTCTCATACAGAGACTATTATCCACTGTTACTATAGGACACCATCTCTCCCTACTATACCTGCTATCCCACAGTCACACTCCCTTCCCAGAGACTATTATCCCCCTGTTACTATAGCACCATCTCTCCCTACTATACCTGCTATCCCACAGTCACACTCCCTTCCCAGAGACTATTATCCACTGTTACTATAGACACCATCTCTCCCTACTATACCTGCTATCCCACAGTCACACTCCCTTCCCAGAGACTATTATCCACTGTTACTATAGGCACCATCTCTCCCTACTATACCTGCTATCCCACAGTCACACTCCCTTCCCAGAGACTATTATCCACTGTTACTATAGACACCATCTCTCCCTACTATACCTGCTATCCCACAAGTCACACTCCCTTCCCAGAGACTATTATCCACTGTTACTATAGCACCATCTCTCCCTACTATACCTGCTATCCCACAGTCACACTCCCTTCCCAGAGACTATTATCCACTGTTACTATAGACACCATCTCTCCCTACTATACCTGCTATCCCACAGTCACACTCCCTTCCCAGAGACTATTATCCACTGTTACTATAGACACCATCTCTCCCTACTATACCTGCTATCCCACAGTCACACTCCCTTCCCAGAGACTATTATCCCACTGTTACTATAGGCACCATCTCTCCCTACTATACCTGCTATCCCACAGTCACACTCCCTTCCCAGAGACTATTATCCACTGTTCTATAGGCACCATCTCTCCCTACTATACCTGCTATCCCACAGTCACACTCCTTCCCAGAGACTATTATCCCTGTTACTATAGCACCATCTCTCCCTACTATACCTGCTATCCCACAGTCACACTCCCTTCCCAGAGACTATTCCACTGTTACTATAGCACCATCTCTCCCTACTTACCTGCTATCCATTTTTTTTTTTTTTTCCCCCCCCCCCCCCCCCCCCCCCCCCCCCCCCCCCCCCCCCCCCCCCCCCCCCCCCCCCCCCCCCCCCCCCCCCCCCCCCCCCCCCCCCCCCCCCCCCCCCCCCCCCCCCCCCCCCCCCCCCCCCCCCCCCCCCCCCCCCCCCCCCCCCCCCCCCCCCCCCCCCCCCCCCCCCCCCCCCCCCCCCCCCCCCCCCCCCCCCCCCCCCCCCCCCCCCCCCCCCCCCCCCCCCCCCCCCCCCCCCCCCCCCCCCCCCCCCCCCCCCCCCCCCCCCCCCCCCCCCCCCCCCCCCCCCCCCCCCCCCCCCCCCCCCCCCCCCCCCCCCCCCCCCCCCCCCCCCCCCCCCCCCCCCCCCCCCCCCCCCCCCCCCCCCCCCCCCCCCCCCCCCCCCCCCCCCCCCCCCCCCCCCCCCCCCCCCCCCCCCCCCCCCCCCCCCCCCCCCCCCCCCCCCCCCCCCCTTTTTTTTTTTTTTTTTTTTTTTTTTTTTTTTTTTTTTTTTTTTTTTTTTTTTTTTTTTTTTTTTTTTTTTTTTTTTTTTTTTTTTTTTTTTCTATACCTGCTATCCCACAGTCACACTCCCTTCCAGAGACTATTATCCACTGTTACTATAGACACCATCTCTCCCTACTATACCTGCTATCCCACAGTCACACTCCCTTCCCAGAGACTATTATCCCACTGTTACTATAGCACCATCTCTCCCTACTATACCTGCATCCCACAGTCACACTCCCTTCCCAGAGACTATTATCCACTGTTACTATAGACACCATCTCTCCCTACTATACTGCTATCCCCCCATCAGTCACACTCCCTTCCCAGAGACTATTATCCACTGTTTACTATAGACACCATCTCTCCCTACTATACCTGCTATTCCACAGTCACACTCCCTTCCAGAGACTATTATCCACTGTTACTATAAGACACCATCTCTCCCTACTATAACCTGCTATCCCACAGTCACACTCCCTTCCCAGAGACTATTATCCCACTGTTACTATAGACACCATCTCTCCCTACTATACCTGCTATCCCACAGTCACACTCCACTTCCCAGATACTATTATCCCACTGTAACTATAGGCACCATCTCTCCTACTATACCTGCTATCCCACCAGTCACCACTCCCTTCCCAGAGGGACTATTATCCCACTGTTACTATAGGACACCATCTCTCCCTACTATACCTGCTATCCCACAGTCACACTCCCTTCCAGAGACTATTATCCCACTGTTACTATAGGACACCATCTCTCCCTACTATACCTGCTATCCCACAGTCACACTCCCTTCCCAGAGACTATTATCCACTGTTACTATAGACACCATCTCTCCCTACTATACCTGCTATCCCACAGTCACACTCCCTTCCCAGAGACTATTATCCACTGTTACTATAGGCACCATCGCTCCCTACTATACCTGCTATCCCACAGTCACACTCCCTTCCCAGAGACTATTATCCACTGTTACTATAGACACCATCTCTCCCTACTATACCTGCTATCCCACAGTCACACTCCCTTCCCAGAGACTATTATCCACTGTTACTATAGACACCATCTCTCCCTACTATACCTGCTGTCCCACAGTCACACTCCCTTCCCAGAGACTATTATCCACTGTTACTATAGACACCATCTCTCCTACTATACCTGCTATCCCACAAGTCACACTCCCTTCCCAGATACTATTATCCCACTGTTACTATAGGCACCATCTCTCCTACTAAACCTGCTATCCCACAGTCACACTCCCTTCCCAGAGACTATTATCCCACTGTTACTATAGACACCATCTCTCCCTACTATACCTGCTATCCCACAGTCACACTCCCTTCCCAGAGACTATTATCCACTGTTACTATAGACACCATCTCTCCCTACTATACCTGCTGTCCCACAGTCACACTCCCTTCCCAGAGACTATTATCCACTGTTACTATAGACACCATCTCTCCCTACTATACCTGCTATCCCACAGTCACACTCCCTTCCCAGAGACTATTATCCACTGTTACTATAGACACCATCTCTCCCTACTATACCTGCTATCCCACAGTCACACTCCCTTCCCAGATACTATTATCCCACTGTTACTATAGGCACCATCTCTCCTACTAAACCTGCTATCCCACAGTCACACTCCCTTCCCAGAGACTATTATCCCACTGTTACTATAGACACCATCTCTCCCTACTATACCTGCTATCCCACAGTCACACTCCCTTCCCAGAGACTATTATCCACTGTTACTATAGACACCATCTCTCCCTACTATACCTGCTATCCCACAGTTACACTCCCTTCCCAGAGACTATTATCCACTGTTACTATAGACACCATCTCTCCCTACTATACCTGCTATCCCACAGTCACACTCCCTTCCCAGAGACTATTATCCACTGTTGCTATAGGCACCATCTCTCCCTACTATACCTCCTATCCCACAGTCACAATCCCTTCCCAGAGACTATTAACCCACTGTTACTATAGGCACCATCTCTCCCTACTATACCTGCTATCCCACAGTAACAACCTTCCCAGAGACTATTATCCCACTGTTACTATAGGCACCATCTCTCCCTACTATACCTGCTATCCCACAGTCACACTCCCTTCCTAGAGACTATTATCCACTGTTACTATAGACACCATCTTTCACTACTATACCTGCTATCCCACAGTCACACTCCCTTCCCAGAGACTATTATCCCACTGTTACTATAGGCACCATCTCTCCCTACTATACCTGCTATCCCACAGTAACAACCTTCCCAGAGACTATTATCCCACTGTTACTATAGGCACCATCTCTCCCTACTATACCTGCTATCCCACAGTCACACTCCCTTCCTAGAGACTATTATCCACTGTTACTATAGACACCATCTCTCCCTACTATACCTGCTATCCCACAGTCACACTCCCTTCCCAGAGACTATTATCCACTGTTACTATAGGCACCATCTCTCCCTACTATACCTGCTATCCCACAGTCACACACTCCGTTCCCAGAGACTATTATCCACTGTTACTATAGGCAACATCTCTCCCTACTATACCTGCTATCCCACAGTCACACTCCCTTCCCAGAGACTATTATCCCACTGTTACTATAGACACCATCTCTCCCTACTATACCTGCTATCCCACAGTCACACTCCCTTCCCAGAGACTATTATCCACTGTTACTATAGGCACCATCTCTCCCTACTATACCTGCTATCCCACAGTCACACTCCCTTCCCAGAGACTATTATCCACTGTTACTATAGACACCATCTCTCCCTACTATACCTGCTATCCCACAGTCACACTCCCTTCCCAGAGACTATTATCCACTGTTACTATAGACACCATCTCTCCCTACTATACCTGCTATCCCACAGTCACATTCCCTTCCCAGAGACTATTATCCCACTGTTACTATAGGCACCATCTCCCCCTACTATACCTGCTATCCCACAGTCACACTCCCTTCCCAGATACTATTATCCCACTGTTACTATAGGCACAATCTCTCCTACTAAACCTGCTATCCCACAGTCACACTCCCTTCCCAGAGACTATTATCCCACTGTTACTATAGACACCATCTCTCCCTATTATACCTGCTATCCCACAGTCACACTCCCTTCCCAGAGACTATTATCCACTGTTACTATAGACACCATCTCTCCCTACTATACCTGCTATCCCACAGTCACACTCCCTTCCCAGAGACTATTATCCACTGTTACTATAGGCACCATCTCTCCCTACTTTACCTGCTATCCCACAGTCACACTCCCTTCCCAGAGACTATTATCCACTGTTACTATAGACACCATCTCTCCCTACTATACCTGCTATCCCACAGCCACACTCCCTTCCCAGAGACTATTATCCCACTGTTACTATAGACACCATCTCCCCCTACTATACCTGCTATCCCACAGCCACACTCCCTTCCCAGAGACTATTATCCCACTGTTACTATAGACACCATCTCTCCCTACTATACTTGCTATCCCACAGTCACACTCCCTTCCCAGAGACTATTATCCACTGTTACTATAGGCACCATCTCTCCCTACTATATCTGCTATCCCACAGTCACACTCCCTTCCCAGAGACTATTATCCACTGTTACTATAGGCACCATCTCTCCCTACTATATCTGCTATCCCACAGTCACACTCCCTTCCCAGAGACTATTATCCACTGTTACTATAGGCACCATCTCTCCCTACTATACCTGCTATCCCACAGTCACACTCCCTTCCCAGAGACTATTATCCCACTGTTACTATAGGCACCATCTCTCCTTACTATACCTGCTATCCCACAGTCGCACTCCCTTCCCAGAGACTATTATCCACTGTTACTATAGGCACCATCTCTCCCTACTATACCTGCTATCCCACAGTCACACTCCCTTCCCAGAGACTATTATCTCACTGTTACTATAGACACCATCTCTCCCTACTATACCTGCTATCCCACAGTCACACTCCCTTCCCAGAGACTATTATCCCACTGTTACTATAGGCACCATCTCTCCTTACTATACCTGCTATCCCACAGTCACACTCCCTTCCCAGAGACTATTATCCACTGTTACTATAGGCACCATCTCTCCCTACTATAGCTGCTATCCCACAGTCACACTCCCTTCCCAGAGACTATTATCCCACTGTTACTATAGGCACAATCTCTCCTTACTATACCTGCTATCCCACAGTCACACTCCCTTCCCAGAGACTATTATCCACTGTTACTATAGGCACCATCTCTCCCTACTATACCTGCTATCCCACAGTCACACTCCCTTCCCAGAGACTATTATCCCACTGTTACTATAGACACCATCTCTCCCTACTATACCTGCTATCCCACAGTCACACTCCCTTCCGAGAGACTATTATCCTACTGTTACTATAGACACCATCTCTCCCTACTATACCTGCTATCCCACAGTCACACTCCCTTCCCAGAGACTATTATCCACTGTTACTATAGGCACCATCTCTCCCTACTATACCTGCTATCCCACAGTCACACTCCCTTCCCAGAGACTATTATCCCACTGTTACTATAGACACCATCTCTCCCTACTATACCTGCTATCCCACAGTCACACTCCCTTCCCAGAGACTATTATCCCACTGTTACTATAGACACCATCTCTCCCTACTGTACCTGCTATCCCACAGTCACACTCCCTTCCCAGAGACTATTATCCACTGTTACTATAGACACCATCTCTCCTTACTATACCTGCTATCCCACAGTCACTTCCTAGAGGCCAACTGATACTGATAAGGCCAGAGAAAATCCCTTTCTCTTCTCTGGCTTTTTTTATTGCATTCTAATTTTGTGATCCTAGAAACAAAGAGAAAATGCTTTCTGTAGCTTTAAGGGACTCAAGAAAACAGATGAAAGGTCAAACTTAAGAGACTGCTATTACTTTTTGCAGGCTACTTTGTATTCTTCTCTGGTTTTTGCCTTCTGCTATGATTATATAGGATCAGCACCCAGGAGTCTACAAGCATGAATACCTGTCACCATCCTGTAGGGTTTCACTCATTTATCCTCTGGAGTAAAATAAGGCTAATCGAAGTCTTCCCCACCTGTGTAGTGTCCTTAGTTAAAGCTTATCTGGCCAAGCAAGTAGTCAATCAATAGCGATGGGCAAATTTGGGGCATTTCGACAAAAAATTTGCAAATTTACCACGAAAAAATTAGCGAAATGGCGCCGGCGTCTTGTTTTTTACACCGGCACCTGTTTTCGACGCCGTCATCCGTTTTTGACAAAATACGCTGGAGTAAAAAAAACCAGATGACGGTGTCCTTTTTTTTGACGCCAATGAATTTTCTCAGCGGTTTCGCAAATTGCGGGAATAAATTCGTCCATCACTATCAATCAATTATCTGCTCTGTATCTTCTTCTTCTCTATTGATCCCACAATTCAACGTATGACTGTCTCCTTATGCTTAGAGACAATGCAATTATTATATGCCTGTGTTTGCTTCTTTCTATCCCACTACCGTGCTTCAACACTTCCCCTACGAATGTATCCATATGTTTTACTCATTACTTAATGTCAGCTATCAGAAGTGATCTCACGCACATCTACAACGACAGCCTGAACATTCCGAAGTGACCACCTTGTTCGTGAAATTATCAAACCATATGATTATTATTATATGTTCAAAATCCCCCTGGGCTCTGTTAGTTAAACACTTCATTGGATTTATTTTGACGAGGATGACAAGCTAATAATGAATTTTTCTTCAAGAGGGAAAAATGCTACTGAAAACCAATCTCTTCATATAAAGTAAAATAATGCCAACTCCTACTATGATTTATTATCATAGTAGGGATTTGGTTCCCAGAACATAGGGATTCTCCCCAATATTGGAGCCAAATGAGGGGGCTCGGTCTAGAGGGAGATTTTAGGACATACTTGTCCTCCAACCTACCCCTGGATCCCAACCTTGCAGATGATTTGAGTGGACTTTGAGGAGAAGGCATACTGGCTGTCCTAGGTATTGTTGGACTGGGCTTCCTAGCACCCAACAAAGAGCCTGACATCCAGGCTCCACTTTCTCAACAGTTAGCTGGAGACACTGTTAATTGTCCAAGAGTAGACCCCCTTGTACTCTGGCAGTTGATCCTGTTCTTGGACCTCTAGCAGGAGGACTGATTCAACCATGTTTTCTCATTTCTGTTTCATTTAAGGTACCACCAAATGTTGCAGTTTAAAAGGGAAGCTTAAACTCAAAATGCCCAGAACAATTGAATCTGACTGTAATCCCCACTGGGACATGGATCAGTATAAAGTAATTAAAGAGTGTTTCTGTATACTAGTGTATGAAGTATAATTGATTTTTAAAGTGTTGACCTAGGTGACCAGATTTATGGACCAATTGACTCTTCTGACAAAAGATGTGCAGAGTAGACAGGTCATATCTTTCCTGAATCTCTTATTGGACCTCCCCCACCCCCTCACCTGTATATCTGTCCTGTGTTGCAGTCACAGCTGGAAAGTATTGATCATATGTCATCGATGCAACGTTACCTAGAGCACTGCATCCTCATAACTGACAAGGAGTATTTCCAAATGTGTCTATAAGTGACCTCTCATTATTCTAACTGTACTAGAAAATATAAAGGTAACTGTTCATGGGTTACTGGGTTAAGGCAAAGATGTAATGTTAATTTACATAGAAGATACCAATAAATCCCTTGAGATGGGAAGGAAGGAGCTTATTTATGCTGGATATTAACAATAATGCTGATGTGCACACTGTCCAATTAAAATGTCACCAAGGAATATTTGCCTCCTTTCTCTAGAGACTGCATATGATTATTTTATGCCAATAACAAGAATTTAGGTATCTATTGCCTGACAATAGCAATTACATTATTATACAGCCATATACGAGTGTTATTATTATTCTTAAGTAAACCGTGTCATTATTATGCCTTAAGGGGTGGTTGACCCTAAGATGAACGTTTGTCATGATTTAGCTACAGTATTCTAATTTGCAATTATCCTTCATTTATTTTTGTTATTTATTATTTTTTCCTTTTTGTTTTCTACAACTGCCAGGATTATAATATCTACTAGCGACCGTGCATGATTTTGGCATCAGTCAGAATGGAAGAACAATAGGCGAGGGGGTGAAAACTAAAATTCAATTCAAAATAACACTAAAGCCTCACAGTCCATTTGTTTTTTCTTTTTTTAGTTGATGGGGTCAGCGACCCCCCCAAAACAAAAAACAACAGATAGAATTTTCATTAGAAGGCTGGGAAATATGCTAATACATTCATAAAGCATACAAAATAAATAATGAGGATCAGTTTAATAGTTGCTTAGTATAGGTCTATCTGTAATATACTAAAAGGTAGTATAAAAATGAACATCCCCTTTTACAATGCTTACACAATTGTAGGATGCCATGCAAATAAATGTCTGAGCTAAGCTAATTGTGGTGTTTATACAAATGGTCTGTAGATGTTACTGTGTTCAGACATACAGTACTGTGCAAACTTCCTGGACAGCTTGAAAAGTGAAAGTTACTGTTGTGTAATGCCTGCATGAGAGCCTGCTAATAAAGCACTGTTATACTCTACTCATCCTCAGCTACCCAAAACATAACAAATTGACGACGAGATGGCTTTTGTACCTCTGCAGCAGACTGCACTTTTTCTTCCAAACCCTGGTGAGCCTACTATACCTTTTACTGCTTGGATCCGTATGTTTGAAAATTACATTATTGCTGCTGACCAAGGGGAGATTTCTGCTGCTAGAAAGCGTGCTTTACTTATTCACTGCCTGGGAGCAGAGGGACAGGGTATATCCTATACATTACCATTACCTGATGATACTTATGAAACTGATCTTACTGCTATAAAGAACTTTTTTGTGCCAAGACTAAATGTGGTTGCTGAAAGATATAAATTCTGCCAACGTGGACAACGTAATGGCGAATCCACAGAACAATATGTAGCAGTTTTGAGAGAGCTGGTTGTTACCTGTGAGTTTGGGAATCTAACAGATGAAACGCTAAGAGACCAAATAGTGGAAAAAAACAAATTCACCTCACATTAGAGAGAGACTGCTCCTAGAGAAGGATTTAACCCTTGCAAAGACTATAACAGTTGCAATACAAATTGAAACAGCAGTGGCAGAGGCTAAAACTCTCAGTCAGGGAACTGCTTGGGATGTACAGATTGTGAATTCAGCACCATGGCCTAATAATACACAGTCACAGGCAAAATACAGTGCTAAGGAAAGGGATTCATCTACACTGCAAAACCGTGCAGCAAATACAAATAGAAAATTCTGTTTTCACTGTGGTTCAACACAACACACTGCAAATTATGTTACATGTCCTGCAAAAGCTAAACGGTGCCGCAAATGCAAAAAGGTAGGACATTTTGCTAAGATCTGCTGTAGTTCTGCTAAAGATGTTCATGAAGTCATTACTACAAGTGTTACAGAATTAAGTGTGGATAAAGCTGGTACATTTATTCCAGACAAGTTTATATACACTGTCAGTGTCAGTACTGCTTCTGCTGACAAGGGACACTCCATTAACCTGATGCTTGATACAGGTTCAGCTGTTTCTATACTACCAAAGGATATTTTCTTGAAATACTTTGCAAAAGATCCGCTTGTTGCACCTGCCCTGAAACTGGTCAGTTACTTAAAGGACCAATCCCTGTGCTTGGTTGTTTGCCAGTGACTGTACAATTTGAATCAAATACTGCAAAATGTGACTTTTACATTGTGAATAAGGGAACTGCTATACTTGGAAGGGTATAAACCTACAATTAGTTGATGGTCTCATTACTACAACCAGTGCCTGCCACACAGCCAGTGTCTAAAATTTCACCACAAAGCAACACTTCACTGGGTTGTGCAAAGAACGTTGTACACAAAGTTAAGTTGAGACCAGATGTAAAACCAGTACCATTCCCTGATTCAGCATGGGAAAAACTTGCTATTGATATTGTCGGTCCTTTTACAGATGCTCCTATAGACTGCAGATTTGCTATAACCTTGATAGACTATTACAGTAAATGGACTGAAATTGCATTTGTTTCTCATATAACATCAGCTACAGTAATAACATTTCTGTCTAGAGTCTTCAGCAGAGAAGGTAATCCAAAGGAAATTAATATCAGACAATGGACCACGGTTTGTCTCATATGAGTTTGAATCCTTTTTGAGAGAGAGGAATATTGTGCATAGGAAATCTTCAGTGTATTACCCACAAGCAAATGGCGAAATCGAGCGATTCAACAGAAGTCTGAAAGAAGCACTACAGACAGCAAATATTACTGGGAAATCTTGGAAAGTATTTACAACGGAGTTCCTACATAACTACAGAGCAACGCGCCATGCAACAACCCAATCATCTCCAGCTGAATTATTACATGGCAGACAGATGTGCACTAAGTTACATATTGCAAACATCAAACTTCCACAACATACATTCCTACAAAATCATCTACTGCTGACATTGTGAAACGTCAATAAGTCAAATGCAAGGCTTATACTGAGAAAATGTGGTGCAAGAGAAGTACACTTTCAGCCTGGATCTTTAGTCAGAATTAAGAAACCAGGAATACTGAAACAAGGACAATCTAAATTTACTACACCACATGAAGTGAGATGCCAGCGAGGACCATACACATATGAACTGTCTGATGGATGCATATGGAATGAAAGTTGTCTTGCTGCTGTTAGATATGACTTTGGAGAAGCTCCATTTGATGAAGGACATTTTCCTACTCCTGATGTCAACTGCAATAGGCCTGAAGAAAGTGAACCTATAAGGCATACTGAGAGAATCAGAAAACTACCTGCATGGACCAAGGACTTTGTGATGTGAAGAATGTATAATATTGTTTTAAAATGCATACTGTTTAATTGTTGCTGTTTATTATAGTTGTCCAAATGCTTTCCTACTATAGGGGGAATATGTGGTGTTTATACAAATGGCCTGTAGATGTCACTGTGCCCAGACTTATACTTTGCATACTTCCTGGACAGCTTGAAAAGTGAAAGTTAAAGTTACTGTTGTGTAATGCCTGCATGAGAGCCTGCTAATAAAGCACTGTTATACTCTCCTCATCCTCGGCTACCCAAAACATAACACTAATTGAATATGAAATCTATAGGCACATATTGTATTTTATGTAAAAGTGCAGTGATTATATCATGAAAGAGCATGGAGCTAAGTGTCTGGAGATACCAATGTGGATTAAGAGGCCTCAGGTTTACTGAAAAATATTGGATTATTGGCAACTCGTCTTGTACATTTCTGTTAAATCTGCATATTTCATGTGTCCATATATAAACAGTTACATTTAAAGGTCAGGTCCCATGACTAAATTGAAATACTTATCCCCTAGCCCGTTAAAGTGTAATGCCAGATATAAAAGCTTACTGTGTGCTTCAGCTTGATTATCACTTGTCTTTTTTCAACCCAAAGTATGTAACTAAGGTATATATATATATATATATATATATATATATATATATATATATATATATATATATATATATATATATATATATCTGCCTGCTGTCCTACTTTCCCCTTCCCAGCAGTGTCCTACATTACATAATAGGCACCCTTGCCTGCCATTCACGTACTGCTGCAATGCATCCTGCTGTTTCTACCAATGGATTTCATCTCTGCTCATTTGATCTCCCATTGGCTTACCCAGCACAAACACCTCTTATAAGATATCTAACTAGTGTGACCTGATAGTAAGCATTAACTATGTCTTGCCTTGCTATCATACCTGACATACAATTGCAGCCAGTCTTTGTTCAGATAGAATCCCCTCTTTAAGTCAGGGCATCTTTATTTCTAAGCAAGTTTACAGATATATAAACATTGCTGTATCTGCCATAGTGCCAAGAATAACTAGGGCTAAGCTGGGTCCCCTGAATCACTGCTTTGGTTCCCCTTCACAGTTTGGAAACCATAGGTAAGATGAATAAGCTATACTCTTCATGCTTTTATATGGCCATGGAAGTCTAAGGTGCTTTTCTAATATTAATATTCTAATACACGGGTTTCACTTATACTTTTAGTATACAAGAAATGAGGAGAGCACTCAATAAGCATTAATGCTGTGGTTACTTTATTCAATGCCGACCACCAGTACACGACATGTTTCGGGCTTCCTTGCCCTTTATCAAGTGAATACACACTTGATAAAGGGCAAGGAAGCCCGAAACATGTCGTGTACTGGTGGTCGGCATTGAATAAAGTAACCTCAGCATTAATGCTTATTGAGTGCTCTCCTCATTTCTTGTATACTAAAAGCATAAATATCAGGAAAGTGGTGACCTGTAAGAGGAAAGTTGCACTAGTATCCTGCACTGAACAGGCAGAGCGTTTTTGGACATCTTCAGTATTATTGAAACGGGTTTCACTTATACTCAGGAGTCACGTGACACAGTTGACATCACTTAACACCAATTATAACTGATGACATCACTATATTTTGCAGGATATTCACAATTCTTGTCAGTATTGGTGCCCAAGGCCATACTACTTGGCTCAGTGATCCTGCATACCCCTGCATCCCTCACTCACTCATTCAACCCCAACCTCTCCCCAATTATCCGCAGGCAAACTGTCCCCACTGCTGCCACTCAGTCCACATGGTCCCCAAGCTCCCCATTCCTTTCTCTCCCTCCACTGCCAATTGCTCCCTCTCCTAAGCGCCCCCCTCACACCTTCAATTGTGCCAAAGACATGTGCCTCTCCTACTTACCCCTCATTTTGGGCCTGGTTCTTGTATATATGAATACATTAATATTTAAAGTATCATTTTGACTGGCATGTTTCTATAAATATATCTGAAGTGCTGGAATGAAAAACATTGAACTGTGAAACCCAAGAGCACAAAACATTTACGAGAAGGGGAACATGGCATGCACCAAGCTATTGATGGCACACTTTTGCGGAACCAATCCATTTCAGTAGATAAATACAGTTTGAAGTGGCACATATAAATGGCAGCACTGAGAAATGATGCATCCACTTAAAGCTGCTTTATAGCAATCAGTTAAACCTATAAATCAATAGCATTCCATCTTAGTCTCCTCCAGCAATCAACTGTACCACCTCCAATACACCAGCAATGCAATGTTCTCATAATGGCACCACTCTATTCCCATTGCCAAACTGCATAACCTTCCCACGGCTCATCTGTAGCCATTTGTCACCAGCATATATTCAGTTTGCCCACAGCTGATTTTGGTGTCGTCTGTGTGGACGAGTGGCGGGTTAATCAATTGGAGTTATTCCACTCACATTTACAGTAAGTATATCTGTTTGCATGATAAATTCCATCCTAAGAGGACAGCAAAGCAATTCATTGCCCCTGTGGGACACTCCTGTTTTGTTACTGAGAGCTGCCATTCTTCTCGTATCATGGGTAGGGGGTTAAATGAAAAGCCTTGCTGCAGTTAAAGGTAATATGCTGTATTTAATGTGAAAATATGATCCTATTCTGCAAAAAATAAGCCATATTCTCATTTACCATACTGTCTTGCGCAGGGGTTGTTGACTATTTCAGCTCAAACCCCCACCTTGCAGGTCCAACCATTGGTCAGATGCCACCTTAGGTCATAAATGAAAGATAACTCATACTTATTAAAACTGTGTACCTTCCCTTTAAATCTCATTTTAGTATGTCTGCCTTGACTGTGTCAGAAACAGCTGAGGGGAGTAACGGTCACCATCATCTTCTACTGTAGACCTTATGTTCTGCTATCCAACACTTTTCTTATTCAGGGTTATACTGCTCCACTTGTTCTATTCTCCACTCTCCCTACCCACAAATATCCCTTTGTGAGACCCTGCTACATACAAAGCCTGTTTGCACCACTAAATACAGTCCTGTACAATGACCACCATTTCTTTATCTTCTCACTGGCCAAGAGTCCCCTCCAGAGTCTCCAGTTCTATCGGTTCAGTATCACATTAATTCCGGTCCTCGGGAGAATTCCCAGGACAAACGCAATATGACAAGGGCTCATGGGGACCAATCTGTGACCTTTCGACACGCATTAACTAGCAAATCCTCAAGGCAACCATGGGATTGTATCAATTGTTTGAATGCAATCGCCTGTAAATGGACTGCTATTTTATGGATTTGTAATCCTGGTGTTTCTGTCAATTTGCTTGTGAAAAATGACACATTTTAGATGACATATTGATCAAAGTAAATGTACGACAAATTCCTGTGCAACTTAGCACCCTGTGTTAGTTCCCTATAGAGCATATCATAATGTATCTTTCTGAAGGTATCCTGGGGCAAGGGGGAGTGGGTGTGAAAGTACTAATGATGTTATCCATGTATCAGGCTACCCCTTTTGAGGTCCCTTGGAGGCTCCTTGGTTGGACAGCCTTTGGTCAGGATCCCCATAGTTCATAAAAAGGTTACAAACATGGGAAGACATTGGTGTATAAGACATTTATCCACATTTCCAAGAATATCTAAGACAGTTTTCACCCAGTAAAGCTGGCCTTCAAGCTGGGCTTTTAACTGTATCTAAGAAGCATTGAATATGCATTCATCATATCATCCCTAACTAACCTTGTAGCTGGGCCCCCATTACCACTGCTCCATCAACCCAAAGAAGGATCATCCCCATAATTTGGGAAGCACAGCTCAAGTTTATAAAACGTACCATATAAGTCATGAAAGTCTTTTAGATTTACCTATGAAGAAGTGTAAGGTCTCAGTGGAGATGGATACCAAGTGAACAGAATCAGTGCGTGTTAGAGTTAGATCCAAAGCCGAGGTGCTCTAAGAGCACAACATCATCAAGAGTAGGTTGTATTTGCCCATATCTGTTTGATAAATGGTTACCATTTAAGATCCATCGGTGATCATTGCACACAATGCCTCCAACAGATGGAAAGGTCCATCATTCGGTGTAGGTGCTCTAGATAACATGATCCCTGTTCCACTAAAATGGGCCAGAATACCGTGATATATACATCCCAAAATTAACACCAACAATAAAGGTAAAAATGAGACTGAACCAGTCCTTGTGTTTTTGTCCACCTGACATTCATAAATAGATTTTTGCGTACAACCTTCCTCAGGGTTCATGACACTGATCACCCGATTTATATTTGAACAAGCTCTGTAGCACTGTAGAGCCTATGCTTCTGTTTAATCTTTACTGTATGGCGTGTTTATGGGCAACATGCCAGGCAACATAGCTCAAAAAAGCTGACAAGGAAAATGAAGACCCTCTCAGTGGTGTAACTAGATGATACTGGGCCCCACAGCAAATTAATTTAAGGGTCCCCAACATATCCAGTGGTTGACTTGTTTTACAAATATACTGTATGTTGAAATTAACATGAATTAAGGCCTCATTGGGCCCCCTATACCTCCTGGGCCCTCACCCTGAGGGACTGCTTCCTCTGTAGTTACGCCCCCTGGACCCTCTATTTACACCAGAATTGTAGGCGCTGCTACAGCAAAATTAACTCCACATTGTGATTTTACAATAGCTATCAAGGCGACATTTTTCCACGACAATCTTTTACACACCTTTATAAACATGGTTTTTGCATGGCACCACTTTAGCCCAAGCTTTGATGGGACTCATGGAACCGGTATGGGACCTGTTATCCAGAATGCTCCGGACCTGGGGTTTTCTGGATAATGGATCTTTCTGTAATTTGGATCTTCATACCTTCAGTCTATTAGAAAACCATTTAAACATTAAAGAAACCCAATAGACTGGGTTTACTTCCAACAAGGATTAATTATATCTTAGTTGGGATCAAGTCCAAGCTACTGTGTTATTATTATTACAGCGAAAAATGAAATCATGGATTATTTGGATTAAATGGAGTCTATGGGAGACAGCCCTCCCTTAATTCGGAGCTTTCTGGATAACAGGTTTCCGGATAACAGATCCCATACCTGTAGTATGTAAAACCAAGAGGACAAACTCTTTCCAGGAAATTATGTAATTTGCTATATTCAAACCTTGAAACAAGACCCCCCCAGCTGATACTATGATACTACTCTTGCTTTCAAACCAGATCATATACTAATAGTAAATGCTATGGAGCATGAATTGCATACATATCATAAAGTGTGATGCAAAAAAGGAAGAATTGTATTTGTGTATTGCCTGAAAAATAAAACAGAAATTATTAAATTCTCAATGTATCTACACATGACATTTAAAAAACCCTGGGGGGATCATTAACTCATGGCAGGGGACCACATCAACATCATTAAATAAGACTAGTATCCCCATGGAGCTGGGGATAGTTACTAATTACAGGCAGTCACATGAACACATGCTTTGCCATGATTGTCAGTGGCAACTTGAATATTTGGCTGCATTTTTTAGAGTAATAGTTTTGGCCTTCTGCTCAACGCCTACTGGCCCCTCTGGATACAATGACATGAGGTTCACATGGTGTTTCCAGCTTGATAAAGGGCTTCTTGGGTGTTTCTAGTATTCTAGTACAGACTCAAGCACTATCTATTATCATGCAATGACCAAAGAGTGCTCAGAAAACCCATTGTCTTCTATTCTAAAGGGGAGGCCTCTGGTACGTGATCCTCTTTATGGGTAAAAAGGTCCCCTGCCATTTGTCTATAATGTCCTCTAATGTACTTGTAAAGTGTAATCATGTCCCCTCGCAGCGCCTTTTTTTTCCAGAGAAAACAACCCCAACCTTGACAGTCTCCCCTCATAATTTAACTCTTCCCTCCCTCGAACCAATTTAGTTGCACTTAGTCTCTGCACTCTCTCCAGCTCATTTATATCCCTCTTAAGGACTGGAGTCCAAAACTGCCCCCATACTCCAGATGAGGCCTCACCAGGGACCTATAAAGTGGCAGAATTATGTTTTCATCTCTTAAATTATTGCTCATTTTTATGCAAGACAGAACTTTGCTTTAGTAGCCACAGAATGACACTGCCCAGAATTAGACAACTTGTTATCTACAAAAAACCCTAGATCCTTTTCATTTAAGGAAACTCCCAACACACTGCCATTTAGTGTATAACTTGCATTTGTATTATTTTTGTCAAAGTGCATAACCTGCATTTATCAACATTGAGCCTCAAATTCCAGTTTGCTGCCCAATTTCCCAATTTAGACAAATGTCTCTGTAAAGTGCCAGCATCCTGCATGGAACCTATAGTTCTGCACAATTTAGTATCATCTGCAAAAATAGAAACAGTACTTTCAATGGCCACCTCCAGGTCATTAATAAACAAGTTGAAAAGCAAGGGACCTAGTACAGAGCCCTGCGGTACTCCACTAACAACACTGATCCAATTAGAAAATGTTCCATTTACCACCACTCTTTGTAGTCTATCTTTTAGCCAGTTCTCTATCCAGGTACAAATACTATGTTCCAAGCCAACATTCCTTAATTTAACCAGTAACCTTTTGTGTGGCACTGTATCAAATGCTTTAGCAAAGTCTAAGTCAGGGCCGGATCTAGGGGTAGGCAGAAGAGGCAGCTGCCTAGGGCGCAATGATAGGGGGGCGCTGGGCAGCTACCTCTATAAATTGTCCTTTGTTTACCCCTAGTCCGCACTCCTCAGTCTTCCTTCCCTCCTGTGACCCTCCTCGTCATTTCTGTCCCCTTCCTTGCTCACCCCTCCCCTCTCTCCATCCCTGCTTTCTGTTCCCTCCCCTCATCTCTGAGTTGCGCTGGCCGCTTCCTCCCTGCTCTCAGTTGGCTCTATCCTCTGTCAGTTGAGATGGCTGACTTCCTCCCTCCTCTCTGTTCCCTCCCCTCATCTCTGATACGCGCCGGCCGGCCGGCTCCCTCCCTCCTCTCAGTTCCCTCCCTCCTCTGTCAGTCACGCCTGCCGGCTCCCTCTCTGCTCTCAGTTCCCTTCCCTCATCTCATAGTCATGTCGGCCAGCTCCCTCCCTGCTCTCTCTTCGCGCTCACCTCTCTCAGTCACACCTGGACACAAAATTGTGCGGGGGGGGGGGTTTGCCAGGCCGGGTTGCCTAGGGCGCCAAGCCGGCCTGGCCTGACCGTGGTCTAAGTAAATCACATCCACTGCCATTCCAGAATCCCGGTCCCTGCTTACCTTCTCATACCTTTGAGGCTGAGAACAGGACCACATTAGCAAAATTACAAGAATTTTTCGTGGAAAAAATAAACTCAAATTTTTCAAGATTTATTATAACGTGATGCTACAAAAAGCCCTAATCTGAAAATCCACCATCTCAGACCTGCCAAGGTCACGTATAAGTCAATGGTAGATGTGCTTATCCCAATTTGAAGATATTGTGGTATGCACTGGGTTTAGCCCAATAATCTGATAAATTTGGGGTTTTCGGCCAAAACCCCAAAAAAATCAAGCAATTAAAAAATTGTACGATTCGGGTTTTCACTCGATTTTATCATTTTTCCCCCCGATATTTTAAGTTATATTATTAATAAATAAGGCAAAATCGGGCATGGGAGTTTGATCAAGATTTTTGATTATGAGATAAATTTGGATTTTAGTAAATAACCCCCTGTGTGTCCTAGAAACACAAAGAGAATATCTTCAGCATTTGTGTAAAAGTCTTGAGGCTTCTTGGCCTCAACAGAATTGCAAGTGACCCTCAGGATGGCCTCATAGCTTGAGAACTTCTCCAAGACACCCATAACTTTACATTGCACAGTTTTTTTGAGTTTCACAGAGGCAGTATGGAAGTAAATTTGAATTTATTTTTTTTAGAAATGACTGTAAAGGAGTTATAATTTTAGTCTCTATGTATATTGGTGCTATAGTTTCCATCAAAATAGTTCAAGGCCACCATATCAGATAAAGGAAGTACTAGTATTGGATCTGTTCCAGAAAACTTGGGACCTGGGGGTTTCTGGGTTGAGTATTTTCTGTAATTTGGATCACTATGTTTTAAGTCTACTAAAAGACATTAAAACATTAAATAAACCCAGTAGATTTGCCACCAACATGGATTTGTGCAGCTTGATTACCATCAAGTACAAAGAAATTTTAGAATTATGCTTAAAATGGCAGATGTCCATCTGGTAATTTGGTGATTTCTGGATATCGGGTTTCCAGATAAGAGATGCCATTCCTGTATATTTGAGACTATGGCTGCCACAGGTTCAACATTTCAGCAAAACTTTTTTTTGTGCTGCTAAAAGGTTTACACAAGACATGTACAGATATTGACATAGGAACAAAGCAAAAATCAATATCCTCAACCAGCCTTGCCTTTCTCAATTGAAATGCCCTTTGAACTCAAGAAAAGAAAGATAAAATCATGGTCCCATTTCCCAAAGAAATTGTGCCTTGGCGGGTGGGATCACAGATCAAGGCAAGAGCCATTATTTGAAGCTCGGGTTTTCCTGTCTGAATCAGAATGAAATTAATAGAAAAACCTGCTCTAAATGCATTTACATATGAGGAATAATGCCATAACCGGAGCCCCCGGTCTAGTAACCCACTGCAACCGATTAGAGTAAGTAGAGTTCTAGACTGCAATTCGTTTGGCAGGACTTTTTAGAGGAAGTTTGTGGTATATGCATAATGGATATGAAGGATTGTACAATCATCTAATAAAACATATTGGCACAGGTTCTTTTTCATTGGGATTCTGTTTTACCTGGATATTTGTATTTCATCATATTAATGGGGGCAGCCATGTTTATTCTGATGTGGCGACTAGCAAGAACTAGTAACATTCTATCAGTTCCTAATTCGGCATTGAGCAACGGCCTCATTAAGTTACAATGTTGCCATTTGTTACACATTCTATCTCAGTACAAATACGCGGATCGTGGATGAAGCAGAAAAGGCTCAAATACTCAAACAAGGGAACAGCATCAAATTGGAACACACCCGAGCCCAATATGAAGCAGATGGTACATAATGGAGAGAAATGCCTCCATCTGGTTGCTGCTTTATGTTGACGGTTATTCCCAAGGGAGTCGCAGTGCATTGTGGGAAGTAGCAGAGAATGATAAGGTTTACATGGCACGGTAACAAATTGTCTCTTACTTGATTTTTCCAGCCCACTGACCAGGGGGGAGGGGTCAAGGAGCGTAACCTTAGGCTAGAAGTATCAAAAACAAGATTATTTATGGCTTTCAGCCAGATAAAATGTTATTTTGGCTGAGAATGGAATAATTCACTATGCTGAGCACACCGGGCCAGCCCACTTGACTTCCATGAAGCTGAAATGTTATATAGAATTCTCTGGAACGGTTACTTTATCATAAATATATACTGTATACACATTTAATGAATTTCCAGAATTGTAAACACATTGTATTTTATACATTACTTTCAATAAATGAGAATAAATGACCTGTGTGTGTGTGTGTTAGGCCATAACATTTTATTGTTCAAAAAAATTATTTCCTTTTTCTGTGTAATAATAAAAAAGTAACTTGTACTTGATCCCAACTAAGATATAATTAATCCTTATTGGAAGCAAAACCAGCCTATTGGGTTTATTTAATGTTTACATGATTTTCTAGTAGACCTAAGGTATGAAGATCCAAATTATGGCAAGATGTGTTATCCTGAAACCCCCAGATCCTGAGAATTCTGGATAACAGATCCCATACCTGCATATTGATTGATCCATTAGTAGAGTAGAGATCAGAACACTGCTACCTGCCGTGGATCACTTACCCATGCCAGAAATGGGACAGACTATCCCACACAGGAGATTAACGGCTAAAAATGTGGTCAAATGTGACCCTTAGGTGCAGGGTGACATTATATTTAAACCTATGAATGGTAGATTTGTGGCATTTTGCCCGCCATATTCCTTTTAAAAAAAATCACAGTAGAAATAATGGGAATGGGCTTGATTCCCTCTCCCCTATGTCCACCCGCTGCGCACCAGTGAGCGTGGAACAAGTGAGTAGTGAGCGAGTATCAATGTGAGGAATTCACTCGCTGGTTAAACAAGACTGTGGTCTAATAATTACCCCCAAACACTAATCTTTTAATACTTTCAAACCGCAGCTTTCAAATTAAATAACAGTAAGAAGCTTAATTGAGTTTAGAGTGTTGCCTGGAAAATGATTTCCCAGGAGGATGCGGCATCATTCTGTTCCTGTAGCAAAGCTGAAAATGCTGCGTTCTGCCCATGAACATCACATTTACTCATAAGCAATAAGACTGGCCAATAATTAAATATGAATCCAAATACTGGTATCAGCCAACATGATCCCCACGGTGGCACTTACTCTCCAGCACCAGAGGGGGCAGTGTTTTCATACAAGCACTCTTATTCAGTGCCAACATTCATTAAACGGCAAAGCTTACCCTAAACTCTTTTCTGTCAAGGCAAATTCTGACTTAATCTGTGGTTTATGCCGAGCCTCTGGCAACTGCTCGGTAACCAGATGACTACAGTTTGGTTATTATGAGGCACCCTTCAGTAGTCAGTTCTTTCCTTTGCTCTATGCTACTGTAATTGCTAATGTTATAAAATACAATCAGAGCAAAGATAAATATTTTATAAGTGGATGGGGGGATGCTCAGAGCTGGAACACTGTATAACTGATGCACTGAGAGAAGAGAAAGAGAGATTTCCATGTCTGCAGCAGAGAAAATGGTGTCTCAAAAACTATTTTGTCATGTGGAGGGATATAGAATAGATACTTAAGGTGGCCATACACGGGCCGATAAAAGCTGCCGACAGACTGTGTCGGCAGCTTATTGGCCCGTGAATGGGGGCCCTCGACAGGCTTCCCTGATCGAGATCTGGCCGAAAGTCGGCCAGATCTCGATCGGATGGGTTTAAAAACCCGGTCGGATCGCGGCCGCATCTGTTCGTTGATGCGGTCCCGCGATCCGACCGCCCGTTTGCCGAATGCTAGGATCCGATCGTTGGGCCCTAGGGCCCACGATCGGATCTGCCCGATATTGCCCACCTCAAGGTGGGCATATCGGAGGTTGATCCGCTCGTTTGGCGACATCGCCAAACGAGCCGATCTATCCATGTATGGCCACCTTAAGTTAGATGATACTAAGTCATGCAGAAACAAGTTCAACTTTTTTCATCTAAATGAAACCTGTTAATCCAGAGGAAGGCAAGAAACCCCCACCAGATGCCCCTCCAATTTTCCTCAAAATCTTCCTGACACTATGGGGTAGATTCACTAAAGGACAAAGTGGCTAACGCTAGTGACAATTTGCCAGCGTTGCCACCCGCATGGACATCACCAATTCACTAACAGGCGCAAACGAAAGAGACCGTCGCTATCATTTGTTCACACTCTATCGCCAGCCGACTTTTTGCTCTGGCGAAAGGTCATTACCCAGCATATTCAGTAAAGTTTGTATTTTACGGTTACCTCTTTTGCCAGAGTTGACCAGACTCGGACCAGACGAAGTGCTAAAAAGCAGCCGCTAGATCTTCCTCAATCTTCTGTCACTTACATTATATCCTATGTGCCGAAAATGCATTAAAGTTCCAAAAACAACTTTTCCTTTTTTGAAGCAGAATTGCCTGCAAAGGTCCTAACAAACTTTTTTTGGGTAACCAGTTTTCTCCAGACATTTCATAACATATGGAACATTTATTTTACAGTGGGCTCATGTGTAGGGCATTATATTAACTCTCTTGTCTTTATTAAGGTTCCCTGGACATTTGTAACAAAAAGTGTTAACTTCAAGCATTTGCAGCAACGTTTATAATAAAGACGTCCATACAACTTTAAATTACCCGCCCTATGCAAATTGACCTAAGCGCAAGATCAAAACTCCGCATATTAGTGAATTGCCGTAGTCGTACCGCATTTGTGCCTGGTGAACTAGTGTGAAGCTGATGCTGCTGAAAATTCGCCCCTTAGTGAATCTACCCCTAAGATGGCAATCGGACCACTACATTGATCAACTCTATGATAGGAGATAAAAGAGGACTAAAGCCACTTAGATTTCCCATTCTGAATCCTGCTCCTAGCCAAATAATATTTTATATACGTAATACTGCTAATAAAGCATTCGCGTGTTCCCTATTTTTGCTTATTTTTATAAAAGAGATCAGCCATGCTGTTTCTCATCAGAGCAGTCTCTGGTTCTTTGTTCTCTGGAAGATCTTCCTAGAGGAAACAAGAGGCCTTCCTTGAAATCAGAAGAGAGGAGGTTGAAGGTGGACTGGTGGGCCTTTAATGATGAAGGTATTTTATATTACAGACTAAGAATGAGCTTTCAATGGCATTGTACCTAAGCATTTTATTAACCCACCAAGGCTACATAATCCTACAAGCCACATATAATCATACAAGGAACTCTGAGATGCTCTTGGATTATTCAGGCTCAGCTGAAAGCTTCTACTGCTGCTATTGTTGAGTGTTCCACCAGCTCATTCGCTGATGTGTCAAGAAACTTTTGATCATTGATGAGCACTAAATCATAATGATTGACTGTCATCATGGAACAGCTGGTGGTCTGCCTCTTCCGTCCACACTTCAACCAGCATGTTGTGTTCTTAATATACAGTAATAGCTCCAACCAGAAGTGGCTACATCCTCTGAAAAGGCCAGATATTGAGAATGTTTGAGGCAGGTTGGGAATTTCTGTCTTTTATTTAATACAATATATGGCAGTTTAGAATAGTTCTGGTATGAGTGTGTGTTTGTATACTTCTAGTTGGCGGGTGACCATCTAGCAACTTTATTGGTCAAGTACCAGAATCCTACCCTTCATCACGACTGCCAGTTGTTCTTATATATTTGTTTTAGTTGAATTATTATTAACTAATAACTGTCTCCCTATATTTGAAGAATTAAAGGTTCTTCCTTATATCAAAAAAATAATAGTCCCACCCCCAGATTGGTCCCACCCCACACAGATTAAGTGCTAAATGATCATTTTTCCAGAGCTATCATCACAATCATTAGATTTTAGTGAAACAAAAGCAGAGAAGTCTTTATGTTTCTCTAATAAGCCCCCTTTTAATACCCCAACAATAGCCAATACTGCCGACATCACAATCGCTCATGCTGCTTTACATGATCACTTAAGAGACCTTTCCTTCACTTCACCTAATGTTATTGTGCTGGTGAACTCTGGCCATGGATTTTCAAGGCAGCCCAGTCAGGATGAGTCACAAGTCTTTCTAAGGCTACAAGTTCAAGAGGTACCGTCTGGATTTAGATTTCAGGGCAAGGGAGACCATTGTACAAACTAAGGAGACATATTTAAAGACACCAACTCGATTTAGCTTGATTTAGACTTTGCAGTTGTGTCTGTAGCTCTTCCCTTCTCACTGAGGACCAGCAAAACCCTCCACCGCAGCCTCTCCTCCGATATAAATCATACTGAGTGGTGCACTCATTCACAAATTAAAGTTATTGGACAACTGGGAAATCTGTGTGTCTGTGCTCATGAGTCGCCTGTAAAATCGAATTCCCTGCAAATTGCTCGTACACAAGGACACTTCAGAGTGTGCTGATTTTAATCATGGTTTTAGTTCTTGAAACAGAAGCCCTTGAGCTGGATTTTTCTATATTATGTGGACTAAACCACCTAGTGCTGGGGAGGGGGAGGGAAGAATATACTTAATTATTGAAAAAAATAATTATTGTTGGGACTGACCCACTCTTGTTTGAAAGAGATTATGGGGCCATTTACTAAATGGCATAAGGTTTAGACCAAATTTCATTTTCAAAAGCCATTTGCTTTTATACAGGTGACCAGCAAATGCCAACTGCTGATAACCCATAGCAACCCTTTATCATTTACTGGTGTGTACTGTCTGGTTTTAATGGGTTACAAGATCTGGAGGAGAACTTGCTGACAGTTAGAGAAAGTGTTTAACAAATTAAAACATCTATCAATGCAAATACTGTAAAATGTGTGCAGGATCGGACTGGGCCAGTGCTACATTGGGAAAAAAAACTTGGTGGGCCCTGCTGACCCAGGTCAACTCCCTGCTGGTACCTGGGTGTGCACAGAGGGGGGTGCAATAAGTTTGCCATGCATAGAATCTTGTGGCTGGGGTGAGGGCTCCTGAGTTGGCAGCCCCTGTGGGCCCTTAGTGGGGGTAGTGTTTGGGTTTCCATGTGGAGGATCTTAGGGCTGATACCCTGAGGAATGGGGCACGAAATGCGTCAGTAGTAAGCATGATGCACTGGGCCATAGCTGACTAGCCTTTATTATATGTAAACAATAAAGGAAGTTTTATTCATCAAGAAAAGTGTGTCAAAGAAGTCCGTAATGTTGAAGAATTAAAAGAATCCGCTGCCAGGGATCTGGATGAGGGACACGTGATTGTCTGGAGCCCCACTCTGGTGAGAATTCTTGTAGGTCTGAGGGGCCCCTATAGTGGCAGCCCCGGTGGGCCCTAGACACCCCAATCCAACAATGCATGTGTGCATTCAACCCAATTGAGACAACACACTAGATGAAAGTGCTAGAGCACTAAGGGGTGCAAAATCATGCCCTTTAGTGCTTATTTACCCAAGGGTGCCCTGTCCTGCCATAGGGCAGGCAGTAAGGACATGGCTCATTATCCCATCATCACTTCCTATTTTGTGCAACTGAACTCTTGGTAAGAAATACTCAACTGTCCTAAATCAGCCCCTACAGGGGTAACATTTGACAAGTGGTTCTCCAGCTGCTACTGAGCTATCACAAGGGGCATTGGGAGGTACAAAAATGGACTGAACTTCACCGTAGTGTTACACAATAAAACAGTCCTATTTAGCAGACAGCTGAGCCAATGGAAAATTCTAAATGTATTTTTTTAAAAAGATCGTCAACGCCATGCACGAAACCACGTTCTAGATTGAGGAAAAAAAGAAAATCAGAGCCAGCAGAAACAGCCTGTTTATTGCAAAATGCCAAGTCTCCTTGTTCTGTCAAGTACAGTATATAAAATGACAGCTGATACTAAAGAATCTCCCTGATGCCTGTCAAAGTGTCTCTCTGAGTTGTACAGCCCTTCCATCCTTAAGGAGAGCTCGTGAGAATAGCAGCCGTGCTTGCATAAAATTGCTGTAATTTCCAGTTCATGACAATTGGGAAGATGTTTATCATCACTCTATTTATTCATCCCACTCTTCTCTGCTTTGTGTGCTTTCAGATGAATACTGTATTTATGGGCAGTGATCAAACGTTCTGAGGAATTATCAAAAAATTGCTCACCAGTTTAGAAAATAAAAGACTGAACTCAACCCAAACCATTTGTACTGATCATCATTTTCTTGATGGTCTGCTTCCATGAGCCTAACGTTTCCACCAGGTCTGAGGAACGTCCACTAACCATGCATGTCAATATATCATTGAAAAAATGAGGTAAATCGACTCTACAAGCCCAAAAGTAGATGGGTATCTGCCTTTACAACATCTAATCCCAAAACAAGGGTATTAATATGACTAATGGTCCTCCCATTGCCAATTCAAAAACGATGTCTCTTCTGAGAAGGTTTCCACTAGATGTTAGAACATTGTTGGCATTCTTAGGTTCTCTACCTTTGTCACAAAGGTCTTCTATCAGAGTCAACACCCAATTCAAAAACGATGTCTCTTCTGAGAAGGTTTCCACTAGATGTTAGAACATTGTTGGCATTCTTAGGTTCTCTACCTTTGTCACAAAGGTCTTCTATCAGAGTCAACACCCAATTGAAAAACGATGTCTCTTCTGAGAAGGTTTCCACTAGATGTTAGAACATTGTTGGCATTCTTAGGTTCTCTACCTTTGTCACAAAGGTCTTCTATCAGAGTCAACACCCAGGCCTCATCCACCTGGAACATTAATACTGAAATGACAGTTTGGATATAACTCTCAGTATAAAGTATCTCATAGATCATTATTTCATCATCTCCATAGAAGAAGACAAGTTCTAACCAGAACCCCTGCATTACAATTTTTCACCTTAGAAATACAAAATACTCTACTTTGGTCTTATCATCTAGTTCCTTAAGGCTACCTCCTTGCCCTGTGTTCCAAACACATTTTTCATACCTACCAACCATGGATTATAAATAGTGGACAGTAGGGATTATGAAAGAAACTTGGAAGCTTGGTAGAATCAGCTCTGTTTTACCTTGTATTCAAAGAAGATTCCCCAGTGCAAGTACAATTAATGGCCACCATCCATTCACATGCAATAGAATACTTGAAGTACAGCACGGGTTTATGTTTAAAATAAAAAGCCTTTATTCGATACACATGGCAACGATCTAGATAACAGCGACGTTTTAGACTTTGTTTGGCCTTTTTTCAAGCTGGGTTTTTAGAGTTTTTTAGATTTTCAAACTAGGGATTATGAAGTCCAATAAACATATATATAATATACTGTAAAACCAAGAAAGGAAACTAACCCCATGTTGTAATAAGGTAATAGTCCAATTCTGGAAATGTTCAGACTTTATCACAGATCCCTATTTAATCCAAGGGTACAAATGATACATTTAATTGATATAAAATGGGAATGAATGAGAAAGGTCTCTAAAGGCAGTCAAGCGCTTTCTCAGCAAGAACTCTTGCAAATGAGACCGCTCCATTACAGAGGGAAAGTGCTGCGTAGGTATGAAATTCGAGACACATTTTTAGCACTTCCTCTGGTCGCTTGAATGAGAACTGTCACTTCTAAATACTTCTGAGCATTTGTTTCAATTAACTGCCTTCTGTGTGTTTTGTTTTTTTTAAATTTAAACATATTAATGCTATACTCTAACTCAGAAATCCCCAACCTTTTGAAACCGTGAGCAACATTCAGAAGTAAAAGGAGTTGGGGAGCAACGCTAGAATGAAAAATGTTCTTGGGGTGCCAAATAAGGGCTGTGATTGGCCATTTGGTAGCCCCTATGTTGATTGTCAGCCTACATTGAGGCTTTGTTTGGCAGAACCAAAACTTACCTCCAAGTCTAGAATTCAAAAATAAGCACCTGCTTTGAGGCCACTGGGAGCAACATCCAAGGGGTTGGAGAGCAACATGTTGCTCACGAGCTACTGGTTATCTAACTATATGATAAGTAAATATATAAATATATATATATCTCCAAAGGTCACGTGTCAACTATAAAATCTTACTACAGAACACTCCTTTTGCACATATACTGTAGGTATGTTTACATGAAAAGTGGAAGCTGCCATATTACCTATCTTAAGTGGCTAAAATAAAACCCCACATAGACTCCCCTCCTCCCCCCCATCCTAGCTGCTACCCCGTGCACATGCCCCTAACTTTTTACTTACCTCTTGGTGCAGATACAGGGATCGGAGTTCATGGCAGCCATCTTCCGGGTCTTTGGTAATCTGAGAATGAGATCAAAATGAACGGAAATTGCTGAAGCGACGGAAAAAGACACGAAGACCTGGGAGATGGCTGCCGTGAACTGCGATCCGTGAATCTGCACCGAGGTGTAAGTAAAAAGTTAGGGGCATTTGCCCAGGGTAACACTTAGGCTGGGGGGTAGGAGGGAGGGGGGGTCTATGTAGGGTAGGGGGTAGGGTTTTTTAACATTAGGGTTGAATTCTCCTTTAAAGAACAAGGAACCTGCATGCTGCCTCATTGAAGGAATTAAGGGAGAACAAAATAAGAGAAGAAAATTATTTATTAAAGGGATCCTGTCATCGGAAAACATGTTTTTTTCAAAACGCATCAGTTAATAGTGGTACTTGCAGTACAGCAGTAAAGAGTGATTGAAGTTTATCAGAGCACAAGTCACATGACTTGGGGCAGCTGAGAAATTGACAGTATGTCTAGCCCTATGTCAGATTTCAAAATTGAATAAAAAAAAAACAGTTTGCTCTTTTGAGAAATGGATTTCAGTGCAGAATTCTGCTGGAGCAGCACTATTAACTGATGTGTTTTGAATTTTTTTTTTTTTTCCATGACAGTATCCCTTTAAGGTTAAAAATAAAAAAGAAGAGCCATAGAGACAGAATCCTATCAGTTAGGCTGAATTGTTTCTCCGTCTAAGGTTCTTAGACTACAGGAGTCTCCAGAAAACTTTGTAAACAGGAGATGAATGGGGATAAACTGATTCACAGGATAAAATAAAACATTATTTGCAATTTTGCGGGAACATGTTTGTTTTGATGATGTTGGTGAAATCATTGCCCAAAATTGCTCAAATAAAGGGGCCATTTTAAAAGATAATATACGTTTTTAGCACAATGTGAAAACAACACCATATAGTACATATTACTGCCTACAAAACTAGGGTTTTTCTCTTTTCCTATATGACTCCTGTAAATGGAAATCTTTGGGTGTAGTAAAGGTAAAGCGACTTTCACAATAAAGTAGACTTTATCTGATTCTGCTCACAAGAATTACATTTATATTTGGATTCTGAAACAAACCCTAGTCCACTCGCTCTATGTATGAGGGGTTCCTCAGAGGAGGAAAGGTTTAAACACCTCCCTGATAAAACAGCTTCCACTTCTTTGGGATTTTGATCTCATCTCCAAGTGGATCTCCTCTGCGCTTGGACCTTTGTTTATTCACAGATCAATCTTTATTGATACAAGCGGTGGCAGCCACAATTGTTCAAACAAACTCACCTCTTTATAATCAAATGGTGAGCTGTGCAACTAAAATTTCTATGAAAATACTGAAATGCTTAGAGGACTGTTAGGGGGTTATTTACTAAACTCCAAATGCAAAAATCCTGAAAAATTAGTGATTTTTTTTTTAACAAAATCTGACTTTTAAAAAATCACGAAATTTTTCGAAATCTATTAAACCCTGAGGATGGAAAAGTTCACGTTAGAAAATCCGGCATCTCAGACTTGTCAAGGTTGCATATACTGTAAGTCAATGGGAGAAGTCCCAATGATTTTTTGATGTGCACTGGGTTTCGTGTAATACCCCGAAGTTTTCGGACAAAAAGCATAAGAGTTTGTAGCAGAAAATGTTGAGATAAAATCGGACTTTGATAAATAACCCCCTAGCGTATACGGCATAGAGAGGGCCTCCTTCATTGTGCACCGTTGTCTTTTCAAATTGACAACCCTGCATTGCAAACCTTCTGCAATTGGTCTTCTGTTTTATTGAGTGAATTCAGAAAGATTTTAGCATTTACATACATAGCCTAATGGATCTTTCTTATGGTTGTGCATTTCTTTTTTTTTCATTTCTATGTTGAAATTTAATATTTTCTTAGTCTTTTTTTTCCCCAACAGAATAGTTACTGGCACCAAGCCAAATAATACCAGAGGTTAAATCTAATATTGCACGGCCTGAATGCAGTGGAGTAACTACCAAACAGTAGAGCAGGTAAACATGGCCAGTGAATGTCAGCTGTATGGTTCCACCTGCCCCACTCATTGCTGTCTGCTGCAAGTAGAGGTACAGACCTGAAAATGTATTTTGCTAGGTATCCGACTAGCAATACCACTGTATGAACAATATGCAAGTTTGGGTCTTGCCAAGGGGCCGCCATCTTTATATTATGGTGCAGGCAGTGCCTCACGTAGAGAGAGGCACAACTTTTAGCTTTCCATGGTGGGAGCCAATAAAGTTACACCTAAAGGCACCAGGTGCAACTAGGGGGTGTAAGGTGCATTATTGGCAATTTTTGCATTTTACACGTTTCTACTCATTAGTAAAGGTGGTCATACATCATAAGATCCCGTCGTTTTTGGCGTTGCCAAAAGAGTGCCAATATGCCCACTGTGAGGTTGCCAATATCAGGCTGATCCAATCACTCAGTCCTTGAACCAATGATTGAATCATAAATGAGCAGAAGCTGTCCTAAAACCAATGGGAAAATCAAACCTACCCAATCGATATCTGGCCAAATATTGGACATTCAGGCCCATTGACTGGCACTATATATGGGCAAATCAGCTTTTATTGGCCAGCGTTTGGCTTCCTTAATAAAGGGGTGGTTCACCTTTAAGGCAACTTTTCGTATGTTATAGAATGGTAAATTCTAAGCTACTTTTCAATTGGTTTTCATTATTTATTTTTTTATAGTTTTATAGTTATTTGCCTTTTTCTTCTGACACTTTGCAGCTTTCAAATGGGCGTTGCTGACCCCTTCTATAAAAGCAAATGCTCTGTTAGGCTATAAATGTATTGTCATTGCTGATTTTCTGTTCAGCCCCTCACCTACTCATTTTCCCGTCTCTTATTTAAATCAATGCATGGTTGCTAGGGGAATTTGCATCCTAGCAACCAGATTGCTTAAAATGCAAATTGAAGAATTGATGAATAAAAAGCTAAATAACTCAAAAAACCTTAAATAATAAATAATGAAAACTAATTGCAAATTATCTCAGAATGTCACTCTCCAAATCATACTATAAGTTATGTCAAAGGTGAACAACCCCTTTTAGATAATCTGCTCACAATAGGGAAGAACTGGGCCCGTTGATTTGTTTGACTTTGGCTTTGTTTGCACAGAGAAGTAACATAAAAGTATGTGTAACCTATTAATCGTTCCTCCTAATTAATCAAATAAATCTTCTGCATATAAAGTGACCATGCAAATAGGGTACATGTTTCCTTTAAAAACCAAATAGTTGGCTCGGGCTTGCTAATGACATTAATATGTAAGTCATGTTGGCCAGAAAAAGCTCATTGTGCACCAGTTTTGGCTTATTTGCCTGGGGCTGCACGGGAAGCGACAATTAGATACAGTAGGCGACAATTAGATACAGTAGGTGACAATTAAATGCAAGAGGTGCAGTGTATTAGTACGGCCAAAGCCCATAGAGAATCAGGTTTAATTGCTCATTGAAAGACTTAATTATGAAATGCTAATATATGATACATCTGCAGCATATTTTGAAGGATTTAAACACCCATAATGCCTCCCGTTTAGAAGATGGGATTAATTGAAGACAACTAATTTCTACCCTTGTCTCTTGGATGTGTAGCTCTACCAGTGTGCAACCGCCTAACTCAAATATTGGGCTCTGCTGATTTGTAAACTTTTATTTAAGGGTCAGACATGTAGGAACTACAGTAGAAATTCAGCAGTGGAGTTCAGTATATCAGTACAGTATTTACATATATCGCTGTGGGAATTTATTAGCATACAATTGGAATCTTCATATACATATGAAGTATTGTCCCAACTATAGTCTTATGAGCCTACATTGAGAATGACTACATGGGATCTAAAGCTTGTCCACTATCTCTGCTCCCAGAAAGACCCTTCTTGGATATTGTTCCTTCTTCCATTGAGGCACACGCGTTGTAGGGAAATATCCATTGTACCAAATCTTTATATCCCTGCTAAACAGCCTTAGGCATTGACCAGGTCCTGCAGAAGATACCAAGAACATCTCTTCTCCTGTCTGCAACTTGCCCTCTTCAACTTTTGTGTTATAAAATCATATGTTTGACCTGGCTTCAGTAGGACTGAATGTATAAAATGTTGCTACAATATGTGGCTGTAACATGTAAAAATACCAAAGATCCTTTACTGCTTCAAGAGCTATGGCCTAGCAGACCTGGGTGTAGTCTTCTGCTGCAACAAATTCTTGGTCACTCAAGCCAAGTCAACAATTGACTGTTTCTGACTGTTGGGCCACAAACTTCATTATCTACCCTTATAAAGCTCATTTACTGTTACAAGAACCATGGCCTAACAGACTTGGGTGTAGTGTCTTTCAGAAACTAACTCTTGGTCAGTCAAGCCAAGTAAACAGTGGACTGTTTCTGACTGTTGGGCCACAACCTCAAGTCAAGCCAAGTCAATAATGGACAACACCTTGCACAGAAGTAACAAGAACATCCATCTAGCTGTGATAACAGCCAGTACAAAGGGATACCCCCTAAATGTGCTCAGAAGAAAGCTCAAGTATATATTGGTATACCACTCTACTATGCACAACGATGGTCCACAAAACTGAACACACGTTGACCTGGTTTTCTCACCATTCAAAATACTGTAGAGATGTTTATTCCTACTTAGTTTAATTGTGTGAATATAGAAGCTGCTGCATTAAAACTGGTGGGAAATATCCTATTAAAATGACCAGTAAAATAGACTTCGCTTGTACATAAGCTCCTGAGAAGGAGACCACAAATGCCTTCACAGCTAAATATATAATTGATTTTTCTGACCGTTAGTAGAGGTTAATGGACTTTTGAAGTGAGTGCAAGGCAGAAGCTACTTCCGGCAGTTAACTTGTAGGAAAAGTGGGACAGTAACATTTTCTTTGGATAAAAGCTGGATCAATACTGTAAAACTTTAGAAGTAAGTGCTGATGCAGTCTACACTCCAACTTAAGATGAATCACTCCTTTGGGATGGAGACCCCTGGGCCATAAGTAATGGAAGTGCCAGTAGTCAAGTGCAGAAGATGTAGCATTTTCTACTGTATGATGACAGGAGCATACATCAAAAGAATTGCAAATGTAACCAACCAAATGTAGTTGAAGTTACAATTATGTAGTCTAAACAGACAACTCAACTTGGCAGGTGGTAGCATAGTAGCCTTTGGGAAGGAACTGCGGCTGTGGGATAGCAGGTACAGTAGGCAAAGATGGTGCCTATAGTAACAGTGGGATAATAGTCTCTGGGAAGGGAGTGTGACTGTGGGATAGCAGGTATAGTAGGGAGAGATGGTGTCTATAGTAACAGTGGGATAATAGTCTCTGGGAAGGGAGTGTGACTGTGGGATAGCAGGTATAGTAGGGAGAGATGGTGCCTATAGTAACAGTGGGATAATAGTCTCTGGGAAGGGAGTGTGACTGTGGGATAGCAGGTATAGTAGGGAGAGATAGTGCCTATAGTAACAGTGGATAATAGTCTCTGGGAAGGGAGTGTGACTGTGGGATAGCAGGTATAGTAGGGAGAGATGGTGTCTATAATAACAGTGGGATAATAGTCTCTGGGAAGGGAGTGTGACTGTGGGATAGCAGGTATAGTAGGGAGAGATGATGTCTATAGTAACAGTGGATAATAGTCTCTGGGAAGGGAGTGTGACTGTGGGATAGCAGGTATAGTAGGGAGAGATGGTGCCTATAGTAACAGTGGATAATAGTCTCTGGGAAGGGAGTGTGACTGTGGGATAGCAGGTATAGTAGGGAGAGATGGTGCCTATAGTAACAGTGGATAATCGTCTCTGGGAAGGGAGTGTGACTGTGGGATAGCAGGTATAGTAGTGTAACATGGTACCAATATTTAGAAAGTTAGAGTGGGCACTGGGCTCTTAATTATTAAATAATTACTGAAGTTAAAGCTCATGGGATTTGGCTTTTCAGTCAGTCCTACGGCAACAGATTTGCAGATCAGAACATAAATAAAAGAAAGAATCAATCATTCTTGGAAACACTCTTGAAATGTTATTCACTTTGCAAATCCAGTCTTTCTATTTCCAGTGTTTCCAACTCTGTTGTGTCTGTCAGATTTCCTTATATCACTGCTCTCCAACTGGCAGCCTGCAGCCCTTTGTTTGGCCCCACATGAAAGTCTGCCTGCTGTGACTGCTTACCTTTATTTTTAAAAGGTATCAGTACTGAGAATAACTGGTCCCTGCATTTTTTCACATCAAATTCACACAGGTTCACACATGTAATCCCCCCCTGCATTGCTCACACCTGTGACATCTCTATTGTTCACACCCTAAAGGCCTGTACTGTTCTACCTGAGACCCAGACTGAAACTGCCACATTGTTCACCTGTCCACACATTATACAAAATGCTAATGGGGCACCAGCACTGTGTCACTGTATGTAGTACATATAGTATGTAGTACTGCTCCTGATGGGTTTCCCTGTCTCCTGCTTTGTTCTGCCTGTCCTATGCTCCCTGTGTGTGTCATACTCTGCCTTTCCTATGCTCCCTGTGTGTGCCATATTCTGCCTTCCCTATGCTCCATGTATGTGCCATACTCTGCCTGCCCTATGCTCCCTGTGTGTGCCATACTCTACTTGCCCTATGCTCCCTGTGTGTGCCATACTCTGCCTTCCCTATGCTCCCTGTGGGTGTCATACTCTGCCTGCTCTACACTCCCTGTATGTGCCATACTCTGCCTTTCCTATGCTCCCTGTGTGTGCCATATTCTGCCTTCCATATGCTCCATGTATGTGCCATACTCTTCCTGCCCTATGCTCCCTGTATGTGCCATACTCTGCCTGCCCTATGCTCCATGTGAGTGCCATACTCTGTCTGCCCTATGCTCCCTGTGTGTGCCATACTCTGCCTTCCCTATGCTCCCTGTATGTGCCATACTCTGCCTGCCATATGCTCCCTGTGTGTGCCATACTCTGCCTTCCCTATACTCCCTGTGTGTGTCATACTCTACTTGCCCTATGCTCCCTGTGTGCCATACTCTGCCTGCCGTATGCCCCCATATGGGATCAGATAGGATCTGTGCAGCCACTGGGACAGAATGTTCTGTTATACAGATAGCTAGAATCTCAGCTGCCATAAAGCAGGGCAGGACTGCTGCTAACAATGGGGATCAGATAGGATCTGTGCAGCCACTGGGATAGAATGTTCTGTTATACAGATAGCTAGAATATCAGCTGCCATAAAGCAGGACAGGACTGTTGCTTACAATGGGGATCAGATAGGATCTGTGCAGCCACTGGGACAGAATGCTCTGTTATACAAATAGTCAGAATCTCAGCCAAAAAGCAGGACAGGACTGTTGCTTACAATGGGGATCAGATATGATTGGACAGAACGCTTTCTTATGCACACATTAAAAACCTGCATAGAACACAAGAGGTTGGAAGATAAATACCAGAACAAATCAAAGCAAATCTCCTGGGCACTAGCTACAAATGATACTGTTATTCTTTGTCCCTGTGACTTTAAAACACCAGACAGTATCCTGTGTAAGCAGAAAGAAAGGGATTCCCTGCTGCTGAGCATCTAATTTTACTCCTCTTGGGATCTCTCAGATACCCCGGCGCTGGCAGCCCTCGCAGATCGGGTTTCCCCCTGGATATTTTAGAAGCCTGAAATCCTAACGATTGGGGTTGTCGGAAATCTGAGGCTCAGAAACCATGAGGATAACACTTTGCGAATCAGAATTAAAGGGGAAGTATACACATTTATACAAAAAGACAATTCTATGTGATAGATCCCTGTTGTCTTACTTCAGTGAACTGGACATCTATGGAAGACCTGGACTTACCCCCTGCCTTGGGGTAGCCATGTTCCACCTACACACGCAATAGACTTGCATGTAGTGAAGCAAAAACATGGTTATTAATGCAGAGATGTAATTTACGTGCAAATACAGCAAGAAAAACTTACACTGCACATAAAAAATTTGCTCCATGAATTAACAATTGGCATGGGTGTTAGATATTGGCACTGCTGCAGAAATGCACTGATCGCTAACACCCCATGGAAATGAATGTGTCCAGCTGCTCACAGAAGTCAAGCTCATTCCCAATAGTTTGGAAAGTGTTAAAGGGGTCACTATGTTGATCCTTATGGACATGTGATAAACCTGCCCCTAACATGCATGAGCCGTATGCTGGGGGTTTCCAGTACGTTGGAGCAGATGATAAGACAGTTTGGGGTATTTCATGATCCACATAAAAGAATTTGCCCTGCAGCCTTAAGGCGCTTATATGGTAAGGGATATCCTCAGTGATCGCAGAGGGTCCCGGGGAACAGAGGGGGCCAAACTGTGGGGTCTGCTTCCTTTATAGTTAATTAAAAACCCTCCTCACCAGACGTTCTCTATTACCGATGAGGAAGGGGCTGGAGTGGGGAGTGGGCAGAGTCTGGGTGGGAAGTGGGCATGGCAGAAGCGGGATTAGGGTTGCCACCTGCCCGGTTTTGACCCAGACAGCCCGGTTTTTTGAAGTGCTACCCAGGTCAAAACTGCCTGCCGGGTTTTCCAAATTAGGAAAACCGGGTAGGATTTCCTGTAATTGAGCGGCGAGTAACCAATCACGATCGCTGTGTCATAGCCCCGCCCCTGACTTCACGGCACCGCCCCGCACCATGCCACTGTCCAGCCCTGCCGCATCACGGCCCCGCCCTCTGCCAGGATTCCACGGGGTGAAAAGGTGGCAAACCTAGGCGGGAAGGGAAGTGGGCGGAGGCAGGACAGGAAGTTGGTGGGAGGATGAGAATCGGAGTGCGTCTGGCCCCTCTGAAGATTTTTTTATGGGGGCCGGGCACACTCTAGTTACGCCACTCCCCAAAAGGTACATTATTCCCTGTAAAATTTCTAGGACACTATAACAGCACATATATCATGAATTTTACGTCAGATATAGATTCCCTTTATTCTCCACCCCCCTCTCTTTATCTGTACAGAAATGAAAGAATAGAACGTGCAGCCTGGAGATAAGGGGTGACAGTGTTATACAGAGAGAAGTTCTCCCAGATAATGAACTCACAGATCTCTGAGGCTTGTGATGTTTCATATGTAACATTTCCGTGCACTCGCCCTGCGCTCTTCTATTGCCTTGAGTATAAGCCAAGAATTGTGCCACTGACCTGGCCAGGCACTATGAGTATGCGGTTGCCTATTGCCCGTTATCCAGAAAGCTCCGAATTACCAGAAAGGTCATTTCCTATAAACTTAATTTTAATTAAATCATTCTTTTTTTTTTAAATGCATTTCCTTATTCTCTGTAGTAATAAAACAGCACCTTAATTTATTTCTAAATTATTTTTATTTTTAGTAGACTTAAAGGGGTGGTTCGCCTTTAAGTTAAAGGGATACTGTCATGGGAAAAAAAAATGTTTTCAAAATGAATCAGTTAATAGTGCAGCTCCAGCAGAATTCTGCACTGAAATCCATTTTTCAAAAGAGCAAACAGATTTTTTTATATTCAATTTTGAAATCTGACATGGGGCTAGACATATTGTCAATTTCCCAGCTGCCCCAAGTCATGTGACTTGTGCTGTGAAAAACTTCAATCACTCTTTACTGCTGTACTGCAAGTTGGAGTGATATCACCCCCCCCATTTCCCTCCCCAGCAGCCAAACAAAAGAACAATGGGAAGGTAACCAGATAACAGCTCCCTAACACAAGATAACAGCTGCCTGGTAGATCTAAGAACAACACTCAATAGTAAAAAACCCATGTCTCACTGAGACACATTCAGTTACATTGAGAAGGAAAAACAGCAGCCTGCCAGAAAGCATTTCTCTCCTGAAGTGCAGGCACAAGTCACATGACTTGGGGCAGCTGGGAAATTGACAAAATGTCTAGCCCCATATCAGATTTTAAAATTAAATATAAAAAAATCTGTTTGCTCTTTTGAGAAATAGATTTCAGCACAGAATTCTTCTGGAACAGCACTATTAACAGATTCATTTTGAAAAAAAAAATTTTTCCATGACAGTATCCCTTTAACTTTTATGTTATAGAATGGCCAATTCTAAGCAACTTTTCATTATTTATTTTTTATCGTTTTATAATAATTTGCCTTTTTCTTCTGACTCCTTCCAGCTTTCAAATGGGCACCGCTGACTCCATCATCTTTCTATTCAGGCCTCTCTTATTCATATTCCAGTCTCTTATTCAAATCAGTGCATGGTTGCTAGGGTCATTTTTAACCCTAGCTACCAGATTGCTTAAAATGAAAATTGAATAGTTGTTGAATAAAAAGCTAAATAACTCAAAAAGCTTAAATGATAAAAAATGAAAACCAATTGCAAATTGTCTCAGAAAATCACTTTCTACATCATATTAAAAGTTATCTCAAAGGTGAACAACCCCTTTAAGGTAGGCAGATCCAAATTACGGAAAGACCCCCTTATCCAGAAAACCCAAGGTACCAAGTATTCTGGATAACTGGTCCCATTTGTGTATATATCATGGTTCAGAAATACCCCAAATGTATGGAATATTATGACTTTAACTGCTCAATTAATTACCTCTAAAACTAATACTGAAGGACCACAACTTGGCATCAGACTCCTGATCAGCACCCCTCTTTTTCCAAAGACGTGCAGGCCATGGGTGTTATTATTCTCAGTGCTGTTATGCCATATTCTTCCATTGCCTCAACATTCTCTGCATGCACAGTACAGAAATCAGAGACAAATACCAGAACATTGTTCAGGGTAGAGTCCTGCACGAAACCAATTTCTAGGACCCAGACCCAATCCGAACCCGCAGCCCGCGACCTGAACTGCAACCCACATATTTTCCCACTTTGATCTACTACCCGACCCTGACCCGCAACTGCCATATCCACAACCCGACTTGCAACCCGCCGACCACCTTCAAACAGGAAGTGATGTTGCTGCAAACTGGAAGTGACGTCATCAAAAGTGGACAGGGACAGAAACAAGTTTTGTAAAACTTTAAAAGGAGATTTTTAGAAAAAGAGGAGCCCCGGCTTGAAGTCTGAAGTAAACGACTGGGGGGAACAGCAGCTATTCTCCATTACCGTTTAAATTAGAAGATGTCCCACTAGTAAAAAGAGTGAAGCCACCAAATAAAACAGTCTATATGCAGTAGAGACAATGAGTTGGTGTCGGGTTATATCTATGTGCTCCCTCAAGATTCCTCTTGATAATTCCCATCAACATCAGCAGGAGCCTTTTAAATCCATCATCTTTGTACAAGCTGGATAGTGGGTCTAAGGAGAACTTTGTCACCCAAAGTGATTAGCTGTCCAACCAACCATGTAACTCCTTCCATGACCCAAAGTCTACTTTTCCCTCATAACTTATATAATGTGGCAAGTAGGTGCCATACAGTCACGTGCCGTTAGCCACATCATTATAATTATAACACCCACAGTGAAATATTCCTTTTTCTAAATATTTGCTCTCAGACTGATCCTCTGTCTCGAAAACCATGAAATATACTCCACAAACCACAACTAGTTTTAGAATTGCTGCCAGTTATTTCAAATTGATTCTTCAGTCTTTTTCTAAATCGCCTTGATGTGTGTGAAATCTGAGCACAACCAACATGATTTACACACTTATCATTCAGCAGAACCTCAATACTGAGCCTTATGACCAACAACTGCAAGTCTTTAGTAGCAGAAATCAGTCAAGTGATGTACTACTGGATCCTGTTCTACTACACTACCTACAGCACAGCTGCACCCCAACAACAGCACAACCACAAAACATGGAGGTGTAATTTCCTAACATGAATCCAACATTAGGATTTCTACCCATAAAGCAAGTTACAACACACGCATAGATAGATAGATAGATAGATAGATAGATAGATAGATAGATAGATAGATAGATAGATAGATAGATAGATACAGTATATATATAGATGATAGATAAATAGATAGATGATAGATAGATAGATAGATAGATAGATAGATAGATAGATAGATAGATAGATAGATAGATAAATAGATAGATGATAGATAGATAGATAGATAGATAGATAGATAATCAATAGATGATAGATAGATAGATAGATAGATAGATAGATAGATAGATGATAGATAGATAGATAGATAGATAGATAGATAGATAGATAGATGATAGAGGATAAATAGATAGATGATAGATAGATTATTATTTTATTATTAACATTTATTTATATAGCGCCACCATACTTTGCAGCGCTGTAAGATAGATAGATAGATAGATAGATAGATAGATAGATAGATAGATAGATGATTCATCTCTTAATTAAAAATGTAATAATACTTATTAACATCCCCAAACATCTAGTATAGGAAATCATATTTTTCTATGAGGAATAATAAACTGTATGATCCTGATGGTGCCCCCCTGGCAGGAGTTATGGCTAGTACTCACACAAAGGCATGGTAGAGCAGTGCCCATCCTCTAGGTCTTTCCAAAGCATCATATATCAAAGTTTGGATCCTCCTATACTTGGCGTTGTTCCTTTTGATGGGTCTGCTACAGCTCAGAGGGGTTTTAGCCAAGAGCCCTATTCCCTGAGGGTTGCGCTTGACGTCTTCCTTCCCAGCTCCCACCAGCAACAAGGTCCCATCCTTATCCACTCCTGCCCCAAGACAGGTTGGTTCACCATCCCCAACATGAGCAGCTTTCTTCTCCACTTGCGCAGCCGAGTGTCTGCTCTTGAGCCCCATGGTGACTGGTCCTGAAAAGTGAGCCTTGGGCAAGCCCGGGGAACCCCAGTGCCATGGTCTGCAATTACATATCCGTCAGGTGAAGGAGCTTGATCTTTGTGATTATCATAACAGGGAATGGCCAACACAACACACAGACGGCCCCTGTCCTCTGCCTTTTTACTCAATCCCCAATCTCAGGTCAGGGAGTGGTCCATTATACATTACAGGCATTCAGAGACCACCTCCCAGACACAGATTCGTTTTGCATTTTTTTGTTCTTGTCCCATCATCCGACGCTCACATGCTCCAAGCAGAGATGTGCAAAGCCCTTAGATGGTGAGAGCCCCCAGAGCATCTCCATAGATACCGAAGTGGTCCATCTCCTACGACTGAGGCTCCTTCCTGATACCAAGCAAAGATGATTCCTGGAGAACCTTCTCTCTTCCTGGTCAGGAAGAACAGACCCCCTGCCCCCTGTTCATGTGCGTGTGATGGAAGAGGGTGGGCTTCCCATAAAGAAAGGAATATGCATGGAATCAGCTGCCACTCATTCATTGATTCATTGCTTTGCTGGAGCCCAGCCTTCCGCGGTGCTTCTCTGAGCTGTCTGAGGAAGAGATTGAGGGAGCAGAGGAAGGAGGAGAGAGAAGGAGGGGCTGTCACGTAATAATAACACTGAACTGAATGTACAGAGACAAGTGAGCGCAGGGATGGAGAGAGCTGAGCTCACACAGATATGGAGAGAGCACTAAGCGAGCCCTTCCCAATGAGATCACATTGTGCTGCTCAAATGCAGGACATTATTCTCTATTCTGTAACAGAGCCAGTGCCATTATTAGACTGGGGCATGACTGCATTTCCCAGAGGCTATTGGGGGATGCTGGGAGTTTATTTGTAACAGCATCTACTGATGGGGGGGTGCAATAATAACATCGTAATAATGTGCCAGCTGATATCAGAGGGATACACTTACTGTATATAGGCAATAGTATTGTAAAATGTAAATTATGTTCTATCTATACAGGTCTGGGAACTCACTCATGCATTATAAGCGATAATGTACCCCCTACTGTAAATGATAAGGATATTAGAAGTTACTGAGGGGTTGTTCTGTGACCATATAAAGGCACAAGGCTGCAGGCTGAGTTATACAGGGAACTCTGAGTATCACTCATGTATTATAAGGATAATGTACCCCCTACTGTAAATGATAAGGATATTAGAAGTCACTGAGGGGTTGTTCTGTGACCATATAAAGGCACAAGGCTGCAGGCTGAGTTATACTGGGAACTCTGAGCATGAGTGATATAATACATGAGTGATACTCAGAGTTCCCTGTATAACTCAGCCTGCAGCCTTGTGCCTTTATATGGTCACAGAACAACCCCTCAGTGACTTCTAATATCCTTATCATTTACAGTAGGGGGTACATTATCCCTTATAATACATGAGTGATGCTCAGAGTTCCCTGTATAACTCAGCCTGCAGCCTTGTGCCTTTATATGGTCACAGAACAACCCCTCAGTGACTTCTAATATCCTTATCATTTACAGTAGGGGGTACAGTATCCCTTATAATACATGAGTGATGCTCAGAGTTCCCTGTATAACTCAGCCTGCAGCCTTGTGCCTTTATATGGTCACAGAACAACCCCTCAGTGACTTCTAATATCCTTATCATTTACAGTAGGGGGTACATTATCCCTTATAATACATGAGTGATACTCAGAGTTCCCTGTATAACTCAGCCTGCAGCCTTGTGCCTTTATATGGTCACAGAACAACCCCTCAGTGACTTCTAATATCCTTATCATTTACAGTAGGGGGTACATTATCCCTTATAATACATGAGTGATACTCAAGGTTCCTTGTATAACTCAGCCTGCAGCCTTGTGCCTTTATATGGTCACAGAAAAACCCCTCAGTGACTTCTAATATCCTTATCATTTACAGTAGGGGGTACATTATCCCTTATAATACATGAGTGATACTCAGAGTTCCCTGTATAACTCAGCCTGCAGCCTTGTGCCTTTATATGGTCACAGAACAACCCCTCAGTGACTTCTAATATCCTTATCATTTACAGTAGGGGGTACATTATCCCTTATAATACATGAGTGATACTCAAGGTTCCTTGTATAACTCAGCCTGCAGCCTTGTGTCTTTATATGGTCACAGAACAACCCCTCAGTGACTTCTAATATCCTTATCATTTACAGTAGGGGGTACATTATCCCTTATAATACATGAGTGATACTCAGAGTTCCCTGTATAACTCTACCTGCAGCCTTGTGCCTTTATATGGTCACAAAAGCCCTAAGTGACTTCTCATATCATTATCATTTACAGTAGGGGGTAACCCACCACAACTCTTGCCATATTTAATGCTGGAAGTGCAAACGGAAACTGACACACCTCAAGCTCCTCTGAGCTCACTGGAGCACTGCTAATGTGGAACAGCAATATACATTAGTATAGACATTAGTGCTCATCCATATTTACTAAATGCTTCATCCATTAAAGGCTGATTGTGTCTTTGTGGGGCTAATTACCTCCCATGTTACTACTCATAATGTAGAGAGTCTCTCTGATTTCTATACAATGTATAATTCCTGAGAAAACATAACCAGGGCCCCCTTGCTAAACTGCTAAACAGCGACTAAATTATTATTATTATCATCAACAAACAAGGCTCCATGACATCTGGCAGAGGCTTTACAAGAGTTGATTGTATGTAATTGTGCCTTGCAGAGACCACATGAGACATACAGACTTTATATTCCCCAGGCACCAGGGTGTTAATGTCGGCTGCACCATCTCTTTCTATTCACCTACCCGGCACTTTAGCTTTGAGTATCCAGAGCTGGGACATAGGAAGGCTCAATGGGCAATTATCCAGCCTCATCGCTGCTTCATACCCTACTGATGCTCATCCTATCCCATGTTTATGCTATGAGTGGCTAAACTGTTAGCTCTTGTTCAAGTGTGGTGGGTCCAAAACATTGTCAGGGTTCAGTTACCCATAGCAACCAGCTGTCTTCTTTAATCAAACACTCGAAATTACCTTCCCAAAAAATATAAGGATTCGAAAACCATGAGGACACAATTTGCAAGTGACTCTTAGGTCTCCCACCGGGCCCTTTATATTGCTGGGGCCCCATCTGCTGCTTTATTTCCTGTATTGATTTTGACATGATGGTTCAAACTGCACAACAGTAAATGCAAAACCCGTTGCTACTGGTTACTAGACCAGGTCCAGCTGTGCCACTATTATTACACATCCCTCCCAAATTACTTTTTTAATTTTTTTGTCCCCTCTGAGAGGCTTCACAGGGCTACCATCACAAATCATGGGGACCCATGCAACTTGGTTAGAAGGGCCCTTCCCATGGGGCCCCTAGTTATAATTCCACCACCCATCTGGGCCAAGGGTTGGACTTAGTTGGCGAGACACATCCAATAACCCAATGGGCCCCATCAGTTAAGGGCCCTGCCGACCCAGACCCACTCACTGGCTGAAAAAACCCTGGATGCCGGCGCTCCTGCCCTCCCATCATGGCCCCTATCGCAGCCGCAAAAAGAATAAGGTGCACTAATGGCGGGTAAAGGGGGGTTGTGGCTGGGGCAGAAGGGAGTTGCGGATGGGGCAGGGCACCAAGGGAGTTGAAAGGGGGTTGTGGGCCCCAGACCCCCCAGTTCAATGCTGCCTGGACCTTCAAGGTGGTGGACCTTCCAACTTAATAGAATGGGGCCCCAATAAAACACCACCTTCCTCTGGCTGAATTACAAATCAGGTAGAATTTAGAGATGGAGCAATAGCTATCCCAGCCAGGAAGGATTTCAATGGGAGGAATCATAAGGCACGAAAAAAGTCTATTGGAAAGAGAAATATTATTCCATTTGGGCTGATATTCGTCTTTCATAAAGCACATAGAGTTTTTACAGCTCTGGAGGTGTCTGGTGATTTATATAAACTCTACTTCAGCAAAGTCTATGCTAATGTTTAGGACATATCCAAAAAAAGACACTTTACTGGGACTAACGCATTGCATAAAATACGATTTTTTTTTCTTTATGCCTTTAGTTGTGGTGAGGCCCAAGGCCGAACTTAAAGGAAGCCCATACCAAACTGACATAAGCTGCTGCAGATAGCTCCATAATGATATGGGACGTGCCAGTCAGTTGAACTGAAGAAGCTGCTCGGATGAGTAGTGAAAAGTCTTCAATGATTAATCAGCAAGTCCAGTTGTTCTAGATTTACTTCTACTGAATACAACATGACCCGGATGAATGAAAAACCTCATACTCGTCATACCAGCAAGTTTAATGAAGGCTCTCTAGTGATGTTGTCCACTCTGGAAATGTCCAACGTGACCACCATAATTATGGTACCCGCATCTGATGGATGAGGATTCAGAGCTTGGGGCAGTGTAGGCTTTAGGCAAACTGGGGACAAGGGAGCCCATGATTGAGAGTTGTACAGAACAAGGATTGAACCTTATACCAAATGACTTTAGGTCAAAAAGGAGACTGTGATAGGGAAACAGTTCATAGAGCAGCCTTAAAGGAGAATTCAACTCGTAAAAAAAAAAAAAAACCTACCCCCCTACTCTACGTAGATCCCCGTACCTCCTCCCCCTCAGCCTACCTGGTACCTGGGGCAAATGCCCCTAACCTTTTACTTATCCCTCGGTGCAGATTCTGTCCTCGGGAGTTCACGGCCGCCATCTTCTTTTCTTCATTAAATTTTGGAGGCAGACTGTCGTTTTCGGCACATGCGCAGTTGGAGTAATATTCCGGTCCCAAACATCTGCACATTCATTGAAAGTCAAAATAAATTCAGAAATTTTCGTGACATTTTTTTGTGACTTTCGTAGATTTTTGCAATTTCGGCGCATGCGCAGTTGAAGAATATTACTCCAACTGCGCATGTGCCAAAAAAGACGGTCTGCTTCCAAAGTTTAAAGAGGAAAATAAGATGGTGCCCGTGAACTCCAGAGGACAAAATCTACACCGCCGGGCAAGTAAAACTCTAGAGGCATTTCCCCCGGGTACCAGGGAGGCTGGTGGGTAGGGGGTCTACGTAGGGTAGGGTGGTAGGGGGTTTTTATGTTACGGGTTGAATTCCCCTTTAAGCTCCATCTAGGGTTTGTTAGTGGGGTAAATACCACAGTAAAGGCCAAATGGGTTGCTGTTTAGAAGTAGGGCCAACTTTAGCCTCTCCTGAATGAGTCAGCAGCTTACTGGCCAACCCACATAAACGGACAAAACAAAACAGCATCTGATTGGGTTTGGTGCTGTATCATCTGGGAATGCTGGAATCCCCTTGAGATAGGGCATTGGATGAGGTCCTCTCCAGTGTCGGACTGGGATGCCAGGAGCCCACCAGAAAACCTTAGACCATGGGCTCACTTTCCAAACTTTTATTCCTCCTCTCCTCACGCAACCTCTTTATTCTCCTAGTCTTTTATATCTACTTACTATATTCTTTCATTAGTAAGCATTTTTTCCCATAAATAAATACAAAATGACCATGAAATAGACCAAATGGGTAGAAGCAAGAGGCCCACTGACACCTGGGCCCACCGGGAGTTTTCCTGGTATCCCTGAGGGCCAGTCCGACACTGTCCACTCCCAACTGGTCATCACTGGTTCCTATATTAGCCCAATTGGTTGGTGAGGTGTAAAGCCGCCTTTATTCTGCTGATCATTGAATGAGATAATAAATCAGCCAATACCCAATATCCATTAACAGCAATGTGTCCCCAGGTGTACAGCTCAGGAAATCTATCATGAATGTATTACAGGCAGGGGATCCATTATCCGGAAACCCGTTATCCAGAAAGCTCTGAATTACGGAAAGGCTGTCTCCCATAGACTCCATTTTATCCAAATAATTAAATTTTTAGAAAATGATTTCCTTTTTCTGTGTAATAATAAAACAGTAGCTTGTACTTGATCCCAACTAAGATATAATTGATCCTTATTGGAAGCAAAACCAGCCTATTGGGTTTATTTAATATTAACATGATTTTATTGTAGAATTAAGGTATGAAGATCCAAATTACAGAAAGATCCATTACCTGGAATACCCCAGGTCCTGGGCATTCTGGATAACAGGTCCCATACTGTAATAATAAAACAGTAGCTTGTACTTGATCCCAACTAAGATATAATTAATAATAATAAAACCAGCCTATTGGGTTTATTTCATGTTTATATGATTTTCTAGTAGACAAAGGGCAGTGAATAAGATTCAGGAGAATAGTTGTCCAATTGGGCAACTTCATTTTCCGAAGTCGCCTGAAGTTGCCTCATGAGGAAACTTCGGGCGACTTCGGAAAGCTGAAGTGATCCAAGTGCCATCCCACCGGCGATATACATTCTAGTCGGTGGGAAGGAAGTTTGGGGAGATTAGTTGCCCAAAGAAGAAGTGATTTGTCGCTGGGCGAAATAGCAGCGCGTGCCCTGGCCCTTAAGTTATGAAGATCCAACTTATAGAAAGATTTGTTATCTGGAAAACCCCAGGTCCTAAGCATTCTGGATAACAGGTCCCATTCCTGTATATGGATTTGTTTCTCCACTGTATTACTGTATATTTGGAAGTGGGGTTTTAGTTACAATTTTGGAATCATAAAGGAACCCAGCCATCAAACCACGTCAAGTGAAATCCTTATGGGGGGTCCTGACTATCTACCACTGCTCATATTTTTATATGTGTTTATCTGAATGTGTATGCTTTTCTCCAGGGTCTCTAAGGAATCTTTTAGGGGTGTCAAGCATGAAGTGTCCAATTGTCGGGGGACTGGTGAAACAATGAAGTAGAAAAATGTTTTCATGACATGAGGTGGGCACCACAGGGGAGATCTCCAGTATATGGCATCATCAGGTGTCTTATTCTCATAAATGAACATTAAGAGATATTCCCAAGTCTCCGGATAACCCATGTTTCCTACATTCCTAATTAGGTCACGTATTTAATTACCTCTTCCTGCTGTTACATTAGTACGTTAATGAGCTCCTACCAACCGTACTGTACATACATATTCATTATATCCAGCGACGTCTCGCTGTCACACATGCGTTTGGTTTAAGGTCAAAAGTTATACAGCGATGGGACCTGTTTTCTAGAATGCTCGGGACCTGGGGTTTTCCAGACAACAGATCTTTCTGTAATTTGGATCTTAATACCTACTGGAAAATCATGTAAACATTAAATAAACCCAATAGACTGGTTTTGCCTCCAATAAGGATTCATTATATCTTAGTTGGGATCAAGTACAAGCTACTGTTTTATTATTACACAGAAAAGGGAAATCATTTTCCAAAAATGTGTATTATATTGACTATAATGGAGTCTATAGGAGGCATCCTGTAATCCTGAGCTTTCTGGATAACGGGTTTCCGGAAAACAGATCCTATACCAGTATTTGTTAATGTATATGCATTCTATAACATACACACCAATATAGTGATTAAAGAGGGAGCCGTATGAAATATCATTGTTTGGGTGCATGGATTTCTACTGCGCCGTGCAGAATGTAGAGAGGTAGCGGGCATTATCCAATGGGACTAGCTCAGATATCAATCTCTGTTGCTATTGGCTCACAGTATTTACATTCAATTAAATGCAAATGTTCAATGCTTAAATGGATTCCTAGTCTGATGAACAGGACAAACGTTATCCTGCAGAGCTCCAGGGAGGATTTCTGATATAAACAGCAGACTGTGCTGGTCGTCTCTGGAGATATTCTGAATGCCAAAGATTAGTCACAAGCAACAGGTGAATGTTATAGGGGTTTGATTTAAAGAGATTGTTCACCTTTAAATTAACTTTTAGGGCTCTTACACACGGGCGGTTTTTCCTGCGTTCTGGTTTCGTGCGTTCAGCCGCGGTGGAGCGTAGGAGTAGACGCATTTAATTATTGTGAAGGGGGCTGTACTCACACAGACGCATGTAAACACCGAACGCAGGTTGGGACGCAGCATGTTGCATTTTACCTGCGTTCGGAGCTTACGTGCGTCTGTGTGAGTACAGCCCCATTGAAAAGAATTCAGTGTGTCTATTCCTGCACTCCCCTGCGGCTGAATGCATAAAAGCAGAATGCAGGGGAGCGCAGGTACAGGCTCGTCTGTAAGGGCGCCAACACACCGCGGTTTTTCCTGCGCTCCCCTAGGAGTAGACACATTTAATACTGCAGCTCTAACTGTAACAGGAAGAGATCACCTGACCAGAAATACTGCAGCTCTAACTGTAACAGGAAGAGATCACCTGACCAGAAATACTGCAGCTCTAACTGTAACAGGAAGAAGTGTGGAAGCAAAAGACACAACTCTGTCTGTTAATTGGCTCATAAGACCTAACATGTATGGTTTGTTTGTGTGCACCATGAATCATACGATCCCAGGGGGCGGCCCTTATTTTTTAAAATGGAAATTTTCTATTTATGATTACCCAATGGCATATACTAATAGAAAAGTATATTATTATGAAAATGGTTTATTTACATGAAGCAGAGTTTTACATATGAGCTGTTTTATGCAATATCTTTTTATAGAGACCTACATTGTTTGGAGGGTATAGTTTTCCTTTAAGCTTCCATCGAGGCCCTCGGTGCCTATAAAGAACATATGGCCCTGTCTGTCTGTCCTTAATCATTCTCTGCACTGCTTGTCCTGACTACCTGTACTGATGAAACAAAGCAGCAGTAGTTAAATAATTGAAAATATTTAATGAATGTAGTTAGGAATTTACGTGTTTTCATTTACAAAATATTTAAGTTTACTTCCCCTTTAAAAATGACTCGGCGTGTACAGGAATAGAAAAACAAGCCATCAAAGCTTGGATATCTCTGGATAAGACTGCACTGCGGTTGCTGGGGTCAGCGATCCAAAATTGTTATGCAAAACTAACAATTAGGGATGTACTGAATCCAGGATTCGGTTGGGGAGTCAGCCAGGATTCAGCCTTTTTCAGCAGGATTCCGATTCGGTCGAATCCTTCTGCCCGGCTGAACCAAATCTGAACCCTAATTTGAATACGCAATATGCAAATTAGGGGCAGGGAGGGAAATCACATGACTTTTTTTCACAAAACAAGGATGTAAAAAATGTTTAACCCTTCCCACCCCTAATTTACATATGCAAATTAGGATTAGTATTTGGTTTGGTATTCGGCCGAATCTTTCGCAGCTTAATCCATCTAGCCCTGAGCACTTGCTATAGGAGTAACCAGCACAGAAACAAACGATTTACACAAAGAAGGAATATCCCTCTATACAAAGTGGCAGGTGTAAGTGATAGAGACTGGAGTCCATGAATATTCATTAGGATTGAGGCGCTTGGCTTGTACATCAGAGTAACATGGAAATCTATAACTGAGATGGGGAATTTTAGATCTTGATTTGTTTGGAATATTATGAAATAAATAGTGATGCGCGAGCTCCTGAACAAAGTCTTCAGGTCACAGGCGGGTCCGGGTTGAGCTCTTCTACCTCCCAACTGTCCCGTTTTTAGAGGGACAGTCCCTCTTTTGACAGCTCAACACACATTCCCTTGTTTGTACTGGAAAGTCCCGTTTTTCTCTGAACAGCCAGAAAAAGAAACAATATTTCTAACTTAATCGGCCTTTGGCAGAGACAAGGTTCAGATAAAGAGACTTTTGTAACAATTTCGAGATAAGCAAATAAGTAATTGTAACAATATAAGATAACAGGTCCCTTGGGAAAAGTTCGACTCACAGCTTAAAGGGCAATTCACCTTCATTAGCAAAACTGTAATAACTGAAAAAAACACCGAAATATGTTCAGACTTACATAACGTGCAAAATTTTGTAAAATGAACATGGTAATAAGGGGGGGTGGCCACACAAATGGGCGTGGTCAAAATGTTTTCACCGCAATACACGCCCCTATTTTTATTTCCAAAGTGTTGGGAGGTATGTTCTCCTGATCTCCCTGCCCGTAATCTAGCACTGCCGTACATGAGTAGGGTTGCTACATTCTTCTTGAAGAAGACGTAAAGCTTAACTAAAGAAGTAGAAATGTTGTACATGATGTTTTGTGCTTCTGTACCAGCCCAAGGCAACCACAGCCCTTTAGCAGTAAAGATCTGTGTCTCCAAAGATGCCCCAGTAGCTCCCCATCTTCTTTTCTGCTGATTCACTGCACATGCTCTGTGCTGCTGTCACTTACTGAGCTTAGGGAGCCACTCACAATATACAGTACACATAGAATAGAAATGTCACAATATAAGGCTGATTAGTAATTAATACAGATAATTACTACATGGCAGCACAGAAACCAGTGCAATTAGCATCAGAATTTAATAATCAGCAAACCTGTAGCATCAGCTTATATTACAGCCAGGGAAGCTCATTTTCTGCTGGATAATTAGTGACGAGCCCTAAGCTTAGCTTCTCAACAGCCAATCAGAGCCCACTGAGCATGTGAGTGTCACAGACACTTTCCAAGATGGTGACCCCCTGTGACAAGTTTGAAGTCCTGGATCATTGCTGCTATTGACAAACTTTAGCCTCGTGCAATAAGTTCACTATATAATATGGCATTTTTAGCCACATTCATTTTTAGGGATTAGTTCTCCTTTAATTGTTCATTTCTCCATTTAGTTTATTTTATTGTTTCATGTTACCAAATAAACGGGGCAAAAAACATACAATAAATGTAGAAGCTATTATTTTATTCTCTCTTTAAACTGGCAGAGGCGACGAAGATTCGGGCAGCATTGATGTCATGTAACAAGTTAAACACAGATTAGGTTTTTATATGAAAACATTTATATATAAAAGGTAACAGCACAATGAAAATCACAATTAAAAAGTGGTACTTTAAGGGAGTGGTTCACCTTTTACTTTTCAATTGGCCTTAATTTAGTTATTGCATTATTTGCCTTTTTCTTCTGACTCTTTCCAGTTTTCAAATTGGGGTCACTGACCCCATCTAAAAAACAAATGCTCTGTAAAGCTACACATTAAGAGGCAGATTTATCAAGGGTTGAATTTAAAATTCAAATTTTCACCTTGTTTTTTATGGTCAAAACTGTCAAATTCTACTAGGGAGTTATTCAAATTCGGTTCGAGTTTTTTTTAAAAAATGCGAATTAAATTTTTGAGATTTATCATACTCTGGCCTTTTAAGTAGGGATGCACCAAATCCACTGATTTGGATTCGGCGGAACCCCTGAATCATTTGCAAAACTTTCGGGCAAATACCGAACCGAATCCTAATTTGCATATTTGGAAGAGGAAAAAATTTTTTACTTCCTTGTTTTGTGACAAAAAGTCACGCGATTTCCCTTCCCGCTCCTAATTTGCATATGCAAATGAGGAATCGGATTCGGTTCGGCCGGCAGAAAGATTCGGACGAATCCGAATCCTGCTGAAAAAGGCTGAATCCTGGCCAAATCCCGAACTGAATCCTGGATACGGTGCATCCCTACTTTTAAGAATTCGAATTAGACAATATAATTGCTGTTAATGGGTCAATGGGAGACGCCAGGGATCAATTTGTTGTCAAGTTGTTTGCAGCCTTCCTGACATTCGAGTTTTTTTTGGAGAAAAAACTCGAATCAAATTTTTTATATCTGAATCTAATTCAAATCGCGTTTTCGGGTCGATTTAATTCATCCGAGTTTTAAAAATTCAGTTTTTTTAAAATAAATTTCGATTGGTTGAATTTAGAATTTATGGGAGTTTAGGGGAGTTTGTAAAAACTTGCATGAATTCGAAATTTGACCTTTGATAAATGTGCCTCTAGAGGGGCTATTTATCAAAGTCTGAATTTATCTCAATATTTTCTGCTACAAACTCCGATCAAATCCGCTCAGGGTTTTAACACTCATTTATTATTACATTTTCCCGAAAATTTGCTTTCGTGAAAAAAACTGATTTTCACAAATATATTTGGACTTTTTCATCCGATTTTCACGAAATTCACAATTTTTTCATAATTTTCACCTGAAAACTCAAAAAATTCGGGGTATTGCCCGAAACCCATTCCCATTAACTTATATGCAACCTCGACAGGTCTGAGATGCTGGATTTTCAGATTCGGACTTTTCCATCATTCGAAAAATTCGTGATTTTTGCATTCAGAGTTTAGTAAATAACCCCTTATTGTTATTGCTACTTTTTTTTATCACATCTTTCTATTCAGGCCTCTCCTATTCATATTCCAGGCTCTTATTCAAATCAATGCATGGTTGCTAGGGGAATTTGGATCCTAGCAACCAGATTACTGAAATTACAAACTGGAGGACTGTTGACTGTTGAATAAAAAGCTAAATAACTCAAAAACCACAAATAATAAAAAATTAAAACCAATTGCAAATTGTCTCAGAAAAACACTCTCTACATCATACTATAGGTTAATTTAAAGGTGAACAACCTCTTTAATCACATGAGTGGCGGAACGTCTGTGTTATCTATGAAGTCCTCGCTGTCCTCAGTATCTTTGACTTTGTTCTTGTGGAACTGGAGTGGCCCCTGTGCCTGGGTTTTCTTCTCTTGCACAATATTAGCAAAATCCGGGACGGAACAAGCCTTTGGGTCAACTTCTAACTTTTCAAATGTTTTTGAGCTGAAGATAAAAATGTAAAGATCTGGGTTAATCAGGGAGTTTCAGTTGATTTGAGGCAAAGCATTCATTCCCCTAAAGGCTGTTCCTTTCCATTCATCCCAATAATAAGGAGCAGATTTACAGAATGATTGAGATCTGATAACAAGAAATTACATAAAATATATATTTTCTGGGAATTCTCCAATCCTGTTTGACATTAATACTGAGATTGTTAATGGTTTCAGTAAAGTCCTGCCAGACATGAATTCCATCCAAAACCAAGAGAAATGTCTTGTTATCCTAATCAAATGATTTCATCCCCAACTTGACAAAGCTTTTGGATTACGACAAATAAATAATAAATGTGTGTGCAAAATTATTTCTGGAATTTTTAAATATACTAGAACAGTGCTGTCCAACTTCTGTGCTACCGAGGGCTTGAATTTTTCTGGCCTACGTTGTGGAGGAGCAAACTGAGCATGCTCAAGCCCTAGCCCTGGAGGTATAAGATGAAAACAGGAAGTCTGATACAGAAGCCCATGAGTACACAATAGAAGGAAAGAAATGTGATGTTTCTTTTGACAGAGGACTCAGAGCAGCATTACTTTGAGGGGGTTACTGGTGTATTTATATAGACCTTTCTGATAAAGCTTACTTAGGTTTAGCCCTTCCTTCTCCTTTAAGGGAGTGTTTAACAAAATGCAAGGGTGTGGGCCTAGAGCAGTGCTAAAGAATTTGGGTGAATGCTTATTTGGTCTTCTAGATACAAGTGTATGTATGAAAGAAAATTGGCATTCTCCAGAAATCTTACCCCAGCTGGCCTCCAAATGTTAGGGAAAACCTGAAGGGAAAACTCAGCTTGAAGGTCAGTTAGGGTGAGATTTGGGGTGAAAAGCTATATGAAGCCCTAGATCAGGGGTCCCTGACCTTTTTTTTACCCACGAGCCACATTCAAAAGTTGGAGAGCAACATGTGCATTTGTGGGTGCCAAATAAAGGCTGTGATTGGCTAATTGGTAGTCTCTATGAGGACTGGCAGACTACAAAAGACTCTGTTTGGCAATACAACTGGTTTTTATACAACCAAAACTTGCCTCCAAGCCTGGAATTCAAAAATAAGCACCTGCTTTGAGGCCACTGGGATTGATGAGCTCACGAGCCACTGGTTGGGGATCACTGGTTTAGATATTCTTGGAACAGAGGCTGAATGACTGATTGACCAATATTTTCCTATATATGTAACCTTGCAAAAAGCTTAAGGCAGGCATCCCCAACATTTTGAACCCATGAACAACATTCAGAAGTAAAAGGAGTTGGGGAGCAACACTAGCATGAAAAATGTTCTTGGGGTGCCAAATAAGTGTTGTGATTGGCCATTAGGTAGCCCCTATGTGGATTGTAAACCTACATTGAGGCTCCTTTGGCAGTGCACCTGGTTTTTATGCAACCAAAACTTACCTCCAAGCCTGGAATTCAAAAATAAGCTCCTGCTTTGAGGCCACCGGGAGCAACATCCAAGGGGTTGGAGAGCAACATGTTGATCACGAGCTACTGGTTGGGGACCACTGGCTTAAGGGATACCCTGACCAAAGGATGGACTGCCAAAGGGAGGCTTTGAACTACTGATGCACCGATTCCACTATTTTGGATTCGGCCGAACACCCGAAACATTCGCGAAAGATTCGGGCCAATACCAAACCGAATCCTAATTTGCATATGCAAATTAGGGATGGAAAGGGGAAACCATTTTTTACTTCCTTGTTTTGTGACAAAAAGTCACATGATTTCCCTCCCCGCCCCATCATTTGCATATGCAAATTAGGGTTCAGATTTGGGTTGGCCGGGTAGAAGTATCCGGCCGAATCCGTATCCTGCTGAAAAAGGCAGAATCCTGGCCGAATGCTAGAACCAAATCCTGGATTCGTTGCATCCCTACTTTGAACCGAAGAGAATGGTATTAATCCTGTTTCAATAAAATAGCTGGCACGGAGTTAGACACAGGTAATCGGATCGGAGCAGATCATAACTACCTGAATTCAATAGATTCCCAGAGCCTAAACTCATCGATTCTGGCAGAACCAATGTACAAAGATTTTGACTCGCAGTCAGTCTCAGGCAATTACACTCGGATGGAACGTGTGTGTCTCCCTGGGATACTGCTGAGCAGTATTTGCTCTATCCTATTGATTAATATCTGCACATTTAAATGATTCCAGTGCCAATCAATAAGAAGGAGGTCCCTACACCAAGGATCTTAACATCAATTTCCTTCTGTTTCCCCAAATCAAATGTTTTTCATTTGAAATAAGATTAATTATAGGGAGGGGGGGATGAGATAGGCAGAAATACACTATGGCAGACTGAGCAATATCTATTATGTGCTTCCCAAACATCCCTCTCAAATGAAATGGCCATTGTCACTAATTCAATTCCTTCAAGAAGAAAAAGTACTTAAAGGGATTCTGTCACGATTTTTATGGTGCAGTTTTTATTTCTAAATTACAATGTTTACACTGCAAATAATTCACTCTACCATATGAAATTTCATTCCTGAACCAGAAAGTGTGTTTTTTTTTAGTTGTAATATTGGTGTGTAGCTGCAGCTCAGGTCATTTTGCCTGGTCATGTGCTTTCAGAAAGAGGCTGTTGTTTCTCCTACTCAATGTAACTGAATGTGTCTCAGTGGGACCTGGATTTTACTTTTGAGTGCTGTTCTTAGATCTACCAGGCAGCTGTTATCTGGTTACCTTCCCATTGTTCTGTTGTTAGGCTGCTGGGGGGAAAGGGAGGGGGTGATATCACTCCAACTTGCAGTACAGTAGTAAAAAATGACTGAAGTTTATCAGAGCACAAGTCACATGACTGGGGGCAGCTGGGAAACTGACAATATGTCTAGCCCCATGTCAGATTTCAAAATTAAATATAAAAAAATCTGTTTGCTCTTTTGAAAAATGGATTTCAGTGCAGAATTCAGCTGGAGCAGCACTATTAACTGATGTGTTTTGAAAAAAAAACATGTTTTCCCATGACAGTATCCCTTTAAGGGAATTGTTCAGTGTAAAAATAAAAACTGGGTAAATAGATAGGCTGTGCAAAATAAAAAAATGTATCTAACAAAGTTAGTTAGCCAAAAATGTAATGTATAAAGGCTGGAGTGACTGGATGTCTAACATAATAGCAAGAATACTACTTCCTGCTTCGCAGTTCTCAGTTTCCACTGATCAGTGAATTGGGGGGGGGGGGGCGACATAACTGTTGCTTTTGAATCAGAGCTGAATGCTGAGGATCAAATGCAAACTCACTGAACAGTTATGTCCCATGTGGCCCCCCTTAAAGTCGCTGACTAACTCAGAGTTAGAGAGCTGAAAGCAGGAAGTAGTGTTCTGGCTATTATGTTACACATCCAGTCACTCCAGCCTTTATACATTACGTTTTTGGCTAACTAACTATATTAGAAACATTTTTTATTTTGCACTGACTATCTATTTACCCAGTTTTTATTTTTACACTGGACTGTTCCTTTAAGGACTCAGAGAAAAGGAAAAGTGGAGGATCAATATAAAAGGTGCACGGGTGATTCTGACTCCACAGCCACTTCCTGTATGTACAATCATTATGTTATGAGCAATAGTCTGGGAGTATGAATTAGCACATACACATTGGTGCAAAGCAGCTGAGCAGTGTAACAGCATCTGTGGGTTGGTTTATTAATAGGGGATATCATTATGGAGGGGTGCCCATGTGCTGCCCCTAACATGTCAAATACACTTTGTACCCACTTGCACAGACTTCCACTAAATTCTAGAGTTGCAAAAATGTTCACCTCCCTTGTATCCCTACTCTGGGTATTGAGTAGCACCACCAACTAATTACCCACAAGGCCACAGTTGCAGCCTATATCCAAATGAACAGTAAACAGCCTTATTTACAGGAGAGCTTTCTCGTCAATATACTCATTTGCCTGTGTACATTGTCACCATAGATTTATGTTGCACTCGTTAGCTCACGTTCCTCTAGTGTATTGGCTTTAGTATGGAGATTGGTGCTTGGAATCCAGAAGAAGTTAAAATTCCCCCATGGAAATGCTTTGGAGACTAGTCCATGGGGATCTAGATATCCGGCTGCACTAAATCATTTGTATAATGCTACACTACTTTTTGACAATTTTTCCTTTTTCTCTCTGTGATAATAAAACAGTACCTTGTACAAGTCTGCGATCCGTTATCCAGAAAACTATTATCCAGAAAGCTCCAAATTACTGAAAGGTCATCTCCCATAGACTCCATTTTATCCAAATAATCCATCTTTTAAAAATGATTTCCTTTTTCTGTGTAATAATAAAACAGTAACTTGTACTTGATCCCAACTAAGATATAATTAATCCTTATTGGAAGCAAAACCAGCCTATTGGGTTTATTTAATGTTTACATGATTTTCTAGTAGACTTAAAGGGATCCTGTCATCGGAAAACATGTTTCTTCAAAACGCATCAGTTAATAGTGCTACTCCAGCAGACTTCTGCACTGAAATCCATTTCTCAAAAGAGCAAACAGATTTTTTTATATTCAATTTTGAAATCTGACATGGGGCTAGACATTTTGTCAATTTCCAGCTGCCCCCAGTCATGTGACTTGTGCCTGCACTTTAGCAGAGAAATGCTTTCTGGCAGGCTGCTGTTTTTCCTTCTCAATGTAACTGAATGTGTCTCAGTGGAACATGGGTTTTTACTATTAAGTGCTGTTCTTAGATCTACCAGGCAGCTGTTATCTTGTGTTAGGGAGCTGTTATCTGGTTACCTTCCCATTGTTCTTTTCTTTGGCTGCTGGGGGGGGGGAAGGGAGGGGGTGATATTACTCCAACTTGCAGTACAGCAGTAAAGAGTGATTGAAGTTTATCAGAGCACAAGTCACATGACTTGGGGCAGCTGGGAAATTGACAATATGTCTAGCCCCATGTCAGATTTCAAAATTAAATATTAACAAATCTGTTTGCTCTTTTGAGAAATGGATTTCAGTGCATAATTCTGCTGGAGCAGCACTATTAACTGATTTTTTTTCCCATGACAGTATCCCTTTAAAGTATGAAGATCCAAATTACAGAAAGATCCATTATCCGGAAAACCCCAGGCCCTGAGCATGCTGGATAACAGGTCTCATAACTGTATTTTATCTCAGCTAAGATATAATTAATCCTTATTGGAAGCAAAACCAGCCTATTGGGTTTATTTAATGTTTAATTGATTTTTAGTAGACTTATGGTCTTACTAAAAGATCCCATATCCAGAAAACCCCAGGTCTTGAGCATTCTGGATAAGTGGTCCCATACCTGTAATATCTCTCACTGGTAAGAACTATATTTAGAGGTAAAGCCTATACAGGTATGGGAACTGTTATCCAGAATGCTCGGAGCCTGGGGCGTTCTGGATAAAGAATTTTCCATAATTTGGATCTTCATACCTTATTAAGTCTACTAGAAAATCATATAAACATTAAATAAACCCAATAGGCTGGTTTTGCTTCCAATAAGGATTAATTATATCTTAGTTGGGATCAAGTACAAACTACTGTTTTATTACAGAGAAAAATGACCTTTTAGTAATTTAGAGCTTTCTGGTTAACGGGTTTCCAGATAACGGATCCCATAGCTGTATTTCGTTTCAGTTAGGGATGCACCGAATCCACTATTTGGGATTCGGCCGAATCCCCAAATCCTTGATGAAAGATTTAGCTGAATACCGAACCAAAAGCGAATCTTAATTTGCATATGCACATTGGGGGCAAGAAAGGAAAAAGTGGAAAAAATTCTTCTTTTGTGACGAAAAGTCCTGTGATTTCCCTACCCACCCCTAATTTACATATGCAAATTAGGATTCGGCTCAGCCAGGCACAAGAATTCAGCTGAATCTGAATCCTCTAGAAAAAGGCCGAATCCATAACTGAATCCTGGATTCGGTGCATCCCTAGTTTCAGTGAAAGGATATTATGTGTGAAAAAAGTTATGCCAAGCTCATAATGTATTTTTTCCAAAGACTCATTTAAAAATGCAATGAAAGGTGATGTGCATGATTTTTTTTACCCACAATGCAACTTGTATTCCCACTATTCCAGAGAGAGAGAGAGAGAGAGAGAGAGAGGTGCAATTTCCACACAGTCTGTGTTAATTAATAGAATATGGAATTAATAATGGAATTAGCGCAAGTCAGCGGCACCTATTATTCAAGCCAAATGGGAGCACCGAGAAATTGTCCCTAAGATCCCAAACATTGTGAATATTATCAGCAGGAAGCCTCTATGTCGTGGCCTTTCTCTTCTGGTAGTTACCAGTTACTAGGACTCCCTGAGATCTTCATATAGACAAGTGGTGCAGATGTTGTCTAATCTACATTCATGGATAATAAAAGGCATTGTGTGTACCCATTCTACATACACGGAGTAGTGGTTAGCTGGAAAGTGATAGAGATAATGTGGTATTACCATTTCGGGGGATTCTTGCGCGTCTGTTCCTCCACCACTGGGGATTTGGCTCTTTTCGTCTGAATTACTCCTATTGCCTGTAAAGAAAATGTTTAAAGGAGACATACAGGATAAATGGAAAAAAACAAAACAAAAATTTGTAGCCAAAGATGTATACTTTATGGTGTAGGTCTCACATTGTGCTAAACATTAATATTGTTTTCAAAAATGTCCCCTTTATTGGAGCTCTCCATTAGGGTTGCCACCTTTTTTATTGTTGCGAAAACGGGCGGGGGGGGGCAGGTAGTGACATCAGGGGGCGGGTTGGTGATGTTGGGGGCGGGACTGCTGACGTGGTGATCAGTGATTGGCTGATCGCCATGTCATTCACTTCAATATCCTTGTAAGGCGCCCCGGAAGACGCATTCTTACCTTCAGACGCAATGGTCCCGGGTGCCTCTGGGCGCAAGTATGGGAAGACGCGCAATGGCAGCACTGACGCGCAATGGCAGCACTGACGCGCATGCGCAATAATGGTGTGTCGTGATGTCCGTGGATGCGCTGACGTCACGTATGGTGCCAAATTCAAATACTAAAGGGCACATTTGGCTTGTATTGAGTGCCCAAGCTGGCTCTCAGTTTCCTGACTGCAGCTAAAGCCTTTATTGATTGGATCTTCTGAATTTTGAACCTTTTTGCCTGTCTTCTGACCTCCGAACCTTGCCGCCTGCCTTTTGACCCTCTGCTTGTCTATGACTTGTCTCTGATATCCTTGGCCGTGTTGAAGATACCCGCCTATTCCGCAGCAGAAAGTTTCAGGGCCCCAAAAGGGCGTCTGTAAAAACCGGATTTAGGTGGGGCTCTCCGACTACACCTAAAGGGTATATTTTGTCGGTCCTTGGGCTCTTATTTCCTACAGACTGTAACAATCCTGTCCGGATTTCCAAACTTTTCACTTCGGCAGCCCTTCCAAAAACTGGGCTGTCCTGGCAGGTGGCAACCCTACTCCCCATAGATGCTCTATGGTCCCTGGTCATGTTTCTAACGGGGGGTGGCCGTGTCCTAACGGCCCCTGCCAAAAGAACAGTAGGAGGGGGACAGCCAATCACAGCCCTGCAGTCACACAAGCAAAGACAGGCTTCAGTTCCCTATCAGGTCAGTCTAGCTGCTGATTGGTTGCTGTGCTACAGTGCAGTGTGCTGAGTGCAGTCGGCTTCCCTTCACAGCCTGGGAAAGGAGGCAGCAGGAAGTGGAACAGATGGGCGGGACTAGTAGGGATTTTGCAGAAATGTTAAATAAAGTAACCATAAACACAACTTTTTCAAACACATTCATTCTATATCTAAGAGTTTAATGCACTGGCACATTCTTGTTTTTAACATAATATGTCTCCTTTAAAGGTACAAATGTAGTGGTTAGCACAGAGCAAATAGGCGAGCATGAACCTACCACTGAAATCTGGACAAACAATACATTACAATATATGATCAGATCACAACATTCCTGGTTATAATGGAGGGGGGATACATTGTTAGTTGTGGTTGAAAAAAAGACCAAAGTCCATCAAATTCAACCCCTCCAAAACCTCAGAGCACATTTATACACATACAGTACCTATCTATACACTCACATGTAGAAGAGGGCCTCAATAGAAAGATGAATAATAAAAAGCAATTAATTTGTAGCCTTACAGAGCATTTGTTTAAGTGATAACCATTTAAAATCTGGAAAGAGTTAGAAGAAGGCAAACAATTCAAAAACTATAAAAAAAAATAAAAAAAATTGAAGACCAATTGAAAAGTTTCTTAGAATTGGCCACTCTGTAACATACTCAATAAAGGATATACTTTAATAAAGGATAATGATATAAATGTACTATAGCTGTGTTTATGCCAAATGGATATCTCAAGTAATCCCATAAACTAGGGATGCACCGAATCCAGGATTCGGGCAGGATCTGGCCTTTTTTTAGAAGAATTCGGATTTGCCCGATTCCTTTTGACCGGCTGATCCAACTCTTAATTTGCATATGCAAATTAGGATTCGGTTCGGTATTCGCCCGAATCTTTGGCGAAGGATTCGGAGGTTCGGCCAAATCCAAAAAAGTGGATTTGGTGCATCCCTACCATAAACCAGCAGCTGCTGTTGCTACGTTGCTAGGTGCAATTATAGCGAAGAAGCTCAAGGAAACCTTAATTTCTGTTTATTTTACAGCAATAACTGCATCTTTATTTATGCTTTAGTCAATAAGGAGTCCTTGCATTTACTAACACTCATATTGTGAGGCTCAGGGGGTCTATATATCTGTCAGGATTCAAGTAAACTCCTCTAATCACAGGACATCAATAATCCAGTGTATGTAACTATGGACTAATCCTGTGACTCTTCTCATACAAATACCCAGAAAGCAGAATCGAAAAGATGGGTTTTTTCTCTGTCGGTATATAAACACCAGCGGAGAATACAACTTGTCTGTCATTAGCTTTCTTGATGGCCGTTCAGCTGTACTAATGTGCAAACAAAGCAAAGATACTTTTTGTATTTTATTCATTGAATAATGCACATTGTTTTCAGCCACAAACACTGTTTATTTAACACAATGGCCCTTTAAAGCGTTTGCTTACCTTTGAGTTAACGTTTAGTATGACGAAGAGAGTGATATTCTGAGACAATCTGCAATTGGTTTAATTGGGACGTGACGTCAAAGGAGGCGGGCGTGACTTCAAAGGGGCGGGGCCACGCGACGGAGACCCGCGGATGATAGAAAAGGCAAAAAAAAAAGGTAAATTGCAGGGGATTGGGGGCAGGCCGAGGGCTCCTTTTGATTGTATTACAAATTTACCGGCAGCTACATTGCCGGTAAATTTGTAATACCAGCCCCGGCCTTGGCAGGTATTTTACCGGCCGGGTGGCAACCCTAGACTGGAATATGAATAGGAAAGGCTTGAATACAAAGATAAATAACAAAAAGTAGCAATAACAATAAGGGGGTTATTTACTAAACCTCAAATTTTATTGGTTGGTTTTTTGAGACAAAAACTAAATTTTTTCGTGGGGAAAAAAAATTGAAGTTTTCATGGTCTGCGCTGGTTTTAGGCCAAAAATCAGACTTTTTGGGGGGTTTTGGGCAAAAACACGAAAAAAAATCGAGCCAATTGGTGAAAGAAGCCAAAAACGTTTTTTTTTGAATTTGGGTTATTTCATTCATAAATAAGGTCAAATAGAACATGGGAGCTTGGTTGTGGTTTTTTAAATAAAATATGAGATAAATTAGAATTTTAGTAAATAATCCCCTGAATGAGTAGCTTTACTGAAATATGAATATGAGAAGGTGTGAATAGAAAGATGAGTAATTAAAAGTAGCAATAACAGAAGTAGAAGGCAAATAATTCAAAAACTATAAAAAAAAGAAAAAAATAAGACCATTTGAAAAGTTGCTTAGAATAAGCCATTCTATAAGATATTAAAAGTTAACTTAAAGGTGAACCACCCCTATAACATAAGAGACAACTGAGGTGCTGTTACCAAAGAAAGTTCTCATAGTTGAAATCAAATTTCTGATCTAGTCAAACTGTGAAGCATTAGTGATTAATAAGGATCTGCCTTCAATAAACCCCCCATGCTAATCAGCAGCCCCCTAATTACTGAGAGGATGGGAGTTTGTTTCTAATTAACTTATTTCCACTGTGGACTTTTTCATTTGCCAGAGAAGAAAGTATTAGGTTTCCATGGGAATAAAAAAAAGTGATGCCTTGTAATTTGTTTCAGAAAACCTGAATACTCAACTGAACAAACATCCTGTATGTATAATATAATCCCACTTACTATCATAAGAGATAATGTACCTCCTATTGTAAATGCTAAGGATATTAGAAGTCACTGAGGGGTTGTTCTGTGACCATATAAAGGCACAAGGCTGCAGGCTGAGTTATACAGGGAACTCTGAGTATCACTCATGTATTATAAGGGATAATGTACCCCCTACTGTAAATGATAAGGATATTAGAAGTCACTGAGGGGTTGTTCTGTGACCATATAAAGGCACAAGGCTGCAGGCTGAGTTATACAGGGAACTTTGAGTATCACTCATGTATTATAAGGGATAATGTACCCCCTACTGTAAATGATAAGGATATTAGAAGTCACTGAGGGGTTGTTCTGTGACCATATAAAGGCACAAGGCTGCAGGCTGAGTTATACAGGGAACTCTGAGTATCACTCATGTATTATAAGGGATAATGTACCCCCTACTGTAAATGATAAGGATATTAGAAGTCACTGAGGGGTTGTTCTGTGACCATATAAAGGCACAAGGCTGCAGGCTGAGTAATACAGGGAACTCTGAGTATCACTCATGTATTATAAGGGATAATGTACCCCCTACTGTAAATGATAAGGATATTAGAAGTCACTGAGGGGTTGTTCTGTGACCATATAAAGGCACAATGCTGCAGGCTGAGTTATACAGGGAACTCTGAGTATCACTCATGTATTATACGGGATAATGTACCTCCTACATATCGGCTACCAAATAGCCAATAACAGCCCTTATTTGACACTTGAGTTGTTCCCCAACTCTTACATTTGAATGTGGCCCACGGGTAAAAAGGTTTGGCGACCAGTGCACTAGACTAGAGAATCCTAATTTTATCCAAGTTGTCCCTTACCACCCCTTTTGAGAGGAATAAGCAAACACAGTCTGGCCCCACTGCAGGATGCAAACTATAAGGCTCATTCATGTGAACTCCCATAAACTTGAAAATCAACCATTCAAAATTCATTATAAAAATCAAATCTTTTTAAAACCGGAGTGAATAGGATCGACCTGAAAACTCGAATTGAATTTGATTCGAATTTTAAAAACCCGATTTCAATGTCAGGAAGGCTGCAAATAACTCCAAATTGATCCCAGGACCTCTCCCATTGACTTAAACAGTAATTCGGCAGCTTTTTAGGCGGCAAATAGTCAAATTCAAGTTCTTAAAGTATGATAAATATCAAAACCCAAATTCAAATTTTTTGAAAAACTTGAATCAAAGTTGAATAAGTCCCTAGTCGAATTTGACAGTTTTGACCATAAAAAAGTCGAAAATATGAAATTCGAATGTTAAATTCTTGATAAAGCAGTTGACACTTACACTTTCATCTGCTGTATATAAGAGTTGTGCTCATGGGAGACATAAAGTTTGCCAAGGTTTCTGTTTCGGCCATATTTCTAACAAGGCCACACTTGCTTGAGAAACTGTGATATATATATATATATATATATATAAAGCAACCCTGACGCCAACCAATATATTTCATGGTAATGCTTGTCTGCACATCTGAGCCCACAACCAATCAGCCTTCCTATTAAGTCCAAATAAAATCTAATAGGCCGTGACCTCTTGCACCTTGTAATTAAAACAACAGCTGTTTGTCAATTTCAGTGCTCATAATGAATGACTGAGGCCCTTCTGCTTCCCGTTATCCATACTGTATATGTATCTCCCATTTAACCAAACTGAATCTTTTGAAGATTAAAATATTAGAATAACCTAATTCCGCCCGGCTACGGCTTTTATCTCTAAGCCGTGCAAGTGTTTTACAAATAACTAAAGAGTATGTGGATTTGGATCGATAATCAAGAAGGAACTTAATAAAAGATGCAGCACAAAGACAGTGAATGACAGCAGGAGATGAGATAAATGGAGAAAGGAGAACAGTTAACGCTTTCCACCAATGAATTATCCATCTGCTAACCCTGAGCGCTGCAAGATTTAGAGCTTTAGCACTCAAGGCTGAGTTTGGGGGGTGCAAAATAGAGGGGACTTCCTAAGCTGTACATATAAAGTAGCAGTAGTAGGCAGGATGGTTGAAGATATTGCGGAACAAGATGGCGCCAGTAATGCAAAATGAAGACAGTAGAGCAAGACAAATACAAAAATATTATACATCAGTGGATGGAATGCAACCCCCCAAAAGCTGTTGTAGGTGCTAAGACCTTTAGTTTATCAATAACTGAAAACCTAGGTTTGACCTTCTAAAAGTAATAGTATATTATTAAGTTAAAGGGATACTGTCATCGGAAAACATGTTTTTTTCAAAACACATCAGTTAATAGTGCTACTCCAGCAGAATTCTGCACTGAAATCCATTTCTCAAAAGAGCAAACAGATTTTTTTATATTCAATTTTGAAATCTGACATGGGGCTAGACATTTTGTCAATTTCACAGCTGCCCCCAGTCATGTGCACTTTAGGAGAGAACTGCTTTCTGGCAGGCTGCTGTTTTTCCTTCTCAATGTAACTGAAAGTGTCTCAGTGGGACATGGGTTTTTACTATTGAGTGTTGTTCTTAGAACTAACAGGCAGCAGTTATCTTGTGTTAGGGAGCTGCTATCTCGTTACCTTCCGATTGTTCTTTTGTTTGGCTGCTGGGTGGAAAAAGGGAGGGGGTGATATCACTCCAACTTGCAGTACAGCAGTAAAGAGTGATTGAAGTTTATCAGAGCACAAGTCACATGACTTGGGGCAGCTGGGAAATTGACAAAATGTCTAGCCCCATGTCAGATTTCAAAATTGAATATAAAAAAATCTGTTTGCTCTTTTGAGAAATGGATTTCAGTGCAGAATTCTGCTGGAGCAGCACTGTTAACTGATTCATTTTGAAAAAAAAAAGAATTTTTTTCCCATGACAGTATCCCTTTAAGGCTATTATGGGGGAATGTAATATGTTTCATCAGTTTAAAAAACAAAACATTAACAAAGACCATTGTGAATGTTATCGACCATGTTTGTGTCTTTTTTGACAAATTACAAACAGGAGAGCTGCTGAATAAAAAGCTAAATAACTAAAAAAACACAAATAAAAAATGAAAACCAACTGCAAATTGTCATAGAATATTACTCTCTACGTCATACTCAAAGTTATCTCACAGATGAATATACCCTTTAATGCAACACATTTATATGGTAATCTCCTCTGCTGTGTGGCAGTGCTAAAGCAGTAGAGTAGGATAGCAAGATGGCGACATATCTCAGTTGTTAGTCTGTGGTTCAGCTGTTGTTCACGTGGCATTTCCCAGCACCCCACCACAACAGCCAAAGGGCTCCTTTGCTTTTCAACTTGTTTATTAATGACCTGGAGGTGGGCATTGAAAGTACTGTTTCTATTTTTGCAGATGATACTAAATTGTGCAGAACTATAGGTTCCATGCAGGATGCTGCCACTTTACAGAGAGATTTGTCTAAACTGGAAAACTGGGCAGCAAACTGGAAAATGAGGTTCAATGTTGATAAATGCAGGTTATGCACTTTGGCAAAAATAATATAAATGCAAGTTATACATTAAATGGCAGTGTGTTGGGAGTTTCCTTAAATGAGAAGGATCTTGGGGTTTTTGTAGATAACAAGTTGTCTAATTCTGGGCAGTGTCATTCTGTGACTACTAAAGCAAATAAAGTTCTGTCTTGTATAAAAAAGGGCATTAACTCAAGGGATGAAAACATAATTATGTCTCTTTATAGGTCCCTGGTGAGGCCTCATCTGGAGTATGGGGGCAGTTTTGGACTCCAGTCCTTAAGAGGGATATAAATGAGCTGGAGAGAGTGCAGAGACTAAGTGCAACTAAATTGGTTAGAGGGAGGGAAGAGTTAAATTATGAGGGGAGACTGTCAAGGTTGGGGTTGTTTTCTCTGGAAAAAAGGCGCTTGTGAGGGGACATGATTAGACTTTACAAGGACATTAGAGGACATTATAGACAAATAGCAGGGGACCTTTTTACCCATAAAGTGGATCACCGTACCAGAGGCCTCCCCTTCAGACTAGAAGAAAAGAACTTTCATTTGAAGCAACGTAGGGGGTTCTTCACAGTCAGGACAGTGAGGTTGTGGAATGCACTGCCGGGTGATGTTGTGATGCTGATTCAGTTAATGACTATAAGAGGGACTTGGATGATTTCTTGGACAGACATAATATCAAAGGCTATTGTGATACTAAACTCTATAGTTAGTATAGATATGGGTATATAGAATTTATGTGAAAGTATGGAGGGGTGTGTGTATGGATGCTGGGTTTTGCATTTGGAGGGGATGAACTTGATGGTCTTTTTTTCAACCCGATTACTATCTATGCAACTATGTAACTATGTAACTATGTAACTAACACCACTGGTGAGATCACTGCTCTTCCCGATTGGTCCTGCACTTACATACCTTTGGCATAGTGACCACTAAGTGACCGGTAGTCTGAGACCTCTTGGCAGAACTGCTGTCAGGCTTAACTTCAGCAGGAAGAACAAGCTGGAAGGGCTAAAAAGTAAAAGAATATTTATATTTACCAATGCAGCACTAGCTCTTATTATTCACTATAAAAGTCATCTGTGTGCAGAGCCATAATGCATTTTGCCTTCTGCCCTTAGGTTACTTGTTATCCAGAATCCTTTTATAAAATAGCAACACAAGATCTAAAAGGAAAGAAGCCGCGCACAGACCAATATTCTCCGTCTTTCCCCAGTACGGCTATTTTCTAAGAGCATCCTGGGACACTGCCATTAGAGAATGGCACAGATCGATTTCATTGGGCAACAGTAAATGACAAGTTCTGAAAATTGTGTAAGTTAATCCCAGAATGAGCTCCATGAAGTATTGATTTATCCTCACACTGAGGGCACATACACAGAGATGCCTATTTCCCAAGATGTTAAAGAGGGACTGCACTGAAATCTGATATTTTATGTATAATGATGTAATTCCTAGAAACTACATTCATTAAAAAAAAAGTAAAATTAGTGGTTTGAAGGTATTTATAAATGTAATTGCTATTGAAAACAGTATTGGCATGCTCCTTTCTCTGCTGGTTCTGACCCCTAAAACAATACTGCAGAAGCAGAGCTGGCTTCTGCTGTACTGATTCAAGAGTCAGAATGGGCAGTGCAGTAAGGGACAGTGAGAAACTAATTTTAATTATATACTTATATCTAAAAATATGGAATTGCTTTAAAGGAGAAAGAAATGTCCAATCCTCGGGGGTGCAAAATGTTAGGGTACCCCCTCAAGTTAAAATAAAGAAATAGGATAGAAATGTTGTACATTATGTTTTGTGCTTCTGTACCAGCCCAAGGCAACCACAGCCCTTTAGCAGTAAAGATCTGTGTCTCCAAAGATGCCCCAGTAGCTCCCCAACTTCTTTTCTGCTGATTCACTGCACATGCTCTGTGCTGCTGTCACTTACTGAGCTTAGGGACCCACTCACAATATACAGTACACATAGAATAGAAATGTCACAATATAAGGCTGATTAGTAATTAATACAGATAATTACTACATGGCAGCACAGAAACCAGTGCAATTAGCATCAGAATTTAATAATCAGCAAACCTGTAGCATCAGCTTATATTACAGCCAGGGAAGCTCATTTTCTGCTGGATAATTAGTGACGAGCCCTAAGCTTAGCTTCTCAACAGCCAATCAGAGCCCACTGAGCATGTGAGTGTCACAGACACTTTCCAAGATGGTGACCCCCTGTGACAAGTTTGAAGTCCTGGATCATTGCTGCTATTGACAAGCTGACACTCGTGCCATGTTCACTATATAAAACATGGCAGTTTTAGCCACATTCATTTTTAGGGTTTAGTTCTCCTTTAACAGAAAACTGCACCAGCCTGGGGTACTGATCTACTGCACATGCATTGGCCGTTGGATTTTGAAGAAAGAAAAAGCAAGCAAGAGGACTGCTCGCTAGTACCCTGGCCAGTTTTCTGATAAGAGGACCACCAGCCCAGGGTATGTAATGAAGGTATAAGGTAAGTCATTACAATATAACTGTGCCCTAACATATGGCACTCCCCACAGATTGGACTTTTCCTTATCCTTTAATTGAAGTACATTGCAAAAATACCTGGAAAAATATTTTCTTTAATTATAGAGAAAAAAACCTGGTGGTGGAATGCTACCTGGCCAGTATTTCACTAACTAGACAGTAAAATCCCAGCCAAGGCCAGGAATATTATTGTAATGTTAACGGAAATGTACTTGCCAGTTGCTGCACCTTGAACTACCCTTCTATAGCCCTTTCCAATCCACCAAATGGTGCCCTGCCCACCAGATTTCTGCCGATCCGCTCTTTTATATCAAGCTCCGCCCCCTTTCCTGACCAACGCTTTTCCCTACTGGTGATGTCAGATGCAGTTGTACATACATAGAAATGTATTACATATTTATAGTGAGAAGAGAAATACCTTTTCTTTGACCAGCACTTTTATGTAACTGGGCTGTACATCAACATCGACCAAAGATGTGTCCAAATGTCTGTTGACAAATTAAAAAAAAGATGAAATATAAAAACATAGAATAAAACACATGAAACCATGAATTCACATGGAGGCCAATTATAGTTATTCATGAAAAACATACAAAATAGTTTACCTGTAAATCGCCAGATCCAAAACAAACTGGTTGTTTTCTTCATCATCCACCAAAGAGAAGTCAAGCCTGTAGAAAGAGAAGTGTATTTATTATCCCCTCTAAAAGCTCTTGTCTGCCAGGGTTTAGATATTTGGTGGTGATCTAGCGTAAATAAGAGGGAGGAGCCAAAGGAACCAGGGCTGCACCTCTCTATAACTTGTTATTTGCCTGTACGGGGAGGTCTCCTATATGGATTGCCCTGTAGTAAGAACAAGAGAAATTACATTTCAGAGATGTATCTTTAAAGGGGTGGTTCACCGTCATGGAAACTTTTAGTATGTTATAGAATGACCAATCCTAAGCAACTTTTCAATTGGTTTTCATTATTTATTTGTTATAGTTTTATCGTTATTTGCATTTTTCTTCTGACTTTTTGCCGCTTTCAAATGGGCGTCGCCGACCCCTTCTAAAGACAAATGCTCTGTAAGGCTACAAATGTATTGTTATTTTTTATTACTGATCCTTCTATTCAGTCCTCTCCTTTTCATATGTCAGTCTTTTATGCAAATCAATGCATGGTTGCTAGGGGAATTCGGACCCTAGCTACCAGATTGCTTAAAATGCAAATTGAAGAACTGTGAATAAAAAGCTAAATTACTCAAAAACCTTAAATAATAAAAAATTAAAACCAATTGCAAACTGTCTCAGATATATCACTCTCTACATCATACTAAAAGTTATCTCATAGGTGAACAACCCCTTTAACTTAACTTTTAGTATGTTATAGAATGGCCAAATCTAAGCAACTTTTCAAATGGTCTTCATTATTTATTTGTTATGGTTTTTGAATTAATTTTCCCTTTTCTTTCTTGCGTTCAAATGGGGTCACTAAAAAAATGCTCTATAAGGCTACAAATGTATTGTTATTGCTTTTTTCCATTATTTGTCTTTCTATTCAGGCCTCTCCTACTCATATTCCAGTCTCTTGTTTCCGTCAGTTCATGGTTGCTACGGTAATTTGGACCCTAACAACCACATTGCTGAAATTGCAAGTTGGAGAGCTGCCAAATAAAAAGCTAAATTACTTAAAAAACACAAATACCTGTAATACAGAATGAAAACCAATTGCAAATCGTTTCAGAATACCACTCTCTACATACATCATACAAACAATTCATTTAAAGGTGAACAACCCCTTTATATCTGCCTCTAGATTTCCTTTAAAACAAAACAAGGCAGGCATAAACAAGATGCCTTTAACTGCTGACCAGCTCCTTCCATATAGTGGGCTGAGTATTTCCAAAATTACAGCCAGAATATAACATTACAATGTCATCCATAGAGGTTAATAAGAGGTTGATCAGTCTTGTGGTTATAAAAATCTCTTGGAAGGAATATACTGTATGTGGCCCCTGGAGCTCCAGTTGGACATCCCTGTCTTAACCAATAGCAGAAACCGTCATCTTGATTTAAGAGCTCTGAGGTCCTATCACTAGGCAAAAGTCTAGAATATGGCACAAGACAAGGCACTATACTGAATAAGAAAGTCACTGTTGTTTGAATTCATTCTGGTCATGAATTAGGAATTCCATATGAATATATTAACTCATGGTCACTTATGATATACCAAAGATCTCAGACTTGGGAGAGGTTTACCTTCTCCGTAAGATGCACTTTGTCCCCAAAGCTCATGTTATCATGAACACAGTGGTACTACAATAGAGTGATATACACGTTGCCAACTGAGTTGGGTGCCACAAAAAGAGGTACGGTAAGTAAAGAATTTATTTTATATATAAGACCTACTGGGAGGTTAGTACCATCATGGCTAGGTAGAGGAGAGCAGTGGTGAGGTATATTACAGACCATGAGGTTGGTCTGTAATATAAGCTGATGCTACAGGTTTGCTGATTATTAAATTCTGATGCTAATTGCACTGGTTTCTGTGCTGCCATGTAGTAATTATCTGTATTAATTACTAATCAGCCTTATATTGTGACATTTCTATTCTATGTGTACTGTATATTGTGAGTGGGTCCCTAAGCTCAGTAAGTGACAGCAGCACAGAGCATGTGCAGTGAATCAGCAGAAAAGAAGATGGGAAGCTACTGGGGCATCTTTGGAGACACAGATCTTTACTGCTAAAGGGCTGTGGTTGCCTTGGGCTGGTACAGAAGCACAAAACATAATGTACAACATTTCTACCTACTTCTTTAGTTAGGCTTTAGTTCTCCTTAAGGGAAGAGACATATGCGAAGATTCGGGGGGAGATTAGTCGCTCGGCGATAAAATGCCTCTTCTTAAGGCCACTAATCTCCCCTAAATGCCTTCTCGCCACCTAGAATGTAAATCGCCGGCAGGATGGCACTCGGAACACTCCGGCTTTCCGAAGTTCAGGGAGATTAGTCACCCAAAGAAGAGGCGATTTGTCGCTGGGCGACTAATTTCACTGAATCTTCGCATGTGTCTCTGCCCTAAAGGTACTATTCACGGGTAGGCATTGGCCTCTTGTTACTGAACCCTCAAAAGATTAGCTCACTAATCAATATCTCATCTGGACTCAAGCTGGGTGGAAACCCCATTGGCTGAAGACTGAATCCCACCATGAATTCCGTTCACATCTGACAGAGCCACTTAGGGCCCCACACATGCACATCTGTCAGGTTTGGCCTAATACTTGGGTTATTTACCAACATCCACTTGTCTGGGGACCTGATCAAATCAACAGATTTTGCTGTATGACCAGCTTTAGTGTAAACTCCACATTAAACTGGGAATTTTCAGGCATCACAAGTATTAGCTAAACATGTTAGTATCACGCGCAGAATAAAGGAAGTTTTAGAAAAAACAGCATTTAATAACATCGTGTTGTGTACAGAAATGAGCTGACGAATCTCGGTGCCACATCAGGTTTGACAGATCTTTAAAAAATGTTCTTTTAGCTGTTTAGTTTCAAGGTTAATTATAGTTCTCTTCCTGAATCTAGGCAAGCACCAATGAATGTGTAGTTGCAAGAAAAACACTGATGACAAGCATAGAGGAGTTTCCCAGTGTTTTTTGTAATTCATAAAAAAGACTAAAATTTTTTTATATATATATATATATATATATATATATATATATATATATATATATATATATATATATACAGGTATATATATATATATATATATATATATATATATATATATATATATATACGTGTGTGTGTGTTTTTATTTTATTTATACATTAAATTGTATTAAAGGGGTGGTTCACATTTAAGTTAACTTTTAGTACGTTATAGAATGGACAATTCTAAGCAACTTTTCAGTTAGCCTTCATTATTTCTTTTTTTATATATAGTTTTTTTATTTATTTCTGACTCTTTACGGCTTTCTGATGGGGTGGTCACTGACCCCATATAAAAAAACAAATGCTCTGTAAGGCAACAACTTATTAATTATTCTTTGTGCTACTTTGTAGTACTCATTCAGGCATCTCCTATTCATATTCCAGTCTCTCATTCAAATCAAGGGGCGGTTGCTAGGGTAATTTGGACCCTAGCAACCAGATTGCTGAAACTGCCAACTGGAGAGCTGCTGAATAAAAAGCGAAATAAGTCAAAAACCACAAATAATAAAAAACAATTGCAAATGGTCTCAGAATATCACTCTTTACATCATACTAAAAGTTAATTTAAAGGTGAACAAGCCCTTTAATTGGTTTCTGAGTATTTCGACTATTATTTGTACTTCTCCCATGTAACTGTCATTGGCCGCCTTCTGTAGATATGAGACCACATACCATAGCTAATGGCTCATCATGATGAATCTCCTGTTTCCTGCTGCAAACCCCTCTATGTATGGTTAGTTATCCTTTAACATGCTACTTTCCTTATCTGCATTTAAATGACTGTTTTAAAATAAGATGCCTAGTTTGAGCCTATGGTCTCCCTTTGGGATTTTAATCCTAAATGCATTATTTCTTCATCATTTTTCTAAATCACTGGCAATTTGTCAGACACCCCCTGGAGATTCAGGCCTGTCGGAAAATGCTTAATCAGATGTAAACAGACATAGCCGTTATTAAAGCCCACTAGCAATATCACTAATTTACTGCATATATTATGATTATTATTCACTCGTGGAACATGGAAAGAACGGCTCTCACTGCACAAAGGAAACACAGTATTACACTTACTAACACAACATAGTCTAATAGTTACATGCCTCTCTAATGTCCCTGGACGGCCTCGAATCATGGGCGGGGGCTTAAAGGAGAAGTAAACCATAAAATGGATATAGCTATAAATGCCACATTTTATATAGTGAACTTATTGCACAAGGCTAAAGTTTCAGCTTGTCAATAGCAGCAATGATCCAGGACTTCAAACTTGTCACAGGGGGTCACCATCTTGGAAAGTGTCTGTGACACTCACATGCTCAGTGGGCTCTGATTGGCTGTTGAGAAGCTAAGCTTAGGGCTCGTCACTAATTATCCAGCAGAAAATGAGCTTCCCCTGTAATATAAGCTGATGCTACAGGGCTGATTAAATTCTGATGCTAATTATCTGTATTATTTACTAATCAGCCTTATATTGTGCCTTTTCTATGTGTACTGTACATTGTGAGTGGGTCCCTAAGCTCAATAAGTGACAGCAGCACAGAGCATGTGCAGTGAATCAGCAGAAAAGAAGATGGGGAGCTACTGGGGTATCTTTGGAGACACAGATCTTTACTGCTAAAGGGCTGTGGTTGCCTTGGGCTGGTACAGAAGCACAAAACATCATGTATAACATTTCTAGCTATTTCTTTAGATCGGTTTTATCTCTCCTTTAATTAAAAGTGGGTGTATAGAACTGCCCTGATTTTTGATTATAAAATATTTGGTTGAATATAACAAGAGAAGATATTTGGGTTAAACTAGAAAGTTATCAGAAAATTAAATAGGTTAAAACAGCCAAGATATTCCTTCCGCTGCCTTCCTAAGCTTTCTTATCTCTTATTAATCCAAAGGGGTGGTTCACCTTCAAGTTAACTTGTAGAACATAACATTATAGAATGGCTAATTCTAAGCAACTTTTCAATTGGCCTTCATTTTGTATTTCATATGGTTTCCAAATGATTTGCCTTCTTCTTCTGACCCTTCACAGTTTTCAAATGGGGGTCACTCACCCCAAGAAAACAAATGCTCTGTTAGGCTACACATTTGTAGTTATTGCTACTTTTTTTACTTTACTTTTTTAATCTTTCTATTCAGGCTGCTCCTATTCATATTCCAGTCTCTTATTCAAATCAATGCCTGGTTGCTAGGGGACTTTGGAATTTATCAAGCAAACTGCTGAAATTGTAGGAGAGCTGCTGAATAAAAAGCTAAATAACTCAAAAACCACAAATAATAAAAAATTAAAACCAATAACGAATTGTCTCAGAATATCACTCTCTACATCATACTAATGGTTAATTTAAAGGTGAACAACCCCTTTATTGACATTTATTGAATAAAGGCAAAGCCCTTGGTGACAGTATTCCCTATAACATAAGGAAAGGATAATATACAGATATTTTAGAACTCTCCTATGCGACACACCTTGCACAGCAAGTAAAATGGGCCATGTTAAAGGAAAACTAAAGCCTAACTAAAGAAGTAGCTAGAAATGTTGAACATGATGTTTTGTGCTTCTGTACCAGCCCAAGGCAACTACAGCCCTTTAGCAGTAAAGATCTGTGTCTCCAAAGATGCCCCAGTAGCTCCCCATCTTCTTTTCTGCTGATTCACTGCACATGCTCTGTGCTGCTGTCACTTACTGAGCTTAGGGACCCACTCACAATATACAGTACACATAGAATAGAAATGTCACAATATAAGGCTGATTAGTCATTAATACAGATAATTACTACATGGCAGCACAGAAACCAGTGCAATTAGCATCAGAATTTAATAATCAGCAAACCTGTAGCATCAGCTTATATTACAGCCAGGGAAGCTCATTTTCTGCTGGATAATTAGTGACGAGCCCTAAGCTTAGCTTCTCAACAGCCAATCAGAGCCCACTGAGCATGTGAGTGTCACAGACACTTTCCAAGATGGTGACCCCCTGTGACAAGTTTGAAGTCCTGGATCATTGCTGCTATTGACAAGCTCAAACTTTAGCCTCGTGCAATAAGTTCACTATATAAAATATGGCATTTTTAGCCATATATTTTTTTAGAATTTACTTTAAAAAATCACAGTGAGCTGTGCTCTAAATGAATCAACATCTCCCAGATTGTACATTTCAGCACTGGCTGGTTCTGGTCCCCTTCCCATATATCCATCCCAAGTTGCTTTAAACGTCAGAAGCCTGAAATGCCGGAATGAGAGTCACAGTAGGGTAGCCGCAGGCCTCATTAACTGAAGGCACGCATAATAACAACACTGCAAGTCTGCATTTCCATCCCATTGTTTCTGGGCCTATATAGGAAAGTAAAATACCCAGAAGGAAGGGAAATCAGTATGGAAATAGGTTAGTTACATAGCGCTCTGTGCTGCCAGCGTCTTATAGAAATACCTGACGGGTTCCAGTGCACTTACCTGATTGTATGACACACAAGAGTGGAAGCCTGTTGTCTTCTGGGAATTCTGTTGACATAGAGAATGTAGGCACACTCCAAAATCGTTTGTGTGTCATTAACCCCTTCAAGGGGAAACGCATTACATTACATTATAGTAATGGGAGCAGCTGCCTTTAAACATTGCGACACATCAGGAGGGCGACGAGTGACTGAAAGTTGTTCCATAATGTGTATAACATATATGTATAGCAGCCTATATGGAATCCCATTACAGATCATAGGGCTGCTATGGTTTCTAACCCCTTGTTTATCCTGCAGACCTTGTTTCAGAGATGCAACCCAACTTGCCCGAATGCCAGCTGGCTCCATGATCTTTGTCCCTGCAGCTGGAGTTGGAAACAGTAAAGGTAAAAATAAAATCCAATACAAATCTCTACACAGTCGCCGACTGCTCTACAGGGAAACAAACAAAGCTGCTTGAGTTCTGCATGGCTGGGAAGTAAGGTTGGGGCTCCCCCTGCTGTTCATAAGTATGATTGTTTCCCTGCAGAGCAGTTAGGGACCGTCTGACAATTTTTATCCCCAGCAGTAAATGAAGGGAGAATTTCACTGCATACAGTCAGGTTTCTTATAAAAACTGTACACATTTTTTAATTAAAGTATATTGGAGATAGGTTTCTTTTTCATAAAAAAAAAGTAAAAATGGGATTTTATTTTTTTGCCTTTACATGCCCTTTAAAGGGGTTGTTTACCTTTAAATTAACTTTTAGTATGACGTAGAGAGTGATATTCTGATACAATTTGCAATTGATTTTAATTTTTAATTATTTGTGCTTTTTGAGTTATTTGCTTTTTATTCAGCAGCTCTCCAGTTTGCAATATCAGCAGTCTGGTTGCTAGGGTTCAAATTACCCCAGCAACCACGTGCTGATTTGAAAGAGAGACTGGAATGTGAATAGGAGAGGCCTGAATAGAAAGACGAGCAATAAAAAGTAGCAATAACAATACATTTGTAGCCTTACAGAGCATTTGTTTTTTTGATGACCCCCCCATTTGAAAGCTGTAAAAAGTCAGAAAAAGAAGGCAAATAATTCAAAAACTATAAAAAAAAAAAAAAAATGAAAGTCAATTGAAAAGTTGCTTAGAATTAGTCATTCTATAGCATACTAAAAGTTAACTTAAAGGTGAACCCCCCCTTTGATACTATTCAATGTACAAATAAGATAAGAACATATAAATATATATACACTTTTGTTGGAGTCTTTCTTATGAATGGTTCCTATGGTACATAAAAAAAAAACATTGGAAAACTCAGTGTTTTTGTAGCAGCTGAAATTCATTGGTGGTTGCCTAGTTTCAGTTATAGAACTATAATTAACTCAACTGCTAAAAGCACATTTTTTAAAGATCTGTCAAACCTGATGTGGCACCGAGAGTCGTCAGCTCATTTCTGTACACAGCACGATGTTATTAAATGCAGGTTTTTCTAAAACTTCCTTTATTCCGTGCGTGATATTATTTCCTTACTTCGACTCGTTCACATTCAAAACACGTCCCTCGGCGGTGATCAAAGTCCTCGGAGGTTTCTTCTTCAGTTCTCCTTCGCTGAGGAAACAAAAGCCCCAGAGTAGAATGAAACATTAATAACGAAAAAAAACTTGAATAAAATAAGCCTTTCTGTTTTATTTGCCAAACTAAGAATTGAAGGGCAAGGCTGTTGTTTTGGACAAGTATTTAAAGGAAAAATGATTAGGCTGGATGTATAATGAGTTATCGGGTATATTAATAAATTAGGGATGCACTAAATCCACTATTTTGGATTCGGCCTAACCCCTGAATCCCTTGATTCGGTTCGGCCAGGCAGAAGGATTCGGCAAATCCGAAATTTTTTTTTGGTAAAATTTCTTTTTCTCAGCTCGGACGAATTGAATCGACCCGAAAACTCAAATCGAATTTAAAAACTTGATTCAAGTTTTTTTTGTCTCCGAAAAAAAACTTGAATGTCAGGAAGGCTGCAGACATCACCAAATTGATCCCTGGACCTCTCCCATTGACTCCAATTCGGCAGGTTTTAGGTGGCGAATAGTCGAATTTGAGTTCTTAAAAGGCCAGAGCATGTTAAATCTCGAAATTCTATTTCAAATTCGAATTTTCACTTCGACCCTTAATAAATCTGCCCCTTAGAGGCACATTTATCAAAGGTCGAATTTCAAATTCATGTGAGTTTTTAAAAACTCCCACAAACTCCCAATTCAATCAATCGAAATTTATTAGAAAAATCTAATTTCATAAACTCTAAACCTTGAATCAAATCTGAATTGAATTCTATTTGAATTTTAAAAACTCGATTCAAGTTTTTTCTCTGAAGAAAACTCAAATGTCAGGAAGGCTTCAAACAACCCCAAATTGATCCCTGGACCTTTCCCAATTCGGCAGGTTTTAGGTGGCGAATAGTCGAATTTGAGTTCTTAAACTGATAAATTTCAAAAAATTTTAAATTTGAATAACTCCCTTGTAGATTTTGACAGTTTTGACTATAAAAAAATGGAAAATTCGAATTCAACCTATTGTAAATCGGCCTTTATTATTCTGCAAGGGTTCGTGTGTATGCATTTAGTTACTCTGCTATGCATATAAATTTCAGTAGGAAAATGTTGAAAGAAGTGCAACTCATTAATAAAATGAAGTAATAAACACACAATAAAAAATAAATGATCAATGTCCCTGGCACATATGAGCATAAATCCAACAGAGAATGGCTTTCTGAGGCGCAATTTCAATAAAAAAACAAATTCTATCAGGCGGTTGCATAGTTCTCCTGTGTGAATTTTAATCAGAAGGCAATAAAGAAGCGAGTGCTTTGCTTCATGTAGTGCCGTCTCAACTCAATGATTTACGGTGCCGTTGTGTCGAAACGGGACCAGGATTTTTTTAAATTGCAAATTTGCATAGGGAGCGCAATATTTGTTTGAAACTTATTAAATGGAAGCTATTCAGCTTTTATAAATAACAGTGCAGTTTGATAAATTCACATAAAAAAAAGTTCGAGTGTCTCGTAGACTGATGAAATCTGAGCAATTCTACTTTATTACATAGTTGTGAGTTGAAAGAAAATGTTTATTTTGAACCATGTCATGATATGAATTCTAAAGACTTGTGTTTAGCCGAGCCAGAATACAGGACTCTAAGGAAAATGGTACATGGCGATGGTATTATGCTGCCCACGCATTTCGTGCGGGCAGCAATATACGTCATTGTCCTTATTTGTAATGTGAATAAAATATACTACAAATATGGGACCTGTTATCCAGAATGAGCTGGACCTGGGTTTTTCTGGACAACTGATCTTTCTGTAATTTGGATCTTCATACCTTAAGTCTACTAGAAAATCATGTAAACATTGCGGGGCAGATTTATCAAGGGTCGAAATTTGAATTCAAAAAGACCAACCGATATTTATTCAAAAAAATCTAAGTCTTTTTCTGTTTTTGATTGAATAGGTCCGTTTTCAAAGTAATAGTGCATTTAATCTAACTTGGTTCAAAGTTTTTCCAAAAAAACCTTTGATTTTTCAAAGTCCACCAATTGACTCCAAATAGGTTCTATGAGGTCCCCCATAAGCTAAAACAGCAATCTTTTAAGAGACATTACATGACAAATTTCGAAATTCGATAGCTCAAAATTATAATTTTTTAAATTCGAATATTCACTTCGACCTTTGATAAATCTGCCCCTAAATAAACCCAATAGGCTGGTTTTGCTTCCAATAAGGATTAATAATATCTTAACTGGGATCAAGTACAAGCGACTGTTTTATTATTACACAGAAAAAGGAAATCATTTTTAAACATTTGGATTATTTGGATAAAATGGAGTCTAGGGGAAAGCCTTTCCATAATGTGGAGCTTTCTGGATAACAGGTTTCCAGATAACGGATCCTATAACTGTAGTGGCTGTTGGGTTGCCACCTGTCCCGTTTTCACCTGGACAGTCGAAATGGCTTTCCAGGGCAAAACTGCCTGCCTGGTTTTCCAAATTAAGAGGATTCCTGAGATTGATGCAGGGAGCAGCCAACCATGCCATAGCCCCACCCCCTAGTATCACTGGTCCGCCCACATGATGTAGCTGCCCCGCCTACGCTATCACCGAACCTCCCCTGCCCAGAGTTAGCTGCGGGAAAGGTGACAACAACCCTAAGTGGTTGTCAGACCTTTTCAGTTCAAGTCTCTTTTGGAGGTGCATCGTTTTAGGGTCTGGTCCCCCTTTAGAGCATAATACGGATATAGGGAAATATGAGTTTATTAGCCATCGTTCCAAGAATATCTAGTGACTTTCAAAATGGGCTTAGAGGTCTATTTAAAATAGCACACAGGCATTTAACTCAATATTTTTTCCTAATTGGGCTGAGCCCCCATCAAAGCTCCAGATTTCTCCATTGGGTGCCAGCTAGTGATGTGCGGGTTGGGATTTCCCTAACCCACACCCAACCCTGACCCGCCTTCCCTTAGCCTGTGCCCACCCTCATCTGACTTCCGGATTCTTTATATAGATCCGCGCCAACCTGATCCGTAGGTGAAGTCACAAAAGGGGCAGGGCGAGCAGACGGCATATATAAAAGAAGAACCCGGAAGACGGAATCCGGCATTTGACGGTGGCAGGCGGGGAGATCAGGAGACAAACTCAACCCCCATTTTAAAAAATAAGGGAAGCCACCTGGGATTGTACAATTCACAGACAAACAAACTATACATGTTAGGTCACATGAGCCAATTAACAGACAGAGTTGTGTCTTTTGCTTCCACACTTCTTCCTGTTACAGTTAGAGCTGCAGTATTTCTGGTCAGGTGATTTCTGAGGCAGCACACAGACCATCACTAAATGGTGGTTAAAGGGAAAAGATGTAAAAGGGCAATATTTACTTAAATATATATTCCCGTTGGGTAAGATTCTTATGCCACTTAATATGATATAAACTATCTGTTGCTAAAATATTCATTTTGGGGAGTTTAATGAAAGAGTTGGCCAGGTTTAGTTGCCATTACGAAGTACACAATGAACATCAAGCCAATAACAGTGTCTAGACAATGCACACTGGATAGGGGGACCTGATGTATATAGAAGAATGAACAACATAGCTAAATAGAAATATTAAGGGGCAGATTTATCAGAGGTCGAGATGAATTTTCGAATTCAAAAAATTTAATTCTGAGCTTTTTTATGTGTACTTCGACTAGGGAATCGTCCAAATTCAATTTATCATGTAGGGGCAGATTTATCAAGGGTCGAATTTCAAATTTTAAAAACTTCGAAATTCAAATTAAAAAAAATCAACCGAAATTAAATCAAAGTTTTTTTTTTGTTGGACAAATAGGTCCATATTGTATCGAATAGGTCCGTTTTCGATCAAATTCGAATCATACGAATTTACCGTATATACTCGAGTATAAGACGATTTTTTCAGCTCCCAAAATATGCTTAAAAACTCTACCTCGGCTTATACTCGGGTCAAGCGCAAAAACGGTCGCCGGCGTCTATGAATAGTCACCGGCCTCTAAGAATAGTCGCCGGCGTCCAAGAATAGTCGCCGGCGTCCAAGAATAGTCTAGAAGAATATTCGCCAGCGTCCAAGAATGGTCGCCGGCATCCAAAAACGAGACGCCGGCACCTCCAATGGGAGCAGAAACCCTAAATTTTTTGATTGAAACTTACCAGAAGCTGCTGCATTTCTCACCCTATGCTTATACTCGAGTCAATAAGCTTTCCCAGTTTTTGGAGGTAAAATTATCCCAAAAAAACTATGATTTTTCAAAGTCCACCAATTGACTCCATTGACAGGTTTTAGATGGCGAATGGTCAACGTCTAATTTTTAAAGAGACAGTACATGATAAATTTCTAAATTCAAATTTTCAAAATTTTTTCAAATTTGAATCGAATTTAGACTATTCCCTAGTCGAAGTACACAAAAATTAGCTTGAAATTCGAATTTTTTTAATTAGAATTTTCACTTCGACCTTTGATAAATCTGCACCGTACTGTCTCTTTAAAATTTAGACTTCGACCATTCGCCATCTAAAACCTGCCGAATTGCTGTTTTAGTCTATGGGGGACCTATTTGGAGTCAATTGGACTTTGAAAAATAAAAGTTTTTTGGGGGGAAAAACTTTGACTCAAATACGATCAAATGCGCTATTACTTTGATTCGTACGATTCGAATTCGGCTGAATACAGACCTGTTCGATCGAAAGTGGACCTATTCGGCCACAAAAAAAAACTTTGATCTAATTTCGGTTGGTCTTTTTGAATTCGAATTTCGAAGTTTTTCAAATTCGAAATTCGACCCTTGATAAATATGCCCCTAAATGTACAGATAAAAAGCTGAAGAGGACTTATATATTAGTCTAAAAAACAAATTCAGAAGGGCACCTGCTGCTTTCTTTGGACTTGCGCTTCTCCTCCAAGTAGCGATGGGTTTCTAATCTGGATTCTGGTGTGTACTGTGAAGGCTGGCTCCAAAATTCTTTTTCTTCTTCCTCTTCAGCTTTTCTCAACGCTGTTTCATCTCCATTCTGTTCAGTAGGGTCTGGTTTTTCTACAGGGTCTGGGCTACAAGAGGATTAACATGAATATGATCAGTAGTGAAAGAAAAATGACTTGTTGGCTGATAAGGGGCTGCACAGACAATATTCTGGTCAATAATTCTCTCGGAGTAATATGAACTCCAACTACTCACTGGTATACAGGTATGGGATACGTTATCTGGAAATCAGTTGTCCAGAAAGCTCTGAATTACGGAAAGACCATCTCCCATTGACTCCATTTTATCCAAATAATCCAAATTTTTAAAAATAATTTCCTTTTTCTTTGTAATAATAAAACAGTAGGAAGAAAAGATATTCAGTGTCGAGTGCAGTATAGGTGGGGTTAACTTACCCAAAAAGAAGGGGGGTCTAGGTGCTCAAGCCCCAGCCCTTCAGCTCGGGGAGGCAAATAATGTGAATCAATAATTAAGGGCTGGCACATACCGAACCACACTCCGTAGATAGATGTAGTAAAAAAAGTATTTATTTAAGCAATGTCATAGCAAAAGCCTTGCGCGTTTCGTGCCTTAGGGGCACTTAATCATAGGCTTGTACTTGATCCCAACTAAGATATAATTAATCCTTATTGGAAGCAAAACCAGCCTATTAGGTTTATTTCATGTTTACATGATTTTCTAGTAGACTTAAGTTATTAAGATCCAAATTATGGAAAGATCCATTATCTGGAAAACCCCAGGTCCCGAGCATTCTGGATAACAGGTCGCATACCTGTAATAATGAAACATTAGTTTGTACTTGATCCCAACTAAGATATAATTCTCCTCATATCCAGTTACTTATTAAATCATGTCACTTCCACCTAAGGAACAAAATACGATCATTTATCACCCAAGATGCTGCCAAAATTCTTATTCACTCTCTCATCATATCACGTCTAGACTACTGTAACTCTCTTTTAATTGGCCTTCCCCTCCAGAGACTGTCACCTCTCCAGTCCATAATGAACACTGCTGCGAGGCTTATACACCTCAGCAACCGCTCCTCCTCTGCCTCGCCATTCTATCAATCCCTGCACTGGCTTCCGTTACCTTTCAGAATCAAATTCAAATTAATGACCCTGACATTCAAAGCACTTCATAACTCTGCCCCACCCTACATCTCTGAACTCATCTCTATATACTCACCCAACCGCTTACTACGCTCCTCTACTGACCTGCTACTCAACTCTTCTCTCATTACCTCCTCACATGCTCGCATTCAAGACTTTGCAAGGGCTGCGCCCCTCCTCTGGAACTCTCTCCCACGGTCTGTCTGACTTTCTCCCAACCTTTCTTCTTTCAAGAAATCTCTTAAAACGCACTTCTTTCGAGAAGCCTACCCTCACTCTGCTTAACTACCACATACAGTACCACATTTCTCACCCACTTAATTCGATCTTGCCCACTCCCACACCTTGTCTATTACTCCCTTCCCTTTAGAGTGTAAGCTCTTCCTCACCTTTTGTACCGGTATTGATTGTGATGTATGTAACTCCATATGTTCTTTGTATGTAATTCATGCGATTTAGTTGTATAATCACATTTACTTTACAGTGCTACGCAATATGTTGGCGCTATATAAATACATGTTAATAATAAAAATAATAATAATTAATCCTTATTGGAAGCAAAACCAGCCTATTGGGTTTATTTAATGTTTATATGATTTTCTAGTAGACTTAAGGTATGAAGATTCAAATTACAGAAAGATCCATTATCTGGAAAACCCCAGGTCCCGAGCATTCTGGATAACAGGTCCCATGCCTGTATATGGCCTGCATATCCTGGACAGCCTCCCTCATAGAGTAAGATAGACCCCGGCCATTCATCAGTATAATCAGCACATTCAGGTCAGTCTCCCTCTAATAAGAGGAGGATGGACTCCCACCATTCATTGCTATATATATATATATATATATATATATATATATATATATATATATATATATATATATATATATTCAGCAAGGAAGATCCGCACTCTCAGGTCTTAAGTAAAAATGTAAAAAATTTTATTGTTACATACGAGACTGACGTTTCGGCCTCCTCCAAGGCCTTTCTCAAAAGTGGACTGTTATATATATATATATATATATGACCTACACAATGTTGTTTCCGATTTTAAATTTTAAAAATTAGGTACATCGTGAACACCTATTTCTGGCAAAAAACTTTAAAGGGTTTCTGTCACATGAAACCATGTTCTTTCAAAATGCATTATTTAATAGTGCTGCTCCAGCAGAATTCTGAACTGAAATCCATTTCTCGATATTAGTGCACTGAATCCAGTATTTGGTTCGGTATTCGGCCATGATTAGGCCATTTTCAGCAGGATTCGGATTTGGCCGAATCCTTGTGCGACTCATCTCCCCATCTGCAACCATCCTTACTGCTGCACTGGAGTGAACAAAATAATAGAAAAGTAATAAGATAACAGCTCCCTAACACAAGATAACAGCTCCCAGGTAGATATGAGAGTAGCACTCAATAGTAAAAATCCAGGTCCCACTGCAACTCCTCAGGTTATACTGAGTAGGAGAAACAATTGCTTATATGAAAGCAGTTTCATTGTAAAGTGCTGGCTCTTTCTGAAAGCACAGGATCAGGCACAATGACCTTAGATGGCGCCTACTTACCAATATTACAACTAATAAAAATTCACTTGTTAGTTCAGGAATAAAATTTTATATGGCAGTGAATTTGCCCCAGAGTGAAGTGCACTTTAGAAATAAAAGCTACACCGTAAAAATCCTGACAGAATCCCTTTAAGAATAATAAGAAAAAGAAAGCCTTCCAGGTTTGTAGCTTGTGCTGTCTCGTACAACATATAAATCTTCATAAGTAATGGATGTGTGACTGTGCAAGCACTCAGATTTATTGATCAGTGCGAACACGGAGATGCGAGAAAGCAGGGAAATAAATGAGAGCAGCCTGACATGATGTGCAGCACAGAGCAATGTTCCCAACAGAGAATGGATGACTGCTGAATAAAGCCACCCTCCTGTAACTCATAGGGGGTTATTTATTATTTTATTTATTTGTATTTATTTTTTACATTATTTATTTGTTTTTTTTAGTCCTCAATATTTTCTGAAAAAAACTCTGACCAAATCCGCACAGGTGTTTTGGGCTTATTTATTAATACACTTTCCTGAAAATTTTGTTTGCAGGAAAAAAATCAGATTTTCACGATTTTTTCGGATTTTTCATCTGATTTCCAAATTTTTTTAGGATTTTCTACCCGAAAACTCTGAAAACGTCGGGGTATTGCCAAAAACCCAACGCACATCAAAAATCATTGGGACTTCTCCCATTGACTTATATGCAACTTCAACAGGTCTGAAATGCCGGATTTTCAGATTCAGACTTTTACATCCTCAGAGTTTAATAAATTCCGAAAAATTTGTGCTTTTTTTAAGTCAGATTTTATTTAAAAAATCACAGATTTTTTGTGATTTTTGCATTCTGAGTTTGGTAAATAACCCCCTTATTATACAGATCTGCTTGTTGAGGTGGTGGGGTTCTGTACTAAATTAAATATAAATATGAACTTTAAACAATTCCCTGAAAAACAGTATCCAGAATGCAAGCAAGAGATTGCTTCCACCATTCCCCCTGCTGCCCTCACTTATATAATAAATGAATACAGGTATGGGACATGTAATCCAGAATGCCCAAGACCTGGAGTTTTCTAGATAAAGGATCTTTCCATAATTTTGATCTCCATACCTTAAAGGTAAACCGTTCACCCTTGACTTAACTTTTAGTATGATGTAGAGAGTGATATTCTGAGACAATTTGCAATTGGTTTTCATTTTTTATTATTTAAGATTTTTGAGTTATTTAGCTTTTTATTCAGCAGCTCTCCAGTTTGTATTATAAACAATCTGGTAGCTAGGGTCCAAGTTACCCTAGCAAACATGCATTGATTTGAATATGAATATAAGAGGACCTAACTAGAAAGATGAGCAATAAAAAATTAGCAACAACAGTAATCTTAGATGGGGTCAGCGACGCCCATTTGAAAGCTGGAAAGAGTCAGAAGAAAAAGGCAAATAATTGTAAAACTATACAAAATAAATAATGAAAACCAATAGAAAAGTTGCGTAAAATTGGACATTCTATTACATACTTAAAGTTTAGTTAAAGATGAACCACCCATTGAAGTCTACTAGAAAATCATATAAACATTAAATAAATCCAATAGGCTGGTTTTTCCTCCAATAAGGATTAATTATATCTTAGTTGGGATCAAGTACAAGTTACTGTTTTATTATTACAGAGAAAAAGGAAATTATTTTTTAATTATTTGATTAGAATGGAGTCAAGGAAAAATAGCCTTCCTGTAATTCGGAGCTTTCTGGATAACGGATCCAGTAGCTGTACAGAGAAAGTTGTCTCTGACTAACTATAGTGGGGTGATATTACATCATTCCTTTCACCAGCAGCCTTCATATCAGCCCTTGTCAGTATATTCCACTTGTAAGCAAGAAACAACGTTGCAAAGCAAAACCTTTTTGGTTCAATAGAAGCGTTGGTGTTGAGGTGGGTAAGAAAAGACGTGCTTTTAACGCTTTCAAGTTAGCTGGTACAGCCGAATCATTTATAAGGTACAAGGAGGCCAATAAATCATGCAAAGAAGCTATAAGGCAAGCTAAAAATGATATAGAAAAGGATATTGCAGCAAGCAGTAAAAAAGAATCCAAAATTATTTTTTAAATATATTAATAGTAAAAAAATGAAGCAGGAAGGGGTGGGACCTTTAGTTTCAGAGGGGGGTCAGCTGGTTGATGAAAACAAAATTAAAGCGCAGATTCTGAATTCATATTTTTCGTCTGTCTACACAAATGAGGAACCAGTTATTGAAGGTTTCCTTCTTAACAGTCCCAATTATAGTAATACAACTAATGATGCATGGTTCACACATGAGGAAATTTAAAAGAGACTAGAACATGTTAAGATTAACAAAGGTCCGGGGCCAGATGGTATTCATCCCAGGGTAATAAGCGAGCTTAGCTCTGTGATTGCCAAACCTCTTTACTTAATTTTTCAGGATTCATTTAGGTCTGGCCATAGTACCGAGAGACTGGCGAATTGCTAATGTGGTGCCTCTATTCAAAAAAGGATCCCGTTCTCAGCCTCAAAATTATAGGCCAGTTAGTCTGACGTCAGTAGTAGGAAAGTTTTTTGAAGGGTTATGAAAGGATAAGATACTGGACTTCATAGCAAATCATAATACTTTAAGTGTATGCCAGCATGGTTTTATGTGTAATAGATCTTGCCAGACTTACTTAATTTCTTTTTATGAGAAGGTAAGTAGAGACCTCAATTCTGGGATGGCAGTGGATGTGATTAACTTTCGACTTTACTAAAGCATTTGATACAAGTGCCACACAAAAGGTTACTGGTTAAATTAAAGAAATTTGGCCTGGAACATAGTATTTGTACCTGGATAGAGAACTGGCTAAAAGATAGACTACAAAGAGTGGTGGTAAATGGAACATTTTCTAATTGGACCAGTGTTGTTAGTGGAGTACCGCAGGGCTCTGTACTAGGTCCCTTGCTTTTCAACTTGTTTATTAATGACCTGGAGGTGGCCATTGAAAGTACTGTTTCTATTTTTGCAGATGATACTAAATTGTGCAGAACTATAGGTTCCATGCAGGATGCTGCCACTTTGCACAGTGATTTGTCTAAATTGGAAAACTGGGCAGCAAACTGGAAAATGAGGTTCAATGTTGATAAATGCAGGTTATGCACTTTGGCAAAAATAATATAAATGCAAGTTATACACTAAATGGCAGTGTGTTGGGAGTTTCCTTAAATGAGAAGGATCTAGGGGTCTTTGTAGATAACACGTTGTCTAATTCTGGGCAGTGTCATTCTGTGGCTACTAAAGCAAATAAAGTTCTTGCATAAAAAAGGGCATTAACTCAAGGGATGAAAACATAATTATGTCTCTTTATAGGTCCCTGGTGAGGCCTCATCTGGAGTATGGGGGCAGTTTTGGGCTCCAGTCCTTAAGAGGGATATAAATGAGCTGGAGAGAGTGCAGAGACTAAGTGCAACTAAACTGGTTAGAGGGAGGAAAGAGTTAAATTATGAGGGTAGACTGACATGGTTGGGGTTGTTTTCTCTGGAAAAAAAGGCGCTTGTGAGGGGACATGATTACACTTTACAAGTACATTAGAGGACATTATAGACAAATAGCAGGGGACCTTTTTACCCATAAAGTGGATCACCGTACCAGAGGCCTCCCCTTCAGACTAGAAGAAAAGAACTTTCATTTGAAGCAACGTAGGGGGTTCTTCACAGTCAGGACAGTGAGGTTGGGGAATGCACTGCCGGGTGATGTTGTGATGCTGATTCAGTTAATGACTATAAGAGGGACTTGGATGATTTTTTGGACAGACATAATATCAAAGGCTATTGTGATACTAAACTCTATAGTTAGTATAGATATGGGTATATAGAATTTAATTAAAAGTATGGAGGGGTGTGTGTATGGATGCTGGGTTTTCATTTGGAGGGGTTGGACTTGATTTAACTATGTAACTATGTAAGTACAAGGTACAGGTATGGGACCTGACACCCAGAATGCTCGGGACATGGGGTTTTCTGGATAACAGATTTTTCCGTAATTTGGAAAAAGAGAAAAGGGATTTTTTTTTAAAATTTGGATTATTTGGTTAAAATGAAGTCGATGAGAGACGGCCTTCCCACAATCTGGATATCAGGTTCCTACACCTGTGGTAACACTTACATGGTGTTGTTGATATCTGTATACCAACGCCGGTCAAATCCAGGTTTTTTTTCTTGTGTCTTTCTGCTTTCCTTTTGCTTCCCTTGTAGTTTGCTCCTTGCCTCTTCCCTCTCAGCGGCCCTTTTGCGTAGGTAAGCCTCTTGTTGTTCTTTCATTCTCCCCTGCACTTGAGGATAATCCTGCAGGGCCTGAATCCTTTCGGAGCGCTCGATCTCCTTGCCATCTAACCACTTCAAGAGAAACAACAATTATATTAAGATTATTTTCTACGCTAGAGGTAATAGGCATTGTAAGTGTGCCAAAGTTCTCCAGCACAAAACCTACATAATTGATGGTGCTTGCAAATACTGCACAAGCTTTACATCATGCTGGCAATTAATTCTCACAAGCAATCCTGCCAAAGCAAGAAATAAACATAATGAAGTATTTATACAGGAGGCAGAGATAAACTGTGTTCCATATTGCTAGATCTTTAAATACAGAATAATCAACACTGCACCACAGGCTGGCAGTCTTATCTGACTATTGGACAGGTATGGGACCTGTTATCCAGAATGCTTGGGACCTGGGGTTTTCCGGATAAAGGATCTTTCTGCAATTTGGATCTTCATACCTTAAGGGTAGAGACACATGATGCGATTTGGGGGAGATTAGTCACCCGGCGACAAATCGCCTCTTCTTCATGCGACTAATCTCCCCGCAATGCCTTCCCGCCGGCTTCAATCTAAATTGCCGGTGGGATGACAGTCGGAGCGCTTTGTTTTCCGAAGTTGCCCGAAGTTTCCTCACGAGACAACTTCTGGTGACTTCAGAAAACGAATGACTCCGACTGCCATCCCGCCGGCGATTTAGATTCTAGCCGACGGGAAGTCAGTTCGGGGAGATTAGTTGCCCGAAGAAGAGACGATTTTTCGCCGGGCAACTAATCTCACCAAATCTCCACGTGTGTCTCTGCCCTAAGTCTGCTAAAAAATCATGTAAGCATTAAATAAACCCAATAGGCTGGTTTTGCTTCCAATAAGGATTAATTATATCTTAGTTGGGATCAAGTACAAGCTACTGTTTTATTATGAAAAATAGGAAATCATTTTTAAAAATGTGGATTATTTGGATAAAATTGAGTCTATGGGAGACAGCCCTTCCATAACTCAGATCTGTCTCCTACTAACAATAGTGGGGAATATTAAAGGAAAACTATACCCCCCAAACAATGTAGGTCTCTATAAAAAGTTATTGCATAAAACAGTTCATATGTAAAATCCTGCTTCATGTAAATAAACCATTTTCATAATAATATACTTTTCTAGTAGTATGTGCCATTGGGTAATCATAAATAGAAAATTGCCATTTTAAAAAATAAGGGCCGCCCCCTGGGATCGTAGGATTCACTGTACTCACAAACTTACCAATGAAGTATACATGTTAGGTCACATGAGCCAATTAACAGACAGAGTTGTGTCTTTTGCTTCCACACTTCTTCCTGTTACAGTTAGAGCTGCAGTATTTCTGGTCAGGTGATCTCTGAGGCAGCACACAGACCATCATGAAATGTTGGCTCAAGGCAAGAAATGTAAAAGGGCAATATTTACTTAAATATATATTCCAGTTTGGTGAGATTCTTTAATATACCACTTAATATGATATGAACTATCTGTTGCTTAAGTGTTCATTTTGGGGGTATAGTTTTCCTTTAAATCATTCCTTTTCCCAACAGCCTTCATATCAGCCCCTGGATCAACTAAATACAGATATGGGACCTGTTATACAGAATGTTCAGGGCCTGGGGTTTTCCAAAATAAGCGGTCATTCCGCAATTTGGGATCTTAAGCCTGATAAAAAATCATTTAAACATTTAGGGGGTTATTTATTCAAGTCCAAATGCTAAAAACTAAAAAAAAAAATCAAGTGTTTTTTAAAACAAAATTTTCAGTGAGAAAGAAAAAATCGAATTTTCAAGACTTATTATACCCTGCGTCTGCAAAAAGTGAAAATCCGCCATCCGCCGAGGTTATCTATAAGTCAATGGGAAAGGTCCCTATCCTTTTTGGAAGTTTTTGTGGTCTGCACTCTAATCAGCCCAAAAATACGACTATTTTGGGCTTTTCGGACAAAAATCCAAAATATCTGAGCTTTTTTTGGGAAAAAGAAAGAGAAAATGATATGATTTGGGAACGATTCCGGTTTTGCTTGATTTTATCGAGTTTTCCCCCTGATCCGATAAAATCGTGCTTTTTTAATAATAAATAAGGTCAAATCAAGCATTCTAGTTTGGTTGGACTTTTTTATTTAAAAAATCAGAAAAGGATTTTAATAAATAACCCCGTAAATTTACCCAATAGGCTGGTTTTGCCTCTAATAAGGATTAATTATATTTTAGTTGGGATTAGTGATGAGCAAATATGTTCCGTTTCTCTACACTGAAAAACTTGCGAAACTCCAGATAAAATTTTTTGAAACAAATGAGCGTCAAAATAATTCTACCGCACAATGATTTTTATGCGCGCGAAAATTTTTACATGCATAACTTTTTTGTAAAGATGCAATGGACGTCAAAATAATTTGGACACGTGACAATTTTTACGCGCAAAACTTTTTTTGTGGCAGCAAATTTTTCAGTGAAATATTTTTGCAGCAGTTTGACGATAGAATTCGCAGGTGGCAAAGTGAGAAAATTCACAGCGAGTCCATGCCTGCCGAATAAATTCACCCATCACTAGTAGAAATCAAGTACAAGCTATTGTTTTATTATTACAGAGAAAAACGAAAAATATTTTTAAATATTTGGATTATTTGGAAAAAATAGAGTCTATGGGAGACAGGCTTTCTGTAACTCGGAGCATTCTGGATCATGGCTTTCCAGATAACTGATCCCATACATGTATGTATGTACATGTATGTATGTATATGTATGTATATATATATATATATACATATATATATAGAGATATATATATATATAGAGATATATATATAGAGATATATATATAGAGATATATATATATAGAGATATAAATATATCTATCTATCTATATATATATATATATATATATATATATATAAGCCCAATATGAAAGCACTCACAGCAAATTTCATCAGTGTATATAAAGAGCGGTGAATAAATCTTTATATACACTGATGAAATTTGCTGTGAGTGCTTTCATATTGGGCTTATGTGAGATACGGTCAGCACCCAGCTGTGATATTTTATATGGTGAGTGCCGTTACATGTGGAATTATATATATATATATATATATATATATATATATATATATATATATATATATAGATAGATAGATAGATTTTTTTTTTTTTTTCTTTCCTTTTTTAATACTTACATGTTGCTGTTAGTCTGGATCTTGGCAAGTATTAAAAAGCAATGCAAAGGGTAATGGGAGTGATGTGCTTTGTTGAAATATATTTATATATTATATAATATAAGGTCTTGTGGCAAAAAATCAACAAAGTATTTATTAGTGGAATTATATGAAAAATGATGCGATAAACATCGGAGCTCACCCAGTATCGCTGTGTCTTCCTGGTCGCGGCCCGTGTGAGACGCCGGCTACTTCCCGCCGGCATTCAATGTAGAGCAGTAGTTAGTCTCATCAAATTCGGCGCTGTCCCAGGACACGAAAAGCAGACTACAGCTTCGGTGCAAAAGGTAGGCTTTATTTCAACACACACATGGTCAGGGTGTACAGCGGTGGGTGTGCAGGGCTGTTAGACTTACGCGTTTCTTGCCGGATCTCCCGGCACTTCCTCAGAGTCTGAGGAAGTGCCGGGAGATCCGGCAAGAAACGCGTAAGTCTAACAGCCCTGCACACCCACCGCTGTACACCCTGACCATGTGTGTGTTGAAATAAAGCCTACCTTTTGCACCGAAGCTGTAGTCTGCTTTTCGTGTCCTGGGACAGCGCCGAATTTGATGAGACTAACTACTGCTCTATATTTATTAGTGGAGCATAATAAATATTAAATAATGTGCATCTATACATTTAACTTGTATTACGCATTGGAGCATACAAAGCATCTCCTCGTACATAAGCGTAATGTCATCAACAGAAGCCGTGTGTGAGCTTCCCGGATACCCTGTACTAATGTACAAATCAGTCACTATCAGTGATTAGAGGCATCGCATGCCTGTTCTTTGTGATAATACTGGGCCATTGTGTGCTCTTTTTATTGTGTTGCATTGTTTCTTGCCTCAATGAAGTGACTATTGTCCTTACTGATTGCAAATGAATAATAGAACCTGCAACTGGAGGTGACCGTAGCAGCTGCACCACTGCATCTACATCAAGGTGACCCCCACTATCATATTGACTGAAGGGTCAGTAACAACTCTGAGTCAGATCAACCTATATCTGTGTGTTATTTATCATTTACAATGAATGCTAGTAATGAGCGAATTTATTCGCCAGCCATGGATTTGCAATTTGCAATTTTTTCACGAAACTGCAGCGAGAATTTGGGGAAAAAAGTCACCATAATAAAAAACGCCCATTGACTTTAATGTATTTTGAGAAAAAAGTTGCCATAATAAAAAAACACCCATTGACTTTAATGTATTTGGAGAAAAAAGTCGCCATGATAAAAAAACACCTATTGACTTTAATGTATTTGGAGAAAAAAGTCGCCATAAGAAAAACACCCATTGACTGTAATGCATTAGGACAAAAAATTTGCCATAAGAAAAAAAGCCCATTGAATTTAATGCATTTGGAGAAAAAAGTCGCCATAATAAAAAATGCCCATTGACTTTAATGTATTTGGGAAAAAAAGGCGCCATAAGAAAAACGCCCATTGGGGGAAATTTACTAAAGGGTGAAGTGGTTAACGCTGGCAAAAATTCACGTAATTTCGCCATGGAGATAGACTCTGGCTCAACTTCGCACTCTAACGCCAGGCGAATTTTTGCTCTGGTGAAAGAGCGTAACTACACAAATTCACTAAGATGCGGATTTTACTGACCGTTACCTCTATCAGCAAACTTGCCTTCGCTACCTCAGACCAGGTGAAGTGCAACAGAGTAGATAGGACTTCCTCAAAAAAAGTTGAAATTTTTTTCCAAAAAACGCTGGCGTCCTTTCCTTTTTACAGGGTGATAGGCTGAAAAAGATCTAAATTGTTTTTGGGGTATCCTCCTTCCCCCCTACATTTGATAACATATGGCACCTAAACTATACAGTGGGCTCATGTGTAGGGCAATATAACAACTTTTATATAATTTTATTAAGGTTCCCTAGGCTTGTGTAGTGTAATGTATTTGCTGTAACATATACGTCCATTGTTTAACTGCCCGCCGTATGCAAATTAGTCAATGCTAGCGTAACTTCAAACTGCTGAGCCTACTTTAATGCATCTGGAGAAAAAAGTCGCCATAAGAAAAGACGCCCATTGACTTTAATGCATTTGGAGCGAGAAAAATTGTCACACGCATAATAATTTGTTGTGTGTAAAAACACCCGTTGACTTCAATGCGTTTCTCGAAATATTGTCATTTGGCTCATCACTACGGATTACCAGACATTCCATTTGCTAATTTATCTACTTCTGCATTGTAGAGCTTTTAGACTCAATGATACAACCTTACATAACAGACAATTGCATGAATAGTACCAATAGTAAGGTGGCCATAGACGTAACAATTACAATCTTTCTTGGAAAAGATGTTTCCAGGAATGATTGTTCATTTCAATACACACGTGTAGAGCTGAATTGTCAGATATACAGATAGAAACAATAGAATTCTACCTGTATCTGACCATTCAGCACTAACAATGGCCGATGTTCCTTCAACGATGTTCCTTCAAAGGCGCCCGATCGAAATTTTCTGTCCAGCCCGATCAACGAGCCGACCAACATCCAAGTCTTCTGCCGATATCGAGCGACTCTTTTCCCACAATACACGCACAGAATATCATACGAAAAATTGTTTCCTTACGATATTATCGTCTATGGTGGTCTATGGCCACCTTAAAGGACCAGTAACGTCAAAAAATTTAATTGTTTTAAAGTAATAAAAATATAATGCAGTGTTGCACTGCATTATAAAACTGCTGTGTTTGCTTCAGAAACATTACTATTGTTTATATAAATAAGCTGCTGTGTAGCCATGGGCAGGACCGCAATCAGAAATCGCAGGGCCCCATACGACAAAATTTCCTGGGCCCCCTGGGCTGCGCCCACCGCAAACCCCACCTACAGGTCTGCCCTCCCCAACCCAAAGGTCCGCCCCTCACCACACAGTAAAAAAACAAAAAAAATTTTGGTGGCTAGGGTTCCCATGTTTATAAAAAGATATTGGTGGTCAGGGCCCCCCATAAAAAAAATTTGTGGCCAGGGCCCCCCCTCCCCCCACATTATAATAAAATTGGCGGCCAGGGCCCCTTACACGTCCATGCCTTCCCGAAGTCAGCAGCTCTCACAAAGATGGGGGGCCCGGCCAGGGGGGCGGTAGGGGGGGCCCCCTTACCCTCGGGCCCCCTACAACTCTCCCCCCTGTCCCCCCTGATGGCTGCCCTGGCCATGGGGGCAGCTGTTCAAAGGAGAAAAGGCTCAAGTTACACAGCAGATAACAGATAAGCTCTGTAGAACATAATGGTGTTATCTGTTATCCATTACTTATCCTGTGCCATTTAACCGTTTTTCAATTTCTGCCATGGCTACACAGCAGCTTATTTATATAAACTATAGTAGTGTTTCTGAAGCAAATAAATCAGTTTTACCAGTGCAGGGCAACACTACATGATATTTTCATTACTTTAAAACACTTTTAGTTTTTGGTGTTACTGTTCCTTTAATTGATCTGGAGGAAGTCCCCGGCTTTCCCACTGCTGGTTCTATCAAACAACTTTCCAGAATCCAAAATGATTTGAAAATTCACCTCGACCTTTGATAAATCTGCCCCTTATTATCAGTGTACAGACTGGAATAGACAATGAGCAGCATAAAAAGATTTCCCCTGTATGTTTATCCCCATTGCACTCTCCTGTTTTATATATAGCTATGGGATACGTTATCCGGAAAACCTGTTATCCTGAAAGTTCGAATTACGGAATGAACATTTTCCATAGACTCCATTATAATCAAATAATCCAAATTTTAAAAAATGATTTCCCTTTTCTATGGAATAATGAAATAATAAAACAGTAGCTTGTACTTGATCCCAACTAAGATATAATTAATCCTTATTGGAAGCAAAACCAGCCTATTGGGTTTATTTAATGTTTACATGATTTTCTAATAGACTTGAAGATCCAAATTACGGAAAGAACTGTTATCCAGAAAACCCCAGGTAGTGAGCATTCTGGATAACAGATCCATACCGGTAATAATAAAATAGAACCTTGTATTTGATACCAACTAAGACATTTTAATACTTATTGGAATAAAAACTAGCCTATTGGGTTTATTTATTGTTTACATGATATTCTAATAGACTTGAAGATCCAAATTAAGGAAAGATCTGTTATCTGGAAAACCCCAGGTACTGAGCATTCTGGATAACAGGTCCCATACATGAACTTGTGTCCTGCACACACAAATCTTTTACACTGATTACACCAAGCTTTAATGCTTCTTAAAAAATAATTTTTTTCCCTATTTTGATCCGTAATTGTGATGAATAATACCTTTAATTGCGGCAGAGTTGCAACGACGTACTGCCGGTATCCTTCGTATTCTGCACACGGGTTTCCTACCAGATAGAGTTCCCGCAGGTGAAGGTTCTCCTGAAGACTATTAATACTGGACAGTTCCCCAACAAAATTGACTGTCAGATCCAATTTCTGCAATGATTCACAACCTGAGAGACAAAACGTTGCAATCTGCTGAGACAGAGCAATTCCGCAACAACGTGCAGCTAAAATAAATGCGATGGGTATTTCTCTATGGTGCCTATAGTATCCCTTGGCAAATGCAATAGGATTCATACTGTGCAGCTGCTCTATAGTAAACTGCTTGTGCCAGAAACTAGTAAATAGATTGTAAGCTCTCATGGTCTCTTTGGCACAACAGATGAATAGATGAATGCTGGGAAGGGGTGAGTGCAGACCTGATATTAGAAAGGTAATTCAGGAGTGTATAGGTTACAGCAAAGATTATTAGAGATAGAGTCTAAGATGCCCTTTTACATGTGATTCAAGGTTATGATAAACTTAAAGGAAAACTATACCCCTCAAACAATGTAGGTCTCTATAAAAAGATATTGCCTAAAACAGTTGATATGTAAAACCCTGCTTCATGTAAATAAATCATTTTCATAATAATATGCATTTCTAGTAGTATAAAATTGCCATTTTAAAAAAAAATATGGCCCACCTCCTGGGATTGTACAATTGACTGTGCACACAAACATACCAGCAAACCATACTTGCTAGGTCACATGAGCCAATTAACAGACAGAGTTCTGTCTTTTTCTTCCCACACTTCTTCCTGTTACAGTTAGAGCTGCAGTATTTCTGGTCAGGTGATCTCTGAGGCAGCACACAGACCATCACTAAATGGTGGTTCAAGGCAAGCGATGTAAAAAGGACAATATTTACTTAAATATATATTCCAGTTTGGTAAGATTCTTTAATATGACACTTAATTTCACATAAATCTGTTGCGTAAGTATTTATTTTGGGGGTATAGTTTTCCTTTAAATTGGTTGTTCACCTTTGAGTTAATGTAAAGAGTGATGTCCTGAGACAATTTTCAATTGGTTTTAGAGTTATTTAGCTTTTTATTCAGCAGCTCTCCAGTTTGCAATTTTAGCAATATGGTTGCTAGGGTCCAAATTACCCTAGCAACCATGCATTGATTTGAATAAGAGACTGGAATATGAATAGGAGAGGCCTGAATAGAAAGATGAGAAATAAAAAGTAACAATAACAGTAAACTCTAGCCTTACAGTGCCTTTAAATTAACTTTTAATTAATACTAGTATGATATAGAGAGTGATATTCTGAGACCATTTGCAATTTGTTTTCATTTTTTATTATTTTTGGCTTTTGACTTGTTTAACTTTTTATTCAGCAGCTTTTTAGTTTGCAATAAAAAGTAGCAATAATAATAAATGTGTAGCCTTACAGAGCATTTGTTTTTAGATGGGGTTAATGCAGCTCCTTGCATTCACTTCCAGAACCCATGAAGCAACTTGCCCCCCCAACTGTGCACATGACCCCTTGAGTGAGAGATGTTTCTGGATGACTGACCTTCCAAGTTCTCAATCTTCTCTATGTTGTTCAGAGCCAAGTTGAGGTACTCTAGCTTCTTCAGTTTGCTCACATTCTCTGCAAGGAACGGAATATAAAATATGTGTCACAAAACTGTCAGGCGGCAAATCATGTTCTATTTTATACTCGTTTGGAAGTGCAGCCCAGGGCTACCCCAGGGAGGGTATAAAATGTATAAATCAGCTGGTTTAATTGCAGTGTCTGCTACAATAAAAGTCTAGTGCTGACCTTCTCAATGGCTACAATCTTATTTCTCACTTCTGTATGCTGCTTATGGAACACCAGCTCTTAAAGGGGACCTGCTACCCAGACATAAAAATCTGTATACTAAAAGTCCTTTTTAAATTAAACATGAAATCCAAATTCTTTTTTTTATTATAACATCCATACCTGTTATAAACTTGTTTAAAAGTCTCAGCTGTCAATCATATATTGCCTGCCCCGCCTCTATGCCTTAGGCATAGAGGCGGGGCTGGAAATTACTTTCGCTTTCCATTCTGCACTTCCTAGATATCATTGCATTCCCCACATTCTCTCTCCCTCCTCGCCATCTAATTGTATAGCCAGTGCATGGGCATCAGGTGCCCCTTTCTGGTGCACAACCAAGATTCTGAGATGATGAAAAGCTTGCCTTAATAACAATGTTAACAAAATGGCTGCTGCCTACTTGCTGTGATTGTGAATTCCAAGACAAAAAAACCCAAGATTTCAGTAATTGTTAAAGTGCAAGTGAAGTTTAATTTGCTTGACTAACATCATAAAATAGGATTTGGAATTATTTCTTAAGGTGACGGATCCCCTTTAATTGAGTACATATGGGCCCACTCCTGCATTACCTCTCACCATAATTCTCAAGCCTCTGAGTAACAACAGCACTTGTGGTGATAGTGCCAGAAGTGAGAAGCTATACCCATCATAATCTGGGAACAAACTGGGGTGATATATTCAAGCCTGTATTAGCCTAGCAGCCACAACTGTAACTCTCCTTCTTCCATGTGTTTTTTCCATTCTGTATGTCTGGAGCAGCCCACTCTGGTGACCAGCTGGGAACTTGAGATCATTTAGGTGACATCTCTCAGGGGACAGGGAAGACAATCCACTGATATTACAGACATATATCTTCAAATATTAACAAAGGGCTGGGAACAGAAAGCTCTGTGGCTGCTGGTGACTGACGCTTCTGTGCCATTAGCCATTAAAGGAACAGTTCAGTGTAAAAACCGGGTAAATAGATAGGCTGTGCAAAATAAAAAATGTATCTAATATATAGTTAGTTAGCCAAAAATGTAATGTATAAAGGCTGGAGTGACTGGATGTCTAACATAATAGCCAGAACACTACTTCCTGCTTTTCAGCTCTCTAACTCTGAGTTAGTCAGTGATTTTAAGGGGGGCCACATGGGACATAACTGTTGAGTGAGTTTGCAATTGAACCTCAGCATTCAGCTCAGATTCAAAAGCAACAGATATGACCCATGTGGCCCCCTCAAGTCACTGATTGGCTACTGCCTGGTAACCAATCTGGAGAGAGCTGAAAAGCAGAAAGTTGGGCTCTGGCTATTACATACATTAGACATCCGCTAACTCCATCCTTTATAGACTAACTATATTAAAAACATATTTTATTTTGCACAGTCTATTTACCTAGTTTTTATTTTTACACTGAACTGTTCCTTTAAAGGGGTATATATTTTTTTCTTATAAAAGTTAATATATAGAAAAATACAGGTTCAACACAAGTGACTTCTGAGACACCCATGAAACAGTTTGGTCTGATTCTTCTGTAGTTACGCCACTGCCCATACATCTGAGTGTGATAAAAGTTGTTTTGCTGCCTCTACAGGTTCATTTCATATAAGGGGATATATACCATTTTTTTTTTACACAGCTAAAATCAGGAATATGTTACAGGAGCGCCCTCTGCTGTTCTATCCAGATGAGGGTGACAAAACATCAGAGCATGATTCACTGGAGATGCCAATATTTTAGGTACCCCACCAATGAATCCAGGGCTGGTGTAGGATCCCCACACTGCCATTTTACTTACCTTTCCCAGCCATCCCTCTTCAGACTCGTGTGTGTGTGTGTGATCACATCAGGGGGGTACAGGGGGTACTATAGCAGGGCCTGACAAAGCCAACCGGGCACCCTAGGCAACAGGGGAGGGTTGGAGGGGGAGAAGGGAGGGACAGGGGAGGGACAGAAGGGGGACAGAGGAGGGACAGGGAAGGGACGGAGGGGGAAGAGGGGAGGGACAGGAGAGGAGGGGCAGGGTAGGGGTGGAGGGGGAGAGAGGAGGGACGGAGGGGGTAGAGGGGAGGGACAGAAGGGGAAAGAGGAGGGACAGGGGAGGGATGGAGAAGGGACAGAAGGGGAAAGAGGAGGGACAGGAGAGGGATGGAGGAGGGACAGAAGGGGAAAGAGTAAGGATGGAGGAGGGACAGGGGAGGGACAGAAGGGGGAGAGAGGAGGGACAGGGGAGAGACGGAAGGGGGAGAGGGGAGGGACAGGGGAGGGAAGGAGGGACAGGGAGAGACGGAAGGGGGAGAGGGGAGGCATGGAGGGGGGATGGTGTGCACGGGAGTGGGTGTGGCATTGGTGGATCATTCGTTTGCTTCTGACTAGTGATGGGCGAATGTATCCCTTTTTGCTTCACCGAAAAATTTGTGAATTTCCTGCGAAATTCGTGAAACGGCGAAAAATTCTGACACCAGCGACAATTCGAAAGCACATTAAAGTCACTGGGTGTCTATTAAGTGTCGCTGGCATTGGAATATTCGCCAGCGTAAATAAAAAAAAAATCTAATTTTTGCCTGCCAAATTTCCCCATCACTACACTACTGACATAATTTGGGGAGTGGTCTGGGCAGTTCAAGCACGTGAGGTGCATTTTTTTTCCATTGGGGCCCCCCTTAGGGAGCCCAGATGGCCAGTCAGATAATGATTGGGCCCCCCCTGGTTGGAAGGTCCCATTTACTTGTACTAAGTAGATTACTGTGTGTAGTATGTTGGATTATGCACTAGGGAAGCCTGGCAAAGGTAAGTATAATAATGACACAGCACTGCACTATTATATTACATCTGGAACAGTAGATGGGGTAGTAAAGCCATTAGATTCACACTGGAGGTAATTAAAGTGATACTGACATGAAAAAAAACTACTTTTCAAAATATAATGTACATCAAAAATTACCTATAGCTCATGTTGATCATTTTCCAACAATAGGTCTGGTTTTGTAAGTAATTGTTACTTGAAGTTGCTAAACCCGACTGTCCCTTTTCAACCTGTGAGACAGAATTTCTAACGGACTTCTGCAGCATAAATATGGCAGCCCCCCTTATAGAGGGACTTGGGGCATCAGATAGGTAATGTAAAAGCATCAGGAAGTACTTTTATGGCAAAATTATAAAACTCATGCAAAGATAATACTGTCATAAAGTTAATTTAACGCTTTAAAATATAGACATCCCCAGGGAAACACACTTTCCTTGTCCTTTAAATCAGTGATGTAAGAAACACCTCCTGGCTGTTCCCTGCTTAACTCTGTTGTCACTTAGGGGGTTATTTATCACGGTCCGAATTTATCTCAGTATTTCTAAGTTAGAAATCCGAGCATCTCCGATTCGTAGTTTTTGTTTTCCTCCGAAAACTACAAATCAGTTAATAGTGCTGCTCCAGTAGAATTCTGCAATGAAATCCATTTCTCAAAAGAGCAAACAGATTTTTTTTAATATAATTCAGAAATCTGACATGGGGCTAGACATTGTCAGTTTCCCAGCTGCCCCCGGTCATATGACTTGTGCTCTGATAAACTTCAGTCACTTTTTACTGCTGTACTGCAAGTTGGAATGATATCACCCCTCCCCCCCCAGCAGCCTAACAACAGAACAATGGGAAGGTAACCAGATAACAGCTCCCTAACACAAGATAAAAGCTGCCTGGTAGATCTAAGAACAACACTCAATAGTAAAGTCCAGGTCCCACTGAGACACATTCAGTTACATTGAGTAGGAGAAACAACAGCCTGCCAGAAAGCAGTTCCATCCTAAAGTGCTGGCTCTTTCTGAAATCACATGACCAGGCAAAATGACCTGAGATGCACCTACACACTAATATTACAACTAAATACACTTGCTGGTTCAGGAATGAAATTTTATATTGTACAGTGAATTATTTGCAGTGTGAACAGTGTCATTTAGAAATAAGAACTACACCATAAAAATCATGACAGAATCCCATAAAGGTATGAAGATCTAAATTACGGAAAGATTTGTTATCTGGAAAACCCCAGGCCCCATGCCTGTATAATATAAACGAATATATGTATATAAACGTATATATGTATATAAACCAATACATGTATATAAACCAATAAGTCTATAAGTGAATTAAGAAAATCTGACTTCTCACCTATTTTTCCAATAAGGTTGTTCTGCAGATAGAGAATCTTTAACTCCCGGCACCACTTGTCTATATGTTCTATTCTCTCCAGGTCCTGCTGATGGAGGGAGATCTCCTCCAGGCTGAAGATCTCGCAGTTGTTGTGCTCGGCACGCCGCCGGATCAGATCTTCACTAACTGCCAGATGCAATTTTATTTAACATTATCTCTGCTGTCCCCCCAGCGCCAGTCCCACAATCTGCAAAATTTCCCTTCCCACGTAAGAGGCAGCCATAGCAGCTGGGAGATAATTACTCATATTATCAGCAGGGGGCGCCACTAATTGGTTGTGTTCTAACACTTCCCCAGCATTTCCCCTTATACTGGATTTGTCTATGGAGTGATAGAAACAGAGAAACTATAATCAATTAAAAATGTTTGTTTGTGAATGGCATTCTGATGAGGATAAAAGCAGTTTTACACTGCTACTATCATAATGTGTCAAAAGAGTGCCCCCTGCTGTTGCATCAGATAGAAATACAAACACATAGGGGTGGTTCACCTTCAAGTTAACTTTTATGGGGTTATTTATCAAAGTTCGAATTTATCTCAATATTTTCTGCTACAAACTCCAATGAGATCCGCTCGGGTTTTTTACCCTTATTTATTATTACATTTTCCCGAGAATTTGCTTTGCTGGAAAAAATCAGATTTTCACTATTTATTTGGATTTATCATCCGATTTTTATGATTTTTTTTGATTTTTCACACGAAAACTCAGAAAAGTTGGGGGTATTGCATGAAACCCAGTGCACATCAAAAAATCATTGGGACTTCTCCCATTGACTTATATGCAACTTCAACAGGTCTGAGATGCCGGATTTCCTGATTCTGACTTTTCCATCCTCAGGGTTTAATAAATTCCAAAAAAAAAATTGATTCAATTTAATAAAGAAAATCATGATTTTTGCAGTAAGAGTTTAGTAAATAACCCCTTTAGTCTGTTATAGCAGCAGTCCCCAACTTTTTTTGCCCCAGGGACCAGTGTAAAGCCTGAATTTTTTGCAAGGACCGTGGGGGTCAATTACTTGCCCTGTCAAATTCGGTGCATCTGCGTCAAACGCAGACTCGGCGGCCCAGTTCAGGTATGTCCGCGGCCCAGGGGTTGGGGACTCCTGTGTTATAGAATGGCCCCAATTGTAAGCAAATTTTCAATTGGTCTTCATTATTTATGTTTTAATTATTTGCTATTATCTTTACAGTTTTCAAATGGGGGTCATTGATCCCATTTTAAAACAAATGCTCTGTAAGGCTACAAATGTTCTATTATTGCTCTTTTTTTATTCCTCATCTTTCTATTCAGGCCTCCCCTATTCATATTCCAGTCTCTTATTCAAATCAGTGCATGGTTGCTAGGGGAATCTGGACCATAGCAACCAGACGGCTGAAATTGCAAACTGAAGAGCTGCTGAATAAAAAGCTAAATAACAAAAACCACAAATAATAAAAAATGAAAACCAATTGCAAATTGTCTCAGAATATCCCTCTCTACATCATACTAAAAGTTAACTCAAAGGTGAACAACTCATTTAAAGGACCAGTAACATAAAAAATTTTTTTCTAAAATCCATTAGTATACATCGAAAAAAAAACACCAAGACAAATTAAACTTTTAAATGGCAAATCCTTTTTTAAGAAATAACTTAACCGAAACTCCGCTTGTGTTCCTCTTCAGAAAGCCATCGTGCGATCCATCGTGCGGCTTTCGATTTCTCCTCCCTGGTTATCTCCTATAAGGAAGGCAGGGGGAAGAAATCGAGAGCTGCACGATGGATCGTGATCACCTTTTCTGAAGAGGAGTTTCGGTAAGTTATTTCTTAATAAAGACTTTGGGATTTTAAAGTTGAATTTGTCTTTGTGTTTGTTTTTTGATGTATATTTTTTTTAAACATTTTTTGATGTTACTGGTCCTTTAAAGGGGTAGTTTACCTTTAAATGTAATTTTAATATGACGGAGGCAGCGATATTGTGAGATATTTTGCAATTGGTCTTCATTTTTGTTTATTTCTGTGTTATTATTATTAATATTCGCGGGTTTGTTCCGCTGTTCTCAGGTTTGGAATGTCAGAAGCGGTCTGGTTGCTAGGGCTCAATTTACCCTAGTAACCAGGAGCTGGTGGGCATGGGGGACTGGAATATGTATAGGAGGGAGTCTGAATAGGAATAAAAAGTAGCAATAACCTTGCATCCTCACAAAGCAATCTAGTTTTTGGCTGCCAGGGTCAGCGACCCCTGTTAAAAATCTGGCAGGAGGAAGGCAAATCATTTAAAAACTATAAGAAATAAATAAGTTCCCCTTTGCTGTGTACAGTACCTCTATTCCCTGCACTGCGAACTTGCCTCTACCTATTGTTTCACTACAACTCCCACAGGTCACCCTGCAGCCCAGCTCTGTGAGTCGCAGCTCGGCCTCATGCTGGAGGTGTTACAGTCTCGGGAAGCATCGGAACTTTGCTCTTACCCCGCACCATGCTGTTCGGATGCCTCCGCCGCGCTGCTCTCGGAACTAGGACGCTGAGCTGGTAACCAGGGCAACGCAATTGTTGCTTTACGGAACGCAAGTGGGGACAATCCTCCTCCTGTGTAAACAGACCCTGTCCGGTGCAGCGTATTGGACGTATGGCTATAGTGGGCCATTAGAGGGAGCCAGAGAGTAGGAAGCAGCAAGAAGCAGCGTAACAGGGGTGTTTCATTTTCTTTATTAGCTTACATACCGCTCAGCTGTCCTGCTGTTAAGAAAAGGGAAAATGCATTTTGTTTATGATGTTTTTTTCTTTGGTTAAACTACTTTTTGACTGCGTCGTTTCTCCTACGATTAAAGGGCAGCTGTCTCCTCCCAAACTGCCCCCCCCCACCAGAGGTGCAGAATAATAAAGCCCGCAATCTCTCCAGCTGGGGGAAACAACAGAGTTTTTTATTTATTTATTTATTCATTTCTGTATTTATGGAGCTGTTGTAGGGGACAATTAGGGGTGACAGGTTCGCCTTTAAGTTTACTTAGTATTTTATAGAATGGCTAATTCTAAGAAACGTTTCAGTTGGTCTTCATTTTTTATTTTTTCTAAATTTGCCTTTTTATTCTGACTCTTTCTAGCTTTTAAATGGGGGTCACTGAACCCATGTAAACAACAAATGCTCTGTAAGGGCAGAGACATGCGGCAATTCGTGGAGATTAGTCGCCCGTCGACAAATCTCCTCCTCTTCTTCGGGGCAACTGATCTCCCTGTACTGCCTCCCTGACTTTCCGCCAGAGGCGGGCCACGCTGGCCAGGCGCCCTAGGCAAGCCGGGCAGTAGCTGCGCCTGCGCAAATCTGCGCATGCGCGAAATGGAGTTTTCGCGCATCCGCAGAAGCGAAAAAGACGCGATAACAACCAGACAGGCGGGAACCGGACTTGGGGTAGGCGACAGAGGAGGTACGTGCCTGGCGCCCCCCCTCAGCTTTGCGCCCTAGGCATGTGCCTACTCTGCCTACCCCTAGTTCCGGCCCTGCTTCCCGCCGGCTGGAATGAAAATCACCGGCGGGATGGCATTCGGAGCGCTTCGTTTTACGAAGTTGCCAGCACTTCTGGCAACTTCACTTTCGATTTTCATTCTAGCCGGCAGGAAGGCAGTCGCCCCGAAGAAGAGGACATTTGTTGCCGGGTGACTAATCTCCCTGAATTGCCGTGTGTGTCTCTGCCCTAAGGCCACAAATGTATTGTTATTGCTCCTTTTTATTCCTCATCTTTCTATTCAGGCCTCTCCTATTCATATTTCAGTCTCTTATTCATATCAATGCATGGTTGCTAGGGGAATTTGGACCCCAGGCCTGAATTTATGATGAGGCCACAAAGGCTTAGGCCTAGGGCGGCAGGTTTTTAGGGGAGGCATGCTGCTTGCTTGTGCGGGGAAAGTGCGACCTAGGGGCACCCAAGCCTGTAATGTGGGCCTGCTGAACCCTAGCAACCAGAATCCTGGCATTGCCAACTGGAGAGCTGCTGTATAAAAAGCTAAATAAGTCAAAAACCAAAAACAATAAAAAATGAAAACCAGTTGCAAATTGTCTCAGAATTTCCCTCTCTACATTATACTTAAAGTTCATTTAAAGGTAAACAACCCCCTTACAGGTATAAACACCTTTGCTGGTGGAACAGGGAGGGGGGACTATGGAGGGTAAGGTTTTTCATTAGTTTGGGAGTTTGCTTCTCCTTTAAAGGTAAACCACCCCCTTGAGGAACCTGGTGCATCTATAACAAATTGCCCCTCTATCTATTGTACATTTCAATGACAAACCTTTTCTGATCAGTTATTTTGCAAATCCACATTACAAACTCTCCTGTGTTGTTTTAGCAACAGACACACAGACAGCTCCCTGCATTGCCCAATTCAATCAGTCTATAAGTAAAATATATATTTCCCAGGCCTCATGAATGACACGCAGCTTTCCGCTGGGTTGCGTGTTCCGATCGGCATCATCTCAATTCTCAAACATGATGTCATGGGCTGTGTGTGTGACAGGCGTGTGTTTCTCCACATAGTTACAGAATGAGGTATGTACATCTGCTATATTGCTAGCAATCTGTGTCCTGATTGGTTGTTTATTCGCTGCACCCCCCAAATAAGGGCTCAGAGCAATATCATGGTGAAAATGATGTAATGGGATTTATGTATAACAGGCATGGAAAGTCTATGGAACTGTCAATCAATAGAGGTGGTGCTTTTCAAGAGGAAAGGGGCCATGGAAGGGGTGTATGGGAGCTTTGTAAAAGTGCAGGGCAGTTACAACATAGATATATTCGATAGTGAATATGTGCCAAAATCCACTGCTACCCCAATAGTTGTGTCACTAGAGGGCGCCACTATAGAGCTACCTGGGAATGAATTTTACACAATTTTTGTTGATATACTCCAGTAACAGCAAAAGCCAGGGTTGCCAGGTTTGTGGGTTTCCAGCCAAATTGGGCTACTAATTTAAAGCCCAGGCGGGTTTTAAAAGTACAAACTAGCCAAGGTACAGATTTGGGCTACTTTTTGAGCCTTTGGCTGGTTTGTAATTTGGAAACCCGCCAAAGTTTTTTCTTGCCCTATTGTGCCGAGCCTGCGTCTCCCAATGCATGTTGGGTAATGTAGTTTTTGTTTAACAATTTGCCAACTGCCAAGATTAATGTAAGACTACAATACCCTAAATATTCGGAAGGGGTTTTTTACAGTGAGAGCTGTGAAGATGTGGAATTGTCTCCCTGAATCAGTGGTACAGGCTGATACATTAGATAGGTATAAGAAGGGGTTGGATGGTGTTTAGCAAGTGAGGGAATACAGGGATATGGGAGATAGCTCATAGTACAAGTTGATCCAGGGACTGGTCCCATTGCCATTTTGGAGTCAGGAAGGAATTTTTCCCCCTCTGAGGCAAATTGGAGAGGCTTCAGATGGGTTTTTTTGCCTTCCTCTGGATCAACTGGCAGATAGGTAGTTAATAAAAAAAAAAAAAAAAGGTTGAACTCGATGGACACGTGTCTTTTTTCAACCTTACTTACTATGTTACTATGTTACCCAGCATGCAATGGGAATGACTTGTGTAGAAGATGGGAGTACCAGATTTTGGCCTCTGTACCCCCGTCTCCTGTCCCTCTTTCTGATGACTTTCCTCAAATTCAGACAATTCTGGGGCAAAAAATCAGCTGGTCACCAAAATGTCTAGAGGTTGAGCTGTTTTGCCAATATTTATTGAAATTGTATATGAATTATGAACTTATAGGGCCCCTATACTTCCTGGGCCCTCTGTAGTTATATCCCTGGTGATGGGTCAAATCTGCCTCATTTCTGCTTCATGGGAACATTTGTTAAACAGTATTTTTCAAATAAAGTCATAAATTTCTTTCACTCCACATATTGTTTTTTTTTTTGGGCTATTTTTGAAGTGCCTCTTGGCTAGTTTTAGGCTGGTTTTATAGACTTTAGACGACTGTTTTTCAAAATTAGACCTGACAACCCTGGCAAAAGCACAAAAAGGTATTTCAATGGCATCCAGCGACAGGCCCACCCTACACACAGCAAAGAATGATTGGAATTCCCACGTGTTTATCTCCGATATAGACTGGCTGGGAAAAGCACAAGCAGCTGTACATAGTCGCAACTGTGACAATAGTTTTAGTTACACAGCAGGAAAAACCTAAAATTAGCCGTAAATACAAATTCTGAATTTCAAAGCGGGAAGTCCACCCAAAAACTGACAAGTGAAGAAGAAGAAGTAAATTCAAATCACAGCAAGCTCCCAATATACGTTTATTACACATTTTCAGTGGTTTCAAATACATTTGTGAATATAATTGCTACTGAAGTCAATGTCAAGTTTATCCCTTTCTGTTCTTTAGTCTTATAGGGGTTGTTCACCTTTAAATTAACTTTGAGTATGGTGTGGTGTGTCAAATTCTGAAACGATTTGCAATTATTTGTGGTTTTTGAGTTATTTTGCTTATTATTTAGCAGCTCTTCCAGTTTGCATTTTCAGCACTCTGGTTGTTAGAGCCCAAATTACCCTAGCAACCATGCATTGAATATGAATAGGAGAGGCCTGAATAGAAAGAGGAGTAATAAAAAGTAGCAATAACAATACATTTGTAGTCTTACCGAGCATTTGTTTTTAGATTTGGTCACTGACCCCCCCATTTGAAAGTGTCAGGGGCCTATCGGCTCCCAGCGGGAGAGTCAGGACCAAGGAGGAAGCCTTTAGAGGTCAAAGTTCAGGTTCAGGTACCGACAAGGGTTAGGCAGATTCAAGGTCAAAGTCCAGGCAGGGGTTCAAAGGCAGGCAGAAAGGATCAGAATCAGAGTCCAGGCAGGGGTTCAAAGTCCAGAATATAATAATAATAAAGCACCCAGGAATGCTAAATAACAATTCCTATACTTGGGCAGCGTCTAGATGGCCAGGACGCCCTTTTATTACGAATTTGGTGACATCACCGCGTCAGCGGAGCGACACCGGCGGGGAAGGGTCTGCCGCCCGGAGCTCTGGACGGCGTTCCTGACAGAAAGCTGGAAAGAGTCTGACGAAGAAGACAAGTAATTCAGAAACAATAATAAATAAATAATGAAGGTCAATTGAAAAGTTGCTTAGAATTGGTCCTTCTGTAACATACTAAAAGTTAACGTAAAGGGGAACCACCTCTTTAAAGGAACAGTAACACCAAAAAATTAAAGTGTACTAAAGTAATGAAAATATAATGTACTATTACCCTGCACTGATTCAACTTGTGTTTTTGTTTCACAAGTTCCACAATAGTACAATATAGTAATATAAGCAAGCTGCTGTGTAGACATGGGGGCAACTATTCCTGGCTGAAAAAGGAGAAAAGGCACAGGAAACACAGCAGATAACAGATAAGCTCAGTAGTATACAATGGGATTCTTAAGAGCTTATCTGTTATCTACTGTGTATCCTGTGATTGAATGGCTGCCCCCATTGCTACACAGCAGCTTGTTTATATAAACTATAGTAGTGTTTCTATAGCAAATGCACTAAAGTTTCATCTTGTCAATAGCAGCAATGATCCAGGACTTCAAACTTGTCACAGGGGGTCACCATCTTGAAAAGTGTCTGTGACACTCACATGCTCAGTGGGCTCTGATTGGCTGTTGAGAAGCTAAGCTTAGGGCTCGTCACTAATTATCCAGCAGAAAATGAGCTTCCCTGGCTGTAATATAAGCTGATGCTACAGGTTTGCTGATTATTAAATTCTGATGCTAATTGCACTGGTTTCTGTGCTGCCATGTAGTAATTATCTGTATTAATTACTAATCAGCCTTATATTGTGACATTTCTATTCTATGTGTACTGTATATTGTGAGTGGGTCCCTAAGCTCAGTAAGTGACAGCAGCACAGAGCATGTGCAGTGAATCAGCAGAAAAGAAGATGGGGAGCTACTGGGGCATCTTTGGAGACACAGATCTTTACTGCTAAAGGGCTGTGGTTGCCTTGGGCTGGTACAGAAGAACAAAACATCATGTACAACATTTCTTACTACTTAGGCTTTAGTTCTACTTTAAAAAATAAACAATAGCGATTACATATAACTTTAAAAACACTGAAAATATGTAAGCAAACTACATTGTCTTCTAGGATTTTGGGGTGGAGATCCCCTTGAAGGACTAAGGCAGCCACAAATTTGTTCAGAAAGGTGTATCTGTATATATATGTGAGTCGTTACAAGGCAGAACCAATAGACTGGGATTGTGAGTGAGGGTTTCGCACTAGTTAAATGTACATTGTGAGCCCCTGCGAATGCCTCTGGTGTGTAACAGGAAGCTGAGCTCATTCCGTCACTGGCTGCTCACACTCAGTTTGAAAGGAAACAAGAGGCTTGAGAAGTGACTTGTGTTCCTAGAGAGGGGAGAGACGAGTCGAAGGGCTGTGCCCACTCAATTGTAAACTAAGACCCCATTCTGCAGGAGGACCCCCCTATCCCCTCTCTGCATTAGCTTGGGGACAGCGCTGGATAAGAAGAGCAGAAATCAACACACGGGCATATGACTGTGCCATTCAGGGCACTAACAGTTCCGCAAACTGCAACTCCCAGCATCCCCTGTGGGCAAAAGAAAAAAGACTGTAGCTGTGACAGCTAATCCTCAGCATCCCCAGCTATGTGAAGGAAACCACTGCTTGTCTGTCTGGCTAAAAGAGGTCTAATTGGGTTCCCATACAGCAGGTAAGTCATATATATACAGTAAATATACAGATATACAATGATGCTGATTTAATACTGCACACATGTACATTTAGGGCTCATGGGGCTTCAAAACAACTGCAATAGCCTTCTATTTCAAGCGATCCTCTAAGGGGTAATGGAGCGTTAATTCCATTGTTTTTGACAGCACAGGGCTCAATTATGAATATTGCACAGTTACCCACAGCAACCAATCAGACGTTGCCTTTCAGTTTTTATTAGGGCAGTCGATTGTTCACAGCTATTTGCCAATTGGCTGCTGTTTCTAAAATAAAGTAATCTGAATGCTCTTGGACTCATTGCGTATTGTTCTGGGGGTCCATTGTGAATAACATGCAGGGAGGGGGGTTCCATTGCTCTCACAGTGATATTGAATGGGGATGTCTTTATTAAACTGCCATTAAAAACTGCCAGCTACTGCCTAGCCCAGCAAATATCCATGGATAGGATTGTGCAGCTGGAAGAAGTATATTTTGCACTCAATTACAAATTCTCACAAAACGTTACTCTCGAGGTGGGTGTGGCCTTTAAATACAGTTTTGCCGTTAGGAAAGCTGACACCCGGGTGCTTGGTTCATCTCAGCATGTAAAATACCCTGTTCTGCATTTTTTAGGGTAATTACCCACGATCAATGTTTTTGCATGCCCCAATGTCAGTGGATTTAGAGGGGACGGTGTTTTTTGAGTGTCTTTTCGCCTGTGGTAGAGAATATTTTCTGTAGGCAACAAACACCCAGGGGCATATTTATCAAGGGTCGAGTTTCGAATTGAATAAACTTCGAAATTCGAATTCAAAAAGACCAAACGAAATTAAGTCGATGGTTTCTTTTGGTCAAATAGGTCCGTTTTTGATCGCATAGGTCCTTATTCGGCCAAATTTGAATTGCACGAATCGAAGGTATCTCATTTGATCGAATTAGATTAGAAGTTTTACTGGGGTGAGAGTTTGGAGATTGGGAGGGGGCCCAAGGGGGCTGCCAGGAGGGCCCTTCATTTTGCAGCCGTGGTGGGCCCAGAAGGCTTCAACCCTGGTTACTCCACTGGCGCTGGTCCCCTCCAACAATTTTCCTAGGTGGCCCGACACCGACGATTTATGCCACTGATCCGCAGTGTGTAACTTGCCTGTAGCAGATTTTAATAGCATATTATATGAAGGAAGTCTGCAAGTGCAAAATAAACCCACAATTGTCACTTTGCACACAGTTGTACTGGGGTATTGACTTGCCAGCTGTGGGCTGAGCTGTCAAAAACATGACAGTTGGGAGGTATGCTTAAAGTTAACTCAAAGGTGAACAACCCCTTTAACCCTATCCTGGAGCAGAAATGGTATAATTTGTCACCAGCCAAAGGCTATTCATCATAAACCATCACTATCACTGTTTAGTGGGACACTGGCACTAGGGTGCAAAGAAACAGGCCAGTACATATACAAATACATACATTTATGTCTAATATACGCATTTGTAATGTCAGGCACAGGCTGGGAGTTGATGTTCACACCACCTGGAGGACAAGGGCTCAGTTTCTCTCAGTGTCACATATGCTAAGTGCCACCTTGGCCCATGATGCCATGTGAAGACCTCCCAAGGCATTACAGGATTTGTAGTTTTTATTTATATAGCAATGATTAATGGCAGTAAAGAGGGTAAAAACATTTGATAATGATATAACCAGAGCATGAGTCTGTTCTAGCTGCTTTCAGTATGCATTTCAGTATTTCAGTATTTTAAAATACCAGTTTTTGTGGGCTGCGTTATCCAGAAACCTGTTAGCCAGAAAGCTCTGAATTACGGGAAGACCGTCTCCCATAGACTTCATTTTATCCAAATAATCCAAATTTTTTTAAATGATTTCCTTTTTCTGTGTAATAATAAAACAGTCGCTTGTTCTTGATCCCAACTAATATAATTAATCCTTTTTGGAAGCAAAACCAGCCTATTGAGCTTATTTAATGTTTATATGATTTAGTAGATTCAAGGTATGAAGATCAAAATTATGGAAAGATCCCTTATTTGTAAAACCACAGGTCCCGAGCATTCTGGATAACATGTCCTTTGCCTATATGTTTATTATTAAAGGGGTTGTTCACCTTTAAGTGAACTTTTAGTATGATGTACTACAATTTGTTTTTATTATTTGTGGTTTTTTACTTTTTTAGCTTTTTATTCAGCAGCTCTCCAATTTCAGTAATCTGGTTGCTATGGTCCAAGTTCCCCTAGCGACCATGCATTGATATGAATAAGAGACTGGAATATGAATAGGAGAGGCCCGAATAGAAAGAGGAGTAATAAAAAGTAGCAATAACAATACATGTGTAGCCTTACAGAGCATTTATTTTTTAAATGGGGTCAGTGATCCCTGATTGAAAGCTGGAAACAATCAGAAGAAGAAGTGAAATAATTAAAAAACTATAAAAAAGAAATAATGAAGGCCAATTGAAAAGTTGCTTAGAAATAGCCATTCTGTAACATACTAAGAGGCAGATTTATCAAGGGTCGAAGTGAATTTGAAGGAATTTTCTAAGTAAAAAAATTCGAAATTCAAAGTAATTTTTTGGATACTTTGACCATCGAATAGGATACTATGACTTCGACTTCGAATTCGATTCAAAGTAAAATAGTTTGAATATTTGACCATTCAATAATCGAAGTACTGTCTCTTTAAAAAAACTTCGACTTCAATACTTCGCCAAATTAAACCTGCCCAAGTGCTATGTTAGCCTATGGGGACCTTCTAAAGCATTTTTCTAAGTTTTTTAAGGTCAAAGTAAAATCGTACGATTAAATAGTTCGATTCGAAGGATTTAATCGTTCGATCAATCGGTTTACTTCAACCGCAGAATACCTAAATTCAATGAAAAAAGTTCGAATTCGATATCCGAATTCAAAGTATATTTTACTTCGAAATTCGACTCTTGATAAATCTGCCCCTGTAAGTTAACTTAATGGTGAACCACCCCTTCATTATTAATATGATTTATTTTCATTATGTATCGCTAACATATTTTGCAGCACTGTAGCATAAATAAATGCATACATTAAACATACTGTACAGATGCCATACAAAAATAGGACTGATAACAAATACATACCTCCCAACATTTTGGAAGTAAAAAGAGGGACAAAAAAATTTTTTCAACGCGTAGCACAGCAATTTTTTGACCACACCCTTTTATGTGGCCACACCCCCTAATTACCATGTTCGTTTTACAAAATTTGGCAGGTTATGAAAGTTTGAAAATATTTCTCCTTATCTAAACTGTGTTTTTGTGTCTCAAAATTGTTACAAAGTATCTTATTTGCACCTGTTAGCTGTTCTGGGCTCTCTGCTAAAAGCCAATTAAGTGAGAAACTTTGTTTCTTTTTCTGGCTGTTCAGTGCAGAGAAAAGAGGGACTTTCCAGTACAAATGAGGGACTGCGGGTTGAGCTGTCAGAAGAGGGACTGTCCCTCCGAAAAAGGGACAGTTGGGAGGTATGCAGATGCCATACAAAAATAGGACTGATAACAAAAAAGATCTTGCAATATAAGGCCAGAAATGTGACTGGCAGATAGACAAAAGCTGATAGATATGACAGATAGACTGACTGCCAGATGGATTGATATATGTAACCCTCTGTATGTGTTTTTAATAGAACAAATATATGTTTTTATGTTGCCTAGGAGAGGGCCAAACTGTTATTATTGGAGCTCAGAGTTACATGTATTTTTGCATGCTTTAAATGTTTGCCGGGTGCACATGAGACTGAGCAAATAAGGGTGGCTGGGTGCTGCTCATTCCATTCACTAGTATTGCCCTGTGCTGCTGCTCCTGTGTCACACAAGAACAGCCCTTAGCCTGTGATATGTCAGGAATGTCACAGACATCATTATCTTAAGTGCTCAGCTTGTTGCTCTGGCTCTCAGCAGTCTGGAAGCTATTAGTCCTATTTAATGTGCTGCTCCCAATGCCTGGACTGTGCCCTGGGCTTCCCTCTGCCTCTTACATACAGTACATGATTCAGCTACATTGGAATTTTATCAGCCCTGGATTGAAGGTACGGACTATTAAAGAAAATACACATTGCAAATTTGCACAATTGACATAAAATGTATTATTATTCAATGAAAACCCTTGCATCATTTTTAAAAGGAGTTGTTCACCTTTAAATTAATTATTAGTATGATGTAGAGAGTGATATGCTAAAACAATTTAAAATTGGTTTTCAGTTTTTATTATTTGTGATTTTTTCAGTTATTTAGCTTTTTACTCTCTAGTTCGCGTTTCCCATGATCGGGTTGCTAGGGTCCAAATTCCCCTAGCAACCATGCATTGATTTGAAAAAGAGACTGGAATATGAATAGGAGAGGCCTGAATACAAAGATGAGTGCAAAAAGTAGCAATAACAATACATTGGAAGCCTTACACAGCATTTGTTTTTTAGATGGGGTCAGTGACCCCGTCCCCATTTGAAAGCTGGATGTGTCAGAAGAAGAAGGCGAATAATTCAAAAACTATTAAAATAAAAAAGATAAAATAAAGACCAAATGAAATGTTGTTTAGAATTTGCCATCTTAAAAACATACTAAAAGTTAACTCAAAGAGGTTGTTCACCTTTGAGATAACTTGAGGGGTCTTTTTTTTATCCAAATCCGTTTTTTTTCTGATTATTTTAATTTAAAAAGTCTGACCAAAGTAGAATCTACCATTCGACCTTATTTATTATTAAAAAAGCACGATTTAATCATTTTGGGGATGAATCAAGAGAAAATCCGTATTGTATGATTTTTTCGGATATTTTTCCCGAATCGCTCGAATTTTGGCCGAAAAGTCAGAAATAGTCGGATTTTGAAACTAAATCCAGCGCAGAGCACAGAAACTTCCAAATAGGATAGGGACCTCTCCCATTGTCTCATATACAGATCTGGTCTGAGATGCCAGATTTTCAGATTCTGACTTTTTGAAGCCTTGGGGTATAATACATTTTAAAAAATGTAAAGTTTTTTTTACACTAAAAATTCAGATTTTATTGTTAGAAAATTTTTCAAGTTTTTTTGGATTCAGACCATGAATATGACCTTAGTACGGTGTAGAGAGTAGAGGAAATTTGCAATTGGTTTTAAGTTTTTATTATTTGTGATTTTTGAGTTATTTCACTTTTTATTCAGCAGCTCTCCAGTTTGCAGTTTCAGCAATCTGGTTGCTAGAGTCCAAATTCCCCTAGCAACCATGCATTGGTTTGAATAAAAGACTGGAATGTGAATACGAGAGGCCTGAATAGAAAGAGGAGTAATAAAAAGTAGCAATAACAATAATTGTGCAGCCTTACTGAGCATTTGTTTTTAGATGGGGTCAGTGACCCCCATTTGAAAGCTGGAAAGAGTCAGAAGAAAAAGGTAATTAATTCAAAAATTAAAAAAAAAAAGAAAAAATGAAGGCCAATTGAAAAGGTGATTAGAATTAGCCATTGTATAACATACTAAAAGTTAACTTAAAGGTGAACCACCCCTAATTAATTGTATTATGTTCATCTGATAAAGCAAGAAACTCTTCCCAGCAGATGCTGCCAACGCCATGTTTTGGTTACAGATTTTCAGTCCATTACTCGTCTCTTATGGGAAGTGAAATGTTATTGGGTAAATGCCCTAAAGTCTAACAGAGAAGATTTCTGCCTTTATTACATTTTTATAAAGAAATTTAAAAACCAGAATGGTTGAAAAATTTTGAAAAATGTTATTATATATATACAGTGTATATTTTTTTTTAGTTTTTTTTGTTTTTATTACTTTTCTTTATTTTTTTAAAATTTATTTTGCAGCTGAAGATTTTCTAAAAATGAATCCAGTCCCTAATGTGACATCAACCCCCGTGGCAGATAGAGGTACAGTAGTTGCCGTGTTTGATGTTCTGTATTTGCTGTTTGTAATGAAGCCTAGAGTTGATGACTGATGTCTAAATGACGTGATGGGGACAATATTTACATTACACACACATTCTTTCTCAGCTAATATTCAACCTGACAGCGTTTCTGGGCAAATATTTCATGTCAGTGCAGGTAGTTACCTTGGGGCACCCGACTCCTGAACTGTATGTAACTGGAATTAACTATGTGGGAATATGTTCAGTGATGTGATTCTGCTTTCATGTACCTCAATGGTGTTTGTTTTTGGGGGGTTCATGTCTCAGGCTTAGAAACGTTTTGCAATTAAAGGGGCATTTCACCTTTATGCTAACTTTTAGGACAGAGACATACGTGGAGATTCTGGGAGATTAATCGCCCGGAGACAAATCGCCTCTTCTTCGGGCGACTAATCTTAGAATGTAAATCGCCGGTGGGATGGCACTCGGAGTACTTCATTTCCGAAGTTGTCTCACAAGGAAACTTTGGGCGACTTTGGAAAATGAAGCGATCGGTGCCATCCTGCCGGCGATTTAGATTCTAGCCAGCGGGAAGGCATTGCAGGGAGATTAGTCGCCCGAAGAAGAGGCGACTAATCTCCCCCAAATAGCATCGTGTGCCTCTACCCTTAGGGGGTTATTTATTAAAGTCTGAATGCCAAAAACTTGAAAAATGTGGGTTCTTTTTACTATAAAATCCGAATTTTAAGGGGAAAATAAAAACTCCAAACCAGTGCAGATTTGGTCGGAGTAGTTTTATTACCAGATTTTGATAAAGAACCCCCTTAATATGTTATAGAAAAGCCCATCCTAAGCAACTTTTCAGCCACATCTAAATAAAAATGCTCTGTGAGGCTACACATTTATTGTTACTTTTTATTACTCATCTTTCTATTCAGGCCTCTCCTATTCATATTCCAGTCTCTTATATAAATCAATGCATGGTTACCTCATTGTTGAAATTGCAAACTGGAGAGCTGCTGAATAAAAAGCTAAATAACTCAAAAACCACAATTAATAAAAAATGAAAATCAATTGCAAATTGTCTCAGAATATCCCTCTCTACATCATACTAACAGTTAACTCAGAGGTGAACAACCCCTAGAGTGTTGAATGGAGCTTGGAGTTATCGTTTGAGACTGGAGAAGATTATAATGGCTTACCTGAGACCCCAGGCCGGTGCTCCTGTTTCTAATAATTGCACTAACCCCGGTACCACTGTAGGAGCACAATGTTGTGATCTTCTTCCACTTCTTCCATCATCACTGCGACCCTGAGCATGATGCACAGTAGAGTGAAAAGCCACCTTTTTTGGATCTAAGTTTGGCTTTTTACTCTACTGTCCAGACCACAGAGAAGATCCAAAAAGGAGAAGATGGTGGAGTTGTTCTCCTACAGTATCACCCCGGGCTGGAGCTGTTTCAGTTAAGGGGGATACCAGCATAGGGTCTCAGGTAAGTGATTATTACATAACAGTCTGTCAGGAACTATACCTTCTCTTCACCTATAACTCAGTCTCCTGGATCAATAATGATTCTAAGATGGTCAATAATTATATTTCCCATTTTTTTTTCTTCTTCTGTCATTGCATGGAAGGAAGCAAAGAAGACATGGCCCCGATTTTCATAAGCAAAGCTTAAATTCTATGCTTTCCAGAGGAACTTGCAGGGACCACTTGTTGTATCAGGAACTATGAATAGAAATAGCTCAGGGTTCTGCTTATCAGTAGAGAGAAGTATGAGAAGATGAAGGCCTGAGAAAATGAGCTGGAATTGAAAACCTTGGGGGGAGGGGAACATTGAACAATATTAGACAATAAATTGCAACAAATTAATAGCACATATTAAAATGCCAGATAAAAAAGATTTTCAAGGATAAAAGAGGGTCAATGACCTTCAAAAAGCAAAAGCAAGAAAAAGAATATGGCTAGAAATGCTGTATATTTTATATACTGAACTCAGCCCTGGTACGGAACGCCAAGATATAAGAGCTTGTTTTAGGCCGAAGAGCCCTTTAGCAGATCTGTATCTCATTACTGTTGAGTTCTACTACAAGATAGAGATGCACCGAATCCTTCATGAAAGATTTGGCAGAATACTGAACCGAATCCGAACCCTAATTTGCATGGCAAATGAGAGTGGGGGAGGGAAAAAGAGAGCCGCGCCTGAAGCTCACAACAAAACATTTTTTTCACTTACTTTGGGAAGAAAAGTCACATGATTTTAAGGATCTGCGGAACCCTGCGGGTTGCAGATAGAAGTTTCAGAAGCGGGTATAGACGCGGGTTGACGGTTCTCCGGGTTTGCGGGTCGCGGGTCTCCTCAATAGCGAGTTTTACTCCTTTTTTATGATCATGCCAACTTCTAATGTTGTCACTTCCGGTTTACAAAGACAGCAATTTATGTTTCTTAATGGTCAGCGGGTCGCGGATCGGGTTGCGGATAAGGTATTTGCAGGTCGGGTTGGGTAGCGGGTCCAAGCGGGTAAGTATGCGGGTTGCGGGTCCGGATTGCAGGTCGGGTTTAACAAATTGGTTCCACGCAGGACTCTAACCCCAGGCGCAAGGATTCGTCCAAAACTGAATCCTGCTGAAAAAGGCCGAATCCCGAACTGAATCCTGGATTCGGTGCAAATCTTACCCCACCTTCAATCTTGATTGAAGGTGGGGTAAACTAGGGCTTTACTGAATCCACTAGTTCAGGATTTGGCTGAATTTCACATCCTTTGTGAAAGATTCAGCCGAATGCCGAAGCAAATCCGAACCCAAATTTGCATATGTAAATTAGGGAAACAAGGGAAAAAAAGAGAACTACACGCTGTAAAAATTGTTTGATTTCCTTGTTGACATGATGAAAATTCACGTGATTTTTTGGATTCGGATTCGATTCTGCCAGGCATTTGGATTTGGATCCTGCTGAAAAAGGCCGAATCTTGGTCGATTTGGTGCATCCCTACTCTAAACTTTTGGAGCAAACATAACAACCTTTCCATTAAGAAGTTTTATTACATACACTGCACACACAAACTAATGCAAACAATAAAATACGCTATCCTACTGTCGATTGAGGGGCAAAGGGTTCACAAAGGCAACATTGAAAACTATTTTTCCGTTAGTGACCAATATTACATGCAGGACAGCCATCGGGGGGGAGAGTTGTAGGGGGCCCCGAGGGTAAGGGGGCCCTGCCCACGCCACACTTACTTGATTAGCCAGGCCCCCCATCTTTCTGAGAGCTGCTGACTTCGGGAAGGCATGGACGCTTAAGGGACCCTGGCCACCAATTTTCTCATAATGTGGGGGGGGGGGCCTGGCCAACAATTTTGGCCACCATTTTTTTTTCTGAAGCCACCAATATTTTTTAATGGGGGGGCCCTGGCCACAAATGTTTTTTTATGGGGGGCCCTGACCACCAATATCTTTTTATTTTTTATTAACATGTGGGAACCCTAGCCACCAATATTTTTTTTTTTTTTTTTTACTGTGTGGTGGAGGGCGGACCTGTAGGTGGGGCTTGCGGTGAGTGCAGCCCAGGGGGCCCAAGAAATATAGTAGTATGGGGCCCTGTGATTTCTGATGGCGGTCCTGATTACATGCCCCCGCTATTAGTGATAACTGGCTATTGGGGTTGGAGCAACATTCTCAGTGTGCTAATAACAGGTCAGTGTAACAGCAAATAAATATAACACTCGACAGGTCTTAACAATAAAGCAAAAAATATTTATTTAGAGCCCTAAAGTTTTGGTCACAACCAAAGGGAAAACAAACAGAATTTTTTTTTCTTGTTTGTTTTCCCTTGAGAAAGGTCATTGGTTGTGACCAGAACGTTGGACTCTGAATAAATGTTTTTTTTGTTTTGTTGTGTATATATATTTATGGGATATGGGACTAATACGTGTTTGTTCTTTTCCAGAACATTCTTTTTTCAACGAGTGCACACTGCTACCGACTAAACTCTTTGGAAACTGTTCTGCAAGGTAATTTTTATTCAATGTGTATTATAAAAGCTGACTGGATATGAATAAATAATGAATGTGCCTTCTATTTACAATAATATTGTTACGCCGCTGTGTATGTGGCCTTTAATTCCTTTCTGGTGTGTGACAGTGCCTTGAGTAATAAATAAGAATCATCATGGAGATTAGGCAAGAGCTACTGTAATAAAAGCTGCACATTTTATAGGTGCAGGGATTCATTATCCGGAAGCCCCTTATCCAGAAATCTCCAAATTAGGAAAGGCCGTCTCCCATAGACTCCATTTCATCCAAATAATCCAAATTTTTTAAAATAATTTCCTTTTCTCTGTAATGATAAAACAGTTCCTTGTCCTTGAACATGGCTGGCCTATAATTAAACTACTTCATATACATGATATGGAATCTGTTATCTGGAAACCAGTTATCCAGAAAGCTCAGAATTATGGAAATATCATCTCCCATAGACTCCATTTTATCCAAATAATAATATACATTTTTAAAAATGATTTCCTTTTTCTGTGTAATAATAAAACAGTAACTTGTACTTGATCCCAACTAAGATATAATTAATCCTTATTGGAAGAAAAATCAGCCTATTGGGTTTATTTTATGTTTTTATGATTTTCTAGCGTGATCCAAATAACAGAAAGATGTGTTAACCAGAAAAGCCAAGGTCCCGAGTATCCTGGATAACTGATCGTATACCTGTTTAGTCAACTAGAGTAAACCATATACAGTGTATTTAGGGGATTATTTATTAAAGTCTGAATGAAAAAAACTTGAAACATTCTAGCCTTTTCACTAAAAATCCCGAATTTTTAGAGGGAAAAAAAAAACTTGATTTTTTTTTTTTTTTGAGATTTATTATACCCCGAGGCTGCTAAAAGTCTGAATCCGAAAATACTTCATCTCCAACCTGGTCGTGTAGAAGCTAATGGCAAAGGTCCCATGACAAATTTGTAGATATCATGCTCTGCGCTGACTTTTGTTCAAAAATCTGAAAAAATTGTGGGTTTCGAGCGATATCAGGAAAAATTTGAGCTTTTCCGGCATAAAACCCCCAAAAAATTGGGATTTTTTTTTCAGCAAAAACTCTAAGGGGCAGAAGTAATTTTTTGGATACTTCGACCATCGAATAGGATACTACGACTTCGAATTTGATTCAAAGTAAAATCGCTCGAATATTCGACCAGTCGATCATCGAAGTACTGTCTCTTTAAAAAAACTTTGACTTCAGTACTTTGCCAAATTAAACCTGCCGAAGTGCTATGTTAGCCTGTGGGGAGCTTCTAGAGCATTTTTCTACGTTTTTGGAAGTCGAAGTAAAATCGTTCAATCGATCGCTGAAATCCTTCGAATCGTTCTTCGACCGCTGGATACCTAAATTAGATGAAAAAAACTTCGACTTCGATATTCGAAGTATTTCATTTCGATGGTCCAATTTGAAGTATTTTTAAGTTCGAAATTCGACCCTTGATAAATCTGCCCCTGAGTTTTTGAGTTTTTTTCCGAACCAGTTTTACCAAGTTTTTTTTTAATGATAAATAAGGTAAAATCGTGGATGGGAGTTTGGTTGGGCTTTTTTTTATCGAGATAATGAGAAAAATTGGGATTTTAGTAAATAACCCCCTTATGTGTTTAAATACAAATATTAAAAATTATCGAGGGAATGTAATAAAAGTCGCAAAGAGCAAAACAATTCGTACCAATAAGTATAAAAAAAAACACATCTCGCAATTTAATATTGTTTCTTAAACTGGTATTGGATTGCCAATCTTAATTGCGCACTCTTAAGAAGTGCTTGAAGGTGTCGTAATCTTTTGGAGCAAACATAACGACTTTTTCAGTAACAAGTTTTATTGCGCATTGGCGCAAACTATAAAATTCGCAAACGTCTTCCACTGTCGGAAGTGGTGGTTAAACAGTTTCCGGGTTCACAAAAGCTATATTAAATTCGCGCAAAGCAAAATTTGTTCGCGCAAAGGCAGAACTTTTCCCATTGAGAATAGTTTTTCCGTTACAGACTTTTATTACATTCCCCCGTATGTGTTTTAATATTCATGTGTTCAAATATAAAGATCCGATTGATTGCTAGACCTCAGCAAACCTTTTATTACCTTAAAGGGATACTGTCATGAAAAGAAAAATTCAAAATGAATCAGTTAATAGTGCTGCTCCAGCAGAATTCTGCACTGAAATCCATTTCTCAAAAGAGCAAACAGATTTTTTTATATTCAATTTTGAAATCTGACATGGGGCTAGACATATTGTCAATTTCCCAGCTGCCCCAAGTCATGTGACTTGTGCTCTGATAAACTTCAATCACTCTTTACTGCTGTACTGCAAGTTGGAGTGATATCACCCCCCTCCCTTCCCCCCCCCAGCAGCGAAACAAAAGAACAATGGGAAGGTAACCAGATAGCAGCTCCCTAACACAAGATAACAGCTGCCTGGCAGATCTAAGAACAACACTCAATAGTAAAATCCCATGTCCCACTGAGACACATTCAGTGGATTTCAGTGCAGAATTCTGCTGGAGTAGCACTATTAACTGATGCGTTATGAAAAAAACATGTTTTCCGATGACAGGATCCCTTTAACCCAAAAGTACATACATTTTTGCACTGCAGCATTTTTGTATATTATTCCCATGTGTGATTCCCAAGTATAATGGGTACAAAGAGAGAATATAATCTGAGCTATCCAGAATCCTATTATATATCCATAGCAGGTCTACCACTTCTAAGCATGTCTTCTCTCTGTTCAGGGACTCCTTTGATTTGGGGAATACGAGCACCAGCCTCGACGGTTCATTCTCAAGTGGTTTTTTCTCTCCGTGTCGGCACAGTCCTCGTCTACTCACCAATGGTTATTATGTGCTGGATGAAGACAGCTTTGCTTATGATGATGAGGGGAACATCTCCTTAGAACCCACCAAGTCCATTGTGTCATATAAGGAGAACATTGCAAGGTAATACTACGGCTTTGCGTCCTATGAAATACAGGTATGGGATCCATTATCCGGAAACCCGTTATCCGAATTACGGGAAGACCGCCTCCCATAGACTCCATTATAATCAAATAATCTAAATTTTTAAAAATGATTTCCTTTTTCTCTGTAATAATAAAACAGTAGCTTGTACTTGATCCCAACTTAGATATAATTAATCCTTATTGGGAGCAAAACCGGCCTATTGGGTTTATGGGGAGGCACATTTATCAAGGGTCGAATTTCAAATTCATCTTAGTTTTTTTAAAGGAGGAGGAAAGGTTAAAACTAAGTAAGCTTAATCAGAAAGGACTATATAAATACACCAGTAAACCCTCAAAGTAATGTTGCTCTAAGTCCTCTGTCAAAACAAACCCAGCATTTCTTTCCTTCTATTGTGTACTCATGGGCTTCTGTATCAGACTTCCTGTTTTCAGCTTAAACCTCCAGGGCTAGGGCTTGAGCATGCTCAGTTTGCTCCTCTCCCCCTCCCTCCTCCCCTCCCTCTGAGCCCAGAGCTATGAGTGAGCGGGACATTACACTAAGCTAATATGGCAGCTTCTATCCTAAACAAACAGAGAGCTTCTAGAGCTGTTTACTCAGGTATGGTAAAGCATTCTGCAGAATAAATATAGTGTTATAGCTTGCACTATTGTGGTTAATCCATTGGCAAAAAAACTGCTTTGGTAGCTTTCCTTTTCCTTTAAACTCCCCTAAACGCCCATAAATTTAAAATTCAACTAGTCGAAATTTATTAATAAAATCTAAGTTGTTAAACTGTAATAAATTTAAACAACCCAAAAACTCGATTCTAATTATAAAAACTCGATTCGCGGTTTTTTTTCTCCGAAAAAAACTCAATGTCAGGAAGTCTACAAACATCACCAAAATGATCCCGTGGAGCTCTCCCATTGACTTATACAGCAATTCGGCAGGTTTATGCAGACGAATAGTCGTTTTTAGTTCTTAAAGGGTCAGAGTATGATAAATCTTGAAATTTGAATTAAAACTCAAAATTTGGATAATTCACAATTCCAATTTTTGAGAGTTTTGACCACAAAAAATTTGAATTTCATTTTACACTTCAACCCTTAAAGAGATACTGACACCAGAAATTAATCCTTTTTTGATCCTACCATAATATTGGCTTTACATGTGTAACACCCTCTTGGCAACCCCCCTGGTGCCAAGGTTGTACCTTCTTACCAATTCAGGTCCCGAGTCCCCTTTGCAAGTTGAAAGGGTACTGGGAAGTTCTTCTCTTGGCAGCGCCTCCACCTAATGGGAACATTCAACACACACTTTGCTGTATAACAATATCAACTTTATAATACAGAAAGTGCAGATTAAAGGCAAAGTAAATAGTCATAGTACAATTATGCATTTACATAGCATGACCCACTACCCTGGGGAACATGTGACAGTCCAGTCCTGGCAACTTCCTGCCAGGCAAAGTCCCGCACTATTCCTTAACTGACAGTCAGGTTGACAAAACCGTCAGGTTTAGGAACTTTAATTACCAATTACCAAAAACAGATCTCTCATGATCAACGTGACCTATAGGTAACTTTCATGTAAATTCTTATTTTAAAAAGTAGTTTTTTTAGTGTCAGTATCACTGTAATAATTCTGCTCTTAAATGTTTACATGATTTTCTAGTAGACTTAGAGGCACATTTATCAAGGGTCGAATTTCGAATGTTTTTTAAAACTCCCATAAACTCCCATGAACTCAGGATCAACCCAAAAACTCAAATCAAATTTTAAAAACTCTCTTGTCGAATTTGACCAAAAAAACCCCCTTTTTTTGATTCAAACCCTTGGGGGCAGATTTATCAAGGGTCGAATTTCGAAGTGTAAAATACTTCGAAATTCGACCATCGAATTGAAATACTGAAGTTGAAGTATTTTTCACCGCTGCGATTGAAGTAAAATCATTAGATCAAACGATTAAATCGTTTGAATCAAACGATTCGAACTATGTTAGTGTACGATCGAACGATTTTACTTCGATGTGTAAAGACTTAGAAGATGGTTGTAGAAGGTCCCCATAGGCTAACATAGCACTTCGGCAGGTTTAATTTGGCCAAGTATTGAAGTTGAAGTTTTTTTTAAAGAGACAGTACTTTGATTATCGAATGGTCGAATATGATACGATTTTACTTTGAATCGTATTCAAAGTCTAAAGGTGGCCATACACGGATAGATCCGCTCGTTTGGCGATGTCGCCAAACGAGCGGATCTCCCTCCGATATGCCCACCTTGAGGTGGGCAATATCGGGCTGATCCGATCGTGGGCCCTAGGGCCCAACGATCGGATCCTAGCGTTCGCCAAACGGGCGGTCGGATCGCGGGACCGCATCAACTAACAGATGCGGCCGCGATCCGACGGGATTTTTAATCCCATCCGATCGAGATCTGGCCGACTTTCGGCCAGATCTCGATCGGGGAAGCCCGTCGGGGGCCCCCATACACGGGCCAATAAGCTGCCGACACGGTCTGTCGGCAGCTTTTATCGGCCCGTGTATGGCCACCTTAAGTCGTAGAAGCCTATTCGATGGTCAAAGTATCCAAAACATTCGAATTTTATTACTTAGAAAATTCCCTCAAATTCAGTTCGACTCTTGATAAATCTGCCCCTTAATAAATTTGCCCCTTAAGGTATGAAGATCCAAATGACGGAAAGATCTGTTATCCGGAAAACCCCGGGTCCTGACAGGTCCCATACCTGTAACTGTATGAGCCTACCAGCAACTTTTCCATAAGTCCTGTCCTTTTTTTGCCGGCCACATTTCCAGACCCAGTCCCAGACAGTTGCTTATCTAGATATACTGACCAGTAAATACCTGAAGAGGCTGATTTGGGGACTTCTGTTTTTCAGAATATTTAGAAGAAAACGCAGACATATGTCTCAAAGGAGCCTCAATTCAATGGATGATATTAATCAAGTGGGGTCCTTTCTTCTGGGGGAGCTCTGGGATGTAGACATTGACCTCTCTGAAGACAAATCCACCCAAAGTTCAGGTAAAGGGATGAGGAATATTTAGAAACTATGCCTTGATGCTTGATTTTTGTTGCTGTGGATCAGTTTTTAAACCAGTACTGATGTTAATCTAACAGATCGATGTGCCTTCATATATAATGAGAAGAACTGGACTCCAACAACGCTGTGTTCTGAGCCATCTCAATATTCCCCTGGTAAACAAGCCGGATTGATGCTCTTACAGCCATCAGGTCATGAATGTCCCACCCCAGCCAATGGTACGTTCCATGAGGGCCATGCAGCTAAATCAGGTATGAATTTAGATCTAGGCTCATTAAAATGATTTATGCAGAAATGTATACACCTTTGCTCAACAAGAGAGCAATAACAGGTATTCTGCTTTTGGGGCAAATTTACTAAAGGGCGAAGTGACTAAATCGGGCGAAAATTCAGCAGCGTGACATCATTTCGATACTTCGCCAATTTGCTAACAGTCGCTGGCGTAACTTCTCTAGCGAAGGAGATCGACTCTAGCGGTACTTCGCTCCCTAACATCTGGCGAATTTATGCTCCGACGAATGGACGTAACTACGCAAATTCACTAAGATGTGGATTTTACTGAACGTTACCTCTTGCGCCAGACTTGCCTACGCCACCTTAGACCAGGCGAAGTGCAATAGAGTAGATAGGACTTCGTAAAAATATAGTTGACAATTTTTCTAAGTCCTAAAAAACGCTGGCGTCTTTTACTTTTTCAGGGTGATAGGCTGAAAAATAGTGTAAATTTTTTTTAAAAGTAACCGGCTTCCCCCCTACATTTCCTAACATATGGCACATTAACTATACACTGGGCTCATGTGTAGGGCAATATAACAACTTTATTTTATTTTATTAATGTTCCCTGGACTTGTATAATGTAATGTATTTGCTGCAACATATACGTCCATTTAACTTTAACTTCCCGCCATATGCAAATTAGGCAACACTAGCGCAACTTCGACAGCGTTCAGCGCCCTGGAGGCAACTTTGGATATTAGTGAATTAGCGTTGTCCTGGCGAATCTACGCCTGGCGTAGTGTTTCGCTGTGAGCGAAGCCGTCGCTGGCGAATTTTCTGAGTTTAGTGAATTTGCCCCTTTGACTCAGTGGCGTAACTACAGAAGGAGCAGATTCTGCTGCTGCAGGGGGGCCCAGGAGGTAGAGGGGCCCCATGAGGCCCTAATTCATGAACAATGGTATATATATATATATATATATATATATATATATATATATATATATATATATATATATATATATATATAATTCACAAAAGCCTTGAATATCTTGTAAATTATATCCTTATAAACGGTGACTAGTGATGTCATCAGTTATAAACGGTGAGTAGTGATGTCATTTCGGTCACATGACTCACTAAAACTTGTGTATTATAATAAATAAAGTACCCCTTGTTGGAAAATATGAGGATATTATAAGTCACCCATGACCTTCGGTGTTTTTATATGGTCATGGAACTCCTCAGTGACTTATAATATCCTTATAATTTACATGAGGGGGTACTTTATTCACTATATATATGTTGGAGGCCCTATAATTAATTTGCTGTGGGGCCCTGTAACATCTAGTTACACCACCGCTTAGAGTCCTGAAAGCAGTCGGAACTCGGCCGGAATATATTTGATGTTCCCACTGTGCTGGTGGCCATTGGGTACTTTTAGCTGCAGTGGGGGGGGGGGGCTACAATGGGCCAATAAAAGGATGAAACAAATGAAAATCTTTTTACAATGTAAAAATGATTGATGGATAACATCTCTTCCGGTTGGTGTGGTGATTACTGCGGGAGTGGGTTGGGTGGAACTACATGTGGATTAGAAAGCAGGTACAGGTCAGATTTATTTTGCCTATTTTAATTTAAAAAAAAAACAAACAGGTTTCTATTTGCCTATTATGTTAATAAAAAAAATTCCAAATTTATTGGTATTTTGGATGAGTTTTCTCTTTAACTCCATCAGCTTTCTCCCGCTTTATTTAAATGGAGCTAATGATCTCTGTATGAACAACACCCCCCCATCCTGCAACATTTAAAGGGGCAGATTTATCAAAGGTCGAGGTAAATTTTCGAATAAAAAAAAAAATCGAATTCCAAACTATTTTTTGTGTACTTCGACTAGGGAATAGTCCAAATTCAAGTACTATTTCTTTAAAACGTCGACCATTCACCATCTAAAACCTGCCGAATTGCTATTTTAGCCTATGGGGGACCTCCTAGAACCAGTCAGTTGGTGGACTTTGAAAAATAGAAGTTTTTTTTTTGGAAAAAATGGAAAAATTTCGATTCGTACAATTCAAATTTGGCCGAATACAGAATTAATTTCGGTTGGTCTTTTTGAATTCGAATTTCGAACTTTTTCAAATTCGAAATTCGACCCTTGATAAATATGCCCCTTAATATAAGTTGTTCCTTATCTGTGGGCTGGTAATTTTTCTTTTCTTTTTTTTGTTACCTGCTCCTCCTCAAACAGTGACTCGGTACAACCAATGAGCTGGACAAAAAGTTTCTGTTTAGTGCAAGATATACTGTAACCAAATCCTAGAGATGTTTTAATGAAAAGAGAGGGCAAATGTATGTTCAGCACAAGCTTTAGTCATTGAACTAATGTTGAAAATTACCCAATTTATATGTAAAAGCTTTATCTCCCAGTGAAAGTCTGTTAAACATTACGACATAGGATTCTACAATTGGATACTCATAATTATTCTCTAAGGGGCACATTTATCAAAGGTCGAGGTGAATTTTTGAATGAAAAAAAAAATAATTTAATTTCGAGCTATTTGTGTACTTCGACTACGAAATAGTCCAAATTAGATTTGAATAAAATTAGAAAATTCGAATATCGAAATTTATCATGTACTGTCTCTTTAAAAATTCAGCTTGAGCATTCGCCATCTAAAACCTGCGAATTGCTGTTTTAGCCTATGGGGGACCTCCTAGAACCTATTTGGAGTCAGTTGGTGGACTTTGAAAAATTGACGTTTTTTTGGGGGTAAACCTTTGAATCGAATTTGATCGAATGCGCTATTCCTTTGATTCGCACGATTTGAATTCAGCCAAATACGGACCTATTCAATTGAAAATCGACCTTTTCGACCAAAAAAATACAACTTAATCTCAGTTGGTCTTTTTGAATTCGAATCTCGATGTTTTTTTCATTTTCAAAATTCGACCCTTGATAAATATGCCCCTAAATATGAGATCCAATTTTATATACTCTGCTGAAGTGATTTTATAAAGGAGCTGCTTAGTGGCCAGAAACCTAAGTCAGTCCTTTAAATAAATGCCCTTTTATTATTCCAGGCTGGAGTGAGGGAAAAAGGTGGATGAATCAAGTTCTCTTTTTCTCTATAATCATCATCATCCTTATTCTGTGGGCCAGGTAATGATAATACTACAGGTTATTCATCTGATGTTTGATCTTAAAATATTATATTTATTTGTCAGGCCTGTCATGTCAAGAAAAGAATACCTTGCCTCAGGTACAAGTATGGGATCCGTTATCCAGAAAGCTCCAAATTACGGACAGGCCGTCTCCCATAGACTCCATTTTATCCAAATAATCTGAATTTTTTTTAAAATGATTTCCTTTTTCTCTGTAATAATAAAACAGTAGCTTGTACTTGATCCCAACTAAGATATAATTAATCCTTATTGGAAGCAAAACCAGCCTATTGGGTTTATTTAAGGGTTACATGATTTTCTAGTAGACTTGAAGATCCAAATTACAGAAAGATCCGTTATCCGGAAAAGCCCAGGTCCCGAGCATTCTGGATAACAGGTCCCATACCTGTAGTAAAATTTGGAGAGCTGCAATGCGTCATCCATTAAAGCAAGTGATTGAACCAATATAAAACGAGATCCTCTCTGTCATAACGGCGTTTGAAGGAGTTAAGATGAATGGGGAGCCAAAGGAGAACGATAAAAGAGAGGTGGGGTTGGAAAGGGTCATCGACTCTCAATATCGGTGAGATTCTATGCAGGGGCCAATATAAACTTGTTATTCCTTAAAGGAGAACTAAAGCCTAACTAAAGAAGTAGCTAGAAATGTTGTACATTATGTTTTGGGCTTCTGTACCAGCCCAAGGCAACCACAGCCCTTTAGCAGTAAAGATCTGTGTCTCCAAAGATGCCCCAGTAGCTCCCCATCTTCTTTTCTGCTGATTCACTGCACATGCTCTGTGCTGCTGTCGCTTACTGAGCTTAGGGACCCACTCACAATATACAGTACACATAGAATAGAAATGTCACAATATAAGGCTGATTAGTAATTAATACAGATAATTACTACATGGCAGCACAGAAACCAGTGCAATTAGCATCAGAATTTAATAATCAGCAAACCTGTAGCATCAGCTTATATTACAGCCAGGGAAGCTCATTTTCTGCTGGATAATTAGTGACGAGCCCTAAGCTTAGCTTCTCAACAGCCAATCAGAGCCCACTGAGCATGTGAGTGTCACAGACACTTTCCAAGATGGTGACCCCCTGTGACAAGTTTGAAGTCCTGGATCATTGCTGCTATTGACAAGCTGAAACTTTAGCCTCGTGCAATAAGTTCACTATATAAATATGGCATTTTTATTCATTGTTATGGTTTAGTTCTCCTTTAAAGTCATGTATTCCATCGTCATATTCTTTGGCTGTCTGGGCGCCATGTTGTCATTATTGGAGTATTCAGCAGGGTGATACTTTCCAGACCTCGCCTGTGGGTACATTAGTGATTATAATCATTGTTATTTGTATTATATTTATAGGTTTGGCCTCTACGAAGTGATCTCTGCCCTGCTGACCGCATTTCTGCTGATCCGATTATTCTGTAAGTTTCCTGTGAATTCCCTTTCATATTAAACCTTTTTAATACACCGTCATTAAAATGAACACAAACGTAACTTTTTCCGAAAAAAAGTCCGAAAATTGTCCTTGAAAAGCTATGAAAATGATTAGAAGGATTCTCAAAGGGATGGTTCACCTCATTATTAGGGGGTTATTAACTAAAAGTCTAATTTATCTGGTGGCGCTTTTTGGACCAAAAACTAGTTGTCACTAAATTATTTTTTTTTTTTTTCGAGATTTATTATTCCCCGATGCTGCAAAAAGCCGAATCCAAAAATCCACCATCTAAGACCTGTCGAGGTCCTGTGGTGAAGTCAACGGTAGAAGATATTGTGGTTTGCGCTGGTTTTAGCCAGATAATCCGATAAATTCAGGCAAAAACCCCAGCAATTCCGGGAAAATAAGTAATAAAAATTGTACGGTTCAAGTTTTCGCTGGATTTTATTGGGTTTTTCCCCGATCCGATTTATTCTAGTTATTTTATTAATAAATAAGGCAAAATCAGGCATGGGAGTTTGGTTGAGCTTTTTTATTTTAATTATGAGATAAATTGGGGTTGTAGAAAATAACACCCATAGGGGCAAATTTACTAAAGGATGAAGGGCGAATTCGCTAGCTTGACATAATTTCGGAACTTTGCAAATTTACTAACAGTCGCCGGTGTAACTTCGCTAGTGAAGGAGATAGACTCTTGCGGTACTTCGCTCCCTAACGCCAGACCAATTTGCGCTCTGGCGAATGGATGTAACTACGCAAATTCACTAATATGCGGATTTTACTGAACGTTACTGTGGTGTGTTTACCTCCAGCCACCAGAGGGCTTCAGTCGATAATAATAAGTGTTTATGTAGTTCTTATCCCTCTTGCGCCAGACTTGCCTTCACCACCTCAGACCAGGCGAAGTGCAATAGAGTAGATAGGACTTCCTCAAAAAATAGTTGAAAATTTTTCTAAGTCCCAAAAAACGCTGGCGACTTTTCCTTTTTCAGGGTGATAGGCTGCAAAAGATCGTACATTTTTTTTGGGGTAACCGGCTTCCCCCCTACATTTCCTAACATATGGCACATAAACTATACACTGGGCTCATGTGTAGGGCAATATAACAACTTTATTTTATGCTGAAGCTTATATTATCACTATTATTATTATTTTGTGTAGTGTAATATATTTGCTGCAACATATACGTCCATTCAACTTTAACTTGCTGCCATATACAAATTAGCCAACGCTAGCACAAATTCGCCAGCATTCGGCGCCCTGGACGCAACTTTGGATTTTAGTGAATTAGCGTTGTCCCGGCGAATCTACGCCTGGCGAAGTGTTGCGATGTGAGCGAAGCCGTCTCTGGTGAATTTTCGGAGGTTAGTGAATTTGCCCCTTAGTGTGTTATAGAATGGCTAATTCTAAGCAACTTTACAATTGGTCTTGATTAAATATTTTTTTTATAGTTTTCCAGCTTTCAAATGGGGGTCACTGACCCCATCTAAAAACAAATGCTCTGTGAGGCTACAAATGTATTATTATTGCTACTTTTTATTGCTCATCTTTCTATTCAGGCCTCTCCTATTCACATTCCAGTTTCTTATTCAAATCAATGCATGGTTGCTAGGGGAATTTGGATCCTAGCAACCAGACGGCTGAAATTGCAAAGTGAAGAGCTGCTGAATAAAAAGCTAAATAACTCAAAAACCACAAATAATAAAAAATGAAAACAAATTACAAATTGTCTCAGAATATCACTCTCTGCATCATACTAAGGGGCCAATTTACTAAGCTCAAGTGAATGGTTCGAATTTCAAAAAGTTCGAATTTCGAAGTAAATATTTGGGTACTTCGACCATCGAATAGGCTATATTCCACCATTCGACTTCGTTTCGAACCATTCAAAGTAAAATTTGTTTGACTATTCAATAATCAAAGTACAGTACTGCCTTCGCCAAATTAAAGCTACCGAACTGCAATGTTAGCCTATGGGGACCTTCCAGAGCACTTTTCTAAGTTTTTTTTGGTCAAAAAGAAATCCTTTGATCGATTGCTAAAAATCTTTGAATTGTTCGATGCGAACGATTTAATCGTTCGAACGAACGATTTTTATTCGACCGCAGGATTGCCAAATCTGTTGAAAAAACTTCGATATTCGAATTCGAAGTTTTTTAATTCGATGGTCGAATTTCGAAGTTTTTTGTACTTCGAAATTCGACCCTTGATAAATCTGCCCGTAAAGTTAACGCAAAGGTGAACAACCCCTTTAACTGCAATTTTGTATGGCTACCACCCATTTTGTATTTTGTTCTGTGCATTTCATAATACATTTAATTTACATTTAACCCTTCAACTCTCTCACAAAACTTCTTGTCTTGTCCCAAAGCTCTTCTCTTGCAACCGCCACAATCCTTTCTCGGGGCTCGAACCTTTAACAAGAAGGTAAGGCTATCAGCAAATCAAGTAACATGTCTCTATTACTGTTTATCAAGGTGCGAAATTATTTAACTAAGGGGCAGATTTATCAACATTCAAATGGGATTTTTTTATTTTACCGAAATTCGGTTTTGATTTTTTTTTTTTTGTGGCAACAATTGTGAATTGGAGTTTCTGGAATGAAAATTTTTCAGATTTATTAAGCACAAAATACTCGAATATAAACAATATAAAAGCTGGCTAGTTCATGTAGAAGTCAGTTAGCTGTATGAGATAAATTCTAGCTACCGTATATACTCGAGTATAAGTCGACCCAAGTATAAGCCGAGGTACCTAATTTTACCTATGAAAACTGGGAAAACGTATTGACTCTAGTATAAGCCTAGACACAACTACAGCCTGTCTCCCAGCAGCGCACATTCTGCCAAAGCGACCCCCCCAGCGATCAACCGGACTTCTTTGCAAAGCTGATGGTGACAGAGAATTGCCAAACGGATTACTGTGTGCATTGTCCCACTACCATGTGCAGAGGGTGCTGTTTGATATTGCCATCACTTTTAATCTTTCGTATAACCAACAGAGGGCGCTGTGTGATATTGCAGTCACTGTTATTCTTTCATATAACCAACAGAGGGCGCTGTGTGATATTGCAGTCACTGTTAATCTTTCATATAACCAACAGAGGGCACTGTGTGATATTGCAGTCACTGTTATTCTTCCATATAACCAACAGATGGCGCTTTGTGATATTGCAGTCCCTGTTATTCTTTCATATAACCAACAGAGGGCGCTGTGTGATATTGCAGTCACTGTTATTCTTTCATATAACCAACAGAGGGCGCTGTGTGATATTGCAGTCACTGTTAATCTTTCATATAACCAACAGAGGGTGCTGTGTGATATTGCAGTCACTGTTAATCTTTCATATAACCAACAGAGGGCGCACTGTTATTCTTTCATATAACCAACAGAGGGCATTGTGGGATATTGCAGTCTCTCCCCAAGTGAACTGTTGGTATAGGAATGATTAAAAGTGACTGCAATCTCAGCTATTCGGGTCGGGTGCCGCTGACCCGAGTATAAGCCGAGGTAGACTTTTTCAGCACATTTTGGATGCTGAAAAACTCGGCTTATACTCGGGTATATACGGTATTTCTATTTGGGTTTTCGAGAGTAATTTCAAATTATTATTACTATTGAAAAGGAAGGGTAGAATGTGATTTTGCTGCATTCGAGCTGTTTTTGTTCAGTTTTTTTTTTACACAATACAGTTTTCAAATTTATAAGCGCACATTAGAGTTTGCCAGGTTTTTTCAAATTAAATAAAACTCAGAAAAATAGCCTTTATATGTGGCCCCTTGTGTGTCTTTTTATTCGGCTGTGTTTTTGACCAGGTTTTGCCCAAGGTAAATAACTTAGGGGCAGATTTATCAAGGGTCGAATTTCGAACTACAAAAAACTTCGAAATTCGACCATCGAATTAAAAAATTTCGAATTCGAATATCGAATACAACGTTTTTTCATCAAACTTAGGGGGCAAATTTATCAAGGGTCGAATTTCGAAGTACAAAAATCCTGCCATCGAATAAAAATCGAACGATTTAAGCATACGATCTAAGGATTTTTATTCGATGTGTAGAGACTTAGAAAAATGTTGTAGAAGGTCCCCATAGGCTAACATAGCACTTCGACAGGTTTATTTTGGCGAAGTATTGAAGTCAAAGTTTTTTTAAAGAGACAGTACTTAGATTATCGAATGGTCGAATATTCAAACTATTTTTACTTCGAATCGAAGTAAATTAGAAGTCGTAGTATCCTATTCGATGGTCGAAGTATCCAAAAAATTACTTTGAATTTCGAATTTTTTTACTTCGAAAATTCCCTCGAATTCACTTCGACCCTTGATAAATCTGCTATTTAATGTCTTATTTTAAACTGGCTGTATATCCTCTTGTACAATAATAGGGCCTATGCTAAACATTCTTTTTGCCTATTGGTTTTTATCATGAAAAATCTTTTATCTTTTTTTAGCTAAACACGATCAACAAGGAGATTGAAGTGTCTCCGTGTTTGGTACTTGAGAGGTAGAGAATTATATTAGTGGACAGATACACCGTCCCTGCATAGTGGACTCCTGCTAACAAAACAGTCACAATAAAGGCTGACGGAGGGGGGGGCTGTATACTGCTTATCTAATTATCTACCTCACAAGTACCAAAGCTGGAGTAGCCTCAGTTTGCTCTGTTTAGCCCAAGAAATAACAAAAACATAGGGTTTTCATGATTTAAGTATAAAAGTCTGTTTAGCACAAACTCTATTCTTTTTAATCATGGAGAACAATACTGCCTCTTTAAGAGAATTTGTTTTCCAACTAATTTGAACTTTACCACAATACTCTTGAACTATTATAAAATACAAAGAAAATAATGATAAATGGCAAATCAACAACAAGTCAAGAGTAAATAAAAAAAAAATTTTCACACCTTAATAAATATGCCTCTTAGGGCAATGGCACTATAAACTGCACCAATTTGGGATTTTTGATCAACCAAAGACAGTATATTTCCTATTTATAGAAATATTTATACAGGATTATGCAAGTTACATCTTCTTGCTATTCAATCTCTTTAAAGGGGAACTATCGCAAACATTTAGGGGCAGATTTATCAAGGGTCGAAATTTGAATTCAAAAAGACCAACCGAAATGAAATCAAAGTTTTTGTTTTTGGCCGAAAAGGTCAGTTTTGGATCGAATTAGAATCATAAAAATCAAAGTAATATGGCATTCGAATCGTATGATTCAAAGTTTTACCCAAAAAAACCTTTGATTTTTCAAAGTCCACCAATTGACTCCAAATAGGTTCTAGGAGGTCCCCCATAGGCTAAAACAGCAATTCGGCAGGTTTTAGATGGTGAATGCTTGAAGTCGAATTTTTAAAGAGACAGTGCATGATAAATTTCGAATTTTCTAATTGTTTTCAAATTTGCCCCTTAATATAAGCTTCAGCATACTAAATAAGAAACTTTCTAAATACAATCAATTAAATATTCTGTACCGTTTTTTAAAATAATCAAGTTTATGTTCACTATTCCTCTCTCAGCATCTGTTTCTCTTCATTCTCTCTTCATGCAGCAGTTGGGTGTCAGATACTCATTGACAGTTAGGGGCCCATTTACTTAGCTCGAGTGAAGGAATGAATAAAAAAACCTTCGAATTTCGAATGTTTTTTTGGCTACTTCGACCATCGAATGGGCTAGTTTGACCTTCGACTTCGACTTCTAATCGAACGATTTGAACTAAAAATGGTTCGACTGTTCGACCATTCGATAGTCAAAGTACTGTCTCTTTAAGAAAAAACTTCGACCCCCCTAGTTCGCCACCTAAAAGCTACGGAAGTCAATGTTAGCCTATGGGGAAGGTCCCTATAGGCTTTGCTAGCTTTTTTTGGTCGAAGAAAAATCGTTCAATTGATGGATTAAAATTGAACGAACGAATATCGCTAAATCCTTCGACTTCGATATTTGAAGTCGAAGGGTTTTACTTCGACAGTCGAATATCGAGGGTTAATTAACCCTCGATATTCGACCTTGAGTAAATTTGCCCCTTAGATCCAATATATCTTATGGGGGGGCTTCCTTTCCTAGAAGATGTATTAGAGCTCACTCTATTAAAATCACCAGACATCATGTCTCTCTACATGCAGGATTTGTGCAAAAGGCAGTTATTTTGTTACATTTTGTTTGTACTGGAATCAGTTATTTGAGTGAGCTCTAATACATCTGCTAGGAAAGGAGCCTCCCTATAAGATATATTGGATCTAACTGTCAATGAATATCTGACACCCAACTGCTGAATGAAGAGAGAATGAAGAGAAACAGATGCTGAGCGAGGAATAGTGAATATAAACTTGATTATTTGAGAAACAATGCAGAATTTGTAATTGATTGTATTTAGAAAGTTTCAGTATGATGAAGCTTATATTAAATTATATTAGTTCCCCTTTAAATTTGGAAGTAGGCTTAGGGTCATGGACAGATTTTCATTAGCCGCACCGTATTGAGCAACGTAGCACCCAAAGTACCCAAGTTGCACTTATTGCCTAATTGTTGGGTTTCCTCTGTTTTGATCCATTTCTAGGTCACCTGAAACTCAGCCTCGCAATGTTCCACTCCAGCTGGGATCGATCAACTGAGAAGCCAACATAAGCCTTAATGTCTCTTTTCTACCTGCATTTTATGTGCTAAACCCTTAACATATCGTTTAGTTAATGCACAGTGACAATCAATGGAAGTAAAGTGTATTAGGTTAGCGGATTATACTAACTATAGTATGGGACGTTTATACAAGTGGGATGTGCACCGCACTGCATTCTGGCCGAATACCGAATCCGAATCCGAATTTGCATATGCAAATTAGGGGTGGGAAGGAGAAAACATTTTTACTTCCTTGTTTTGTGACAAAAAGTCACGTGATTTCCATCCCGCCCCTAATTTGCATATGCAAATTAGGATTTGGATTCGAATCCAAATCCAGCTGAAAAAGGCCGAATCCTGGATTCGGTGCATCCCTATTGGTAATACAGGTATGGGATCCGTTAAACAGAAACCCTGTATCCCGAAAGCTCTGAAATATGGAAAGGTCGTCTCCCGTAGACTCAAGTTTATTCAAATAATCCAAATTTTTAAAAAAATATTTCCTTTTTCTGTGTAATAATAAAACAGTAACTTGTACAGGTATGGGACCTATTATCCAGAATGCTCAGGACCTGGGTCTTTCCGGATAACGGGTCTTTCCATAATTTGGATCTTTACACCTTAAGTCTACTAGAAAATCATATAAACATTAAATTAACCGAAAAAGGCTGGTTTTGCTTCCAATAAGGATGAATTATATCTTAGTTGGGATCAAGTAAAATATATTGTTTTATTACTATAGAGAAAAAGGAAATCATTATTAAAATTTTGGATTATTTGATTACAATGGAGTCTATGGGAGACGGCCTTTCCGTAATTCGGAACTTTCTGGATAACGGGTTTCTGGATAACGGATCCCATACCTGTACTTGATCCCAACTAAAATATAATTAATCCTTATTGGAAGCAAAACCAGCCTATTGGGTTTATTTAATGTTTACATGATTTTCTAGTAGACTTAAGGTATGAAGATCTAAATTATGGAAAGATCCGTTATCTGTAAAACCGAGCATTCTGGATAACGGGTCCCATACCTGTATTTAAAAAGATTTGAGACATGGGCCAGGTGGGCACGTTTATCGCAATGGGACATGACTTTCTGGATCGCTGGCTGCCTGGTGAAGGTGCATAAAGTATATTGGTGCACTCTTATAATATAACATTGTAGTGTCCAAGGGGATAAAGTATAAAATATAAAAAAATAAAAATACCACCTCAGACCAGGCGAAGTGCAATAGAGTAGATAGGACTTTTTTCTAAGTCCCAAAATACGCTGGTGACTTTTCAGTTTTTCAGGGTGATAGGCTGCAAATGATTGTACATTTTTTTTAGGGTAACCGGCTTCCCCCCTATATTTCCTAACATTGCAAACAAACTATACTGTGGGCTTATGTGTAGGGCAATATAACAACTTTATTTTATTTTATTAAGGTTCCCTGGGCTTGTGTAATGTAATGTATTTGCTGCAACATATACGTCCACTCAACTTTAACTTCCAGCCGTATGCAAATTAGCCAACGCTAACGCAACTTCGATCTGCTTGCCGAATTAACACTAACGAAACTTTGCCGTCGTTCGGCGCCCTGAATGCAACTTTGCATTTTAGCGAATTAGCGTTGTCCTGTCTAATTTTCGCCTGGCGAAGTGTGGCGAAGTGAGCGAAGCCGTCGCTAGCAAATTTTCTGAGGTTAGTGAATTTGCCCCCTTGAGTCTACGGAAAAAAACATTACCTGACTTACCTGAAACCCCGGGCCGGTGCTCCTATCAGCAGAAAACTGCACCAGCCGGGGATATACCTGCGAGCACCACGGAGCGATCCTCTTCCTGCTTCTTCTTTATTCAAATTTCCCGGGGTAGACGTATGCGCAGTTGAATGAAATAGGCAACTTTTTAGTTAAAGTTTGGCTATTCACTCTAATGTGTATGTGCAGCAGTGAGAAGAAAGAAGAAACAAGAAGAGGATCGCTCCGTGGTGCTCACTGGTATAACCCCGGGCAGTTTTCTGCTGATAGGAGCACCAGGGGTTTCAGGTAAATCAATACAATCACTTGGGGGTGACTAAAGGTGGCCATAGACGCTAAGATCCTATCGTACGATTCAAGAATTAGTACGATTTTCGGACCGTGTGTGGAGAGTCCCGACATTTTTCGTCCGGCGGAGATTGGTCGTTTGGACAGGTTTTATTTTGTCCCGACCATCCCGCTGGAGCCCATTGCGCTCTCATCGTAATCCGATTGTTCGGCCATAGGGCCGAACGTTCAGATTACCCCCGATATAGCCATGCCGTTAGTGGCATATCGGGGAAAGATCGGCTTGTTTGGCGATGTCGCCGAACGAACGGATCTTTGCGTCTATGGCCACCTTAAAGGGATCCTGTCATTGGAAAGCATGTTTTTTTCAAAACACATCAGTTAATAGTGCTACTCCAGCAGAATTCTGCACTGAAATCCATTTCTCAAAAGAACAAACAGATTTTTTTATATTCAATTTTGAAATCTGACATGGGGCTAGACATTTTGTCAGTTTCCCAGCTGCCCTCAGTCATGTGACTTGTGCTCTGATAAACTTCAGTCACTCTTTACTGCTGTACTGCAAGTTGGAGTGATATCACCCCTTCCCCCCCCCAGCAGCCAAACAAAAGAACAGTGGGAAGGTAACCAGATAGCAGCTCCCTAACACAAGATAACAGCTGCCTGGTAGATCGAAGAACAACACTCAATAGTAAAATCCATGTTCCACTGCGACACATTCAGTTACATTGAGAAGGAAAAACAGCAGCCTGCCAGAAAGCAGTTCTCTCCTAAAGTGCAGGCACAAGTCACATGACCAGGGGCAGCTGGGAAATTGACAATATGTCTAGCCCCATGTCAGATTTCAAAATTGAATATAAAAAAATCTGTTTGCTCTTTTGAGAAAAGGATTTCAGTGCAGAATTCTGCTGGAGTAGCACTATTAAGTGGTGCATTTTGAAAAAAACATGTTTTCCGATGACAGAATCCCTTTAACATTTGGCACCCCCAAGTGGAAGAAGACTTTCCTTCTCCTTTAATTCCCCTGTAATTAAGTAAGTTCATTTAACTAGAGATATTGGGTTCTGTGTAACCATCCCCCTCCCCTCAGTCTTTTGTAATGACATATTTGTAAAGTTTTGGCAATCAGATGTCCATTATGTACAGGGTTTATCTGTTTACTGGTAATCCAATGATCTACCTTGTAAGAAGCAGAAACAAGGAGTGGCGTTAGTTTCTCTGTTTAGCTTAAGAATTAACACAAACTATAGATTTTTAATTGAACTCGTGTTGAACAAGGGGAGCTACTGCCCCTTTGCTGCACTTTCCATCATTTTTACTCTATTAGAGTGAAAGCTCTTTGCCCCAGGGACTAAGGTTCTATACCACGTATACCCCTTTATTATTAGCACTTATTTAGCAATGGAATTCTTGGGTTATCATGGAATCCAGAAACTTCATTGCAGTTGGATTTACAGCAATTGAGTCACTTCCAGTGCCCCAATGTATATGGCATCTAGAAAGGGAATTGGGGTGCGATTCACTTGGCATAAGTCTGTAGCTCCGATTGTGGAGACTCTGGCATTACCATCATGTCTATTGCAGAGGTAACTCCAGGGTTTCCCAGCATCAGTGGGTGCAGGGAGATGTTTGGATGCAATTTCCTGCTCCAGTGTTTATTAAGGGGGCTATTTATTAAGGTTCAAGTTGTGTTTTCCATGAAAATTCGAGTTTTTTCCCACGGAAAACTCGATTAATTTGAGTTTTCGGGTTTTGCAACTCGAATTCGCAGAATCTAGTTTTTTCCATTCGAGTTGTGTTTTCCAGATTTGGACTTTTCCATCCTCAGGGTTTAATAAAGTCCGAAAGAATTAGTGATTTTTTAAAAGTCAGATTTAAGAAAAAAAATTTTTTTCGTGATTTTTCATTTAGAGTTTTGTTAATAACTTTCCTATGAGTTGATTTTTTTTGGTCAAAACTCACATTTTCGGGTTAAAAAAAAAACTTGAATTTTTCAAGATTTATTATACCCATACCCTGGAAATAGCTTGAATCTGAAAATACGCCATCTAAAACCTTTCGAGGTCATGTAGAAGTCAGTGGCAGATGCCCCTTGAATCATTTGAAGATGTTAATAGTTTTCTGAGGGTTTTGCCCAAAAACTTGAATGATTTGAGCGATTCAATTTTTTTTTCCCACGGAAAACTAGAATAATTCGAGTTTTTCGTGAAAAACAGAACTCAAACCTTGTGTGCTGTTCTGACCCTCAAAATCTGATCAAAATCTCCTGTGGAGTTTTACCATAAATTTGGCGATAATTGTGGAGATAATCTTTAAACCTTCAGGGATAATTTAGCACCAATGTGACAACAGGCAACAATTTATTTCTGACAATAATGGGCAGATTTATCAAAGGCAGAATTTCGAATTTATGTGAATTTTTTTTTTACTCTAATAAATTCAATTATGCTCACAACTTGAATGGGAGGTTATTTAAGAAAAAATTTGAATGTCTAATATTTGATTGAATAGTTCCAACTTGAAAATTCAGATCAAATTCAAATCGAGTTTTCATTCCGAAATAAAATCGAATGTCAGGAAGGCAATTAACATATTCAAATGGTTCAATGGACTCCTGCCACTGACTTGTAAATGAACTTGGTTTTAGGTGGCGAATATTCAAATTAGAACTGTTTACATAGTTGATAAATCTGACATTTAGGGGGTAATTTATCAAGGTCGGAATTTATCTCAGTATTTCTAAGTTAGAAATCCGAGCAACTCTGATTGCCCTAATGGACCTTACTTATAAAGAAAAAAGCCAGAAAAAAATAGGGTCGGGCAAAGTTCGGAGCTTTCCCTGAGAACTCCGAATTGTTTGGAGTTTTGCACATTAGCGTTTTTTTCTGAGTTTTCAGAGTTTTTGGCGCAGAAACCACAAACTCATCCGATATCAGTACGGACATTAGCGCAAACACTGGACCCTTCCCTATTGACTTATACAGGACCTCGAGAGCTTTTAGATGCCGGGGTTTTGGATTTGGGTTTTTTTTAGACCATCGGACTTTAATAAATCTCAAAAAATTCATATTTTTTTCCTCCGAAAACTAAGAATTATTGGAGGATCGGATATTTGGAGCGTGATAAATAACCCCCTTAAATTTACATTCCAATTTGGGGATTAAAATTCAATTGTGTGAATTTTGACACCAAAGAAAATTTGAATTCAAATTAAATTTTTAATAAATCTGCCCCTAATTGTGATTAAACTGCAGGCAGACCACCAGTCTCCTTGTATTTTTGATTCAAAGGTCAGCCATGGATGACCGACTGCACCCGTCTCTCATTATCCTACTGACGAATTTCCTGCAGTTCGGAACTGGAAACCTGTTGTTGAGTTCTGGAACCACTGTTTGGAAATGAGAATTCTCAGATTTATTGATAGGTTTTTTTATCTTATACAAATAATCACTGGAATATTAGTATTATTATTATAGGAAAATGGTTATGAAATTACTTACAGATTGAGAAGGTGTATTTGATGCATCTGGTGCTAAAACTGAGCCATTTATTTAAATACAATGAGGGTGTGATGGGCGAATTTGTCGCATTTCGCTTTGCCGGCGACAATTGACACACATTAAAGTCAATGGGCATATGTTTAATTGTCACCGGTGTTGGAACTGTCGCCGGCATCAAAAAAAAATTTCGTGGCAAATTTGCGAATTTATTTGCTGTTGGCGAAATGCATAAATTCCCCGCAAATTCGCGGCTGGCGAATAAATTCAACCATCACTAGGAGATGGCTGTACTTGTGCCAGATGCTTCCAATCAGGTCACTCCTACTTCTATCAGATTAATGTTGGGGCCACAATGGAACTGTCACTGTAGAAGTTTCTTTCGGCACTTGATAAATGGTACTTGCAGTATTTATATATATATTATTCTTATATTCCATGTGCTTGTAGATCAAGTGGCTAAAATAATTGAAATTGTTTAAAATAATATATATTTCTTTTTTTTATGGAAGGAATGGGATCTTCTTTTGCAATATTTCTGTAATTAAAATAAATTGATAAAATAAAAAAAAAACTTTGTGTGATGGATATCTCTTGGTTTCTGTTAGTAAATATATTCATTTCAAATGAATGAGATACCTTTATGCTGCTGTATTATTTATAAGGTTGGATTTCAGTGGCTTTAGAGGTTTTCGAAATCACGACTAAACTCACAAACTGACGAAGTCATGACATTTATTAAAAAATACGTATCAAAAAAGTATAAGACTCTATTCAAATGGTTACAATTTGAAAAAAAACTTGAATTGATTAAGTTTTTGGCAGAAAAAAACTTGAATCGAGTTTTCGGGCAAACCCCTCCGAAAAAACTTGAACGTCATTAAGGCTTTTAACATCTTCAAATAGTTAAAGGACTCCTACAAGATCTTGACAGGTTTAAAAAAAAAAAATTTTAACCCAAAAATTCGAGTTTTGACTGAAAAATACTCTCGAAAACTCAAATTGTTTGGGCAAAAATCAACTTGACCTTTAATATATAACCCCCTTAAAGTAGCAATTTAGATCAGTTACAGAGTCAGCGACCCCTCCTTCTAGAACTGCTTCACAAAGACCTAAGAAGGTGAAAAATGAAACTTAGGGAGGCACATTTATCAATTTCAAATTCATGTGAGTGTAAGGAATGCCCGCTCCGACACATCAGGCAAGATGGTGGCACCCAGACGCGTCACTATGTGACGTTTTGACGCATCAAAACGTGTGCAGGGTAATAAAATTTAAAAAAAAACTTTGTGTGATGGATATCTCTTGGTTTTTGTTAGTAAATATATTCATTATAAATGAATGAGATACCTTAATGCTGCTGTATTATTTATCAAAGGTCGAATTTCAGTGGTTTTAGAGGTTTTCTGTTGCACGACTAAACTCACAAACTGACGAATGTTATTAAAAAATATGTATCCCAAAAGTAGAAGAAAATTAAGCTGAACGATGCACTAAAAGAATTGCTCTAAATGATTTAAAGTAGTCCAATAGGATCCGTGCAGCTCCCATTGAAGTTTTCATGTTTTTTTACACTTAGGGGCCCATTTACTTAGTTCGAGTGAAGGAATAGAATAAAAAAAATATCGAATTTCAAATGTTTTTTTTGGCTACTTTGACCATTGAATTGGCTATTTCGACCTTCGACTACGACTTCGAATCGAACTAAAAATCGTTCGACTATTCGATAGTCGAAGTACTGTCTCTTTAAAAAAAAAACCTAAACCTACTGAAGTCAATGTTAGCCTATGGGGAAGGTCCCCATAGGCTTTGGAACAATTTTTAGGGCGAAGAAAAATCGTTCGATCGAACGATTAAATCCTTCGAATCGTTCGATTCGAAGGGTTTAATCGTTCGATCGAACGATTTTTCCTTCGATCGAACTATTTGCGGTAAATACTTCGACTTCGATATTCGAAGTCGAAGGATTTCAATTTGGCAGTCGAATATCGAGGGTTAATTAACCCTAATTAACGATATTCGACCATAAGTAAATTTGCCCCCTAGGGTGTAATTTATCTAAGGTTGAATTTTAGAGTTTTTTTATACTTTGAATTAACTCACAATTCAAATGGTTCCAATTTAAAAAAAACTTGAATCCGAAAACTCAAATTGATTGAGTTTTTGACAGGAAAAAACTTGAATCGATCAAATTGATCGAGTTTTCGGGCAAAACCCTCTGAAAAAACTTGAATGTCATTAAGGCTTTTAACATCTTCAAATGGTTAAAGGAACCACTGCCATTGACTCCTACAAGATCTTGACAGGTTTTAGATGAAGTATTTTCAGATTAGAGTTATTTCCATTCAATTTTTGTTTTAAATACAAAAACGGAAAATTATTTTTCAACCCAAAAATTCGTTTATCTCAGTTGTAACCAAGGTGTGTATCTCAGGTAACTAAGGTGAGTATCTCAGGTGTAACCAAAGTGTGTATGATCTCAGATAACCATGGTGTGTATCTCAGGTTACCATGGTGTGTATCTCAGTTGTAACCAAGGTGTGTATCTCAGGTAACCAAGGTGTGTATCTCAGATAACCAAGGTGTATCTCAGGTAACCAAGGTGAGTATCTCAGGTGTAACCAAAGTGTGTATAATCTCAGATAACCATGGTGTGTATCTCAGGTTACCATGGTGTTTATCTCAGTTGTAACCAAGGTGTGTATCTCAGGTAACCAAGGTGTGTATCTCAGGTAACCAAGGTGAGTATCTCAGGTGTAACCAAGGTGTGTATCTCAGATAACCATGGTGTGTATCTCAAGTAACCAATGTGTGTATCTCAGGTGTAACCAAAGTGTGTATGATCTCAGGTAACCATGGTGCGTATCTCAGGTGTAACCAAGGTGGATCTCAGGTAACCAAGGTGTGAGTGTATCTCAGGTAACCATGGTGAGTATCTCAGGTGTAACCAAGGTGTGAGTGTATCTCAGGTGTAACCATGGTGTGTATCTCAGATGTAACCAAGGTGTGTGTGTATCTCAGGTGTAACCATGGTGTGTATCTCAGGTGTAACCAAGGTGTGTGTGTATCTCAGATGTAACCAAGGTGTGTGTGTATCTCAGGTGTAACCAAGGTGTGTGTGTAACTCAGGTGTAACCAAGGTGTGTGTATCTCAGGTGTAACCATGGTGAGTATCTCAGGTGTAACCAAGGGGTGTGTGTATCTCAGGTAACTAGCAGGAAATTCAGCGCCTGTGTGTGTCCCCGGCACTAGTAGCAGCAGAGCAGATAAATGACGGAATATTGGGAGCAGAGTCGCAGCTATTGGGACATTGCCTCAGGAAAGTTGTTTATTTTGGTTTCCCGATAGAGAAGCGCAGAGAAAACAATGAATGAACCGACACAACAAAGTATTTTTTGTTCTACTTGTTCCTGACAAACGTCAGAGCAGAGAAATTATAAATTGGAAGCGGACACGGCAGCCTGGCAGGACCAGCACCAACTGGTTACCAGCAGCTTTTGCCTGACTAAAACCTCCACACGCCGTCACTTCCGCCAAAAAGCGTCTACGTGATGCGTCAGCGCGCTTACGGCTGTTGTGTCGTGACGTCACACTCTCGCGACGCGAGATTTCTGACGTCTGGATTAGCTGTCCGGCAGGATCCAAGGAGCTGGACATCAACGGAGCTGCGGGACGTTTGAACAGCGATCCGGGAAGAAAATCCGGACTGTCCCGCGGAAAGCTGGACTATTGGGCGGTAAAGAGAGTCAGGGAAGGACAGGGAGGGGAATGATAGGGGCAGTGAGGAGAGACAGCTGGGCACAAACTGATGGGGAGACATGGCAGCACAGGTAGGGGGAAGGGAAGGACAGGTAGGGGAGACATGGGGTTGGACGGGGAGAAAGGCCGGACAAGTGATGATAGAGACTAATACAGCCGGGATAGATGGGCAGTAACAGATCAGGATCAGATTGTCACTTTAATTCAAGTTTAAGGAAATGACAACCCAACAAATACATTTTCCTTTATAGAAGAAAACATTATTCTTAGCGACTCTTCAATACACATTCATTACACATTGTCTTTGGTCTTTAAGTTATTTCTATTTGTATCGCTATTGAAATCCGTGTGTGTCCCTTTATATTCTCTGCACTGGTGGTTCTGACTGTTGATACAATGTAAGACCAGGCGACTGACTAACAGACCCGTCTGTGCCGGGCAATTAAGACTTATACTCGGTAGCAATTGTTTTTACAAATAACTTTAAAAACAGTGAAACTTTATTATTTGGGTTGACTTGTGAAGTCTTCGAATGTTTGGGTTTATGAACTTACACGGGGGCTTCTGTGATTTGTTCCAAGGTCCGTGACGTCGGGAGGAGCCAGGATGAGTGAGACGCCTCCGAGCCGCCCTGGAATCGCATTCGAAATTGGTGCACGTTTAGAAGCGCAAGACTATTTACTGAAATGGTATGGACGTGTCATTGCTTCCTTGTTTTGTCTTTAGTAGGAACAGAATATGTCGGCACTCACCTTTGGATTTACGTGCTTAAAGGAGAACTAAAGCCTAACTAAAGAAGTAGATAGAAATGTTGTACATTATGTTTTGTGCTTCTGTACCAGCCCAAGGCAACCACAGCCCTTTAGCAGTAAAGATCTGTGTCTCCAAAGATGCCCCAGTAGCTCCCCATCTTCTTTTCTGCTGATTCACTGCACATGCTCTGTGCTGCTGTCACTTACTGAGCTTAGGGAGCCACTCACAATATACAGTACACATAGAATAGTAATGTCACAATATAAGGCTGATTAGTAATTAATACACATAATTACTACATGGCAGCACAGAAACCAGTGCAATTAGCATCAGAATTTAATAATCAGCAAACCTGTAGCATCAGCTTATATTACAGCCAGGGAAGCTCATTTTCTGCTGGATAATTAGTGACGAGCCCTAAGCTTAGCTTCTCAACAGCCAATCAGAGCCCACTGAGCATGTGAGTGTCACAGACACTTTCCAAGATGGTGACCCCCTGTGACAAGTTTGAAGTCCTGGATCATTGCTGCTATTGACAAGCTGACACTTTAGCCTTGTGCAATAAGTTCAGTATATAAAGTATAGGATTTTTAGCCCTATTCATTTCTTAGGGTTTAGTTCTCCTTTAAGCACATAATGCCATGTGAAGTATTTGGTCCCGTTCAGTAGTAGGCTGTGCCCTGTACCAACGTAATGGTCTTTATACATCACCAATACACCAATTTCTACATGTGGTGGGGTGTTTAATTTATCTCAGAGCAGCATTAACAGATGTCTCTCCTATTAAATCTTTGGAATTCAATTTGTACCAAAACTAGGAATGTAAAATAAAGGACCAGCAAGACAAAAAATGCAAAGTGTTTTTTTTTGTATGAGTTTAAAGGGGAACTATTGTGAAAACAAAAAATGTGATATAAGCTTCAGTATACTGAAATCAGAAGATTTCTAAATATAATCACCAGTTCTGAAATAATCAAGTTTATCTTCACTATTCCTCTCTCAGCATCTGTTTCTCTTCATTCTCTCTTCATGCAGCAGTTGGGTGTCAGATATTCATTGACAGTTAGATCCAATATATCTTATAGGGAGGCTCCTTTTGCCTTGAAGATGTATTAGAGCTCACTCTATTAAACTCACCAGACCTCATGTCTCTCTACATGCAGGATTTGTGCAAAAGGCAGTTACTTTGCTAGATTTTGTTTGTACTGGAATCCGTTATTTGAGTGAGCTCTAATACATCTGGTATAACTTTTGAAAAATAATCCCAAAGCATGCTTATAGATAAAAAGTATATGTCTGGTAGGAAAGTAACCCCCCTATAAGATATATTGGATCATTCACCTGACACCCAACTCCTGAATGAAGACAGAATGAAGAGAAACAGATGCTGAGAGAGGGATAGTGAATATAAACTTGATTATTTCATAAACAACGTAGAATATTTAAATGATTGTATTTAGAAAGTTTCTTATTTTAATAAGATGAATCATATATTACATTATAATTTTCACAATAGTTATAAATAGTATATAATATAATAGCACTATAATAGCACAATTGAGTATTGGCCTATATTGTTACATAGCAGATAACAGATATAAGTTGTGTGGACTTTATTGGTGCGAAGTCATAGACAAAAATATATACTGAGGCCAAATGCAAATGATCAAAAAATGCTAGTGAAAAGCCATGCTCTCCAGAACAGTCTAGTCTCGGAGTGGATTCTCGGCCTGCATTTCTCTGCAGGTTGAGTTCCAACTTGTTTGGCACTAGCCTAAAAGGCAGGATCCCTGGGTACTGGCAATATATGTATGGGCTTGGAAAGAACACAAAAGTATCAAATAACTTTATTAATTAGGACAATGCACAATTAGGAAGCAGGTCCTCATAGGTTTAGGGTACAAAAAAGGGGTTGTTCACCTTTAAACTTACTTTTAGTATGATATATATTGTAACATTTTGAGACAATTTGCAATTGGATTTCCTTTTCTATTATTTGTGGTTTTTGAGATATTTATCTTGTTATTCAGCAGCTCTCCAGATTGCTATTTCTGCAGTCTGGTTGTCCAAATTCCCCTAGCAACCATGCTTAGATTTGAATAATAGACTAGAATATGAATAGGAGAGGCCTGAAAAGAAATATAAGTAATAAAAAGTAGCAATAACAATAAATATGGAGCTTTACAGAGCATTTGCTTTTAGATGGGGTCAATGACCCCCATTTGAAAGCTGGAAATAATCAGAAGAAAAAGGCAAATCATTTAAAAACCATAAAAATAAATAAATAATGAAGCCCAATTAAAAAATTGGCCATTCTATAACATACTGAAAGTTAACTGAAAGGTGAACCACCCCTTTGTGGTGCTAGGTATAAACAGGTAAAATAGGCCATAAGGGGTAGATGACCTGAAAATTAAGTTTAGTAGGTAGACATCAATATTAATGGGCCAGTGAAAGTCATGATGAGACGGTTAAGGGCTCATCTGCCTAAAATCATTTACATATTTGTTTTGCAGCACTTGGGCTTTATGAATTTTATTTCATTTATGAACTACATTGTGTGGTTGGTAGAGCTTAAAGTGGTTGGTCACCTTCTTAACGTTATTTTCATTTCACTTGTTGTTGGATAGTACACCTATCTACTTATTTTTTTTAATTTGTGACTATTTTCCTTCTATTGAAGTTTAAGGGTAAGGGCACACAAGGAGATTTAGTCACCCAGCGACCAATCGCCTTTTCTTCTGGACGAATATCCCCCGGTAGAGTCCTGCAGTGGGTCGGGTACCCGCGGGTTAACCGCAAAAACCTGCGGTACCCTGCGGGTTGCGTTTATAAGTTCCAGGTGCGGGTATACCCGCGGGTTTGCGGGTTGCGGGTCTTCTCAATATCGATATTCACTCCTTTCTTCTGGTCACGTCTACTTCCGATGACGTCACTTCCGGTTTACAATGACAGCACTTCCTGTTTTACTCCTTTTTTCCCTGATCACGTCTACTTCCGATGATGTCACTTCCGGTTTACAGTGACAGCACTTCCTGATTCTTGATGGTCAGCGGGTCGTGGGTCAGGGTTGCGGATAAGGTGCTTGCGGGTAGGGTCGGGTAGCGGGTCCAAGCGGGTAAGAATGGGGGTTGCGGGTCCGGGTTGCGGACTGCAGGTTACGGGTCGGGTTGGGGTCCCAAAAAATGGACCCGCGCAGGACTCTATCCCCCGGATCTGCCTTCCCGTCAGCTACAATGAAAAATTGCCCTCATTTTCCGAAGTCACCCGAAGTTTCCTCGTAAGGCAACTTCGGGGCGACTTCGGAAAACGATGAGCCGTGAGTGCCATCCCGCTGGTGATTTTTCATTATTGCCGGCGGGAAGGCAAGGGAAAGCAGTTTGGGAAGATTGTTGCCCAGAAGTAGAGGCAATTAGTCGCCGGCGACTAAATCTCCCCGAGTTTCCCCGTGTGCCCTTACCCTAAAGTTACATTTTCACATTCTCTGTAAGTCACAGACTCTGTAAACCGATACATTTAGTTGATACATTTCTTATCTTTGTCCCTGCTGAGCGGAATACCTGGGTTTCATTACAGGCAGCTGTTAGACTTGATACAATAGTTGCTAATATTCCACAGATGCAGCTGAGAAATGTATCAACTAATGTAACAAATAGTAACAGATCAGAGTGCCTGGATTATTGAGATGCCAGACTCAAACACTAGAAAGGGGAACGTTAAAATTTAAACTTCAAAAATTGAAAATATTCTAGTGAACTATCTGAGAACACCTGAAATGAAATAACATAGTTACATAGTTAGTTACATAGTTAAATTGGGTTGAAAAAAGACAAAGTCCATCAAGTTCAACCCCTCCAAATGAAAACCCAGCATCCATACACACACCCCTCCCTACTTTTAATTAAAATTCTATATACCCATACCTATATTAACTATAGAGTTTAGTATCACAATAGCCTTTAATATTATGTCTGTCCAAAAAATCATCCAAGCCATTCTTATAGTCATTAACTGAATCAGCATCACAACATCACCCGGCAGTGCATTCCCCAACCTCACTGTCCTGACTGTGAAGAACCCTCTACGTTGCTTCAAATGAAAGTTCTTTTCTTCTAGTCTAAAGGGGTGGCCTCTGGTACGGTGATCCACTTTATGGGTAAAAAGGTCCCCTGCCATTTGTCTATAATGTCCTCTAATGTACTTGTAAAGTGTAATCATGTCCCCAAATCATGTTTGGTAACATGAAGGTTAATATCCCCATACCTTCTCAATTACCAAATCAGCCACGTAGTAATATACAGTTAATAATAGTTAATACAAGTAAGGCTAAAACTGAACCCAAACAGTTTACTTGTTTTTGGTTGAACAAAAAAAAAACAAGCAGACAACCTTTTCACTTCATGCTGGAAATCAGAATAAGAGGCGTGTTTAAGACTCAAATACAATTAAAAAACAAATTATAAAGACCATTTGATAAGTGGCTTAGAGTAGGTCCATCTATAACATACTAAAAGTGAATACAGAGGTGAGCATACCGTTTAAATTCTGTTGTACTTGGATTTCAAAGACAAAAGAGCTTATTTGCAAAGTGAAAAAAAGAAGTGCGTAAAGAGACTTTTTTTGCACCCCAGACACAGGTTTTTTGCCTGTCGCTGCTCTCGCGGGAATTTTTATTGTATGTCACATATATATGGCAGTTACAACGCTTTTTGCACACACATGTTCTTAATTGATGCACATTAGTGAGTGTATTTTAAGTCAATAGCACGTGATCCGCATTTAACTCTGAGGAAGTGCCGGTTCTGTATTCACGAAACGCGTTAGTTCTACTACTCACCCACTGCCAATGTCACGAAGTGTTGTTTAATAAAAGGCGTTTAACTAATAGAGTAGCGACTCCGTGGATGCCTTTGTCTGGGCCGAATTGCGGGTTATTCTGAGAGCTCTTTAAAGGGGAACTACCGTGAAAATGAAAATATAATATTAGCTTCAGCATACTGACATATTTAACTTTCTAAATAAAATTAATTAAAAAGTCTGTACTGTTTCTGAAATAATCGTATATTCACTATTCCTCTCTCAGCATCTGTTTCTCTTCATTCTCTCTTCATGCAGCAGTTGGGTGTCAGATATTCATTGACAGATCCAATATATCTTATGGGGGGGGGTCCTTTCCTAGCAGATGAATTAGAGCTCAAATAACTGATTTGGGGCTTTCTTTCCTACCAGACATATACTTTTTATTAGGGATGCACCGAATCCACTTTTTTGGATTCGGCCGAACCCCCGAATCCTTCGTGAAAGATTCGGCCGAATACCGAACCGAATACAAACCCTAATTTGCATATGCAAATTAGGGGTGGGAATGGGAAAACATTTTTTACTTCCTTGTTTTCTGACAAAAAGTCATGCAATTTCCCTCCCGCCCCTAATTTGCAGATGCAAATTCGGATTCGGTTCGGCTGGGCTGAAAAAGGCCGAATCCCGAACCGAATCCCGAACCGAATCCTGGATTCGGTGCATCCCTACTTTTTATCTATAAGCATCCTTTGGGATTATTTTTCAAAAGTTATACCAGATGTATTAGATCTCACTCAAATAACTGATTCCAGTACAAACAAAATCTAACAAGATAACTGCCTCTTGCACAAAACCTGCATGTAGAGAGACATAATGTCTGGTGATTTTAATAGCGTGAGCTCTAATACATCTTCTAGGCAAAAGGAGTCTATAAGATATATTGGATCTAACTGTCAATGATTATCTGACACCCAACTGCTGAATGAAGTGAAACAGATGCTGAGAGAGTAATAGTGAACATAAACTTGATTATTTCAGAAACAGTACAGAATTTGTAATTGATTGTATTTAGAAAGTTTCTTATTTCAGTATGATGAAGCTAATATTACATTTTCATTTTAGCGATAGTTCCCCTTTAAATATGAATAAAGAGCGACCTGGATTTAAATTACTTGCGTCCCCATGCCAGTCTCCATATACAGACCACCCCCACCCCTGTATACATGAGCGGGTGCACCTTACTTGCATGCATGCGTTCCTCTCGATAGATACCTCCGATCATATATGCTTAATCCTTAGTCCTGGGGCACTGGAGAATACCAGAGATTAATGAACTCCAGAGGAAAAAGTCCAAAATGCTGCTGGGCAGCATGTCGCCCCTAAAATGGTGCTGCCCTAGGCCCGGTCCTTGTGGCCTTTCAACAAATCTGGGCCTGAATCAAGATCAAACTACTGAGAAGCCAAACTGCTGGGAATAAGGCATGCCTGTTTGTTCTTGCTGTTAGACTGGTGCTGAGTTCACTACAACTTGTAGGTGGTTATTTACTAAACTCTGAATGCCAAAAACATGAAAAAATTGTGTTTTTTGGGTTTTTTTAGTATAAAATCTGAATTTCTAGTGGGAAAAAAAACACATTTTTTCAGGATTGAGTCCAAAAAGTCCAAAAATCCGGCATGCAGAGGTTGCATATAAGTCAGTGGTAGAAGTCCTGTAAATAACTTCATCTACATTGGGTTTCGTGCAATAATCTGTAAATTTCGAGTTTTCAGGTGGAAAATCCAAAAAATTCATACGATTAGTTTTTTCACAATTTTTTATTTTTTTTCCCCTGCAAACAAAATTTTAAGGAAAGTGTATTAATAAATATGGAGAAAAACCCGTGCGTATTTGGTCGCAGAAAATATTGAGATAAATTCGGACTTTGATCAATGAGCCTCCGCGTCTGTGCCTGTAGTGTTTCCATTTCTTGGGGCATGATGTAAACAGAAATATCATTTTGCCTAATGAACCAAATTATAATGTTAAGCCATTTTCAGCACGTTTTCCATTATACACTGGTGACAGTATTTCACTGGTTTGTACTGGAAACTGTATACAGTGGAACCTCAATTTTACATTCCCTGATTTTAAGTTTCCCCTCAATTTACATTGTTGTTTGGTCCCACCTATATATTATGCATAACACATGCATGATATATTTTTTCTGGTCCCCTGAAAACCGTAAATGGGGTTCTACTGTACGTCTGTCTTTTCTGTTCTCTGTCTCGATAGTTCTGACTTTTGAAACAATGTAGCAGAACGCGGTTGATTAACAGGCCTTGTAAGAAGCCTGCATGACTGATTTCTGCTACGTTGTATGAATAGTCTGAAGAAATTCAGCTTTCAATTGCCAACATTTACCAATAATTAAAGGGCACCAATCATTTACTAAGTAAATACACGATGTGAAAGTTCAAGAAATCGTATTTCTGAAACCATTAGAATTGTTTGTATAATGTAAATCATCAGCTCACTATTCCTTCTGCAAGATCTCCCCTATCTCCCCTGCAGTTCTAGCTGAGGCAGCCATCTTGGATTTCACTGGCTCCTCCTACCTATATCTTCCCAGCCAATTGCAGCTCTGAATTCTCGCACATGCTCAGCTGAAATTCCTTGGTTGCTTAGCAACCCTTCTAAGCTATTTTCAAATCAGCCAAACCTGTGTGTTAGCTGCTGTACAGTAGTGCTGCCCCCTGCTGGAAGTTACTGTGTGCCCTTCATTTGCATAATAACATCACCAGCAGGGGACAAGTAGGGTTGCCATCTTGCCAGTATTTTACCAGCCTGGCCAGTAAAAGCGATGGTTGATCCCAATGTTATTAATAGGTAAAAAAGATAAATATATAGAAAGGCTGGTATTTTTTTTTTTTTTTGGCAACCCTAGGGACAAGATAGGGAAATCTCGTGATACTTCTAGTGGAGGAGTTTACTAAAACAAGGCATTCTGGGTAGAATAGTCAAGATAATGCTACAATCTGAGCATGCTCCTGAAATTTGCATGTTATAGTCTCAGTATGGCCTCCCTCAGTAAAAGAACCCATTTGACAAAGTAAGGTATTTTTTAAAACCTGCAGTTTTTGTCAAAAGGTATAGGATCCCTTATCTGGAAACCCGATATCCAAAAAGCTCCGAATTACAGAATGGCCATCTCCCATAGACTCCATTTTATCCAAATAATCCAAATTTTTAAAAATGATTTCCTTTTTTTCTGTAATAATAAAACAGTAGCTTGTACTTGATCCCAACTAAGATATAATTAATCCTTATTGGAGGCAAAACCAGCCTATTGGGTTTTATTTAAGGTTTAAATGAATTTCTAGTAGACTTAAGGCATGAAGACCCAAATTACAGAAAGATCCGTTATCCGGAAAACCCCAGGTCCCGAGCATTCTGGATAACAGGTCCCATACCTGTATATGTAGTTTGAGAACGTGTTTAGCTTGTACTGGTCAGATTGTTAATATGCGTTTGGCTGTCATACAGTAAATGCCCTTTAAAGTAAAAAGCAATATTGCCTAATGAAAGGAGTTACAATTCCTTTCATTAGGCAACATTTTATTTTTGGGTTTACATAACTTTTACCTTTTGCCTTTGTCTATTAGAAGATACAAACTGGTGATTTGTTGAGTTCTTTGCTGGCAATACAAACTAACATTTACTCCTCTCACTTAATCTGTTCATCCGTTTTGTGCCATTTTGTTTGCTCAGATTTGGTAAAAGGATTATTTATGCTCCAGTTCTCCCTAACTATGTCTTGTCTCACACCCATATTTACATGGGGATTTACATGTGGGATTTCGGTGCTTTCTAGTTAATATACAGTGGTTTTTCTCTGTTCTTAAAGGGATCCTGTCATCAGAAAACATGTTTTTTTTCAAAATACATCAGTTAATAGTGCTACTCCAGCAGAATTCTGCACTGAAATCCATTCCTCAAAAGAGCAAACAGATTTTTTTTAATTCAATTTTGAAATCTGACATGGGGCTAGACATATTGTCAGTTTCCCAACTGCCCCTGGTCATGTGACTTGTGTCTGCACTTTAGGAAAGAAATGCTTTTTGGCAGGCTGCTGTTTTTCCTTCTCAATGTAACTGAATGTGTCTCAGTGGGACATGGGTTTTTTACTATTGAGTGTTGTTCTTAGATCTACCAGGCAGCTGTTATCTTGTGTTAGGGAGCTGTTATCTGGTTACCTTCCCATTGTTCTTTTGTTTGGCTGCTGGGGGGGAAAGGGAGGTGGGTGATATCACTCCAACTTGCAGTACAGCAGTAAAGAGTGATTGAAGTTTATCAGAGCACAAGTCACATGACTTGGGGCAGCTGGAAAATTGACAATATGTCTAGCCCCATGTCAGATTTCAAAACTGAATATAAACAAATCTGTTTGCTCTTTTGAGAAATGGATTTCAGTGCAGAATTCTGCTGGAGCAGCACTATTAACTGATTCATTTTGAAAAAAAATGTTTTTTCCCATGACAGTATCCCTTTAAGGATAAAATTGAGGCTTTATGATTTGTCAATTGTAGCTTTTATTGTGTTGAATGCTGTTGATCATTTGCATAATATTCTATACCAGGCTTAGGTGGCCTAACACTTGCATTTCTCACACTTGTCTTTGTGTTACTAGGTTATAGTATATTAGGATTCTGATATATTATAGTGGGGTTATATAATATTAGACGTTTTTGTCAAACTTTACACTATTTGAGCTCAGGAAGCGACAGCCCTACCAGTGGAACATATTATAATGACTGTGTAGGTGTTGAGATGTTTTTGTGGTTACAGCATCATTATGTATCATATTAACAGGGCTTTATTAAATGAAAGCACATTTTTTATGAAGTTTCCATTACATTTTCTTTTTCACTATAGGGTTTTTGGGGATAGCGCTATATCCAACAATTCAGTACAAATATATTTATTGTTTTATTTATATAGTGAAGCCCTATCTAAAAGCTTGTACAGGTTTGGGACCTGTTATCCAGAATGCTCGGGACCTGGGCGTTTCCGTAATTTGGATCTTCGTACCTTAAGGAGGTTATTTACTAAACCTCTAATTTATCTGGTGGGCTTTTTGAGGCAAAAACTCAAATTTTTCATGAAAAAAAAAACAAACAAAATTTTCGTGATTTATTATACCCCGATGCTGCTAAAAGCCAAAATCCACCATCTCAGACCTGTCAAGGGCCTGTATAAGTCAATGGGAAAGGCATCTATCTCAATTTGAAGTGTTAATGGTCTACGCTAGGTTTACTGGAAATCAGTTTTATTTTGGGCAAAAACTCAAAAAAATCTAGAGAGCCTGGAAAAAACCTCGAAAAATTTGTATGATTCGAGTTTTCGCTCGATTTTATTGACTTTTTCCGCGATCCGATTAATTTGGGTTATTTTAATAATAAATGAGGTCAAATCGAGCATGGGCTCCCATTGATTCTTAAATGTCGGCCATATGTCGATGGGCTGGGCTTAAAAAACCGTTGGATCGAGGACTGCCTTGATTTGTTGATGCAGTCCTCGATTCGACCGCCTGTTATGATCCGATCGCTGGGCCCTAGAGCTCCGTATGTATGGACATGTTTTCTCCAGCTCACCAGTTTTTAGATGCTGAAGATTTACAGTTACAAGTTTTTTTTAGCTTTGAAGTTCTAATTCGAGTTTGTGAGTTTTACCGCAAAAAAAATCGTATTGTGGAAAAAACCCATATTTGAATGTTGATAAATTAGCCCTCTGATTTTAATTACTTTAAAACACTCATGTGTGGATGTCACTGCTCTTTAAAGGCAGCCATGTTTTGTGGTATTTCACCTTCTGGTCTGTGCTCTATGCAGGTACCCCTCAAAGATAGAGAAAATCGACTACGAAGAGGAAAAGCTGCTGATCCATTTTGAGCGTTGGAGCAGTCGATACGACGAGTGGATCCACTGGGACAGCAGCCGACTCCGCCCCCTCGAGAGGCCGTCATTGAGGAAGGAGGGGCTCAGAGATGACGAAGAAAATTTTGTAAGGGCATTTTTCTGTTTTTCTGTTACTGAACTTCATATAAATGTTGTTTATTATTTATTCTTCTACAATTCAGATGGAGTTTAAAGGAAAATTATACCACCAAAATGAATACTTAAGCAACAGATTTATAGAGTTTATATCAAATTAAGTGGCATATTAAAGAATCTAATCAAAGTGGAATATATATTTAAGTAAATATTGCCGTTTTACATATCTTGCCTTGAGCCACCATTTAGTGATGGTCTGTGTGCTGCCTCGGAGATCACCTGACCAGAAATACTGCAGCTCTAACTGTAACAGGAAGAGATCACCTGACCAGAAATACTGCAGCTCTAACTGTAACAGGAAGAGATCACCTGACCAGAAATACTGCAGCTCTAACTGTAACAGGAAGAAGTGTGGAAACAAAAGACACAACTCTGTCTGTTAATTGGCTCATGTGATCTAACATTTATGGTTTGTTTGTGTGCTCCGTGAATCATATGATCCCAGGGGGTAGCCCTTATTTTTTAAAATGGCAATTTTCTATCTATGATTACCCAATGGCACATACTACTAAAAAAGTATATTATTATGAAAATGATTTATTTACATGAAGCAGGATTTACATATGAGCTGTTTTATGCAATATCTTTTTATAGAGACCTACATTGTTTGGGGGGTATAGTTTTCCTTTAAAGGGGTGGTTCACCTTTAAGTAAACCCAGACTAGTATCACTAGTATTGCAGAATGTGTTGTATGTCCTTTATAAATACCTCTCAATAAATAATAGCTAAAATATACTTAACATTGACCATCTCATCTCTTTAAAGGAGACCTAAACCCTAAAGTTAAAAAACTATCCCCCAACCCTACAAAGACCTCCCCCCAGCCCAAGTGTTACCCCGGGGAAATGCTCCTAACTCTTTACCTACCCCTCGGTGCAGATTCAGGCATTGGAGTTCACGGCAGCCATCTTCAGCCGCTTCGGTAATCTTCGGAATGGGGCGATGCTTCGGCAATTCACGTGAGTTTTGGCACATGTGCAGTTGTCGCAAAACAGAAAATTGCTCCAACTGCGCATGTGCCACCACGCCGTTCACTTCCCGAAGCTTTCTGAAGATAAGAAGATGGCTCCCGTGAACTCCGATGTCTGAATCTGCGTCGAGGGGAAAGTAAAATGTTAGGGGCATTTGCCCGGGGTAACGTTGGTGGGAAGAGGGGGGGGCTATTTAGTTTAGGGGGGTAGGGTTTTTTTTTTTAACTTTAGGGTTGAATTCTCCTTTAAATGCATTTAAAAATGTAAAGAAACCAAACCAGATTATTTGCTGATGATCTTTGCACAGGATTTTAAAGAAGGGGAAGAGGTGTTGGCGCGATGGACTGACTGCAGATATTACCCAGCCAAGATTGAAACTATAAACAAGGAAGGTATGTGTATCTGCTAGTTCATATATTTATTTTTGTAAACCACACCCCATTCTGGCTTGAAGTTATGGGACTATAACATAGTAGAAAGCCTATGGGAGGTAATATCATTGTTAAAATCTATATATCGCTATAATTTCTCTACAGAGCTTATCTGTTATCTGCCGTGTGAACCTGCCCCTTTTTTCATTTGAATGGCTGCCCCCATGGCTACACAGCAGCTTGTTTATATAAACTATAGTAGTACTTATCTGTTATCTACTGTGTAGCCTGTGCTTGAATGGCTACCCCCATGGCTACACAGCAGCTTGTTTATATAAACTATAGTAGTACTTATCTGTTATCTACTGTGTATCCTGTGCTTGAATGGCTACACAGCAGCTTGTTTATATAAACTATAGTAGTACTTATCTGTTATCTACTGTGTATCCTGTGCTTGAATGGCTGCCCCCATGGCTACACAGCAGCTTGTTTATATAAACTATAGTAGTACTTATATGTTATCTACTGTGTATCCTGTGCTTGAATGGCTGCCCCCATGGCTACACCGCAGCTTATTTAAATAAACTATAGTAGTCTTTTCTGAAACCAACAACATTTATTTACCAGTGCAGGGCAACAGTACATTATAAATGAATTACTTATAACTTTGGTGTTACTGTTCCTTTAAACTGACTAAGGATTGTGTAGAGAATTGCAGCAGCTATTGTGTGGTATCCTGAGATTTTTTACAAGGAGTTGTATCACAACCTAAGCATGGAAATATGTGTTTTCTTCTATAGGAACTTACACCGTGCAGTTTTATGATGGGGTCATTAGATGTCTGAAGAAAATGCACATTAAATCCATGCCAGAAGATGCAAAAGGACAGGTAATGGTTAAGACCCCATCTTTCAGCCATTTATTTGTTAGAGCTTAGTAATGAATAACAAGACTTGACAGTTGCCCTTCTTGCTTTTATTTAAGGATTGGATCGCACTTGTCAAAGCAGCTGCAGTGGTGGCAGCAAAGAATAAATCCGGGAACAAGCCCAGGACCAGCATCAACAGCAATAAAGACAAAGAGGAGAAGAAGTGGAGCAAAGGGCTCTCCAAGAAGGAAGAGGCAGTTCTGAGCAAAACGTTTGGCATCTTCCAGAAAGAGGAGGAGGAGCCCACATCGAGCAGGAACCTGGGTACTCCCCTTACTTCCTCTACAGGTCTCAAATGTGGGAAAAAACACCCCTCTTTTTCCACATAAACTCATTCAGTTGGGCTTTTGTTAAAAAGGTCCATAAACAGTATCTGAACTACCGAATATATACTGTATATATATACAAGTCATTCAACTCTTCACTCACCGTATTCCATGTTCAAGTAATGGATTGTGGGATTTGAAATCCCTGAACTTCCCAGAGAATCTGTACAGCGAACATCAGCAGAGGGACTTGAAGTTCCACAATCCATCACGTTTCATATGGAAAAAGGGGCAGATTTACGAAAGTGTGACATAAGAGTAAAATTCCGTCACTCTCAATTCATTCCTATGGGATGTCTAGAGGTGTATTTATCAGTGGGTAAAATTTCGAGTTCACTGTTATAAATATACCTCTCAAAGGCAACCAAATGCAGGCGATGCTCAACTATAACTCACAGCTTGTTGTAGTGTCGGGTGCAAGCTGCTGGTCCCCCTGCCAGAGACCCATGTATAACTCCCAAGAAACACACTGCAGCACTCTGAATCCTGAGCCTGAAAGGGCAATGGCCTGAAACGTTGCCTAGTTTATTGGCATAATAAACCACTTTCACAGGATTCGGAATGCTGCGGCGTGTTTCTGGGAGTTATTCCTCTCAAAGGGATGGTTTTTTTTTTTTTCAAGACTCACCAGTTTATAGTGCTGCTCCAGTAGAATTTTGCACTAAAATCCATTTTTTAAAAGAGCAGATAGATGTTTTTATATTTCACTTTGAAAGTTGGCATGTGGCTAGACATATTGTCAGGTTCCCAAGAGCCCTCAAGCCATGTGACTTGTGCGTTTATAAACTTCAGTCACTCTTTACTGCTACACTGCAAGTTGGAGTGATATCACCCCCCTTCCTTCCACCCTGAGCAGCCCATCATCAGCAGCCTTTCAACAGAACAATGGGCAGCTCCCTGACACCTCAGGATTTGTTTGCATTGCTAAAAACCCTGCTTTTTGGGTGCTATTCTCATGTCTACTTTTAGCAATGCAAACACAACCTGTGTCAATGCAATGGGAAGAGGAGAAACAATAACTGTCTCAAAGCAGTTCCATCCTGAAGTGCTGGCTCCTTCTCAAAGCTCAGGATCAGACACAATGCACTGAGATCCTCCCCACCAATATTACAGCTAAAAAAATACATTTGTTGGTTCAAGAAAACATTTTAAATAGTAGCATGAATTATTTGCAATGTAAACAGTGTAATTTAGAATTAAAAAGTAAACCATAAAGGTCGGGGCACACGCTCAGATTTGGGGAGATTAGTCGCCCGACGACAAATCTCCTCTTCTTTGGGACAACTAATCTCCCCGAACAGCCTCCCGCCGGCTAGAATATAAATCACGTTTGGGGAAATTTGAAGAGGAGATTTGTCGTCGGGCCACTAATCTCCCCGAATCTGACCCTTAAAAGCATGACAGAATCCCTTAAAAATCTTATAGGAATGAATAGAGTGCAGTGGTATTTTACTGTGTCGAGCTCTAACATCACATTGTATTAAATCTGCTCCTAACTGAGGGATGGATGAATGTTTTTTTTTTTTATTGAAATTAAAGAAAGTCTTTATTCGACGTAAGGCCAACTGTATGAGCTCTTGTAAAAAAAGAACATATTTTTTTTTTAATTTGATTGAAGAAGTTTACCTATAAAGCAAGTTATGCTGTTCAAATTAGGGATGCACTGAATCCAGGATTCGGTTCGGGATTCGGCCAAGATTTGGCCTTTTTCAGCAGGAGTCGGAATCGACTGAATCCTTCTGAACCGAATCCTAATTTCTATGCAAATTAGGGGCGGGAAATTGCGTGATTTTTTTGTTACAAAACAAGAAATTAAAAACGTTTTCCCCTTCCCTCCCCTAATTTGCATATGCAAATTTGGTTCGGTATTCAGACAAATCTTTTGTGAAGGATTCCACTGAATCCACTATTTTGGATTCACACGAACCGCAAAATCCTTTGCGAAAGATTTGCCCAAATAACAAACCGAATCCTAATTTGCATATGCAAATTCGGGGTGGGAAGGGGTAAACTTTTTTTACTTCCTTGTTTTGTGACAAAAAGTCACGTGATTTCCTTCCCCGCCCCTAATTTGCACATGCAAATTTGAATTCGGCTCGGCCGGGCAGAAGGATACAGCTGAATCCGAATCCTGCTATAAAAGGCTGAATGCATCCCTATTTATAATACAGGTATGGGACCTGTTATCCAGAATGCTCGGCACCTGGGGTTTTCCACATAAGGGATCTTTCCATAATTTGGATCTTCATACCTTAAATCTACTAGAAAATCATGTAAACATTAAATAAACCCAATAGGCTGGTTTTGCCTCCAATAAGGATTAATTATATCTTAGTTGGGATCAAGTACAAGTTACTGTTTTATTATTACACAGAAAAAGGAAATCATTTTAAAAAATTTGAATTATTTCATTATAATGTTTTTTTTTGTCTATATTTTGTGCTACTTCGGCAGTGGCATATTTCTCGGACTACTTGCACCAGGCTAGGAGTATATATATATATATATATATATATATATATATATATATATATATATATATATATATATATATATTATATATATATATATATATATATATATAATATATATATATATATATGGGGCAAATTTACTTAAGGTCGAATAAGGTTAATTAACCCTCGATCTACGACTGTCGAAGTTAAATTCTTCGAATATCGAAGTCGAAGGATTTAGCGCTATTCTATCGATTTTTCGTTCAATCGAGCGAACGATTAAATCCTTCAAATCGTTGGATTCGAAGGATTTTAATCCATTGATCGAACGATTTTTCTTCGACCAAAAAATGCTTAGGAAGCCTATAGGCTAACATTGACTTCGGTTTTAGGTGGCAAACTAGGGGGTCGAAGTTTTTTCTTAAAGAGACAGTACCTCGACTATCGAATGGTCGAATAGTCGAACGATTTTTAGTTCGATTCGAAGACAATGGTCGAAGTAGCCAAAAAAACCATTCGCAATTCGAAGTTTTTTTTATTCATTCCTTCACTCGAGCTAAGTAAATGGGCCCCTAAAGTGTTTAAAACTATACATGCATACTAATAAGTCCACTAGGGCTCCAAAATTAAAATTTTGTTTTGTTTTTTTTCCCCCTGCAATTAGATGTTGCTTTGCCAGAGACTTCAAGGATGAGTATTGAGCCACAAGAGAATGAGCTTTTGCTGAAAAGAAAACTGAGTCAGACAAGTTCGTTTCAAGCAAAGAGAGCTCGTCTGAACAAAATTACAGGTACTTGCTTACGTTACAATATCTGGGAGGTTCAGTCAAACCCTGGGCAGAAAAAGTGTTGCCATACTGCTTCTTAGTAGAGTGTTCTTCTACTTTTCTGTAACTTCTACAACGTTGGCTTAATCAGATGATATTGGGCTTGGAAGTGGGGCAAAAACTTTATAGACTGAGGATACATGGAACCTGTGTCCCACCCAGAATCCCAACACGACAGTTGCAAAATTGGATTGGACATGTCCAACCCAGACAGTCCCATCTAAAGAGGTGGCTAACTGGCTGTGGCGAGGCATTTCCTGATTTACTGTATGCGTGGGGAGTTGAGTTACAGGGCCATTGGATAAAACCACTGATGCAGAACTTGAATTTTGCAATCTTCTTTTTTTCAAAACGCATCAGCTAATAGTGCTGCTCCAGTAGAATTCTGGACTGAAATCCGTTTCTCAAAAGAGCAAACAGGGTTTTTTTAAATTCAATTTTGAAATCTGACATTAGTGATGTGCGGGCCAGCCCGATACCCGCGGGTCGGACGGGTTGGGACCGACCTCGCACTCCTCTTCACGGGTGGCGGGCGGGTTGAGCTCTTCTCCTGCACTCAACGCACCGTCACCTTGTGCTGCTGTCTTCTTGTTTTATGGACGCGCCTGCCCCACCCCTTTTGTGATGTCATTGGCGGGTTGGTGCGTGTCTAAAAAAGGAAGTCGGTGGGGGGAGGCGGGTGTGGGTATGGAAAACCCCGACCCGCAGATCACTACTAAACATATTGTCAGTTTCCCAGCTGCCCCAATCATGTGACTTGTGCTCTGATAAAGTTCAGTCACTCTTTACTGCTGTACTGCAAGTTAGAGTGATATCACCCCCCCCCCCACCAGCAGCCAAACAACAGAACAATGGGAAGGTAACCAGATAGCAGCTCCCTAACACAAAATAACAGCTGCCTGGTAGATCTAAGAACAACACTCAATAGTAAAATCCAGGTCCCACTGAGACACATTCAGTTACATTGAGTAGGAGAAATAACAGCCTGCCAGAAAGCAGTTCCATCCTAAAGTGCTGGCTCTTTCTAAAAGCACATGACCAGGCAAAATGGCTGCATACACACTAATATTACAACAACAAAAAATAACCCTTGCTGGTTTAGGAATGAAATTTTATATTATAGAGTGAATTATTTGCAGTGTAAACAATGTAATTTAGAAATAAAAATTACATCATAAAAATCATGACAGAATAATATTGTTGATCGTGTGGGATGTCCCTGTGTACCCCGTGTCTTCCACTGTCTAATATTGAGCTCAGTCCACCAGGTGGCGCTCTCATGCAGACTGAGCTTTTACCATTATATTATAATACAGAAGAGAGTGTCATTCTTAGCATTCTTGTTCCTTTCTTCTCACTGAAGGATTATTGGCATCTAAAGCCGTTGGTTTGGACGAAGCAGAGAAGAAGGATCGCGTCTCAGAAAAGACATCAAGGCCGGAGGAGGTATGAATTGGGACCCACTACAGGGCCTTTAAGTTACTGAAACTATTCTCAAGCCGCTATAATCATTGCCTGTTTCTGGATCAGTGCTTTGAGCTGTGAAATCCATATGCTGATTTTTCTTTTTCTAAGCCAGCCTCTATGTTGTCCCACATTTATCATTTGTTCTTTTCAGGCAGACCAGATCAAATGTCCACCATGAATTGCAATCAGGGTGCTAATAGTTCTATTCCTGTAGTGGAACTTCTATTATATTTATATATATATATATATATATATATATATATATATATATATATATATATATATATATATATATATATATATATATATATATATATATATATATATAAAAATTGGGGCCCCAAAAAAAAATGTTTTACAAAAAGATTGGTGGCAGGGGCCTATAGAATATTAAAATAATACATTGGTGGCCAGGGGATTAAAAAAACCACAAACTGGTGTTCAGTAGAATTGAACTCATGGCTTCAGTACTTCAACTTCGCCTCCTTTCGTGACTTCGGGTCTTTGCTCCGCTTCAGGACTTCGGCTTCGGCCGTTTTCGTGACTTCGGGTCTTTTCGGCGCATCGGCTTCGGCTTTTCGGCACTTCCGCATTCGGCAATGCAGAGGGGGGACGTACGGCTCGGGCGCTCGTAAGGGGGCCCGGATCTTCAAAAAATGCAGCGCTGTCGGGCCCCCCTTCATGCCCGGGCCCGGTACGCTTGTCCCCCCTGTCCCCCCCCTGATGGCGGCCCTGGTAATAGGTGACTGTAGTGCAGAACATGAGGAAATCAAACAAATTCACAATAAACATTGGCACATTTTGGAACAGGATGACGACCTCAAAAAGGTGAAAGACCAACAGTCACCTTCAGGCGCAATAGAAATCTGAAGGATAGACTAACTCGGAGCCATTACTGCAGTGATCTCCAACCAGTAGCTCGTGAGTAAAATGTTGCTCCCCAACCCCTTGGATGTTGCTCCCAGTGGCCTCAAAGCAGGGGCTTATTTTTGAATTCCAGGCTTGGAGGCAAGTTTTAGTTGTATAAAAACCAGGTGTACTGCCAAACAGAGCGTCAATGTAGGTTGACAATCCACATAGGGGCTACAAAATTGCCAATCACAGCCCTTATTTGGCACCCCAAGAACATTTTTCATGCTTGTGTTGCTCCCCAACTCCTTTTACTTCTGAATGTTGCTCACAGGTTCAAACGTTTGGGAATCCCGGCATTACAGTAATGCACCAAAATCCACTTGGCTTTCTAATAGGATAAAAGGCTACAAATGTGCAATTTGCAAGGCATGCCCCTGCATAAATAAAACAATCACTGTAGAAGGTAGATCAGATATCAAAGAATATGTAATAAAACATGACATAAATTGTAAAACAGCAGGGGTTATATATGTAATCAAATGTGAGTGCCAATGTGTATGTAATGCAAATATAACTTGTCTTATTTTCTCTTATTCAGGAGATTTCTCCCAAACCACAGAAACAAAATGAAGGTGCCATTAGCCACCCTTGCGGCACACTGAAGCCCGCTCTGCTCCCGACAGCTTTATCTGCAGGGAAGTCTCGCAGCAGGAAAAACAAACGGGATCCCGGAGATGCCTCGGGGTGTAAACAGATTCCCATGTCCCCTATTGCTCCAGACTTAACGCAAGGCGAGGACCCGACCATTCTCCCCAAATTCTCTTTTTCTTCTTTTCAGAGATGCGTGCAGTGAGCTTGGATTCAGTGCAATTCATGGGTTGGGGGTTAAAGCCTGATTCCCCTGGGAATGGCATTCAGGAGTAGTGTTATAGTTATGCACAATTTATGTAATCCTATTGCTTTGTTTCCTATTTATAGGTTTCTGTTAAAATGGACAAGGAGGAATTAGGATACATATTTGCCTATGCCCATATATTAGTAGAAATTGCATAGATAATGCTGGGCAAGAACAGCTATGGGACCTGTTATCTAGAATGTTCAAGACCTATTTTTTATAGATAATGGATCTTTCCATAATTTGGATCTTCATACCTCAAGTCTACTAGAAAATCATATAAACATGAAATAAACCCAATAGGCTGGTTTTGCTTCCAATAAGGATTAATTATATCTTAGTTGGGATCAAGTACAAGCGACTGTTTTATTATTACAGAGAAAAGGGAAATCATTTTTAAAAATTTGGATTATGTAGATAAAATGGAGTCTATGGGAGACAGATATTCCGTAATTCTGCGCTTTCTGGATAACGGGATTTCAGATCCCATACCTGTATATCCATTCCACCCTGGCTGTATATTTACTGGTATGGGATCCATTATACGGAAACCCATTATCCAGAAAGCTCTGAATTATGGGATGCGTATCTTCCATAAACTCCATTTTCATCAAATACCCTTTCCATAATTCAGAGCTTTCTGGATAATGGGTTTCTGGAGAACTGATCCCATACCTGTATTTACTAATCTGCCAAATGACTCGAGTCATTTTGCCGGGTCATGTGCTTTCAGAAAGAGCCGGCACTTTAGGATGGAACTGCTTTCTGGCAGGCTGTTGTTTCTCCTACTCAATGTAACTGAATGTGTCTCAGTGGGACCTGGATTTTACTATTGAGTGTTGTTCTTAGATCTACCAGGCAGCTGTTATCTTGTGTTAGGGAGCTGTTATCTGGTTACCTTCCCATTGTTCTGTTGTTAGGCTGCTGGGGGCGGAAGGGAGGGGGTGATATCACTCCAACTTGCAGTAAAGAGTGACTGAAGTTTATCAGAGCACAAGTCACATGACTGGGGGCAGCTGGGAAACTGACAATATGTCTAGCCCCATGTCAGATTTCAAAATTAAATATAAAAAAATCTATTTGCTCTTTTGAAAAATGGATTTCAGTGCAGAATTCTGCTGGAGCAGCACTATTAACTGATGTGTTTTGAAAAAAAAAACAACATTTTTTCCCATGCCAGTATCCCTTTAAAGGTGAACCGCCCCTTTAATTTGAGTTTTCCCAGCTATCTGTGCCTATAACTGCTGTGTGAATGCTGTTCTGTGCCTGACATTTGGGACAATGTAGCAGAAGCCGAGGAACAATGTTTCCCTTGATACAAAAAGGAAGATCAGTTTACTGCGAGACACCAATGAGATGTTGTAATGGACGTGATGGGGAAGTTGCTTAGAATGATCTTTCCTAATGGGCAGCTTTACAGCAGACACTCGTTATGTTGATAATGAATAGAAGTCTCTCTTATTAATTAGGGACGTCACAGCCTGCAGCTCTGGGCAAGGCTTCAGGGCGCAAGAATCGAAGGAGGCCTCAGAGATCAGCCCTTCCATCGTCTGGAGATTTCCCCAGCCCTCCATTCAGCAATCGGAAAGGACTGCAGAGCGGCCCTCACACCCAGCAAAGACTTTCAGTAGCGACTGGTAATTGTTCTCTAATTAACCCCTGGCTGGGTGGATAGTACCTAAATAGATACTTCTGAGAATATTCTAGTTAAAGAGCTGGTTCTTTTATAACTTTTATTATGTTATTCAATGGCTCAACTTTTCAATTGGTCTTCATTTTTTATTTATCGTTTTTAAATCATTTTCCTTCTTCTGACTTTTTCCAGCTTTCAAATGGGGGTCACTGACCCCATCTAAAAAAACAAATAGTCTGTAAGGCTACAAATGTATTGTTATTGCTACTTTTTATTACTCCTCTTTCTATTCAGGCCTCTCCTATTCATATTCCAGTCTTTTATTCAAATCAGTGCATGGTTGCTAGGGGAATTTGGATCCTAGCAACCAGATAACTGACATTACAAACTGGAGAGCTGCTGAATAAAAAGCTAAATAACTCAAAAGCCACAAATAATAAAAAATGAAACCCAAGAGCAAATTGTCTCAGAATATCACTCTCTACATTATGCTAAAAGTTATTTTAACTTTTAAAGGGGCAGTTCTCCCTTTCAATTAACTTATAGTATGCTGTAGCTGGAGAGCTTACAAAAAGCATTGGAAGAGAGTCACACAAACACCATATTTCTTGCAGGTGGGGAGCTTACCCCTTTTATTTTTCACCACCCGTGCATCAACGTTTCGGGGGGTTCACCCTCCCTTCATCAGGACGAGCAGTTCTCCCTATCAATTAACTTATAGAATGCTATAGCTGGAGAGCTTGCCAGTCATTATTTTTTTGGTGGCTTGTGAATGATTTTGCTTTTTGTTCAGCTGCCCTCCACTTTAGAATTCGGCATCTGTTCGGTTGCTAGGGACCAAATTGCCTTAGCAACCCTGCCCTTGGATGCTTAAGAGAAGGCCTGAATAGAAAGATAAGCATTAAAAGCAGAAATATCAACGACACCGTAGCCTCACAGAGCAGTCGTTTTTGAAAGAAGCAGAAGGGGAAGACAGATAATTAAAAAAAAAAATCTATTATAAAAGACCAATTGAAAAGCTGCTAAGAATAGGACATTCTATAACTAAAACTTAATTTAAAGGAGAACATGTCCTTTTTTTCACCAAGGAGCCCAGGCTGTTGCCCCATTGTAGTGACTGATATGCTGTATATGTACTAAAGCATCATCTTGTTTTGTTCAGTCCCCGCCGATGCCCCAGAGAAGCCGGAGCCTCTGGATCTAAGTCACAGCACGGAGCCCACGGCAGCGCCTGTACCTCCTGAATCCTCCATCCGCGTGAACTGCCCCAGTAAAGAAAAGGAAAATATACAACGGAAATCCAGTTCTTCCAAAGCAGTAGCAGACAGTTCAGCCTCGGCCTCATCCGGTAAAATGCCTCTCTCTCTACTTGTATAGCTTGTTTAAAGGGAAACTTCATTTAATATGTTGCATAGGAGATTTTTTTTCAGCAGCTCTCCAGTTGGCATTTCCAGCAAATCATTAAAAAGCCTATAAAATAAATAAATAATGAAAAAGTTGCTTAGAATTAAGTCATTCTATAACTTACTAAAAGTTCAGTTAAAGGTGAACCACCCTTTTTAGAGAAACCTTGTGGGGAAACTGGGAGACAGCCTAGTAACTTCACTCGTGAATAGCAGGGCTACCCCTTGTTCTCCAGATGTATTCTTAGTAGGGATGCGCCAGGATCCAATTCGGGCAGGATTCGGCCAAATCCTTCTGCTCGGCCGAACCGGGCGGGGAGGGAAATCAAGGAAGGTAAAAATGTTTTCCCCTTCCCACCCCTATGGAATTCAGTTTGGTATTTGGCCTAATCTTTCGCAAAGGATTCGGGGGTTTTGCCGAATCTGAAATAGTACATTTGGTGCATCCCTAATGCTTTGCACAGGTAGGGGACCTGTTATCCAGAATGCTCGGGACCTGGGGTTTTCTGGATAACAGATCTTTCCGTAATTTGGATCTCCATACCTTAAGTCTACCAGAAAATCATGTAAACATTAAATAAACCCAATAGGCTGGTTTTGCTTCCAATAATGGATTAATTATATCTTAGTTGGGATCAAGTACAAGATACTGTTTTATTATTACACAGAAAAAGGGAATTATTTTTAAAGGGATACTGTCATGGGAAAAAAAAATTTTTTTCAAAATAAATCAGTTAATAGTGCTGCTCCAGCAGAATTCTGCACTGAAATCCATTTCTCAAAAGAGCAAACAGATTTTTTTATATTCAATTTTGAAATCTGACATGGGGCTAGACATTTTGTCAATTTCCCAGCTGCCCCTGGTCATGTGACTTGTGCCTGCACTTTAGGAGAGAAATGCTTTCTGGCAGGCTGCTGTTTTTCCTTCTCAATGTAACTGAATGTGTCTCAGTGGGACCTGGATTTTACTATTGAGTGCTGTTCTTAGATCTACCAGGCAGCTGTTATCTTGTGTTAGGGAGCTGCTATCTGGTTACCTTCCCATTGTTCTGTTGTTTGGCTGCTGGGGGGGGGGAAAGGGAGGGGGTGATATCACTCCAACTTGCAGTACAGCAGTAAAGAGTGATTGAAGTTTATCAGAGTACAAGTCACATGACTTGGGGCAGCTGGGAAATTGACAATATGTCTAGCCCCATGTCAGATTTCAAAATTGAATATAAAAAAAATCTGTTTGCTCTTTTGAGAAATGGATTTCAGTGCAGAATTCTGCTGGAACAGCACAATTAACTGATTCATTTTGAAAAAAAATGTTTTTTCCCATGACAGGATCCCTTTAAGTATTTAGATTAAGTGGAGTTTATGGGAGATGGCCTTTCTGTAATTCAGAGCTTTCTGGATAAGGGGTTTTCAGATAATGGATCCCATACCTCTACCTCCCAGAGCACTCAATGCTATACCCAGAAGAGGCTCTTATATCTGAAACATTCTGCAATCCGTTTGTCTTTTTCAGCTTCATCCCCTCAAGTTCATGCCTTAAAATCGGCCGTGCCAAACAGTGTTAAACCTGCGAAGGGGACTAAAAAGAAGAAATCTTGTGTGTCAGAAGGAACAGAAAACCCCCCGTCTGCCGGGGCATCAGACAAAGTCTCTAATAATGTACAGGAAAAAGTCATAAAGAAAGTGAATGAGAAGGACAAGCGTTCAGAAGTTGGTAAACTGCCCTCCATATTGTTTTCCCCTACGTCGCATCCCACGAGGAACATGTAGACTGTCAGCTTCTCATATAGCTGCTTCTCTTTCCACACTGGAACACTCTCTCTCCCAAAATCAATACAGATATGGGACCTGTTATCCAGAATGCTTGGGACCTGGGGTTTTCTGGATACGGGATCTTTCTGTAATTTGGATCTTCATACCTTAAGTCTACTAGAAAATCATGTAAACATTAAATAAACCCAATAGGCTGGTTTTGCCTCCAATAAGGATTAATTATATCTTAGTTGGGATCAAGTACAAGTTACTGTTTTATTATTACAGAGAAAAAGGAAATTGTTTTGAAAAATTTAGATTATTTGGATAAAAATGCTGTCTATAATTAATCCATATTGGAAGCACAACCAACCAATTGGGTTTATATGATTTTCTAATAGACTTAAGGTATGAAGATCCAATTTATGGAAATATCCGTTATCCAGAAAACCCTAGGTCCCAAACTTTCTGGATAACAGGTCCCATACCTGTAATACAATTGATGACGGGTGCAGGTCACACCATGTTCATCTGCATATTCAGCAAACTGATAATAGACTGAACCACCAAAAAGAAATCTTCTGCCCGGGTCAGAACTCAATGAAGGCTTTTAAGAAGATTTCCTTTTGGTGGTACAGTCTAGTATCAGTTTAGTGAGTTCAAAGTTACAGCCTAATGTCACTGACATCTTTGCTAGGTACTTAAAGGGGTGGATCACCTTAAAATTAACTTTTTTTATGTAAGAGCAACTTTTCAATTGGTCTTCATTATTTATTTTCTATAGTTTTTTAGTTATTTGCCTTCTTTTTCTGATTATTTCTATCTTTAAAATAAGGGTCACTGACCCCATCTTAAAAGAAACGCTCTGTAAAGCTACAGAACAATGGGAAGGTAACAAGATAGCAGCTCCCTAACACAAGATAACAGCTGCCTGGTAGATCTAAGAACAACACTCAATAGTAAAAACCCATGTCCCACTGAGACACATTCAGTTACATTAAGTAGGAGAAACAGCAGCCTGCCAGAAAGTATTTCCATCCTTAAGTGCAGGCACAAGTCACATGACTGGGGCAGCTGGGAAACTGAGAATATGTCTAGCCCCATGTCAGATTTCAAAATTGAATATAAAGAAATCGGTTAGCTCTTTTGAGAAATGGATTTCAGTGCAGAATTCTGCTGGAGCAGCACTATTAACTGATGCGTTTTGGAAAAAACATGTTTTTCCATGACAGTATCCCCTTAAATAAGTCTCATCCCCAGTGGAGCTTACAATCTAAGGTCCCTATATCATTTACGCACACAGTGGGGTCTGTTTTATTAGGATCCAATACCTCCCAACATTTGACAATTGGAAAAGGGACAAAAAGTTCTGCAGAGCATAGCGTGGCAAAATGTCTTGACCACGCCTGTTTTGTGGCCACACCCCCTTAATACCATGGGCGTTTTACAACATTTAGCAGGTTATGGAAAGTCTGGACACATTTCTGGGGGTTTTAGTTTTGGGCTCTCTGCCAAAAAGCCGCTTATTTAAAGGGGAACTATCGCGAAAATGAAAATTTTATATAAGCATCATCATACTGAAATAATACTTTTTTAAAAAAATATAATCAATTAAATATTCTGCATTGTTTCTGAAATAATCAAGTTTATCTTCACTATTCCTCTCTCAGCATCTGTTTCTCTTCATTCTCTCTTCATGCAGCAGTTGGGTGTCAGATATTCATTGACAGTTAGACCCAATATATCTTATAGGGGGGTTCCTTTTGCCTAGAAGATGTATTAGAACTCACTCTATTAAACTCACCAGACATCAGGTCTCTCTACATGCAGGATTTGTGCAAAAGACTGTTATTTTGTTTGTACTGGAATCAGTTATTTGAGTGAGCTCTAATTCATCTGCTAGGAAAGGAAGCCCCCCCTATAAGATATATTGGATCTAACTGTCAATGAATATCTGACACCCAACTGCTGCATGAAGACAGAATGAAGAGAAACAGATGCTGAGAGAGGAATAGTGAAGATAAACTTGATTATTTCAGAAACAATACACAATTTTAAATTGATTGTATTTAGAAAGTTTCTTATTTCCGTATGAGAAGCTTATATTAATGTTTCATTTTTCCTATATTTCCATTTTAAATGCAGGACACTGCTGTATAGCCCATGATTAAGTGCCCTGGTGGGTACGAAACTCGTAAGGCGGATGGAGATGAAAGTATACGTTTTTAACTTTGTAAAATAAAGATATATTTTTTGACTTAAAACTTTTCCAGTCCTATGGATCCGTTTGAGTGCCGGGCAGCCCTGTTCTTTCTTCGATTTTTTCCTATAGTTCCCCTTTAATCAAAGAGATATTCCAATAAGAAACTGGGACTGTGGGCTGAGCTGTCAAAATTGGGACCTTCCCGCAGTTGGGAGGTATGGGATCCAATGAAGCTGCCTGTATGTATTATGAGTATGGGAGGAAACCCATGGGGTGAACGTACAAACTCCATGCAGATTGTTCTCTGGCTGGAATCGAACTGAGGACCCCAACTCTGCAAGGAAACATTACTAACCACTGCACCATGCTGCCCAGTTATAAATCACAGATTCCATGAGAAGCTGCCAGTCTGATTTATATATATATCTATATCTCTATATCTCTATATATATCTATATATATCTATCTATCTATATATATATATATATATATATATATATATATATATATATATATATATATATATATATATATATATATATATACACACACTTCTTCCTTTCTCTGAGAGCAGTTCTAGTGTGTGAGTATCACGTGTGTATAGAGGGAGCAGATCCTGTAACTGCTGGGTGGCCCAGTGGGGCTGCAGTCATTATATATACATGGATATTCCCCAATTTTGGTGTAAAGGATACAGACTTGTGGCTTGAGAGAAACTAGTGATGAGGAAGTTGAACAGTCACTGCAAATTCCTTATTGTCTTTTCTATTAACAGGGGTCGTAAAAGAAAAGAAAGTCAAAATTGAGGAGAAACCTCCATCAGTCGGTATGTCCATGTTTTGTTTGATTCTGTGTAGGTGCTAAAGCAGCTCTGCAGTTGGTAATTTCAGCAATCTGGTTGCTAGGGTCCAAATTCCCCTAGCAACCATGCGTTGATTTGAATAAGAGACTGGAATATGAAAGGGGAGGCCTGAATAGAAAGATGAGTAATAAAAAGTAGCAATAACAATACATTTGTAGCCTTGCAGAGCTTTTGTTTTTTTAGATGGGGTCGGTGACCCCCATTTGAAAGCTGGAAAGAGTCAGAAGAAGGCAAAATAACTTAAAAACTATAAAAAGGAAATAATGAAAGCCATTAGCCATTCTATGAGATACTAAAACTTACCACCCCTTTAGTGTCCCGCAGATGGGGCAGTCCTAGCAGACTGGCAGTTGGTACGACCCTTGGCACGCAAAGCATGTCGACTATTAAACTGCCGGGTGAATAGAATTCTATTAGTGTTGCGCTATACTGTATGATTGCTTCTACAGGGAAAAAGAAAGACAAAGATCGGAAGGAGAAAAAAGAGAAGGAGCACTCGAAATCCAAACAGAAAAAGAAGAAAAAGAAAAAAAAGAAATCCAAGCAGCACGGTAATTATTAGAGGAAATGTATTTGAATGCGGCAGTCATAGATCAAGCTGGCAGTTAGAAAGAAATGCATACGGGGTATGAAACCCTTTCTACATCAGTTCATTTATAACGGCTGCTTTAACATTCTCACCCACCATCTCCAATTAGAGGGTCATGACCCATGACAACCAATCAGATGATTGCTTTCACTGTTCAACTTGATGCGTTGCTTGCATTGCATTTTATTTATTTATTAAAGGTTGCTGCGCTGGTTTATTTTGAATATGTTCACACATTTATTATTATTACACCTTTTATATGCACATTCTTTTATAATAACTTGTAGCGACACCTACTGCTGATTTCATATACTGCACTTTTTTCAATGGATTTCAATCTTTTTTAGATGAACACACACGGGGTTATTTACTAAAATCCAAATTTATCTCATATTTTAGTAAAAGAAAAAAAAAACACAACCAAACTCCTATGCTGGATTTGACCTTATTTATTAATAAAATAACCTGAATTAATCGGATGGCGGAAAAACTCGATAAAATGGAGCGAAAACCTGAATCGCTCATTTTTCAGACTTGCTTCGCTAATCACTCAAATTTTTCAAGCTTTCTTCATGAACCACCATTTTTTTTTGGCTTTCTTCCCGAATCCCTTTAATTTTTCAGGCTTTCTTCCCGAATTGCTGGAATTTTTCAGGCTTTCTTCCCGAATTGCTCTAATTTTTCAGGCTTTCTTCCTGAATTGCTCCAATTTTTCAGGCTTACTTCCAGAATCGCTTGAGTTTTTCTGGCTATCTTGCCGAATCGCTTGAATTTTTCAGGCTTTCGTCCCGAATTGCTGGAATTTTTAAGGCTTTCTTCCTGAATTGCTGGAATTTTTTAGGCTTTCGTCCAGAATTGCTGGAATTTTTCAGGCTTTCTTCCCGAATTGCTGGAATTTTTCAGGCTTTCTTCCCGAATTGCTCTAATTTTTCAGGCTTCCTTCCCGAATGGCTCGAATCTTTCAGGCTTTCTTCCCGAATTGCTGGAATTTTTCAGGCTTTCTTCCCGAATTGCTCTAATTTTTCAGGCTTCCTTCCCGAATGGCTCGAATCTTTCAGGCTTTATTCCCGAATTGCTCGAATCTTTCAGGCTTTCGTCCCGAATTGCTGGAATTTTTCATGCTTCCTTCCCGAATTGCTCTAATTTTTCAGGCTTTATTCCCGACTTGCTCGAATTTTTCAGGCTTTCTTCCCGAATTGCTCGAATTTTTCAGGCTTTCTTCCAGACCTCCTATGCTGGATTTGACCTTATTTATTAATAAAATAACCTGAATTAATCGGATGGCGGAAAAACTCGATAAAATTGAGCGAAAACCTGAATCGCTCATTTTTCAGACTTGCTTCGCTAATCACTCAAATTTTTCAAGCTTTCTTCATGAACCACCATTTTTTTTGGCTTTCTTCCCGAATCCCTTTAATTTTTCAGGCTTTCTTCCCGAATTGCTGGAATTTTTCAGGCTTTCTTCGTGAATTGCTCTAATTTTTCAGGCTTTCTTCCTGAATTGCTCCAGTTTTTCTGGCTATCTTGCCGAATCGCTTGAATTTTTCAGGCTTTCGTCCGGAATTGCTGGAATTTTTCAGGCTTTCTTCCCGAATTGCTGGAATTTTTCAGGCTTTCGTCCAGAATTGCTGGAATTTTTCAGGCTTTCGTCCAGAATTGCTGGAATTTTTCAGGCTTTCTTCCCGAATTGCTGGAATTTTTCAGGCTTTCTTCGTGAATTGCTCTAATTTTTCAGGCTTTCTTCCTGAATTGCTCCAATTTTTCAGGCTTACTTCCAGAATCGCTTGAGTTTTTCTGGCTATCTTGCCGAATCGCTTGAATTTTTCAGGCTTTCGTCCCGAATTGCTGGAATTTTTAAGGCTTTCTTCCCGAATTGCTGGAATTTTTCAGGCTTTCGTCCAGAATTGCTGGAATTTTTCAGGCTTTCTTCCCGAATTGCTGGAATTTTTAAGGCTGTCTTCCCGAATTGCTGGAATTTTTCAGGCTTTCTTCCCGAATTGCTCTAATTTTTCAGGCTTCCTTCCCGAATTGCTCGAATCTTTCATGCTTTATTCCCGAATTGCTCGAATTTTTTAGGCTTTCGTCCCGAATTGCTCGAATTTTTCAGGCTTTATTCCCGACTTGCTCTAATTTTTCAGGCTTTCTTCCCGAATTGCTCTAATTTTTCAGGCTTCCTTCCCGAATTGCTCGAATCTTTCAGGCTTTATTCCCGAATTGCTCGAATTTTTTAGGCTTCCTTCCCGAATTGCTCTAATTTTTCAGGCTTTATTCCCGACTTGCTCGAATTTTTCAGGCTTTCTTCCCGAATTGCTCGAATTTTTCAGGCTTTCTTCCAGAATCGCTCGAATTTTTCAGGCTTTCTTCCCGAATTGCTCGAATTTTTCAGGCTTACTTCTAGAATCGCTAACATTTTTTCGACTTATACAGGACCTTGACAGGTCTCAGATGGCGGCTTTTCAGATTCGGGCTTTTTGAAGGTTTGGGGTATATTAAATCTCGAAATTTTTCGAGATTTCGGACTTTAATAAATAACCGCACAAAGTATTTTGATTGGTTTGACACATAATAGCACGGTGTAGTCACAGGGCACCTTGTTGTATTGGATTGTTGAGGCATTTAAAGTTTATACAAACACTATTGTTCTCTCCTTGAGAAGGTCCTAGCAAGGCCTGAAATATATATATGTACAGTATGTAATGTGCATTTCTTTGTCACGTAAAAGAATATTCAGACCTTGAGGAGGCTTCTATGGAATACTTGGACAGATCTTCCCCCCCAGTGACCCTCTCATCCCCCGGCACGTTATCTGTCTGCAACACATTAACTGTGAAGAATAATTCATTTCCGTTCCCACGAGCAATCTTGTCTGTGGATCTCACTGGAGAAAGTAAGTGCCATTCTCTGTCTTGCTTTCTGAAGATATTTCAATCATTTGTTGAACCAGTGTAGCAGGTCAGTTCTCTCACCTGACTTCTGCATCGTTGTTTCAAGAGTCAGAACCAGCAATGCAGATAATATAAACTGCCAGACAGGCACTGCCTGGCTGTTTATATTGTTATCTTATTAAAAGGTTCTGTAGAAGACATCATTATGCCTATAATGATAAATCCAAGGGAATGTATGTAAAGCTTAGTCCTTTGGTCTATTCTATTTTACCCCCCTAAACTAGATCTCTCTGATATGGAGTTTCTGGATAATTCTTCTACGGAAAGCCTGATTCTCAGCGGGGATGAGTACAACCAAGAGTTTGATTCGGCCATTTTTGAAGAGTCGCAGGATGAAGAAGAGGCTGTGAATGAGATTGTGCGGTGCGTCTGTGAGATGGACGAGGAGAATGGTTTCATGATTCAGGTAAAGAAGATGCCACTCTGAACAATGGGTCTCCCTCTAATAACAACGCACAAAAGAGTTTCATGAAACCTGAAAAACAACGTTATAAATAAATTAATATATACAGGTATGGGACCTGTTATCCAGAATGCTCCAGACCTGGGGTTTTCCGGATAAGTCGGATCTTCATACCTTAAGTCTACTAGAAAATCATATAAACATTAAATAAACCCAATAGGCTGGTTTCGTCTCCAATAAGGATTAATTATATCTTAGTTGGGATCAAGTACAAGCGACTGTTTTATTATTACACAGAAAAAGGAAATCATTAGAAAAAATTTCAATTATTTATTGAAGTGAATTTAGAGCTTTCTGGATAATGGATCACATGTCTGTATATTCATTCCGTCCCCCAGATTAACATACTGTTACCTCTCCCCCGATGGTTGTTTTTATGTTGACTCCATCTTTTATTTGCTGTAGTGTGAAGAATGTCTGTGCTGGCAGCATAGTGCCTGTATGGGGCTGTTGGAGGAGAGTATTCCTGAGCAATACGTGTGCTACATCTGCACTGACCCCCCAGGTAAGAGCTCATTGGTCACCACCTCTCTTTTTAATAGGGATACAACGAATCCAGAATTCAGTTTGGGATTTGGCCAGGATTTGGCCTTTTTCAGCAGGATTCGGATTCGGCCTAATCCTTCTGCCCGGCTGAACTGAATCCTAATTTGCATATGCAAATTAGGGGCGGGAGGGAAATCACGTGACTTTTTGTCACAAAACAAGGAAGTAAAAAATGTTTTCCCCTTCCCACCCCTAATCTGCATATGCAAATTCTATTCGGTATTGGGCTGAATCTTTTGCAAAGGATGCGGGGCTTCGGCCAAATCCAATATAGTGGATTTGGTGCATCCCTCCTTTTTAACCCTTTCACACATGCTCTGAGCCCACAGAGCTGAACCAAGCCCAGCATGACCAGAAAAGTGCCAGCTCTTTTTTCGATCAAACACAAACTGGGGTCTTCAGGATTTTGGAGCTGCTATTTTTTTTTTTTTTACTTTGAATTGTGAATCATTCCAGTTCAAAATCCTTTTTGCATTGGGGATTAAAGATACTGGGGCTCATTTATCAACACTGGCAATTTTGCCCATGGGCAGTTACCCATGGCAACCAATCAAATTGCTGCATTCAATGTTTTACTTGCAGCTGGCTTTAGAAAGCTAAACACTGATAGGTTGCTATTAGGGATGGGCGAATTTGACCCGTTTCGCTTCCCCAAAAATTCTTTGCCAACGCCCATTAAAGTCTATGGGCGGCAAAAATGTTTTTGTCGCACGCCACCATACAAGACAATGGGTGTCATTTCCGCGGCAAAACAAGGCGAAAAAATTCGACCATCCCTAGTTGCTATAGGTTACTGCCCGTAGGCAAATTTGCCCAGTGTTGATAAATGAGCCCCTCCGAGAGGTGTTAAAGCTCAATGCTTCTGTTAAACTCTCCCTGTAGATAAAATACAATAGAAACACTCGGCTGAACACATTTCTTGTCGATTGGCAGATGTTTCTGCTTCGATAAATGTACATGTCAGGAAAGTGTTTTGCAAATGTGCGATAATGTCAACTCAATTGTAATTGGTCTGTTTCTTTATGTTTGTACTCTCCACTGATTCATTATACAGTGCTACAAGTCAATCATAATAATAAACTGGGGGGATCTATTAGCTGGAAATCTGCTATCCAGAATATTCTGAGATTCAGCAACACTATTGTCCATAGCATTTTGTTTCAACTATTCTGTATTTGTGACTGTACCCTAAATGTGATGGAAACTATTACTTATATATAATGAAACTGAGTCATTTTAAGCTTTATAAAAGGGGTTGTGCACCTTTGAGTTAACTGTTAGTATGATGTAGAGAGGGATATTCTGAGACAATTTGCAATTGGTTTTTATTTTTCATTATTTGTGGTTTTTGAGTTATTTAGATTTTTATTCAACAGCTTTCCGGTTTGCAATTTCAGCAATCTGGTTGCTAGGATCCAAATTCCCCTAGCAACCATGCACTGATTTGAATAACAGACTGGAATATGAATAGGAGAGGGTCAGAATAGAAAGATGAGTAATAAAAAGTAGTAATAACAATACATTTGTAGCCTTACAGAGCATTTGTTTTTTTAGATGGGGTCAGCGACCCCCTATTAGAAAGCTGGAAAGAGTCTGAAGAACAAGGCAAATAATTAAAAAACTATAAAAAATAAATAATGAAGACCAGTTGAAAAATTGCTTAAAATTAGCTATTCCATAACATACTAAAAGTTAACTTAAAGGTGAACCACCCCTTTAACAGCTTTACATTATAACGTGAACACGCTAATAACTTGTGACTCCATATTGTACACTGGGGAACACGGAGTGTTTTTTTTTTTTTTTAATCTTTCTACTGAAACGGACAAATCCATGGGTACCCAAAAGGCTTTCTATTTGCAAGTATTGTGTCGGCATCATCCTGCTTTGGTTTGTTCCTCTGTCAGCAAAGTAAGGGCAGCGCCCGTAGTATAATTTGATTTATTTTACTGAAAATGATAAAAGTATTGCACAAAAAACAAGCGCTTAAATAGGCTCTTGGACCTGTGTTCCACCTTAAGGAAAGAGCCTTTATTGGGAATTATTATAGGGCTCTAACACTTGCTCCCTGGGCAAAACTAAGTGACCCCCACTGTTTGTCACATGAAAGAAATGGCGGTTCATTGCTTTAATGTAACTTCCTGTTTCACAGGTCAGAGGTGGAGCGCGAAATACCGATACGATAGAGACTGGTTCAATAAAGGCCACCTGTGCGGCTTGTCTTTTGTAAACGAAAACTATTCCTACCTGAATGCCAAAAAGATCGTCTCCACTCACCACTTACTGGCCGACATCTTCAACGTAACGGAGATCATGTACGGGCTGCAGCTCAAGTTTGGCGTACTGAAGTAAGAGCCCGGAGCGCTTCCACTTGCCATTGTATTCTGCTTGTTTTTTTGTCGCCGTGTAAAGGGAAAATATTCCAAAAGTATGTCAAAGTAAGATTTTAAAGGGGGATACTGTCGCGGGAAAACATGTTTTTTTTTTTTTTTTTTCAAAACGCACCAGTTAATAGTGCTGCTCCAGCGGAATTCTGCACTGAAATCCCTTTTTTGTAAGGGGAAAATAGATTTTTTTTTTTTATATTTAATTTTGAAATCTGACATGGGGCTAGACATTTTGTCAGTTTCCCAGGTGCCCCCAACCATGTGAATTGTGCTATGATGAACTTCAGTCACTCTTTACTGCACCCCAGCAGCCCATCAACAGAACAATGTGCAGCTTAAGATGGCCATATACGGGCCGATAAAAGCTGCTGACAGATCGAGTCGGCAGCTTATTGGTCCTCTGACGGGCTTCCCAGCTCGATATCCGGCCGAAAGTCAGGCAGATGTCGATCAGACAGGACTAAAAATCCCATCGGATTGCGGCCGCATCTGTTCGTTAATACAGTCTCGCGATCCGACTGCCTCTTACCCTTTATTATGATCCGATCATTGGGCCCCCACGATAGGATCAGCCCGATATCGGGGAGACATCCGCTCGTTTGGCGACATCACCGAGCGGATCCCTCCATGTAGGGCCACAGCTCCCTGACACCTCTGCTGAAGGATTTCTTTGCGAGGCTTTGATTTTCTAGTGGCAGACATGAGAATAGCACTAAAGAAGGAAAACCCTGCCTTTTTCGGCTTGGGTGCTATTCTCATGTCTGAGGGTAGGGATCACTACCCATGTCGTGGTATAATACAATGGGAAGAGGAGAAACAATAACGGTCTCAAAGCAGTTCCATCCTGAAGTGCTGTCTCCTTCTCAAAGCTCAGGATGAGGCACAATGCACTGAGATCCTCCCCACCAATATTACAGCTAAATAAAAAATATACTTGTTGGTTCAAGAATAACATCTTAAATAGCAAAGTGTAATATTTGCTATTTAAATAAACCATAAAAATCACGTCAGAATCCGGGATCCTGTCATCGGAAAACATGTATTTTTCAAAACAGATCAGTTAATAGTGCTACAGCTGGGAAATTGACAGTATGTCTAGCCCCATGTCATAAAAAAATCTGTTTGCTCTTTTGAGAAATGGATTTCAGTGCAGAATTCTGCTGGAGCAGCACTATTAACTGATGTGTTTTGAAAAAAACTTTTTTTCCCCATGACGGTATCCCTTTAAGGTCCTCTCTATTTAATTTGGCTGAGTAAGAAAGTATGAGGACATAACTGAGTTTCTTTTGTACTGGTATGTGAGTAGCACAGCCCAACTGTTCTCCTTCTCTTAGCAATGTTTTATGTATAATGGATACTGACCCAGCAGCAGCAGCTTTGGGTTCTGCATGTAACCCCTGAATGTGATGCTGTGCAGATGTTCCCAAAATATATCCCTGAGCACAAAGCTTCAACGCCTTTAGCAGTAAAGATCTGTGTCTCCAAAGATGCCCCAGTAGCTCCCCATCTTCTTTTCTGCTGATTCACTGCACATGCTCTGTGCTGCTGTCACTTACTGAGCTCACAATATACAGTACACATAGAATAGAAATGGCACAATAAACAGTATATTTTAGGGATGCGCAGAGTCCAGGAGTCGGCCTTTTTCAGCAGGAGTCGTCGTGCCTGGCCAAAGCGCATCTGAATTTGCATATGCAAATTAGGGTGGAAAGGGAAATCATGTGACCACCACAAAACAAGGAAGTAAACTATTTTCCCCCCAACTTTTTCCTTTCCCTCCCCTAATTTGCATATGCGAATTATGATTTGGTTTGGCCAAATCTCTCACGAAGGATTCGACTGATTAGGAATGAATTCAAATTCACATTACATGGCAGCTCAGAAACCGGTGCTTCCTGCAGCAGAATTGAATAAGCAGCCCTGTAGTATCCGCTTCTATCACAGTTGAACCTCATTTTTTGTTTGTTGATTTCTGATACCCCCAAGCTTAGCATCTCAGCAGCTGCATGTGCAGTGCCAACAACATACACAAGACGACCCAACGAGATCCAAGATGGGGAGCTGCTGGGGACAAGTTTAAAGCTTAGAATCATTACTGTTATAACAATGGTACTCGAGTATTTCTCTTGGTATTGCTATGGGCACCCTCTGTTCCTCATGAGATGCAAATCTGCTTTCTCTGGATTGCTACTAAATAGTTTCTCTGTTTATAAGGAACAAGGAGCACCCGGACCTCCGATTGTGGGCGTGTCCCGGGAAGCAGAAGGAACAGGGAGACCTAAACGAGAAAAGAACGTTTTGCACGAACCAATCGGACAGAACGGCATGTGGGCAAAACCATATAGGCTTCCCCAGTAAGCTTTGTAAATCTGACGACACGTATATAACGAGCGAGCACAGCTATCAGAAGCTTCCGATCGGCGACCACGACTGCAATTCAACCAGTGAGGCCGCCGGATGCAACGATGAGGCCGGAGCCACGGAAAAAAGGGAAACTCTGGGCGACACGAAAACATGTTTACAAGGTTCTTTAAAGACAGAGAGGAAGAGTGAACAGGTGATGGGCATCGTAAATTCACAACTGCACATACTGGTATTTTTACCCCGTGTCTGAAAGCCGATCATTAGGAAATTCCTTAATTATATCCCCCTTCCAAGATGGCTGCCAAACAGTTGCTAGGCAACATTGTAAAAAACAGTACATGTGTTAGAAGTGTAATTAAGCTATCATTTTATAAAAAGTTTTAGTTTAGATTAGTTTGAGGTGTAAGGATAGCCAAGAGAGAGTGTGTGTGTGTGTGTGTGTGTATATATATATATATATATATATATAATACACAAAAGCCATGAATATCTTGTCAATTATATCCTTATAAACGGTGAGTTCTGATGTCATCAGTTATAAACGGTGAGCTCTGATGTCATTTCTGTCACATGACTCACTGAAACTTGTGTATTATAATAAATAAAGTACCCCCAGTTGCAAAATATGAGGATATTAGAAGTCACCTCGGAGTTCCATGACCTGTATAAAAGCACTCGGCCTTCGGCCTCGTGTTTTTATATGGTCATGAAACTCCTCGGTAACTTATAATATCCTTATATTTTACAAGAGGGGGTACTTTATTCACTATATATATATATATATATATATATATATATATATATATATATATATATATATATATATATATATATATATATATATATATATATAAAATACACAAAAGCCATGAATATCTTGTAAATTAAATCCTTATAAACGGTGAGTAGTGATGTCATTTCTGTCACATGACTCACTGAAACTTGTGTATTATAATAAAGTACCCCCAGTTGCAAAATATGAGGATATTAGAAGTTACCTCGGAGTTCCATGACCTGTATAAAAACACTCGACCTTCAGCCCCATGTTTTTATATGGTCATGAAACTCCTCTGCATCTTATAATATCCTTATATTTTACAAGAGGGGGTACTTTATTCAATATATAGTGAATAAAGTACCCCCTCTTGTAAAATATAAGGATATTATAAGTTACCGAGGAGTTTCATGACCATATAAAAGTACGAGGCCGAAGGCCGAGTGTTTTTATACAGGTCATGGAACTCCGAGGTAACTTCTAATATCCTCATATTTTACAACTGGGGGTACTTTATTTATTATAATACACACATTTTAGTGAGTCATGTGACAGAAATGACATCAGAACTCACCGTTTATAACTGATGACATCAGAACTCGTCGTTTATAAGGATATAATTTACAGGATATTCATGGCTTTTGTGTATTATATATGTATATAATACCAAAAAATACTGCTCTCAACAGGCTCAGTTAAGAGTAACTGATTTTAATAGAAAAACAAAAGAAAATCCAACGTTTTGATCACATCATAGTGATCTTCCTCAGGGAAAAAAAAAAAAAAAAAGAATGAATATATATATATATATATATATATATATATATATATATATATATATATATATATATATATATATATATATATATATACACACACACACTTATATAAATATATAGGATTGTTTTGGTTCCAATAAGGATTAATTATAACCTAGTTGGGGTCAGAGACAGAGAAAAATACATTTCAATTACAGGGTATGTGATGAAAATGGAGTTTATAGAAGATGGGCATCCCATAATTCTGAGCTTTCTGGATAACGGGTTTCCCATAACTGTAAAATATAGTCAGGGATATACAGGTATGGTATCCAGTTTCCAGAAACCCGTTATCCTAAAAGCTCGGAATTCCGGAATGCTATTGACTCCATTTTATCCAAATAATCCAAATTTTTAAAAATTATTTCCTTTTTCTGTGTAATAATAAAACAGTAGCTTGTACTTGATCCCAACTAAGATATAATTAATCCCTATTGGAGGCAAAACCAGCCTATTGGGTTTATTTAATGTTTACATGATTTTCTAGTAGACTTAAGGTATGAAGATCCAAAATACAGAAAGATTCGTTTTCCGGAATATCCCATGTCCTGAGGGTTCTGGATAACGGCTCCCATACCTGTATATGTATCCGGCTGCCAGTCCTTTTCATGTTGTGATGTTTCTTCCTTGTGCAGAATGTGGTGGAAGAGAATAAAGTGTCTCATGAGAGGAGAGGAGCGGAGGAGCAAGTGGACTCACATGTACAGTGGCAGCTGAACCTCTTGGCTCACATAGAGAATGTGCAGAATGAAGTCAGCAGCAGAATGGACCTCATAGAGAAGGAGGTGGATGGTAAGGCTCCTATACTGCAAATAAACCCTCAGTAGTGTGTGGGTGTGTTTGTGATGCACCGAATTAAAGGAATTGTTCACCTGTAAAGTAGAGAGGGATATTCTGAGACAATTTGCAATTTGTTTTCATTTTCTATTATTTGTGGTTTTAGAGTTATTTAGCTTTTTATTCAGCCGCTCTCCAGTTTGCAGTTTCCACAGTCTGGTTGCTAGGGTCCAAATTCCCCTAGCAACCATGCATTGATTTGAATAAGAGACAGGAATATGAATAGGAGAGGCCTGAATAGAAAGACACGTAATAAAAAGTAGCAATAACAATTAAAATAAATTAGCCTTACAGAGCATTTGTTTTTTACATGGGGTCAGTGACCCCCATTTAAAAGCTGTGATGAGTCAGAAGAAGAAGGCAAATAATTCAAAAACTAATAATAAAGACCAATTGAAGTTGCTTAAAATTGGCCATTATATAACCTACTAAAAGGTGAACTACCTCTTTAAAGGAAAATTCAACCTGTAGTTTAAAAAATCCTCCCCCCCCCACCCTGGGTAGACACCCTCCCTCCTCCCCCCAGCCCACCTCCCCCTGGCAAATGCCCCTAATTTTTTACTCACCCCTCCGTGCAGATTCTGGCTTCAGAGTTCACTGCAGCCATCTTCTTTCTTTGGAAGTTTCAGCGCATGCCTAGTTGGAGTAAATTTCCGGTCCAGAACCACTGCCCATGCATCGAAAGTCAAGAAAATTTCCGAAAAATTTTCAGAAATCTTCGTGACTTTCGGCACATGCGCAGTTGTTCGGACCGGAAATTTACTCCAACTGCGCATGCGCCGAAAATACCGTCAAGACACGAAGATTACCGGAGAAGAAGAAGATGGCTGCCGTGAACTCCAAGGCCAGTATCTGCACCGAGGGGTGAGTAAAAAAATTAGGGGCATTTGCCTGGGGGGCAGGTAGGCTGGCTGGAGCAGGGAGCGTAGTCTACCCAGGGTGGGGGGGGAGGGCTTTTTAAACTACGGGTTGAATTCTTTTTTTAAGTGCTACTGCCTGATGCAGGGAAACCCTGGAGTTACCCCAAACTCTGGACCAGGCAGTAACTCTAGGGTTCCCTCAGCGACAGGGGGGTCAATAGGCAGAACATGCTTGTGTCTAAAGTGCTAACATATTCCGCAGCACTGTACAATAGGAGGGTGTATATATTAGTCATACAAATACTGGCTGGTGTAGGAAATAAAGGGGGTTTTCTGCTCACTAGAGCTTACACTCTAAAAGGAGACGTGGGTACGAGACAGAAGCATAATCTGTTTCTCATTCCAAGTTCTAGAGAGCTGGTTGGATTTCACGGGTGAGCTGGAGCCGCCGGATCCGCTGGGGAGATTGCCGCAGTTAAAGAGACGCATGAAGCAGCTTCTTATGGACATGGGCAAAGTGCAGCAAATTGCCGCCGTCTGCTCCGTATGATGATAGAAAACGGCAGCGGGAGGCGGTCTGTGCCGGACTATTTTGCTATTTAGGATACAAAAAAGAAAAAAAAAATTTGTACGAGTTTTATGAAACAAATATATATATAAATATATATTATTAGTATTGATCCTTTGCAAGGATTATTAATACATCCTTTTAAACCAGGCGAGAGGGATAACCAGTTAGTTGAGAGCCGGAGATGGAGGTGCCTCGGAAGATGACACTTGCGTTTTCACTAGCTGGCGGATAATCATTGCCTCCCCGGTGTATTTTTTTTTTTTTTTTTAATTTTGGTCTCTTCTTCACGCAAACTTCAGATTTCAATCCAACATGCTGATTCTCATTAAAGCAGCACTGAATATCCAAGCCATAGAATTCACTAAGGCTCCATCTGTGGTCCCCCTAGCCGTCCTTATGCAACTGCCAGCATCCTCTGACAGCAGAAGAGCAGCTGGAGGGCTGCAGGGTAGGTGTATCTGATATGCAGCTGGAACATCTTGCTATGACATGGGGCACTACGTGGGCTCATTGCATTGCTAAAGTTGGCTCCATCTTTAGTTATTATCAAGGCTGAGATAGAGATCAGTTCAGATATTATGTAACCGCTGCAATACCTACAAACGGAGATTCTGGACCTGGATTTTAGCACTTTATAGATTAGTATAGAGGCTTGAGCTCAGGATGAGATGAATAAAAGGGGTGGTGGCTCAACTAGATGTTACTGGGCCCCACAGCAAAATGATTTTAGGGCCCCCAAAATATTTAGAGGTTGTGCTGTTTTATTAATATATATTAAAATTGCTCATAAATAGGGTCTCGTGGGGCCCCCCTATACCTCCTGGGGCGTTGGGGTCTGCTTCCTCTGTAGTTAGACCCCTGGGGGTGAAATAACATCCAGTATGCTGCATCAATCAATCAGGCAGTTGGTGGTTTCCATCTTTGCCAATCCAGATTAATTTCCAGTAGGGATGCACCAAATCCATATCCCCAGTACTGAACCAGATTTGCTTCCTTTGCCTTGAAATACCTAGGATACTTTTTCTTTAAATGACGTCCCACCACCTTCAAGGATTTCTTAGGGATCCATTGCGGCTCTCCGGGACTGTTCAAATGCGCAATAGAATAAAATGTCCACTTTGCTGCACATGCAAACTGGCCTGGACAACCACAAGAGATACTTTTTTGATGATTGTGCGGTGCTCGGAGACAAAGTACCCTGGCCTGGTGCATTTTTTAGGTTTCTGTGTGGTGTAAATGGTGGCCTTGTACTACAGTTTGAGGCTCTAGAAAACTCTATGATGCAAATGGTATGAGACCCTAGAGTGGCCAGGTCCTACAGATCCTGAACCAGGTCATAGTCCCAGGTTCCTCTTTGGTTTAAATGGTATAATGGCCTGTAGAGTGGCCATGTACTAAAGTTTGAGATCCTATGTTTCAGGCTCTAGTCCCAGGATCCTCTATGATGTAAATTGTATGAAGACCCCCCTAGGGTGGCGAGGTCCTACATATTTAAAACGTATGTTTCAGGCCATAGACCAAGGTTCCTCTTTGGTGTAAATGGTATCGATCCCTAGGGTGGTCCGGTTCTACAGTTTGAAAAACTAGGTTTAAGGCTATAGTCCCAGGTTCCTCTTTGGTGTAAATGGTATAAGAACCCCTAGGGTGGCTATGTGCTACAGTTTGAGAATCTATGTCACATTTCATAGTCTCAGATTCCTCTTTGGTTTAAATGATATAAGAACCTCAAGTGACCATCAACTATAGTTTCAGAACTTATGCGACAGGTCATAGTCCTAGGTTCCTCGTTGGTTTAAAAAGTACAAGGACATCTAGGGTGGTCAGGTCCTACAGATTCAAAACCTATGTTTCAGGCCACAGTCCCAGGTTCCTCTTTTGTGTAAATGGTAGCAACCCCTAGGGTGGTCCGGTCCTACAGTTTGAGAACCTGTGTTTCAGGCTCTAGTCCCAGGATCCTCTAAAGTAAATGGCATGAGACCCCTAGGGTGGCCAGGTCCTACAGTTGGAGAACCTATGTTTCAGTTCACAGTCCCAGGTTCCTCTTTTGTGTAAATGGCAGCAACCCCTAGGGTGGTCCGGTCCTACAGTTTGAGAACCTGTGTTTCAGGCTCTAATCCCAGGATTGTCTAATGTAAATGGCATGAGACCGTTATGGTGGCCAGGTCCTACAGTTGGAGATTCTATGTTTCAGTCTACAGTCGCAGGTTCCTCTTTGGTGTAAATGGTATAAGAACCTCTAGGGTGGACATGTTCTACAGTTGGAGAACCTGTGTTTTAGGCTCTAGTCCAAAGCTCCTCTAAAGTAAGTGGCATGAGACGCCTAGGGTGACCAGGTCCTACAGTTGGTGTTTCAGGCCATAGTCCCAGGTTCTTCTTTGGTGTTGAACTTAACACTTGAACTATTATCATATCATGATGGGGATGAGTCTCCAGCAATGGATATTTTTTCCTGACTGCTCATTGGTAATAAAAAGGGAGACAGACATCCATTTCTGGAGGTGCAGATCCCATTGTGATATGTTGAGTTCTACATGAGATCGTCTCTATTTTACCGATGGACACAATGCTGTTTTAATAATCATTTTAGCAGTCGCTCATTTTTAGCCTATTTTATGCCGGCATGCACTATTTTTAAATAAATGTGCCAAAATGACTACTACAGGGAACAGGACCGCCCCGTTACGGTGGTGCTGTCGGTGCCGGGAGCTGGTTGATCTAGAGATACTTTATATGCATTGTAACCCATTTTTTTTGCAGTGTTCTGAATAGATCTGTATATATTTTATTATTTTGGCCCAGAGTAATTCAACACTGGCTTATTTTGTTGTTCTTTCTGGTGTGCGCCCATCCTCAGCGGGCATGAGGAGATGAGGCCGACCGGTCACGTCTGGGCGCCACGCAACCACTAAAATAGCTATACGGAAATACAGAAGATAATGTGTTTTATTGCAGTTGTTTAGAGGTCCCCCCCCTTTTGTTAAGTCTGTACTGAAATCCTCACAAACCAAAGGTTAAAGGGAAGAGTGTGCCGTTTATAAATATTGTATCTGACAAAATGTACAAAGGAAAAAATAAATAAAAAAAAAAAGCTTCTCTAAATCCCAGTGGAAATGAGTATTGATTCATGTCTGTGCCGTGTGTAAGTGAACTAGCTGTATGCAGGGTGGGACTGGGCCAGCAGGACACCGGGAAAAAATCTGGTAGGGTCCTTGTCAACCCAGATCAACTCACTGGCTCAAACTATGGGCCCTGCCCCCAGCCTCCTCCCAAGGCTCCGTTTGCCAATAAGGGAGCACTTGGGGCTCGGTGGCATTGGGCGGGTGTTCTGGGGAGGCAAAGGGGCAGTTGGGGCAGGGGATTGGGGGGGTGCAGACCCCTGAGGTGGCAGCCCTAGTGGGTCCCGGACCCCCCAGACCAAGACTGGCTGTATGGAAAGGTATCAATAATGTAGTTGGTTGTGGAACAAACCCAAGGCAGCAAGTTCACTGCAATACTCTTTATTGGGAGGTAGAGTTACATAACATGTTTCAGGCGGAGCCCTTTGTCAAGTGTGTCCTTTATTTGTATGGAAAGGTACTCATTATGGCACATTTGTGAGGGCCAACTCGAAACACATGGATTTACCCACTTTGGGTTGGCAGGTTTGGGCCGCAAAAAGGGCTGTCACTTTGGGTGTGGGTCGGGGCAGGTTACCATTGGCCGGCTGTAGCAAAAACTGAAGCAAAAATATCTCCATTCACTGTCCGGTCCTTAAGAATCCCAAAGAGATGGAGACAGACTTATACACTCAATTAAGAGGAAAACTCCGCTCTCAATCCATTTAAAAAGATTAGGTTAAATTGTAGTAGTTCTGTAAAGCAGCACCGACCCACTTGTCCTTGCGGTATAAGTAGAAATGTTCACTTTTCATTGCACTACAAAAGAAACTTTTTTTACGTGTCCTGTTCACCCATCCCTAAGGGATAAAAATATACTTTATGGTGTATTAACCTTTTAAAGTGCAGCTGTAATCAAATCAGAAACTACTCACATTGTTCAGGCGGGGAATGTGGATGGCAGGCTCCTTCGGCGTGTCTCCCTTGCGGTGTAGATTGAAGGCGCATATAGTGAGGTATCGTCACTCTTTTCCCTGAGTCCCACGAGTGGTTATACTTACCAGACTGTATCTGGATCGCGATCTTATAGGAAGCCCTGTAAGGGCAGTCACAGAGGGGGACTCGCCGTCGGCGGTTCATATCTCTGCACTTTCTGGCTGTAGTAAAACTTCCGGTGGAATCTCCGGTCCTCGTCAGTAGGGATGCACCGAATCCACTATTTTGGATTCGGCCGAACTCCCGAATCCTTTGCGAGAGATTTGACCGAATCTGAATTTGCATATGCAAATTAGGGGTGGGAAGGGGAAAACATATTTTACATCCTTGTTTTGTGACAAAAAGACACGTGATTCCACTCCCCGCCCTAATTTGCCTATGCAATTTTGGATTTGGTTCAGCCAGGCAGAAGGATTCATCCGAATCCTGCTTAAAAAGGCCGAATCCCGAACCGAATCCTGGATTCGGTGCATCCCTACTCGTTAGGGACGCTGATTTCCACAATAGTCTCAATTTGTCTCCGAATAGTGCAGCGGTCCTGAGGGCTGCCGCTCACTCACACCCAGGAATCAGGTGAATCCCCCTCTGTGACTGCCCTTAAAGGGCTCTCTATAAGATCGCGATCCAGATACGGTCTGTATAATCGCATGATATAGAGTCTGACGATACCGCACTATAATGCGCCCTCAATACAGATACATATCCTACACTGCAAGGGAGTTGCACCGAAGGAGCCTGCCATCCACATTACACGCCTGAACAAGTATATTATATACAAGTATATTTTTGTCCTTTAGGGGTCGGTGAATAAGGCATGTAAATAGTTTCTTTTTTTAGCGCACTGAAACTTGAACATTTAGACTCATCCACTCAGCATCATGGCCAGACCCCAGGCATTTCCCAGGTACTGGCACATACAGTGAAACCTCAATTTTACATCCCCTGATTTTAAGTTTCCCCTCATTTTACATTGTTGTTTTGTGGTCCCACCTATATATTATGCAGAATACATTTTCATGGATTTGACACCATTTTATTCTGGACCCCTGAAAAACGTAAAATGGGGGGTTCTACTGTATATGTCTGATGCAGCATAAAGTAGAATTAACAAAGTATAAGAATGTGTGTAAGATATGTCATGTGTTAGAATTAGGGATGAATTGAATCCACTATTTTGGATTCGGCCGAACCCTCGAATCCTTCGTGAAAGATTTGTCTGAATACTGAACCAAATCCTAATTTGCAAATGCAAATTAGGGATGGGAAGAGGAAAACATTTTTTACTTCCTTGTTTTGTGACGTGATTTCCCTCCCTGCCCCTAATTTGCATATGCAAATTAGAATTTGGATTTGGTCTGGCCGGGCAAAAGGATTCAGCTGAATCCGAATCCTGCTGAAAAGTTTACTATTAGCTGTAAGCACTGCTGAGTCCCGGGTCTGTTTCCAATTCTACAAATAGATACATTGGAAGTCCCTATAATAAATTGTCATCAGTGCATACTACTTAAAGGGCATGTAAAGGCAAAAAAATAAAATCCGATTTTTACTTTCTTTAATGAAAAAGAAACCTATCTCCAATATACTTTAATTAAAAAATGTGTACCGTTTTTATAAGAAACCTGACTGTATGCAGTGAAATTCTCCCTTCATTTACTGCTGTGGATAGGAATTCTCAGACGGTCCCTAACTGCTCTGCAGGGAAAAATCATACTTATGAACAGCAGGGGGAGCCCCCGCCTTACTTCCCAGCCATGCAGAACTCAAGCAGCTTTGTTTGTTTCCCTGTAGAGCAGCCGGCGACTGTGTAGAGATTTGTATTGGATTTTATTTTTGCCTTTACATCCCCTTTACTGTTTCCAACTCCAGCTGCAGGGACAAAGATCATGGAGCCAGATTTAAACAGATAAACTGGGATTCTATTTGGAGGATTATTTTGCTGCAGCCGCTGGTTCTGGAGAGTTGGAGAAAGTTTGTATTAAACAATACAAAACTATAAAATCCACATTAGATTACATGACAACACAGGACCCAGTGCAGTCTGTATATTCTGATATACACCACAGACAACAATGTATATATCATCTCCAGTAGACTTCCCAGACTTCAATTGGTTCGATTGGTCTAAGAACTTCATTAATCCTGAAATCCCAGCTGCTTCCAAGAAGAGAACTTTTGGACAGAAATATCAACACCAAAAAGAGAAAAAGTAGAAATACTATGGGGAAATCCCTCCCCGAAGGCAACAGACTATGAGTGAAGAGAGCATAAAAAAATGAACTAACATAACCTTTGCTTTGAAGGTTTTCATTCATCCAGGTCATGGTATGTCTAGTAGAAGTAAATCTAGAGCAACTGGACTTGCTGAGTAATCATTGAAGATGTTTCCCTACTCATCCGAGCAGCTTCTTCAGTTCAACTGACTGGTGTGGGAATTCCTTGGCATTTAAACCCTTAGAACCAAGGTAACATAATCCCTAAGTAAGTGCTATGTAATAAAACCTGACCTTTTAAAAACATCTATATTGTAGTACTGATATTTATAAAGTGTTCCTAATACATATGCTGCAATAATGACTTATAAGTGGCCAATCAGATGAGCTCTTAGGCTCTAGTGCCCCAGGATACCCAGGCCTGTTACAACATCTTGGATCTGGCTTCATGACTAGTCCAGCCCTGGGGCTTTTGCATATGTATTCCTAGCTCTGCCCAATGGCATCCCCATCTTCTGCTCTCTGTAATACATTGATGACATGCGTGAGTGCACCTGACCGTGAACATCGTCAGAAATATCAAAAGAACCCTCTTCTTTATGCACAAGTGTTGGGCAGGAAAGAGATACAAGTGTGAAGCCCAAGCTGAAGGAACCTGATATCACAGGTTATGAGATCCACCAGTATATTTGTCCCTGCTGTTAAACATAAATCCTTTTATATAAGTATATTACTTAGATACTTAATCATAGGCCTATGATTAAGTCTCTGAGTGATATGAACCGCGTAAGGCTGTATCCTTGTGTACTGGAATAAACTACTTCATGATTTCACAAGTCTGCCTGTAAGATTGGTCTTTGCAAGTGCCTGATCCTTTTCTTGATATGGTGGTCCGCTCCCTAAGCTGAGGGTTGAGGGCAGTGCACCTGGACCTCTTCTCACAACTGGCAAGTTCTACAAAAACCTGTGAATTATTCTTTTTATACATCACTACTATCAACAAGTGTGTATGGTCTACCTTTTATATAAGTGCCAAAATTACAAGAGTACCACCTTTGACTTTTTGGGGCCGATTCACTAACTTCGAGTGAAGGTTAGTGAAAAAAACTTAGAATTAAGTTTTTTTTGGGCCACTTCGACCTTCGACTACGACTTCGAATCGAAGGATTCATAGTAAAAATCGTTCGACTATTCGTACTGTCTCTTTAAAAAAAACTTTGACCCCCTAGTTCGCCATCTAAAAGCTACCGAAGTCAATTTTAGCCTATGGGGAAGGTCCCCATAGGCTTGGCTAACTTTTTTTGATCGAAGGATATTCCTTCGATCGTTAGATTAAAATCCTTCGAATCGTTCGATCGAAGGAATTATCCTTCGATCCCTCGATCGAACTATCTGCGCTAAATCCTTCGACTTCGATATTCGAAGTCGAAGGATTTTAATTCCTAGTCGAATATCGACGGTTAATTAACCCTCGATATTCGACCCTTAGTGAATCGGCCCCTTAATCATTCTTTCGTTATGTGTATTGGAGGAACTGGTTAAAGTATAGGAAATAGCTGAAGGAGATGGGAAAGCTAAAATAATTTTTAGGTCCACTCCTGTTGTACAACCAATTGCACAGTAGACCAACACTTGTTTTTGCCTTACTCTGCAGAACGGCTTCAAGAAAGTAACAGCTCTCTGATTTTGACATCCACTACTCAATGAATACTAAACAAAGGATGGGAAGGTCTCCTTCACAATACAATATTTCCAAAATTTCTCCAGAAACGGTAAACAGGAAGTGGAAGCATTTCTCCCTTTTCCCATTTCTATGGAAGGTAGAAAACCACTGCAGTAGGAAAATAACACCTCTGCGGACATGATATTTAGTAAATAACCCCCTTAATGATACCAACAAGCTCAAGTGATAATGCCAATGGATAATGTTAAGGCTCATCAATCCCCAAGAGGAAAATCCAACCATAAGACCCATGACAGAAGCAACAAAACAAAAGGCCCTTTAAAAATATCAATCAGAGGTTTTGAATATTACTGCCTGTAGCATTTAGAAAGAAATCTCAACAATAGCACCTAAAGGTAAAAACATTTACATAATACACAGAAGTTGCTTTACTTTTCAATCCATTGAATTTTGAAGAGACTGTGAAACTGCAGACTGAAATAATTAAATACAGCAGAGAATATTAAGATACATAATCAAAATTGATAACTTTTGGTGTTAATTCAGCCTGCGTTTCATGATGATTTTGTTTCCGCAATGTCTACAATAAAAATTCTATAAAAATAAACACAAGATTTACAGTTGAAAATGTATGATTTAGATGATAGGTCGAACCGGAATAATCTCAAATTTCAAGGCAAAGAAGATTTACCTTTTATTGAGTCATATAAAGTATCCTAAGAAACTAGATTAAGAAATGGATTCAATAGTATTAAAGTAAATAAAAACTCGTATAGGTAAAATTAAAGATTTGTAAAATATCCAAGACATTTCTGGGCTATTTAGAAGCATATAAATAGTTTCAAGCTTATAAATGCTGTAGCTTGTTAGATCTAGACAGTACAAAAATATTAATTCTCCAAGGTTAAATCTAAAGCTTCTTCCTTATTATCCAGCTAAATTAAAAAAATCATCATTCTTAGGGGCAAATTCATCAAGGGTCGAATTTCGAGGGATTAAATCCCTCGAAATTCGACTGGGGAATAGAATCGAATAGGCAATTCGGGCGAATTTACGCGCTGGCGAATAGTCGAATTGGCGAATATTCGCCAGGCGAATAGGCACTCGATCGAATATTCGCTCGAAGGATTTTCATTCGATCGAATGCCTTTTTATTCGATCAAAAACTTGGAAAACAAGCCTATGGGACTTTCCCATTTGCTTTTAAAGCAATTCGGTAGGTTTTAGTTGGCGAAGTAGGTAGTCGAAGTATTTTTAAAAGAGACAGTACTTCGACTATCGAATGGGCGAATAGTCGCTGCGTTTTTGCGCTCAATCCAGTACTTCGACTATCGAATGGCGAATAGTCGCAGCGTTTTTGCGCTCGATCTATTCAAATCATTCTACTCAGGCGAATTTACGCCAATTCGATAGTCGAGGAGCACAAAAATTCGAAGTTTGTGAATCGGCCCCTTAGTAATTCCAAGGCCGCTCTTCTTTTTATTGAATCTTTTAAAAATAATGGTGTTACAAGATCAGTCAACACAAAACCAGAAAATAAACTTGGGTACACTGACACAATAAAAAAACTTTCTAGTTCCATGCAAAATGATTACACTGGTCAACCCAGTAGAAGACATCAATATATATTGAGGTTTAGATGACCTCTTTCATATAAGGTTTCTTCTGCATTATCAAATAGTCTGGGAACAATGGGATCTACAATGGGATCAACTCAGATATTGAGCCTTTACTTCCCAATATAGTTAGGGATGTTTACAATTTTTCTTTCTAGGCTGGTACAACCCCTGGCACAACCAAAATAAAAAGTTACATAGAAAAAAAAACCTGTACAACACTTAAAACAGATATAGCTATATACAGGAAACACGTTCATTAAAAAGAGAAAATACAATACTTCTCAATAGTTGGGTTGGAGGATTCGTTTTTTCACCAATAATAAAGAAAACATTTCGGCAGCTCTATTAGTGCATAAATATCTAAGTACTAAAATATCAATTTCTGAAAGAGATTATCAAAATTAGGGCTGAAGCCAAAGTATATAAATGACCAAAACTGTCACTTTTGCTTAATGTATGCTCCCAAGAAAAATTATAAATAAAGATTTGTTATGGAGAATTCCCCCTCCCATAAAAAAAATTTCACAACACGTTAATAATTAGAGACGGTTTTAATGAAACTCGCATATGGTAATTTATCTCAAAAGCCTACATTTAGGCTTTTGAATGTTTACATGGTTTCATTAATACAATTCAAGTTACAGGCATCTGAGGGTGTCTTTACACATTATCCTGCTTAATCAGGGTCTAGAATTTATTTTACTTGTGTAGTTTCTGGAGAATTTTTGATCATACTTTAATTTTAAGCCTAATGAAAAAGTAATTTTTTTCCTACTACTTTAGCAGGCCAGACTTCATTAAGATTTTAAATAGTAGATGGAACAAAATAATGTTGGAGACTACACAGCAGAAAGGGTTATTTACTAAAACTCTGGGGGAAAAAACTAAAATTTTTCGTTGAAAAACAAAAACCAAATTTTTCGAGATTAATTATACCTTGATGCTACAAAAAGCCCTAATCCAAAAACCCGGCATCTCAAACCTGTCAATCTCATGTATATGTCAATGGCAGATGTCCCTATCCCAATTTGAAGATATTTTGGTCCTCGCAGGGTTTAGCCCTATAATCTGCAATAACCCGAAAAAAAACGTACAATTATCAAGTTTTTCCGATATCCGTTTTTTTCCGCTTTATTTTAATGATAAATAAAGTAAAATCCTGACTGGACGATTGGTCGAGTTTTCTTTATTAAAATGATTAGATAAAATCAGATTTTAGCAAATAAACCCCCATAAACTAGACCTTCCATTAATTTGGGATACTTGGTAGGTGGTAATTAGGAGGAGAAATTATGTCTTACAAAGCTATTTTTTTTTAGAATTCTAAACAAAGAGCAGAAAGATTCAAAACCCGAAGACTTGTCTCATGAAGATTTGGTTTTCTTTTATCACATACAACAGGTTCATTTAATAATTTAAGCCATAAAGATAATTATTTTTTTTAGCAAACCTCACAAAACATCAGAAAAAACTTCTCCAGGATAAGGATGGCAAAATGTCAAATAATCCTAGGAAATAAATTGTTTTTAAAAACTTAGTATTTATTTTGGCATCAGGATTCTAATGAAAGAGAGTCGAGTATTACAAATTACTAAAAACAAAATTATATAAATAGGTAGTCTAGATGGTCCCCCACCCCCAAGTTCTATCTGAACTAAAATTTTAGTTATTACATTTGAGAAATAAAAGTGGGTAATGATCTATCTGTGCCTTCCTTGTTACAGACCCACTTTTTATTAACCAGGATATCATTATTTTAACAAAAATGTGGCAGTAAGTTTAATAAATATCCGTTCCCATATATTATCAAAATAACAAAATGACTTTGCTAACTACAGATTGGGTGTCAAGAATATCTGTTTTGTAGGAAACATATTACATTCTCCCTAACTGATGTTGATAAAGAACAATCATTCAACAACTTCAATTGGGACCATTTATATTACTGTTTGGATTTGGAATTAAAGGTCCCTTTCAGTGTTTGGTAAAACCTTTAAACAGCATCGCTAAATCACAAGTATTGGCAGCTAGTGGTGAAACTCCAGATCCTTTTCATATACAACATGGAACTAAACTGGGCATTCTCTAGCCTCATATATTTGTTTCATTCGGGTTGAGTAATTATTAACCAGGGATTTACATGACTTGACAAATACAATGTAACTATATTCCCATACCACGTGCCTAAATTTAGCCACAACTGGGACAGTGTAATAATTCAGCCTGTCCCATTTGAGTTTGTTTATTTGATTTTTTTCCTCATTTACCCCATGGTTTGTTTATTAAAAATATATTTTATTAGCAAACCAGTACCAACTCTAAGGGGCACATTTACAAAGCTCGAGTGAAGGATTCGAATTAAAAAAACTTCGAATTTCCAAGTGTTTTTTTGGCTACTTCGACCATCGAATGGGCTACTTCGACCTTCGACTACTACTTCGACTACGAATCGAACGAATCGAACTAAAAATCGTTCGACTATTCGACCATTCGATAATCGAAGTACTGTCTCTTTAAGAAAAACTTCGACCCCCTACTTCGGCAGCTAAAAGCTACCGAAGTCAATGTTAACCTATGGGGAAGGTCCCCATAGGCTTGCCAGCGTTTTTTTGATCGAAGGATATTCCTTCGATCGTTGTATTAAAATCCTTCGAATCGTTCGATTCGAAGGATTTAATCGTTCGATCGAACGAATAATCCTTCGATCGTTCGATTAGCGCTAAATCGTTCGACTTCGATATTCGAAGTCGAACGATTTTAGTTCCTAGTCGAATATCGAGGGTTAATTAACCCTCGATATTCGACCCTTAGTAAATCTGCCCCTAAAGGTTGGTTTAAAAAATTAACGTCTGCTCAATTGGATTTATTCATTTCACAAACTTTTGTACAGTGATTACAGGACAACATAAAATTGTTAAACGTAATGGATAATGATGGCAAAAAAAAATCAGTTGTTACATCCTCATCAGAATCACAACAAAGGTTTAAGAATTTAATTAATTTTCTTTTTGTGAACAACTAGTCCCTCCAAAAATGTTAGGTTTATGGACTAAAAAAAGGAATCATTAATTTCTAAAATTAATTAAGACGGTCTGTGTATTTTTCAGATTTAATAAATATGTCTATATTTTGATCACTTTATCAATTTATTTTATAGATTGATTCACAGGACCAATTTTTGTGGTTGGTAGAAAAAAAAAACATGCACAGCTTTTTTTCCACAGTTGGGTTTTGTTTGTTGAGCACTATATTAAATAGAAAAATACATATTGAATGAATTAAGAAAAAAGCCAACTAGGCATATTTACAAAAATTACGTGTTTTCAAGTTTTCAGGAAAAAAACATTAAAAAAAGTAAAAAACTTGCCAATGTTAAAAACTTGATTGTGTAAAAACATAAAAAAACTACTTGAACACGGTGCATACTTAATTTTTAATGAGTCTGCCAAATTTCAAATAATCTCAAGAACCCGAATGGATAAATATCTTGAAAATTTTAAATTACAACTCCTTTTGTACTTGCCAGCTTTTAGATGCCCAATTTTCTAATTCAAGTTTTCCATACTTAATAAAGCTTGAAAATCACGATTAGGGAACTCAAACTCAAAGTCACAATTTTTGCTGCAGGAACCTTGAATCGTGGTTAGAATTCAAATAATAATAGATAGTAATAGATGATTCAATATTTTTGCAAAACATCAAGAATAGGAAAGTAACACTTTTTCATTTCAGCTGCTACAAGAAAAGCTCTCTTTTATTTTGGGTTAAGATTGTTGTATCTGCAATAAATGACATATTTCAAGAAGCTACTAGGTTTAGAAGTAGCAGCAAAAATCACAGATATTCATCTTTGGAAATAATTTAAACAAAATAACGGATTCCATGTCCGTATTTTAACAAAATCTTTAATTTCATATATAGCGATCCTAATAAATGGCAGTTGTTGGAGAATGGATCTGCCTCACTGATGTAAGAGTCAGTGAATCAATGATACATAGATGGTTGTTTTTATCACTTGTGGAGTAGTTTATCACAGATTATGTTTGTTAAACATTGCAAGACTTTATGAAATACATTTTCTCATTTCACCTATATAGATATAGGACATAGTACAGTATAACTTATTTTTATCTTATATGATTAATAACTGATATGGGAGAAAAGTTTATTTGAAAAAAAAATTAATAAATAAAGAGAAAGTCAGCCTAGCATAAATAAAAATAACACTTTCACACGCAAAGTATATGTTCTGGTTTTTACAGGTCACATACATTAAATTGCAAGCTTTGTGGTGATATTTAGAAATTGCATAAATATTAATAACATTAATAATAATTTTAGCAAAGCTTTGAATTTCGTAGTTTGGTGTAGAAGGCTTTATTTACCCATCTGAAAAATGTAAAAAGTGCACCTTTAAAAAAAAAAAAAAAAAAATATATATATATTTCTTTGGGGTAAAGTTACTGTTACTTATGATCACCCCCCAAATATACAGGTAGAGTGCTTGTTTTACAAAAGCCAAAATGTATATATTATTTCCATTTTGGAATGGAAGTTTTGTCTTACGAACCAAGGGTAAATTGTGCACGTTTTGGGAGGACTTTTTGACATTTTATGAAACATGCTACCTTTTGCAGTGCCTGAAACTCCATGGTTTGCAATCAGGGAACCAGATTGGCTGCTTCTCCTGTTTGAGTCACTATAGGCAGCGTTGGTGGGGTTTGGTGGATTATGTCAATTATTTTGCTGCAGGCAATAGGATATTTAAACCTGCCTCTCCCTTACTCTGGTGCTGGATCATTGGCCTGTTTACTTTGTCCAAGTTCCTGTCTTAAGCACTGGTCCTGGATTGAATTAATGAATTTTTTTGTCTTGAGTTGAGTTCCTCTCCTGTTTTTTGTGTAAGTCTGTTCCTACTCTGCCTTTGTCTCCAATTTGGCCCTGGGTCTGTTATTTGGATTTACGCTGCCTGCCCCGACCTTATGCCTGTTCACTGACTAATGTTATGCTTGCTGCCTGCCCAGAACATTTACCTGACCCTAGCCATTGTTTTTTTCTACCAGTTTTTTATTGCATTCTACAGAGGTCAGTGTTTTCAGTTTTTCTTTATTAAATCTTTGTTAAACATGCAGTCTGAGTCAAGTCTCTGTCATTTTAGCAAGTGGTTACACAGCACATCGGCTCCTCACAGCACAACCAGCCATTCTGACATTGAGTTGGTACTTTGGAATAGAAAGACATATTTACTCATTTGGAACAATGTACAATTTGTAATTTTGGGGTTCAGCTTACACATTAGAATTGCTTATCATGCATAAAATATAGGCAGTGTGGTGGCCTTGTGGTAGCCTAGAGTTTAATCAAATGTACGGATAATTTGGGGTCTCTCCCACACACCATTTAATGTAGTGGTGCCAGGTGAGCTTAGTTATGTTTCCAGCTACACAGATGTGACTGCAATGACTATGAAGGAATTCAGTAGGGGTGGCATTTCTGGCTCTTCGTCACATTTCCCTTATACTCTTCCCTTCAATCTTTTCTTCTCTGTTTTACTACCCTTTTTTCTTCCTCTCTCTTTCCTCAATGTGATTGGCCATAAGTACGGTACTTACTCCACTGCACACATCCAAGCCTAGGACATAGGTGAATAAGTGTTGAATTCGTAGTCTAGTTTTTTTTTTCTAAAAGGAGTCACGTGGAAGTAGGGTCACCATCTGTGGATGCATCACGGTCTGGGCAGGGGGGTGGGCCAGGGACATCACAAGGCAGACTGGGTGACGGCATGTCTATGATGTGATTGATCTGCATCAAGCTAGAAGAAATATGACCAGTTTTGCTACTTTGGAAATCAGGGCAGGTTGCCATCTTTCCCCACTCGGAACTCCAGGCAGGGGGGGTGTGGCGGAGACGTAGTCTTAAACCAAAGACGTCTTGCCGAGATGCCTTTTCCTTTTTATCACTCTGCTGGTAGATAAATGTAGCATTGTTGTATAAATAATCATCATGATTTATAGCAAAATTATGATTTGATTAACCATACAGAGTGTGGGGCAATCAATTGCACAGCACATAAATCAACCCATGTACGGCCACTTTTAGCCTCCCCAAACAAAAAAATCACCCTCCGCCTATGCGCAGTCGGACTGGGACACCAGGGGCCCACCTAAAAACCTGTGAGGTCTCACCTCCCTGGTGGTCCAGTGGTTCAAGGGGGGTCGGCGGGGACGCCCGCTGGCTCCTTGGCGGGGACGCCCGCCGCGTCATCAATCTTCCTCAGCACAAGTTTTCCTAAGGCGCGCTTCTTCCGGGTTTGTAGGCGCACTCACACTGGCGTGATGACGCTGGCGCGCAGTGGCGTGAAATTCAAACATATTTAAAGTGGCAGATAGGATTTGTTCCCGGTGCTTAGCTTTTGCTATTCTGATTCTGAAACCTGTTATTGACTACCTGTTGTGACCCCTGCCTGTTCTTGACGATTCTACTTTCTGTATCCTGACCCCTTGCCTGATATCCGACGCCGATTCTGCCTTATTCCTCTGATTGACTTCCTGGTTTGACCCTTGCCTGCCTGACTACGTTTGTTCTCTGACTGCCCCGGGCTGATCTGATTACAATTTTGTCTCACGCCTTGTAATGTGACCTCCAGCCCAAAGACTCTTGCCTTACAGTTGTGCCCCTCTGCTTGTCTAGAACCCCTCGCTTGCACCTCTCAATTTAAGACCTGGCGGCATCTGAGTAGCTGAGGGCTCCTCCCGAAGCCAAAGGCGGCTGCTACAGGCAGAAGCACGAGCCGAGACGAGGGTATTTGGCATTGGTTCTAGATTTAGGGTGCCAACCGTTACAAAACCTTAGAACAGGGGCCCACCTAAGAACCTTAGACCAGGGGCCCACTCTCAGTACTATTATTATTCTTCCTCACTCAACCTCTATTCTCCTAGTCTCTTTTCTTTACAGACTATAATCTCGTATTCCATCTATTTAGCCTCTTTGTTCTCAAAAAAATAGGAAATGACCATGAAATTGGCCAAATGTTTAGCAGCAAAAGGGCCCCCTGACACCTGGGCCCACCGGGAGTTTCCCTGGTATCCCTGTGGGCCAGTCCGACACTGCCTATGAGAGCCTCTTGGCTAGTTTTCGGCTGTTTTTTTTTTTCCTGATTTTGGCTGGTTTTGAAAATTAGACCTGGCGACCCTGCTGTGAGTAGAGGGGGGGGGGATTGGCAATGGAGCGGATAAGAGAAGGGAGGGATTTCACAGGATCTTTTAAAAAATTTTAGGCCCTGTAGTTTTGTAACATTTGTAATTAATATTTGTAAATTTAGCAGCTGACTGGCCCCTCAGCTACAGGTTGTACATTTCAGTAAACTACTGGGGCAGCACGTCACTCCATCCACATAACACTGAAGGTAATCTATGTGGAACACTTCCTCCTCTGCAGAGTTTCATTCCTGTCACTTCCTCAAGTTTCATCGGTTGTCCTGCCTCTTTTTTGGTGTTGTCTCCCGTGGAATTCATCTTGTCCGCATCACTTTGCATGCCTTCATCTCTCATCCAACATGTCTAAAATCACCTCTTCTCGAGTCCACCTTCCCTCGTTCATCATCTCCTCTCTTCCGACCTCGGTCACCCCATCTGTGATCGGATCTAGGATGGTTACTGGATCTGAGGATCCTTTCCTTTGTCCACTTGGAGACATTTAGTGTCCGGTATTTAAATTGACCTCACAATTAATCTGCTCTCGTTAGAAGGACTCTGGCTTCAACGCCTCTCAAGAGTCTCCTCTCAATTACAAAACCCTCTGTCCACTCCTTCCTCTGTCTTTGAAATACTGGCCTTTGGTGACGACGTGTTGGAAGATTCCTTTGGTACACTGTCCTCACTGAAGACTCGTATACTGAGCGACTGTATCAACTGAGAGTACTGAGCCTCACACTGTGGCGCCGTGTAGTCATTTAATCCGTATTCCCCCGTGACATAAAATTTTAGGTCTGAGGGGCAGCCGCTATTCATACACAAAATATCTCCAGCGCTAAAAAAGAACCTATTGCTATTGATCTCCCCAAAGAACACAAACTCAAAGTCCCGTCACTGTATTTCAGGCGTCGAGGCCTGACGGCGCGGAGATAAGATAGTAACTCGCGCGCCTGGACAGCCCCGCCCTTTTGGGCACATTACCATAACCAAAACGAACAAACACTGAAAGTAAACCCGCCCTACTCCGCTCTTCTTCTCCACGAACCATGGATATCCAGCTCGCGTTTCTTCCAATGCGCTTTCGTCTCACGTCAACTTCCCGCCCAGTTTCTGTCACGTGAGATAGTTTTTAAAAAGGTGACTCCGCGAAGCGATGCGCCATTTTCTAATCAGGGATTGCTTGGGCGGCGGGATTGGAGGCGTAGATTAGACAGTTCAGTGTTGGGGAAAAATAAATGCGAGCAACTCAGCTGATAGGAATGCGGACAAAACGGAGTGGATAAAGGCAGTAGAAACCTAGCTTCGTAGGAATCCGTACAGAGCGCTATCGTTTAATATGAGCGGTTGATGCGAGGAAAAAAATTTCTCCCAGTACTGACAAATAGGGGAGCGTACGGCAGCTTGTTTTTGTGCATGTATGTAACCGTGTTGCTATAACTGGTGTGAGGAACGTGCTGGGTGGTGACGTTCACTCCTCAGCAGGGGACCTTGGTTGGTGAGGCGCTGTGCAAAACTGCCGCCCATTGGTCAGGTTGTATTTGCGGAGCTATGGATTCATGGGAGATGAAGGCGAAGAGGTTCAGTACAGCACGAGGAAACAATATGTCTAAGTAACACAATAAATAAGTCCTACAGTTGGGCCTCAACTAAGGGGACATTTACCTAAAGTTTACACTAGACAACTGGTGTGGGAACAGATAGAAAACGAACAGAATTGAGGAAACAACGCGTCTTGTCGCCTAGATACAAGTGGGTATGCCAAATACATTTCCCTAACTAACAAGAGAGAAAAGACGCAAAGTATCGCCTGTGTGTTCTGGGAAGGTGGGTGGCAACTTGGGAGGCAGTTTCTCACTAAAGACACTGCAGTAAGTACTGTGTATCCAATGAGGTTTTGTTTAGGGAGTGAGACCACCGAATCCAGGATTTTCGTTCTATGAGGATGTCGGCTTCCAAGGACCATTTTTCAGCATCTCAATTCTGGACGTTTTTGAGCGTCTTTGGTTCTGGAAGACCGGGAATCGCTTGGCGTGACCCCAGAAACTCGGAGACCAACATTCTTTATCGTCGGAGCGAGAATCCTGAGTGACTTTTTGTCAAAAGGGACAAAACGGAAGTAAAAAATGTTTTCCCCTCCCACCCGTCAATTAGCATATGCAAATTAGGGTGGGATTTGGAGAATCTTTCGCAAAGGATTCCGGTCTTGTGGGTCGACCACATCGCGTGAAATAGTGAGAATTTCTTGCATCCCTATTTGTTGTCTACCACAGTTAGATAAACTAAGGCAATAGTAAGGAGCATGAGAAAAACTGCCTTTATTAGGCACCAGCACCGGTTCATACGATGGATTGGTAACTGGTGAATTTGATCACTAACGATTGCGGCAATAGGTCATTGAAGGTCGAGTTGATTTTTTATTGTAGCAGTGTGAAATTTATTATCAGCGAGGTCAAAAATTTTAATTTCTTGTCTTGGGGGGGCTTAAAAAAAAAATAACTATCCATTTGGAGTCCTGTGTTTTCTAAGAAAAGAGGCAAAATGAACAAGTGAAGGTGGATTGTATGTGAGATCTTTCAAAATTTAACATTACTCCACCTAGAGAATCCACTTCCAGACCCTGCATGAGGAGAAGTAGTGCCGTATTCCGACAATATATCAACCCATCTCAAAACCTAACATTATCGCAGGACTGCTGGTAAAGAGAGAGTCAAATATTATGAGAACGAAAGGCAAAAACAGGTCCCAGGATTCTTTACTCGAGGAAGTATATCATTAAAGGAGTAGGACATGATTAATACTTATTTTCGAGTATGCCTCTATCCGCAACGAACTGAAACATCTTAACACTGCGATGAGATAATGCGCGGTCTCTGACCGAGTAATTAGAGTATAATGGATAACGCAAGGGCAGCTACAAGGACACAAACATCCTCCAAAACAGCAATAACAAGTAATGTTACTGTTACCCCACAATGAGGATCCAAATTAGTAAGATATTTGGGTGGAAAAAAGACAAAGTCCATTTCAAGTTCGAACTCCTCCAAAGAAGAACTCCAGCAATCCATACCAACATGCCCACTCCCTACCTTTTACACTTAAATTCTATATACCCCAATACTACAATAACTAAATAGAAGCATTACTCATCTTACAGAGGTCATTTGCGTTTGCATATATATGTCTGTTCCCAAAAAATCATGCCAAGCCCATTCTTATACTCAATTAACGGGTTACAACATCACCCGCCCCCGCCCGCGCCCCGCGCGCCCACGCCACGCACGCCCCCCAACGACCTCCACAACCAGGAGCCTCCCCAGTCAGGTCGGCACAGTTGGCCAAGTGTGCGACAAACACTCACTTGGTTCCTGACTGGTGAACGAACGCCTGACGTCTGCTGTTCAGTTGTTTTTTATTTATCTATGATATATGTCGGTTGAAAGGCCTCTGGTAGAAGGGTGATCACCACTTTATAAAGGTAAAGAAGGAAAATACCCTCTGCATTGTCCTAACACTAGTTCGCTCTAATGTTAGCGCTTGTAAGGATCTAATCATGTCCCCTCACAAGCGCCCTTTTTTCCAGAGAAAACAACCCCAACCTTGACAGTCTACCCTCATAATTTAAGTCTTCCGTCCCTCTAACCAATTTAGTTGCACTTAGTCTCTGCACTCTCTCCAGCTCATTTATATCCCTCTTAAGGACTGGAGTCCAAAACTGCCCCCCATACTCCAGATGAGGCCTCACCAGGGACCTATAAAGAGGCATAATTATGTTTTCATCCTTTGAGTTAATGCCCTTTTTATGCAAGACAGAACTTTATTTGCTTTAGTAGCCACAGAATGACACTGCCTAGAATTAGACAACGTGTTATCTACAAAGACCCCAAGATCCTTCTCATTTAAGGAAACTCCCAACACACTGCCATTTATTGTATAATTTGCATTTATATTATTTTTGCCAAAGTGCATAACCTGCATTATAACATTGAACCTCATTTTCCAGTTTGCTGCCCAGTTTTCCAGTTTAGTCAAATCACTCTGCAAAGTGGCAGCATCCTGCATGGAACCTATAGTTCTGCACAATTTAGTCTCATTCTGCAAAAATAGAAACAGTAACTTTCAATGGCCCGCCTCCAGGTGATTAATAAACAAGTTGAAAAGCAAGGGACCTAGTACAGAGCCCTGCGGTACTCCACTAACAACACTGGTCCAATTAGAAATGTTTCCATTTACCACCACTCTTTGTAGTCTATCTTTTAGCCAGTTCTCTATCCAGGTACAAATACTATGTTCCAGGCCAACATTCCTTAATTTAACCAGTAACCTTTTGTGTGGCACTGTATCAAATGCTTTAGCAAAGTCTAAGTAAATCACATCCACTGCCATCTCAGAATGTAATCTTTATCTGTTATTTATGGCATCGCCTTATGGGTTTTGTATCTCCAGACACACAGAAAACGTAAGAATTTTTGGGTTGTTAATCCTGGACTTGCTGATTCAAATTTTTTCATTTAAGTTTTTTTCTAAACTAGAAAAAATTTGAGTTGAATTCATTCAAAATTTTAAAAAGCTCACATAACTAAAATGCGACCTTTGATAAATGGCCCCCTTAGTGTATAAGGAAAAACCTCATGCAGTTTCTCTGCTGGAAATCCTTGTGATGGAAAAGGTATAGAAACCAACTTTATTGAAAAAGGCCTCTTTTGTTTTAGAATCTTTAATAATAAGAGAATTGGGGTTTTCGTTAGAAGAAGTAATTTCAAATAGGCTTGGCTATATTTCACCTTGAAATTTTTGAAATGTTAAGTCAGGACAAAAAGCACATGAGGGAAAATTTAGTTTGGAAAAACATCAAGTTGCACGCTCAATTGAGATAGCGTTTTGTTACATCAGATTTGCATGCTCTAACCTGTTTTAGAAGAATCAAATTAACCTGCCTGTATGTTTTTGGAGTGTAGTAGTTAATTCACACGGGTAAACATGGGAGAAACATGTTAACTCTTAGCAGTTAGTTAAATGAACAGCTTTCCGTTTTCCTACATATTTTAAGTGAGTGGTGCAATTTCCACATGCTATGAGAAGTCCCTATATGAAAACATGAGTACAACTTTTTCTGTACTATTTCAAACACAGTCTCAAATAATGTGAAACTGTTTGATATATGTTCAAAGTATTAAAAGGCTGGCTGTCTTTTAAAGTTACGAAAAGCACAAAAAGGAGATCACTCACCTACTCCACGCCAGTGCACGACTGGACTCCCTGTGCTGACACATAGAATCGTCTCCGGAAACCAAGCTGAAATTATGTATCAAGTAGTGTGCTTTTCCACAGAGCACCAGGCAATAACGGGTCTTAAAATTTGAAGTTTATTGAAAGTGAATTTCATAAAATATTTGAATTACACGCAACCAGTGAATCAAAAACCCCCATGCTTGCCGCGTTTCGTGGCCTCATTCCACTTCCTCAAAAGCATAGGCTCCAGCATCTCAACTCCACCCCTCAAATAGTGAAAAACCTCCTGCACCTGTTAAAACCATTTAACCCTAAAAGCATTCAATTAAAATAACTAAAAGTATACTCAGGCTCCATTCTATATAGTTTTTTTTAAGGCATAAAAAACATCGGGTACTTACAAAGAATAAATAATCATTATGAGGAAACTCATAGATGGGCAATGAATATATGAAAAATTAATTAAGCATATCAAATAGAAAGTACAATAATTCAAATCCATCATATTAAAATATCCCACATCATAAGCCCAAAATGTATTGAATTCAATTTCATACTATCATAAATAATTTCATATGTAAAAATGGAACACATTAATCATAGAAACTTGAAAGCTCATATTCTCTATTTAAGACCCCAACATTTTCAATAGTTTTTAATTGATATATCTAGAAAACCTCCAACCTACAGAGTTTTTGTTCATAATTGCCCACTCTGATATCTCTTCTTGGTTTATCTATAACTTGAAAATTAACAGCTGCATTACCTTAATGCTTTTCCACAATGTGCTTTGCCACTGCTGACTTGAAATCCTTCCTCTCCACAGCGGACATGTGTTCCAAAAAGCGTGTACTAGCCATACGGATAGTCTGACCAACATACTGGGCCTTACATTCACATGTTGTCAAATAGATAATCCCTTTGGAGGTGCAATTAAGATATTGATTATTCACATAAGACCTTCCTGTAACTGAACTTTGGAACATTTTAGATGGTTTAATATTAAAGCAGGTTTTGCATCTCGTTCTGCCACATTTGTACATGCCTTTGAATTTAAGCCACGGGTGTTCAGTCTCTCTAACATTTGATGTGAAAAGACTTTTTGAAATATGGGCCGCTATGTTTTTACCCCTTCTAAAAACAAATGAGGGTGTTTTATCCAAAATTTTGGCTAAGCTTGGTCCTGAAGAAGTACCCCCCAGTGTTTACACACACTATTTTTAATGGAATTTGCATCTCGGCTGTAGGTCGTACAAAACCGTATAGTAGGTTGAGCACTTGTATGTTTAGCTTTACATTTGTGCCCACATTGCAAACTCTTACGGTCTACTTTATCGTAAGCCTGTTTGACATCCTCCAATTTATAGCCCCTTTCTATGAAATGATCCCAGTGTCTTAGCCTGTTCTTGAAACGTATCCCAGGATGAGCACACTCGCCTTAAACGTATAAATAGGCCCACTGGGATTCCTTTTAAACAAGATGCGGGGTGACCACTTTCAGCATGCAATAACGTGTTGCGAGTGATTGGTTTTCGAAAAAATCTGTCTCAATCCTGCCTTCCTGAACTTTGAACATCACATCTAAAAATGGCAATTCAATGGTATTCTTTCATGGGTAAATTGGATGCCTTTTACTGTGTGATTGCAATACTTGACAATGATGTTGAAGTCTTATAAAGTTAAAAATAATCCATTTTTTTTTAAAATTCTCTTGCCCAGTCTTTGTAACGGTTAGGTGGATGAAGCAACACAAATCTAGATAAAAATCTCTGGTTCTCTTCAGTAGATCCTATACATCTTGTTAGTGTGTGAACCATATATTGAGGAAAAAAAATGTATAGTGTAAGTGTAATATTGAATATATATATATACTTTGTAACAAAATAACCCCTGTTTTGGGTACATATGCAATAGCATTTATTATACTTATATATACTTTAAAGCCTTTAGAGTGCTCCCACAACCCCCCTGTTTTGATATTGTATACTTAGCCAGGAGCTGTGGCATAGCTTCAGTGGTTGTAGCACCCCATACCCCCCCTTTAAACTAGTGGTGATCCTATGCTTTTAAAATTGGGCGTTTGTTTTGGGAATATCTCTGCCTTTAAAAGCCTGATTGCTGGCTGGGGAGGATTTAGCCCTTAGTGAAAAAAACAGCGTTCAACGGACATTGATTACAGGTAATGCTAAAATGCACATAAAATATAAAACAAGTTAGGTGACCGCCATTCGGGTTTACCTTGACGTGGTATGGTGGCTTATCAATTTTATGATCATAACTTTGTAACAAAATAACCCCTGTTTTGGGTACATATGCAATAGCATTTATTATACTTATATATACTTTAAAGCCTTTAGAGTGCTCCCACAACCCGCCTGTTTTGATATTGTATATTTAGCCAGGAGCTGTGGCATAGCTTCAGTGGTTGTAGCACCCCATACCCCCCCTTTAAACTAAGTGGTGATCCTATGCTTTAAAATTGGGCGTTTGTTTTGGGAATATCTCTCCTTTAAAAGCCTGATTGCTGGCTGGGGAGGATTTAGCCCTTAGTGAAAAAACAGCGTTCAACGGACATTGATTACAGGTAATGCTAAAATGCACATAAAATATAAAACAAGTTAGGGACCGCCATTCGGGTTTACCTTGACGTGGTATGGTGGCTTATCAATTTAATGATCATAACTTTGTAACAAAATAACCCCTGTTTTGGGTACATATGCAATAGCATTTATTATACTTATATATACTTTAAGCCTTTAGAGTGCTCCCACAACCCCCCCTGTTTTTGATATATATATATATATATATATATATATATATATATATATATATATGAAGGCTTGAGCACACACTTCAAAAAAGCTTTCACCTGGGTGCAAGACAGAACGGCTTATATAGTAATAGATGCTGATGCACAACCAGGGATTTTCTTTGAAAATTTACTTTCTTTATTTAATCGACGTTTCGTCCACGTCTGGGACCTTTATCAAGACACATTTCAGTACAAGTGAACACATTATATAGAGACTCACCCATCTGTGACCCATCACCAGACCCCACACCCCATTTTCCAATTACATGTATCAACCCATGTGTACCCTCGTTATTCAGTTAACGTATTATATTCCTTTTGTGGGCGTGACCTGTGAATTAAAACAATGTAACAATGTATGTTTAATTCACAGGTCACGCCCACAAAAGGAATATAATACGTTAACTGAATAACGAGGGTACACATGGGTTGATACATGTAATTGGAAAATGGGTGTGGTCTGGTGATGGGTCACAGATGGGTGAGTCTCTATATAAACGTCGATTAAATAAAGAAAGTACATTTTCAAAGAAAAATCCTGGTGTGCATCAGCATTCTATTACTATATATTATATATATATTTAAATATATATAAATACATGAATATAATCTCCAATCTCTTATTAAAAAATATATCAAAGAACACTTCAAATCCACAGAAATAAAGCAAAAATCCCAGCATGGTGGTTGAGTACTTACCGGAACAGACACTTGCAGAGACACAAGTGTTACCTACCCCTGTGACAGTTTGGAGTCTTGCAGTGGGTTGTGTATAAACACAGTATACATTTTACTGAACTGTACTGCTGACCCCTAAATAAAAAGTCTTAATGAATTCTAAGGGAGAATTGACAATTCCTGTTAGGGTTGACTGAAAAATGGTTTTGTGTAGTGGTTCATGTTTTTCACGTTCGGTTTTAGCTGTTTGGGCTGTGCAACAGTTTTTATGCATTATTGCGGAACCAGAAATTAGTAAATTACAAATGTATATTACAAACCTGGATGAAGTGAACATATGGAAAACATGCATACAGTAGATCTATAAAGAGGGTTGCAAAACAGCAAATATTAAACCCAAAGATCATTACTTCAACACATTCAGTGTTATATTAGGTGTATTGATCGGTGAATCTGACCCCTTTTACTTTGCCGAAAATTTGTCGAAATGCATTGGTTTATGGGAGACCCATTTTTTGCCCATTGGAATCTATGGGTGTCATTTTAGTGCAGAAACTTAGCTTAAACAGAAACATTGTTTTAAATTGTATTAAAACGTTACTGTTTTTAATTAATCCCAATGTATAGTTTAGCTTAGAACTAAGGAAACTGTACTCACACCTTTTAATATGTATAAATACTACAAATTTGAAGACTAGGAATCATTGCTAATCCCAAAATAATGTTTAATTATATAAGTGGTTAAACGCTGTTGGTTAAGAAAGTGGCTCTGTTAACAGATGGAAAGATGTGGTGATGGGACTCAAAAAAAAAAAACACTCTGCAAACACTGGTGAATACAATGATGAACATAAAATTATATTGAACATAGGGAATGGTTACACAACAGCTTGAGCCACTTTTTTTTTTTAACAAGAATATTCTCAATTGAACATGGTGCACTAAATTTCTTCTTTTTGTATGTTTGGATACAAAGCGGGTGATTATTATCTAGGATATTTTTTATTATAGGATTGTTTCTAGTATATTAATAATTTCTGGTAATGTTGATATTGGCTTTTAGTTGAGGGCTACATGTGAAAACAAGACACACCAGAGTCTAAGATCATTATTTTTTCAATACGTTTTTGCCTCCCTATGGGGAGGTGTTAGAATCTCCATGTGATTTATCATTCAACTTGTTAAAAGCTGACCTCACTTTGTGCAAAGCCCTAGATTAAATTACTCATATCCTCTTTTTAACAGTCTATTGAACTTGAGTTAGTTACGACAATGGTGCACTTTTTGGACCCATAGTTGTTCTGCAACACAATATAATATTGTTGAATATGAATGAAAGTCAACAAGTACTCAATTTATTTGAGTAAACTTATTTGATTGTATAAGTGCTTTATTTCATGCATTTGGTGTTTGATAGTGGAAAGACTTGGAATACATAAATATGGTGAGACAAATTCAATGAATTGCATTGAGGTCCCTGGCCAGTTTTATCTGTCAATATATATCAATCCTCTATATAACCATAATATTGAATAAATATGTTTTCTATATTAAAGATATACATTTCGTGCCACCACAAACTTAAAAAAAAGTTAAGGGATGGTGCAAATTTTGTACCCATTGCTTTTCCACAACACTGAATATAATGCAAAAAAGTCAGCAAGTACTCAATTGATTTTAAGAAATTAATTAACTAATGTAGTAAAGTATTGATAGTGGAAAGACTTGTGTAATAATGGAATACATAAATATAGCAAGACTACATCTTTAGAACCCCAATTGTAAGTTTAATTCAGGTTTTTATTTTAGGGCTTGTATTTCATAATAGCTCAGTAATTTCAGGACAGTTGGTTGGAGGCAAAGGTCAACAAATTGTATAAATGTTAACCTGAAGATCCAAGTCCTGCTATGATTGTTCTACCTAGAGGTTCTCTAGTTTTATGAATTTTAGGTAGGCAGTGAAAAATTGGTGTTAACTGATTTTATCCACAGCTATTTTTTTATGTAAAATATGTTATTGAACTACATTGTCATGATTTAATTCTTATTAGAACTTTTGTATAGAGGTGGTTGGAAGTATTGTTGCAGTGCCTCATTCAGGTAATCTTGATTAGTGAGTATAACTGTTTGCCCTCCTTTGTGACTGCGCTTTTACAGTAACTATGTTATCACGTTTTAGAGTATTTTTGCTTTTGGGATGCAGTTAGATTTTTACCATGTGTATATTTAGACTTTGGAATACGTTGATAACTTGGTCTCTAAGGTAAAGAGTAGAAATCACATTCCCTAAATTCTTGAGTTTCAGAATCAGAGAAATTGTCTCCCACTTTGTATAACTCAGTGCCTATTCTCTCTGTAGGTATAATTCTAACATTGCAGTAATCTTTGCAAAATTGGAAAATCTTGACTGTACAAAAACACTGGTTCCACGTTCATTTTGTACAAAACTAATTATACATAATAAATACATTGAAATGTCTGGTTGGGCAAAATTACACTTTTTAAAAAAAAAAAAAAAAAAATCTGTTGTTCCATGTCCATCAGAGTTCTTCTAGAAAAATTCAATATCTCCTTTTCTCAGGATGTAAGGTGGTTGTGGTTGATATCCTCATTCCTGCTATAAAAATGTCTTCCTCCATTTGGAATTTGGAAATATTTGTCGAATGGTGTTTAAAAAAACAAACAAAAAAACTACTTGCCATATCAGGAAATACTTTAAAGGCCCTTGTATCTCTCTCTCTTGTCCTGAGGAGCTACAGCAGCCACAGGAGTCTGTTTCTTTACCACTGTGAATTGTTTTCAAAATAAGTTATTGAAAATTAACTTATATTCGTTTACATGGATCTTATATAGACTGGGAATATAAATCCCTTCTTTTATCATACTTATCTAGATATTTTATTAAACTTTGACCAATTATAAACTCATGGTCATAATCTATTTTATTTGGATTCAGCTGACAACTCATTTCCTTAAACTTTTAATTTCTTAAGATCTGGTATTAATTTATGTCTGAACGAGTTTCCTTGAAAGTCAGTATATCTTTTTAAAGTTTGGTACATGTTTCTTTTCAGTTATTAAATGTAATGAACACTCAGGACCATATTCCACTCCAGTTTGACATTTCTCCTAACCCTCTATGGCCATTTTAGTGTAATGTGGTGTAGTGTAAAGTTTCCCTCTTAAGGTGTGAAAAGGTTTCTCTACTAGAAGATGGCAATTTGGAGATAGAATTTGTTGAGTTCTTGGGTGGGATCAATTAGGCAGCTTACTCTTTGGTCAAAGGTTGTATCTGTTTTTCAGCATTATCTACTAAGGTTAATGATGTGTAGCAACTGGGATAAAAAATTTAGGCAGCCAGTAAGCAGTTACAAATTCACTTGTGCTGTCTAATTCTAAGCTTTCGCTTGTTAAAAATTATTCTTACCCTGATGTATTATAAATTTGTCATCTAGGGCAGCATGGGGCTCAGTGAGAAGAACTGCCGCGTTGCACCACTGAGATAGATTCTGGCTTGGGCACTATCCTCAAGGAATTTGTATGTTCATACAGACAGGTGCATTGGTCTTGGTTAAATTTACCATAGTGTGTGTTTTTAAGGATGGGGTTCTCCTATACCCAGTGTTAGGAACAACTTCCTTCAGTGGTTTAAAACAAAGAATTTAAGGCAGTTGTACTGGGACTTAAACTGAGGGAAAGAGGAGCAGTTACTTTAGGCAGCAGCAGGCCTGGAACAAGACTGACTTAAAAAAAAGAAGAGGTACAAACGCCACAGAAGCCAATGGTTCACTGATTTTTACTGTAGAAAAAGAATTAGTGTAATGAGCATCCAGAAGGATCTTTCCTCAGTGAGAAAATATGAATGCTCTGAATGTGGAAAAGTATTCTTCCAAAAAAAAAAAAAAAAATCACACTTATTATTCACCAGAATGTCCATACTGGGGATAAACCATTTATCTGCACCGAATGTGGAAGAAGTTTCTCTAAATAGTCAACCCTTAGAAGGCACCAGAGAGTTCACACTGGGGTAAAACTTTTCACTTGTACAGAACGGGAGAAAATTTTTAGCTAAAAGGCAGTCCTTAAAGACAACCAGAGAATTCACACTGGGGGGAAACCCTTCACCTGCAACGAATGTGGTAAAAGTTTCTCTGAAAAAATAACCCTTCAAAGGCACCAGAGAATTCACACTGGGGAGAAACCATTCGCCTGCACAGAATGTGAAAAAAGTTTCAGGCTAAAGGCATCCCTTCAAAAGCACCAGAGTATTCACACTGGGGTGAAACCATTCACCTGCACCGAATGTGGAAGACGTTTCTCTGAAACATCAAACCTTAAAAGGCACCAGAGAATTCACACTGGGGAGAAACCCTTCGCCTGCACAGAATGTGAAAAAAGTTTCATGCTAAAGGCAGTTCTTAAAAAGCATCAGAGTATTCACACTGGGGAGAAACCCTTTACCTGCACCGAATGTGGAAGACGTTTCTCTGAAAAATCAACTCTTAAAAGGCACCAGAGAATTCACACGGGAGAAACCCTTCACCTGCACAGAATGTGAGAAACGATTCAGAGTAAAGGCATTTCTTAAAGAGCACCAGAGAATTCACACTGGGGAGAAACCATTCTTCTGCACAGAATGTGAGAAAAGTTTCAGGCTAAAGGCATTCCTTAAAAAGCATCAGAGAATTCACACAAGGGAGAAACCATTTACATGCACCGAAAATGTAAATGCCCATCTAGCCTGTCTTGACCTTATTCTTTTTGCTGAACATAAGTATTCTAAGTTTTGATGGTCTGTAAGAATGAGAATTGGATATTTAGATACTTCCAGAAGATATCTCCATTTCTCCAGTGCTAATTTTTTTTTTGTATTATAGTTTTTATTGAAAATTTCCAAACAACATAGAAAATAAGTGGCGGTACAGAAAAAAGAAAAGGAGGGTGGGGTGTATTGCAAACTAACAATCTTATTTTACATTAAAACAGCTATATCAGATAAATCTGTGTAGAGCTCAGTTCTCCACCTCATGCCATCTACACGTATACTTATTATTTTATGAACCTAATATCCGCTCATAGTCTTCTGTGTCTCTGAAGAGGAATCATCTCAGCCATCCGTCTCTAAAATTAGTTTTTTTTCTGGGCAGTAAATAAAGAAAGTTTCTCAAATCTAGCTAATTTGTCAACCTTAAGAAGCCAGTCTTTAGGGGTTGTGGGGGAAGCGGATTTCCACCTGAGCGGTATTTGTAGTTTTGAGAAAATATTTTAATGAATTTTCGCTAAAAATGTGAAAACCCTATGAAAAGCTGAACCGCTTTCTTAGAGGTGAGAATTGGCCAGTCGAGGATTGTAGAGATCTTTCTTGAGTCCATTTGAGAGATGAAGAACCATAAAAATTCAACAGAAACTTGTTTGAAGACAGACTACTCAATTTTAGCATAAAGTTGATGTGTACGGAGGCGAGCAAGGACTTTTTTTTTATATGTAGTCTGTTAAAGAGAATTTGAAAAAATAAGTATGTCATCTAGATATGTAATAACAAATATGTCTAGAAAGTCCCGGATGACAGTTGACAGTGTTGAAACTTAGCAGGTGCATTACAGAGACTGTGGAGAAACTCGTCTCCACGTATTCTAACTAGATTATAAGCGCCCTCAAGATCAAGTTTAGAAAATATTTTTCTTCCCTTAGTTGTTGAAATAACTCCAGAATAAGGATAAGAGGATAACAATTTTTTACTGTTATTTTATTTAACTCCCGATAGAGTCTATGCACAGACTTAACGAATGATCCTTTTTCTCTACAAAGAATATACCTGCCCCAGCAGGGGAAGTCCTTAGCCAAGTTTTCATCCAAGTAATCACGTAGTTCTAGGAGTTCAGATAAAGGGTAAATAAGACTATAAGATATAAACTCTTTTTTTTGTCAGAAATATGCAAATTCCCAATATGTTTTAGGAAGATCAAGTTCTTCAGAAGAGGAAAAATAGAACATAATTTTATTAAAGACGTGTGACTAGCCGGGTTGCATTTAGAACAACAAAAAGGAGAGAGGAAGGTTACTTTGCCAATGGACCAGTTGATTGACGGATTATGTTTCTGTAACCATGATAATCCTAGGATGATACATAAGGGTGAAGAAACCATGTCAAAGTTTACAATTTCAACATGCTTTTTATTAAGGGAGGGAAGGAGGGAAGTTTCTGGGACCACTGGACCAGAGGTAATTAGTGAACCATCAGCTACCCGTAAGGATATTGGATTCTTCTTAGGTTGGAGGGTAATAAGGAACATCTTGGCTACCTCACTCACTGTGCAGAATACAGCCGCTTGCCCCAGAGTCAAGGATTGCTTACAGGTCCACTACCTTGTCTTCCCACTAGAGAAAAAGAGATTGTAAACAAAGGAGTTGGGGAACAATAAGGGCCAGATTTCCTTTTCTGAAAGTCTTTACTCGAGGGGGTAGATGGGCAATCCCGCAGAAGATGACCATCTTGGCCACAGTGCAGGCAGAAGTTGAGTCTGCAGCGTCTTTGGCGTTATTCTGGAGTCGGAGGATTTCAAGGCCCCAATTTGCATTGTTTCAGGAACTGATGATGAGGCTCAAGAGGCATAAGAACCAGAGGAGGTAGCATCCAAGAGGGTGAATTCTGTTCAGCCTTTTCTGCCCTTCTTTCTCTAAGCCTCTGGTCCAACTGAATTGTGAGGAAAATGAAATTCTCCTGACTGTCCGGGATACCAATACAAGCCAATTCATCTTTCAGGCCACTTGACAACCCCAGGCGGTATTGATGCTTGAGAGCTGATGGTCCAGTCGGTGTCGGTCCGCCCATTGTCAAAATTCGATGGTATAGTCCTCGGAGTGCAAGCACTGTCTTAAGGAACACAGAGTGGCCTCCGCCATAGACGTTCTATGCGGCTCATCGTAAAAAACTGCCATGGCTTGGAAGAATTCATCCACACTCAACAATGCCTGACTTTGCTGATCCATCAGGGGAAATGCCCAAGTTTGGGGTTCCCCAGAGAGCAATGACATTATCACCCCAACCTTCCCTTGTTCAGTTGGAGATGTATGAGGTGTGAGAGTAAACAAAAGCTTGCAGTTACTTCTGCAAAAGGCTAAACAGCAGGGGGAGGCTGAGTTCTCAAATGCTCCTGGATTCTTATTTGTGAGTCACAGACCACCTGAATATTTAAGGAATGTGTATTTTTTCTATTTCTAAATTGTTCCTCATCTGTCTAGGTCGGTATGATCATAATGTGTGCAATCTATAACCCCAAGGACATTAGATATTGCACTTGGAGTCCCCGTGTCTGTTCACCACCAGTGAATAGTTTTGACTATAACAGGCTTCCTCCTGAGCAATAGTATCTCATTCAAAATTGTGTAATGTTATTGTCCCACTTGCTAACTCAAAATGTCCTCAAAGAGCCCTTTTTCATTTATTCAGTTCATGGCTCTTCTTTCACTATCTTTCCTATATACCTACTCATATACCACCTACATAAGGAAATATTAAAAAGAACGTATCAAGAACATGTTTTGTTTAATAAGAATGGTTATGAAATACTACTAAAGATATTACTCCTGTCTTCAATTTATACTGTATATCCACCAACTTTCAATTTAAAGGAATAGTTCTGAGTACCACATGGGATTCTAGCATACACTCATAATTCATATTTGTAACCCACTGAGGGGAAAGATGGAAAAAATGGAAAAAAAACCTTAAAAATCCATAATCTTTACTATATTGTTTGACTAACCTGATTTCCATGTAAAACAGCTTTAAAAATGAGCATGTATTGCTCAGGAAAGGTTGACCAATCAGAGGAGAGTGTGGAGCTCGTTCATGTGAAATCCAGGGAGCGAGCACAGGTTCGCGCTTTTTGCGTAGGGTTTTGTAATAATTTACTTAGATTGTTGAAATGCTACTGCATCTTTATATTCTATTTGTCAGAGTAGAAGTGCTATTGTTATGTGACTATACAACCGAAAGGCCAAAGTTACTGCAAGCCGATGATATTAACTGTGTTAAAGCTCTGTCCTGCCTTTACAGGAACCATTTTAGGGCATCTTCAGGAGACCTCACTTTCCTGTGTGTGCTCTCCTAAGGAAGCGGAATGCAGACTCGTCTGTTATTTCACTCACACGTCAGAAAAAGCTGCAGGTGACATATCAAGTTCCGATCTCCCCCCCTCATGTCTCAGTTTTCGGTCTCCCTCCTCAGCAGCTCTCTGTGCTCAGCCTTCACTCTCCAGTATGCCCTCTCCTAAGGCAGCGGAATGCAGCCGTACCTATTAATTTAGTCACACATCCAAAAAAGCTGTATTTAACACCTCAGCCCGGGCTGTTCAGATCTCATCCCTCGTGTCTCCTTTCCTGGTCCTCCTTTTTTACCCCTCCATACATTGTTCACATCTCTTCTTCCTCAGCCATAAACTTTTTGGATGTGTGAGTAAAATAATAGGCACGGCTGCATTCCACTGTCTTAGAAGAGCACATACCGGAGAGTGATTTGTTCTGATGATGTCCTAAAATGGTTTCTGTATGGGAGCGCGCACAGCTGGCTATAAGGTAAACCGACAATGATGCTTTGTGTCCCATGTAGACTTCTCTCAAGTCGCCGACTTGAGAGCGAGATTGAGCCATTCAAAGTAGGAAGCTCCGGGTTCCTTCATATAACCAAACACCATTCATTTTGTCATTTTAATCATACATATTTGGCTTAATAACTATATTGAAAAAAGTATTTATTCAGCACAGTTTTTACTTCTTCTACCTGATGTAATTTTACCCTGAACTGTTCCTTTAAAGTGTTAATCTATATGCCATAGAACTTCAAACTCTTCTGACTTTTGTTATGCCTGGTTTTGAAGTGTTAATATTTAATACACTGTGTTTCTAAACCCTATATTTAGGTGTTTTACAAATGCACCAATCTGTCTTTCCCACATATTGTAGCCAGCACAGGGATTCTATAACATATATTACATTTTCAGTAGTACACTTAATGTATGTTTCTATTTTGAATTCCTGATCCATAAAAGACTTTTACGGTTGCTCCGTATGTACATTTTTTTGGGGGGAGGGTATGCAGCTATAATCTTACTTTTGTCTTAAATTAGGTGCTCTTCTGAGAATAAAATCACTGGTTTATTCACTAATTGCTGATAAAGTTCTTTCTTGCTCCTCTGCAATGTTCTTTGAGCAAAGCAAGGGTCTTGCCAAACAACTCATGAGGCAAAGTTCAAAGCTCCCTATCTATGCCGTTGTTTATAGCCTGGTGGAAAAAACAGTGCTGGAGTAATATGAAGCTATTTGTTAGTTTTTAAGGACTAATCCCAAATTTTAAATTATGGATAGGTATTTCATGAATGGGACCTGAACTCTCCCTTGTCTCTTGGCAACTACCAACTTGTATACTACTCAACTAACAAGCCCAACAAATAGTTTTTGGGCTTGCCCATATCACACAACCAAACCTTCAAGCTTTTCCGTTCCAGAAGTTTAGTACATCTAGAAAATTCATAGAATATAGAAGAGCCCAAGCATATATCTCTGCAATGTGTGTTTATTTACACAATATGTTTTGGGCACCATTTTTTAAGTGTGTTATCAGTGAGAAACAAGAACTAACATTACAATTAGACCCTCCTTTGACTCCTACCCTCCAATTGACAATTAAATATATATATAAAAGTTTTTGTGGAGGAGTGCTACCTTGGGGCCAGCATAGATTATCATTGGTTTACTTATTTTTGTCCTTAGCACATACCTCTATACTGAAATTTTGTGATGGAATCTTTCATCATATAGGAACCACATCATTCTACCATAGCTCCTTTATGAATCCAAGGCTATGTCCAAGCATTTGGGGGGCTAATATCTGACTTCTTTTTGCACATCGTTCTTGCAAGAAAGGCCTGCAGCCAATTGGAAAAGCTAGAAATAGGCATTCTATCCTCTTAAATCTCATTCTATATGATTTAAAATAATCCTTTAGTATACATATTTTGTTCTACCTTCTAGCTCAGTCTGGATTTGCTCCACCTTTTCAGAATTTCTTGTCTTGACATTAAACTATATCCTCTGTATTTTGTCAATGATATATAATTGTCCAGTTTATCTATAATCGTCCTCTCTTTTGTATATATTGATTGCCTAAGGGAAAATTGTTATATCCTGACTTCAGCAGGAATTTAATAACATGTATCTGGTACAACTAAAGGCACTTTCTTTTGTACGTTTATCGTGCTGTAACGCCGCCGCCTCCTCCTCCTCCTCCTTGACCTAGGTGGCCTCTCCTCCACTCCCTCCCTGCCTGGCCTTCCCTTCCCTGTCTGCTGGGCTCTCCCCCTGGCCTGGCCTTCCCCTAAATAATGGGGTCCCCTCTACCTAACCTACACAGCACCCTGCCCTGGGAACCACTGCCAGGCCAGGTGACCTCCTGCAAGGGCAATGAGGAATCCTCCTCCAATTCCTTAGTGGCCCTTACCCTCCACCTGTCCTTGCTGAGGTCCCAGAGACTTCCCCCCCACTGGCTTCCCTAACGCTAGACCCTCTATCTAACCCCTGTCCCTGGGACTCAGGACTTGGTTCAGAGGCAGCTCCCTCCACTCCTTCCTCTTGGCCCCCCTCAAACAAGTCCTGAACCCCCCACCACTATCTTTCTCCCCCCCATTCCTTCCCAACTTCCTCCTCTCTCCCCCTGTGGGCCATTTTAATTTTTTTTTATAGTTTTGGGCAGCTTCCAAAATCACCTCCTTCTTTGCTATCCAAAATGAAAGTGCGCCAAATGTCCGCCTATGCTCCTAAAATGGCCGTAGACTTGTATGGCATTGTGCGTCAAAAATTTTTTTTTGGCAAAATGAAACGGGTCAAATTCGTCCATCCCTAAACAGGAACAATGTTGCAACAAAAAGTTGAAAGTTGGTAACAGGCAGAAGTCTTCCAGCAAGTTGAGCAGCATTCCAAAATGCAAACTCTCCAGCTGCTCCTTATATACCCTTTAATGAGATTTCTTTGGACGCTAGCACAACTACGCTAGCGAATTTTCGTCTGGCAGCATTGATGTGCTGGGAGTGACATCCAAACAACACATCCCATCTCGCGATGACTTCATCAACCAGTGCTGCATTCTCTTGACTGGTGAATCTTCGGGCCATTCGCCCACTGGGGCCCTCATCTCCATCATCATCAATCCTCCTCCTCCTCTGGCCTCCTCTGTGAAGCAGGTGCGGCTTCCTCCTGCCTCCTCCTCCTACTGGCAGTGGTAGTTGTAGTTCCAGCCCTTGATGAGGTGCTGGACCTGCCACGTATCCCCGATGGGGGGGGGGGACACGTGGTGTGCCCTGGGGGAGGCCCTACTTCCCCTGGCTGGGATGCGGGACCTTACACGTGTCCCCGATGTTGCGGGGGACACGTGGCGTGCCCTGGGGGAGGCAATACTTCCCCTGACTGGGTTGCGAGACCTTCCACGTGTCCCCGATGTTGGGGGGGATACTTGGCGTGCCCTGGGGGAGGCCCTACTTTCCCTGGCTGGGGTGCGGGACCTGCCACGTGTCCCCGATGTTGCAGGGGACACGTGGCGTGAGCTGGGGGAGCTCCTACTCCTGCCACTCCCAGACCTCTCCTCTCCCCCTCTATGGGACCCTCCAGCTGACAGGCTCTCCTCTCCTTCAGCCCAGGAACCCCTCCCTCTGACACTCCAGCCCCTGTCCCCCTCTCCCCCTCCTGTGGTGACTTACATCCACCGTAGTGTGGGATGTAGCCACCCTGGGCACCTCGTCAGGGCTGGAAACATTCTCCCTCCTCCTCCTCACTCCTCATTTTGGTAGCAGCAGTTTGGCAGCCTCCTCCACCTGGCTCATCCAAATAGCAAGTACGCATTAAGGCCGAAAATGCACCTAAAATGGCCTCCAGAGGACTTCCTGTTTGAAAAAAATGGCATAAAGGAAGTGGGGCATGAAAAATTCGAATTGATCGATTGGAATAGAAGTGGGGCAAAGGCTACCTTCGATCATGTTTGACTATTCGCTACTTGCAAACCTAAGCATCAAGCAAATCGATCAAACGATTTTTTTCTTCGATCAAAAGCGGCCTTATTCGACTATCATAGCACACCAATTCGATTATCATAGCACACCAATTCGATGGTTGAATATCGAAGTATTTTAATTTCGATATTCGACCCTCAGTAAATCTGCCCCTTAGTGTTAGAATTTTGTAAGTATCCAATCATCTAAAAGTTCCTGACAATTTTTGTCCATACCATCTACTGCCAATTTTTCACTTTTTCTAGTCTTTTCCCATATTTTTTGGAGTTCCCTATGGTCTCTGTATTACCTTTTCATAAATCTGTATATAATTACCTGTCTCTTTGTATGGGACAAAATTGAATTTATTCCTCAGACCTATATATTATTCTACCTTACTGGTGTATACATTTTTTTGTTGCAATATAGTTGCCCTCTGCAAAAAACTTTTTTTTTTTAAATGATCAGTATATCAATATAATAAATGTGTAAAATCTTCAAATGTATTGCTTTTACCTTTTGACAAAACCTTTGTTTTAGTTGTCAAGAAACAGTCATACTCCCTCTGCAGTTATTATTTTTGTGTCTTCTTTGAGGGTGAATTTATTTGAAGGGGTAAAAACTGATTCTGCTCCCTTTTGATGTGCTTTGTGTTCTTCCGCTGTGTGGTTATCATTTTTTCTATTGAATCTGTGTGTCTTGTATCTACCCTCTTGTTTGTGAACGGTTTTTAGTTTGCAACGACTTTAATTATAGAGGATGCATGTCCTACTGATTCTGCCACTGGTTGCATTGATGATCCATTATTTCAGTAAAAACTTTAGCATGGGGAGGGCACACATCTTTAAAATATGCTAATGTCCTTAATGTTACTGGTAGTACTGTACTTGCTTAAAAATATGAGTGCATAAGACTGTTTCCCTCACCGGTGTCCTTTCCAATAAATAACATCTGGAAAATGTTTACGTGGTGTGCAACAAACAGCCAAACTTTTGTCGTAAATACATCTTGTCTTTTTGTTGTTATAAAAATGTGTGATATTTTGAAAAACATTGTCAGTAAACCCACACTACTTTTTGCTAAGGTACTTTCCAAAAATTTAATAAATATGGGTAATATCATTTGAAACATGCAGAGCAAGTACATACATTTTCAGGGTATTTACTTTGTAACAAACCCCCTTTTTTTTGCAGTTAAATCTGCTCCAATTTGCGACAAGAGAAGTAGGGATTCCTTTGGATTGTATAAGAAAAACAGATAAAAACCAATATTACTTTTTAATTAGCCACACGAAAGCTTTTAATTGGTTAACAAAACACTGGCCCTTACTGAGAAAATCCTTTCTGAAACTGAGACTCCCCACAGGTTCAAACTGATCCAAACAGCTGTGACTTCAACACTTTGCAATATTTTTCTTTGCCATTTCTGTCCAGGTGGTTAGTCCATTTCAGTGTATCATAAGATCGTTGCACACGTAGAAGCTACAGAGTATTATAAATAAAAGTTTAATATCTTTGCAACATCTTTTTTATTAGCAAAGTATGTGGCAAATACCTGAATGTAGGAGTTAGTAAAAGCTGAAATGGCTTGGCCAAACAATGAGTCAATGTTCATATCCATGTCTGTATCCTCTGTGGATGAGCACCAACATTACCAAATAAAGTATGCTCTGTGTGTTAGAGAAGCATAATATAATAGGAGGTCAGAAAGCTGAAATCACAAGCAGAGATAATGGTTTTGATTTAATATGTGTAATATATGTTCAATGTGTTATTATCCCTTCAAACAATTTCTCTGCTTACAGTTTAACTTATATCCTCAGATTTATTACAAAACATTATTACAATTGGCGAGTAATAGCTTTAAAGGGCAATTAAATGACAACATTCCCAGAATGTTTTGAAAAGTGAAAAGATTGTGAAGCTTCACAAACACAATATTTTGACTTAGGAATATGTGGCCTTTTTTTAGGCCTCAGAAACCCTTGATGCTAGAAATTAACTGTCATTTTTTTAAACTTACAACTAAAGTGTGCATCGATGAACCTCTCACGTACTGTTCTTCCCTGTGGTTGGTTATCCCTCCTCCTCCCCCTCCTTCTCCAGATCATCAATATCTGCTGGGAGCCCATGCTACACTGCCACATTGTGCAACACAACAATGACAATGTCTGAAACCTTCTTGGTGGAATAAAGCAGAGCACCCCCAATAATATTGTGCGTCTTCCGATGGGCACGATTGTACCTACATTGGGCAGCTCTATGGGCAAACCTCACAAGGGTCATCAACCAAGGCAGAAGCCCATATTCTGCATCTCCTACAAAGTTGAAATAAAAACAAATTTAGTAATTAGGTGTAAATGTCTGTATGCTAAAGAACTTGCTATGACTTTTGGAAGGTAGTACTCATTGTTAAGTGCTTGTGTTGACTAATAGAATGCTGTAATTATGTTCACTGAGTGATACTAACAGCATTCAGACCAAATGTTCCATCGTGCCCTTTAATTTACAAACCAGTCTTAGGCATTGAATTAATCTATTATATATTTTGTGGGAGACATGCCCCCTCCCTGCCTTATTTATTAATTGATTAATGTGCATGTGCAAACTTGTAAGTGTTTCCCCTTAACACACATCAAACCTCTAAAGTCAATCAGGTGGCATTAATTAGAATCCCTGCCAAAGTCACTTCAACTGCAAGTCCCAAGATGCATAGCACATTTGTTTTAGAAACCTAGTCACAAATACTGTCTGCATAAAAAAGGGGCAGAGATTCATGCTTCCACTCTATAGAGCTCTGGTAAGGTCCCATCTAGAATATACCGTACAGTTTTAGTGTCCAGTGCTCAAATGGGACATTTTTGAATTAGAGAGGGTGCAGAGAAGGGCAACTAAGCTGGTAAAAGGTATGGAAAATCCCAGCTATGAAGGCAAGATTTAGTTTATGTCAATCAGGTGCTATTAATTAGAATCCATGCCAAAGTCACTTTATTGAAGTGAGCTACAAGTCCCAAGATGCATAGTGTATTTATTAAAACAAGACTGTACCTAGTCAAAAAATCTTGGCTAAATACATGCATATCCATTTAAAGGTATATTTGAAATGGCTTTGTAGAAAAGATAAACATGTAACTTACCCACAAGCCAGCACTCAGGCATTTCGCCTTGGGTGCAGAGGTCATGGAGAGCTGACTAATGCAGGACAATGGTATTGTGGACACTGCCAGGAAAGCCATATCTCACACTCATGATAAGCATGTGGGAATTGCACACCACCTGCACACTGAGGGAATGGGAGAGCTTACGATTATGGTAGCGCTCCTGTTGATGGTGAGGTGGTGTGAGCGAAACATGAGTGCAATCAATGACTCCTAGGCAATTTGTAAATTGTCCAATTAGGAAAAAATCCTTCAATCTTATTCAGTCTGCCTGGGTTGAGGGTAAGGAAATGAGCCTTCGTAAATGCGGCAGTAGTGTCCTCAGCACTTGCATTAATTAGTATTCTGCTGAAGGTGGGCTGGCTCATGCCAATGAGGTGTGAAGATACTAGCTGGAAGCTACTAGTGCCCAGGAAATGGTCTTCTCCCTGTTGCAGCCTTTCTTGGCCACCAACAGTAGCTAGCGCAAATAAGGTTTTGAGCTCCATAATAAAACACTCTTTCAAACTAAAATAGAATCAGGTGGGTTTTTTTTTTATTGGTAATCCAGTGTTTCCCAGCATTCCATGCACCCTTTAACCATTTACTGAACCATAAGCTAAATCAAATGTTGGAATTATAAAAAGTGAAAAATTATGCATTTGAACTGTTTGATTTTCAAATTCGAAAAGTCAAATTAAAATAAAATATTCCGATGATCGAATTTAAAAAACTAAATTTTCGTGTTTAAAAAATTTGAACTTGCACTGTCGAATTCTATATAACAAATTTCAAAAACTCTAATCCAACCAAAAAACTCACTCGACCTTTAATAAATCTGCCTCTAAGCATTAAATCACCATCATTAGTTGGTTCAAACCCTAAACCTTTGCTAAACAAACATCTCACACTCATTCAGGGCTCTCTTACTTATATTTACCACCAAGTTTGTCTGAAATACACTTGGATTCTTTATCACAGTTTTCTTTTTCTTCCTTCTTTGGCCTCTTTTCCTAAAAAGCACTTGATACTTTATGAAAAGCTTCAGAGGTGCTGGCTCTAACTCTATTGTTAGGACCAGTTTCCCAGGGATTGTTCCTCTTATATCCAAAACTCCAATCAGTGTCTTCCTGATAATCTGTGGTGTCTTCTAAATTCATCTTATTTATATCAGTCACAAAACCAGATGAATGAAGTAGAAACAGTATTAAAAGAAAACATATTTCAATGAGATCTGCTTTTGAACTGTTGGACTGATGTGAAAATGAATGATGATGTGAAAATTAAATCTCAACTAAAATACCCCTTTGACTGTTAGGTAGGTCTGAGTCTCTTAGCTGAGCTGAATTCTAAAGCAAAATTGGATGGTTGGCACCATCAAAAACACATGGTCACCCCTCCAGTTTGGTGAAAAGCTTGTGAACAGACGTAATAATTTAGCTCAGATTGATTCAATTTGTTGGGAGAAAAAGACAACTGGAAGAGCAAAAGTTACAGTATGATCAGGATCACAAAGTGTTTGAGCAGAAATGAAGAATTTGTTAAAGTTTCAAATTTGAACCATTCTTAATTGCCCTGTTCCTACCAATTTTTAGATTTGATAATTTTCAGTGAACCAAACATAGAGAGGGGCTCACAAGCACCTCACACTGGCATGAAGAATACTGGATTTGAGACGGAAGATGTAATGAATACCTGAGCACAAGGAACAAGCCAAGATAACCTAGCAATTGGGCTGAGATTAATTGGCAATGTGTCAGAGACCCTGTGCCTTGCACAAATGCAATGGCTCTATACCACATTGATACATACTCAACTGGCTAGTCAGAACCTGGAAACATGCAGTTTTAAGAGTATTAAAGGATCACTGTGGACCAGTAACCTCAGAGCACCAAACAACATGTTCGATTGTTTAGTACTTCAACATGCTGCATTTTTTGTTACTGAAGCGCGTCATCATACCATCCATTAGCACCCTGTTCAATAATATCTAGAGAAGCACTTAAAACATCTAAGTACATTTACTCCAACATATTTCTGATATTTTTTGATTTAAAAAAAAAAAAAAAAAAGCCATGCTCAACTGGCTAGTCAGAACCCTGAATCAACACATGCAGAAAAGTATTAGAGCACTACTGTGGACCAGTAACCGTCCTGTCCTATTTGCTGTATTTTTTTGTCACCGATGGGCACCATTATAACATCTATTGGCACCCTGTTCAATAATGTCTAGAGAAGCACTTAAAACATCTAAGTACATTTACTCCCAACATATTTCTATGACTTTTTTATGTTAAATTAAGCCATGCTGCATGCTTGACCACGTCTAAGACACATGCAGTAGCTAGGAAATGTTAACATTTAAGGGTAAGCAGATCCAAATATATATTAGGACAAATTTGTGTGTTTATACAAACATCACAATCAATTAATATTTGTATATGCTATATGCATCTAATTCATTCATTAAAAAAAGCATTTATGCATTTTTCAAGTCTGCATTGTCAAGTAGTACAAAAATGTTTTGACAGTCATTCATTTGATTTAACTTCATGGCCTGTGTGTGCTTAAATGCATTTTTTTTTTAAAGCACTAAAAAACAAAAAGCCCATCGCTGGCAGCACATAAATTCCTCCTCCTGTGCTTTTTAGATTTCAAGATGTCTACTTCAAAGGCTGAAGCAAAATAACCATATTGGTTAGGCACTCACTGCCTTACAACCAAAAATGAGAAGCAAACATGGGCAAAAATGCAAATGACTCCCTGTGGCCAACTATGCAGTCATAAATTATCAGCCCACCAATAAAAATTTGGGCAGCTCTAAATTCTTCCTCCTCGTTTGGTCGAAGCTTCTTTAGCCTTAAAGGCATCAAGCGTGGTTTCTTAATAAGTACTCTAGCAACTCCACAGTTCACGACATATATCTGTTCATGTATTAAGCCTCGTATTTCTGGGCATTCCAAATAGTCATGTTTACATTAATATTTAATGTATTATTCTTTTGTACTGATTGTCAATGTCAAGAACATCAAGAGTCTCATGCAAGTACTTGGTGGCAGCCAAATTACTCTAGAACTATATTTTTAAGGGTCAAAGGGGTGTGTTATTAGATTGAAGAACATATTGAGACAGGTTTCCCCCTAGGGTAACCTTTTCTATTCCTATCCTTAAAAAAATCTTATTTGCTGTTGTAAAAAAAAAAGTAACGCAAGTAAAATGCCACTGCAGGTAACTCTTGAGACCTGGCATAGAGCTGAAGCAGGCATTTTTCAGTTTTTACTTCATATTAGGCTTAGTTTTTGCCTTTGCTACTTTTCTCGTTGTTCCTCGGACTAAATATTTGATCTTGATTCTAGAGGTCTAAACCTTGACCTCAGCTTTAAAAAGACATAGAACTAAATGTATGTAACCCTGGTCAAACATATAATGAAACTATGCTAGTTTAACCTCTTCCTTTTACTCCTTCCTTCCCCGACTTTTCCCTTTTCCCTTTTCCCCCAAGGACTAGACATGGGCTACAATATTGGTATTATTTTGCATTTTATTAATATCATTTTGTACTACATCTTCTGAAAACATTATGCTCTGTGAGTTAAAAGCCTTCATTAAAGTTAAAAAAAAATATTAAAGATGGTGTAGATTTAGGTGACCATTGCTAGAAAGAACGTGGCTAATGATCTATAGAACTGGAGAATTGCAGCAGCACAGCTTAGGCTGTACATCTTTAGCTCATCAAGAAAATGCATGTCCTTCCTAAAGTGACAATAATAGCAGGGACCAAAGGAGCATGCTGCTGTTGTTGCTTCGCTGCCCGCTGTTCCCATTCTTGGCAAGCAGCTATTCTTTTGGCAAGCACAGGAGCTAGATATGCAAAAGCAATTCTAGTCTCCAAACACTTTTCTAAAAACTAAATTTGCAAAGCATTTTTGATTAGACATTGTTTCCCCATCATTCGGTGCACCTCCTTAACCATTTCCTGAAGCAATGGAGAGTCAAGGTCAAATCAAGGCTTTCAAAACTTAAATGTTCGAGTTTACAGTGTCTTGGTCAGGTTTGGTATCCCAAAACTCAGAACAAACGCCAAGGTCCCTGTCATGGCTCATGATTCTTTCTATAACAGCCGCTTTTCAAGTCAGGAGGAGCCATTCGCTACTCTGATGCCACCAGGTCTCAAAGTGAGAAGACTAAGGCAAGGGTTCCAGGCAGGCAAGGTTACCGAAATGTTTGACAGTAGGAACAGGGTAAGAGTACAGCGATACCGCAGTGTTCAAGGAATAAAGAATCAGATTTTGAATCTAGAATAGACCTACTTTACTTAAGGGAAAATGGATGAGGCACCTTTAAATATTTGAAATTCACACCAATCGATATGTTGTCCAAATCGGGCACCAAACAAAATGACACTCTTACTCCTAAGGAGGATGCTGTGGGTGCCTCCAGTGCTGTAGTAGAACATCAGGTACCATTAGTCTTTAAAGGGCCTCTCCAGCTCAAACCTGCCGAGGAAAACATTTTTTTTTTTTTTTTTTTTTTAAAAAAAACTTGCTTGGATTTTGACAAGTCCTTAAAGTTGAGATTAGATTTTCAAATTTCAAAACAATAAAATACTACAGGAACAGATTTGGAAAAACAACTTCATATAAAAAATGCAAATGGTATATTAACAATTCCACCTCATTTCTAATTTTTCCAAAGTAGATGTATATTCTCCCCTTGTATTAATGGATTTACATAGTCTTTAATATAATGAGCTAGTAAAGGTAACTGGCACAACATAAACCTAAAAACAGCTTTCTTATATTTGTATAATCAGTATTGAAGTTAAAATAAACACAGATTATTTTGAAATGCCAGTGGTACTCCAGTAACACTTTACCAAACAATTTAATTTAAAAAAGTGTCTGGTTTTAAAATACAGTTCACTATTTTCAGCACTCACCATTAGTGATGGTCGAATCTCTTGGCGTTTTGCTTTGCGAAAAATTTGAGAAATTCACAAAATGGCTAAAAATTTTCCAAACTGGTTTGACACGAACTTCAATTTTGTAGTGCGTCAAAAAGTTTTTGACGTGCGACATAATTTTTTCAACACTGCTTTTAAGTGAAATTAAATTTTAAGTCTATGGGTGTTTTTTATCTGGCACATTTTCTGGGGTTTGGGGTTACCAATAAAACATTTTTCCTTACTTTCAAGCTTTGTTGACTGTGTTAAGTGAATCTTCCAACTCCATGTTTCGCTTTGCATTGCATTGCATTGCATTGAATTGGAGACAATTGAGAGACCAATTAACATGCATGTGTCTTTCAGTATACTGCTACACAAATGCCCTACATTGTTAGAAAACCTCCTATCTGCTAGGCTACAAGTGTTTTTTCAAAATAAAAAAGGCTCCCATTTTGCCAGTTTCTTAAAAACTTGATTTTTTTTCATTACCTCTGCTCAATTGGTAATGGTATCTACTACTACTCTATATTACTGTATAACCAAAAAGTACCATCTGTAGTTTATATATAGGATACTAGGAACTCCCCCACCTTTCCCTTATACTGTGGAACAAGCAAAGTGGCCACCCAGTAATCATCCTGGTCTCTGATGGAGCGGATCCGGGGATCACTCCAGAGGCAAGCCTGCATATGGGCAGCCACGTAAAAGAGGCGCCCCAACCAACGTCTTCTTGGTCTTCTTGAGTGCCCTCCAGATGCAGCAGGTTATCTAGCTCATCTTCTTTGAGGGTGTTCTTAATACTGGTGAATTTAATTGAAGGGGTAAAAACTGATTCTGCTCCATTTTGTATTTATCTTTCCACCATTGTGCTTTGTGTTCTCCCTCTGTGTGGTTCCGTATTCATGATCCCTAAAATAAATGTCACAGAACTCTTTCTATTGTAAAAACCCTTTCAAAAATTATTTTATTGCTTTGTATTATGATTAAAGCATTTTTATAAAAAGTAGGGGGGAAAAACTAGTAGTTCAATGTTTCCTTTTTCTTTAAATCTGTAATTAGTTGGGTGCCATCCTTTATAATTAAGTGTCATAGGTTACTGTAAATTGTATAGTAGATACTATATATAGTATTGGCAGGACTATATAAAGTATTGACATCACCAATTCATTGACTGGTGCAAGCGCCAATTTGCTCGGGAACCAGACCATCGCTAGCGCTGTTTCGGACCCTGTGTGTGGTGTGTTTTTCTAAGTAAAATATATAGAGATTTTAGTTATGTTTTTGTTCCAAGAGCTCCACACTTTTTTCAGTAGCTGGAGCTCTTTCCACACCTCAGTAAAATGGGCTCTTGGCTTGGTTCCTCCTGGCTGGCTTCTGGTCTAGCCTGGCTTTCTGGCTCCTGGCTGGATTTAGGCTGCCTCTGGCGAAAATAATATAGAGATTTTAGTTATGTATTTGTTGTTCCTTTCATTTCATTGTTTTCCCTTTTTTGCAGGGTTTTAGCTCATTAACATTTCAAGAGAACGATGGGCAAACTGTTTAAACTGTTAGTACATTACTACTTAAATAAGAATATCTTGTAAACTGTGCAACCAACAGGTCCAGCAGCAGAAGTTTGAAAAACAGGATCTGTGTCCTCCTGCTTCCTTGGACATTTGGAGAACCGTGGAACAGGCACACGTCTTCCAGCAAGTTAAGCAGCATCCCAAAAAGGCAACTCTCCAGCTGCTTAATATATAACTTCTAAAGATCATGTTTTCAAGCCAAAAATATGTAATTACACTAGTGTCATGTGCAAGCAACCATTCGCGGAAGTGTACTTGCGATCCGTAGTGAATTGGCATACCTGTAGCGCATTTGTACCTGGCGAAGTTGTGCAAGGTATGGCGAAGCGGTCGCTGGCGACAATTCTCCCTTTACTGAATCTGCCCCTATGTACAAAATATGGTCCATATATAAGTTGGCAAATGTAAGGGTGTGACATCAATTTGACCATCGTGGATTCCAAGACCTGGCGGCAGTGTTGGCAGTCCAGCTGAGGGTCACTGGCCTTCTGGTGCTCCTCCTTCACCCCCTGATGCTGATCAACAGCAGAGGGAAAGAGGGCTTGTAAGGGGACAAGTTCCTGTCATGGGGGACAAGAGAAAGCTTCTTTAGCTTCAGTCTGTGTGTCCCTGTCACATTCCAACCCATAGTGGCCTCTTTGCATATTTTCTCCTGGCCACAAACTTTGCCCTACTCTTGCTTTAAGACTTATTTTGTCTGCTACCCAGCAATGGGATTGACAACATGTCCTATTGTTTTTACCAAGCGTCATTCTCGTCACTGAGGGGTACCATTATGACATCTATTGGCGCTCTTTCCAAAAACATCTGGAAAATGTTTACGTGGTTTGCAGCAAACAACCAAACTTTTGTCATAAATACATATTGTCTTTTTATTGTTATGTTAAAATGTGTGACATTTTGAAAAAGGGTTAAGGGTCTTTTAAAATAGGTGGCCTTTTTGGGCCTCAGAACCCCTTGATGCTAGAAATTAACTATGTGATTTGTTAAACTTACAACTAAAGTATGCATTGATGAGCCTATCAAGCACTCTTCTTCCCTGTGGTTGGTTATTCCTTCCGTTTCCCAACATACCCCTCAATCTCAGGTTCCAGATCATGATTAATGTCTGCTTAGAGCCCATGCTACACAGCCACATTGTGCAACATGGCACTGACAACTGACAATGACAATGTCTGAAACCTTCCTGGGGGAATAAAACTGAGCACCCCAGTGACTAAGAGGCATCAGAAGCACAATTTGAACACCACAAAGAGGCGCTCGATAATATTCTGCGACTTCAGATGGGCTGATTGTACTACGTTGGGCAGCTGTTTGCGAAACCTCACAAGGGTCATCAACCAAGGCAGAACCCCATATTCGGCATCTCCTAGAAAGTTGAATTAAAAACATATTTAGTTGTCATTGATACACTATGTGAACTAAGCAAAGAAAACTGATTTTAATTTGTTACTTCAATATATTTCTTTTTTTTGTTTGTTTGTGGGAAAGTTAAAATTCAATAAAAAAGTAACTTGGAAAAAGAAACACATTTAGTAATTAGGTGTAAAGGTTTCCTGTATGCTAAAGTACTTGACAGCATTCATGAATATGACTTCTGGGAGGTAGTACTCTTTTATTGTTAAGTGCTGCTTCCAGTTGACCATTAGAATGCTGTAGTTATGTCCACTGAGTGATACTAACAGCACTCAGACCAAATGTTGTTTTACTTTAATTCACAAACCAGTGTGTTTAAGGCATTTAATTAATCAACATGTTTTGCGGGAGACATGCCCCCTCCCTGCCTTATTAGTTAATTGATAAATGCATGTGCAAACTTGTGTCTCCCCTTAACACACATCAAACCTCTAAAGTCAGGTGGCATTAATTATAATCCCTGCCAAAGTCAGTTATTGAAGTAAACTACAAGTCCCAAGATGTATAGCGCATTATCTTTAAAGGAATATTTGAAATGGCTTTCTAGAAATGGGAACTCATGATGTGCATGAGGAGATCACACACCACCTGCACATTGATGGAATGGGAGCCCTTACGATTATGGAATTGCTCCTGTTGATGGCGAGCTGGTGTGAGCGGAACAGGAGTGCAATCAATGACTCCTAGGCAATTTGGAAATTGTAATCAGTAATAGTAAAATAATTTCTAAAAAAAAAAACAACCAAATGGTAAGCTTACACTTTGGCATTAGGCATATCATAAAACAAGAAAGAGTACAGTAGAGACCTGGTTGAATAAATGTATATCAAAAGCAACCATTGCTTGCACTTTAATAGTTTGTGTCTACTGCACTGTAACTGAGCTGAACACACAATAACAATGAATAGATAGACAGGTAAATTTAAAAAATATATAAAACAAGTTATCAATTGAATGTTTTTTTTTCGTGCTTTCCCAACTCCTTGATCAGGCTTGTGAAATTCATTTTCTGTAGGACATCACTTTCAATTGACGTCAGTGAAAGGTGATTCAGCCTACTCTGTTCCATTGTTGACCTTAGCTTGTTTGTGACAGTTTTGAGAATGAGCGTTCACCACTTGCATTTGTTACAGGTAATGTCATGAAGAGCCGAAGAGCAATATTAACATTCGGAAAAACAGACAGCAATTTCTTCTGCCTTATTAACTGTAGTAGGCCCCTTGCTGCTGTTGTTTGACATATTTCATTGGCAAAATCATCTTCCAAATCATCTGTATATTTTTTTTGAAGATTAGTAGTTAGTATATGAAGATCATCAGAAGAAACGTTGTTCAAGAATCCAAATGTGTGATGTATACCACTGTAGGACTGGTACCTTCAGTCCATTTCGGCAACAAGTCGATCAATTACAGCTAAGAAAACACCTGTTCTGAACCTCTCTTGGCCTGTCTGTATGCACTCTGTCTCTGCTGCTTCATCTGATTATCTACTTTATACTGTTGGGAAACTGAAGAAATTTCTTTTGCTTCTTTCTCAAAGTTGTCAAAATTCTTCACGTAAACCAGCCACATAACCCTTCAATGACCTGACCAAATCAGTTGCATTGCATAAATCCAAGTCAACTGCCTGCAGAGCAGTATTTGTTTTGTGAAATCAGCTCAATATGTTGTTCCACATAACACAAGGAAATGCATTTTCCAGTTTTTCTATTTTTTTACAGAGTGACTTAGCCTCATCACAAGTTGGTAGATTCTGGTTAAGGTCATCTGCTATGTTGTTCAATGATTCATGAATGTTGGTATAATTCATGGTTAGTGCTTTGGTGGCTTGTGCATGTGCTGACCATCTGGTGTCGCAAAGGGTTTTTAATGTCTCTATTCTGTTGTTGATATTTGGCTGTAATCCTGCTGTAATTATATGCCAACGGGCTCAAGACTTTGATGAAAAATTAAAAAGAGTTTGAACAAAATTAAAAAAACTCCTCTGTCTCGAAGCAACAGTTCACACAATTTGCCCCAACTAAATTTAGGGTATGTGCAGCACATGGTACCCATTCAACTAAAGGATTATGCTCTTTGATACATGCCTGCAGACCTTTATAAGCACCTGACATATTGGCTGCGTTGTCATAACCACGGCAATTTCTAATATCAATTCCCATGTCATCTAGCGTTGTAAGTACTGAATGGAAAAGTGACTCTTCTGTGTGACTTAAAACTGGAAGAAATTTAAGAAAACGTTCTTCAATGCATCCATCCAGTGATACATATCTTACTATGAATGTTAGTTGGTCTGTATGTGCCACATGAAGGGTTGAATTGACAATAATTGAAAAGTACTTTGCAATTTTTATTTTATTGATAATATTGCCAACTTCGTGTTCTCCCATCAGTTCAATAAATTCTAAACATGTGGTTGATGAACGGTATGAGGGCTTTCCCTTGCCAGCATTCCCAAATTTTTCTATCCCTTAAGGAAGGGATGAAACTCGCTGATTAATCAAGGACACCCATAAAGTTCCCGTTATCAGGATGCCCAAACATTTCACTGTGTCCCCTAAAAGGTAATCCTGGCTCTGCCAAAAATGTAACTACGACCACCACCCTTTTTAAAACATTTGTCCAATATTCATATTCACTCTCAAACTTTTTTTTAGTTCTGAATCTATTTGACTGCCAGTGCCACTCTTGGCAGATCGAGCAACATAAGAAAGTAACGACTTTCTGTGGTTCTCTGAACCTTCATGTTCAGCCAAGCGAACAGATACATTCTTCCAATCACTGTAACCTGTTGTCAAAGAGGAATGGCTCTCTATCACCAAACAATTTACAAGCAAAACAGTAAATGTTACCTGTTGAAGGGAAATATAACAGCCAATCTCTATAAACACATTCCCCATTTGCTAGTTTTCGTTTGAAAACTGTTTTAGAGAAATACCTCTTTTGATGTTTTTGAAATCTTTCTGATGCTGCAAAATCTGCATCTTTATTTTGACAAAACTCTGGGCCCATTTTGGTCCAGTATGCCCTCAATTGTTCATCGACTTTACCCCAGCATGCAGGGTCTGAGCTGTAGGAATTTGATCCTGTTGCTTCCACTCTCAGATTTGGTTTGACAGACACAACAGTCACTGCCACCAGTGTGTGTGCGCGTCACTGGGTGGCGCGGCTGGCGCCAGTGCACACTCACCAGTTCCAACTCAGCCGGGCAGCAGAGGAGAGCGTCAGCGCATCTGCGCGCAAACTGACACACACAGGCACACGCACACCTGCTGCGCCCGCCTTCAGTGCCTGTGTGTCCTCTCCCTAGGCCACTGAGGCCAGGCAGCAAGCGGCATAGGCCCCCCAGACTGGACCGGACGGACGGTAAATTAAAAAAAAAAATTTAAGTAAACTTTCATGGGCCCCTGCCACTAATGGGCCCCTAGGCTATAGCCTAGGCGTTAATCCCCCCTGAGAACAAGTTATATATAGGTCCAGCTTTTTAATTTTTTGAATAATCACATTTGGGATGCCTCAATTTCCCGATCCATTTTGGCCCAACACCATGTCCAGCCTTAAGCTACGTATGACGCTGTCCCTACTCTCCTCTGGAGAGGCGCTGCAAGTTTGATTGACTCGGCATGGGCAGGCAGCCTGCCCTCTCACTACGTGCTGCTCTTATCTAGTCACGTGATCATCAATTGTAAAATAAGCCTTGCTGATTACTCCTCGCAATATCTTTAGCAGTTGTTAGAAGCAGGAGCTGGAGGACCCCAACATGTTAATTTTATCACACTGAAGGAATTCAGGGCACAGACATAAAAGGAAGAAACTACAAACAGAGCATCACTGCCTCAGTAGGTTTATCAGCATAGAGGATGAGGGGAGGGAGGGGGCAGTGGTGTAAAATAAGGAGCTCAATTTGACAGCACTACAGAGCAGTAAGCAGCAGAAAGACCATAAGTAAAAAGCTCTGCTCTTTATGGGAATGGAAGTCAATTAAATACTCAAAGACCAGTAGATACCAACTCAATATTTAAAAAGTAGTCCTTTATAAAAAGGAGCATAGGAGATTAGTTAATTCAGCCCCCTCGGGCTTGTTGTGTCCAAGCAGTGAATCTACCTTAATTCTGACTTTAGTAATATCTCTATCACTTCCCCTCGGGGGGACTTGTACAAAATTGATGACCATGCATCTTAAGCATGCAAGGGAGTGTTTCAGTTCAACAAAATGTTTAGCCACTGGCATGTCACCTTTTCCTGTGGCCAACACTGCATGGATGGCTGACCAATGGTTTGCCATCATATCTCGAAAGGTGGTCACCAACTTTCCCACATAGACAAGCCCGCAAGGACATTTAATGATATCAATGACCAATTTAGACATGCATGTTACCCTGTGTTTTATCAGTATTGCTTTGACTAGTTGATCTCTCAGGTTCCTACCCCTCTTATATGCAATCCTTGGTGGTTCCTTAAAGCATGGAGGTAGCGTTTTATCCTTTTGGAGAATTGACTGATGATTATCTATAACGTTCATTAAATTGCGGGAACATGGAGTAAATGTAGCTAAAAAAGTTCACATAATCTGTTGTGTTGTAGCACCTTATCCTGGAACATTTGGAGCACTCTATTCCTGCTGGATAAAAGTTTATCATCTGCGAGTATGGTATACACTGTGGCAAATGTGGAGGATGACATGAACAGAACTGTAAAAGAGTATTTTTTTTTTTTTATGGTTTGTTGTGGTTGCAATTTCTGTTAGTTAGTGTGTTCTCTTCATCCAAAAAGGATAGACTTGTTGGACTGCAATTAACGGTAAACTTGATGGTAGAAGGCAATGCATTGAGGTTATCTACCATATAATAGAACTCACCTTGTGTGCCAGTCCATAACAGAAACAGGTCATCAATATATCGCCACAACCTAAAAACATACTGTCGAACTCTTTAAATATGTGTTGTTAGCATAAACTGCCATAAGCTGCCATCAACAGGTTTGCAAAGGCTGGGGCAACAATAGAGCCCATACTTGTGACAAAATCTTTATGAATTCTCGGTAGCGTATATAGGATTGGACATATTGGGTATTTTTTTGACTAGAATGCAAATGTCGATTCAGAAATTATTCCACTGGTTTTCGCTTGTTCTAAGGTACAGTCAACCTTTTGTTTATAGTATTGTGTTGAATTCTTACTCAATTTCTCTTACACCATAGTGTTGCTTAATTGACGTAGTTATTTAAAAGTACTACAGCCCCTCCTTTATCCGTTGGTTGGATTGTTGCCATTTCCTCCTGTGAAAGGTTATTCCTGTGTCTTAGATTCTGATTTTGTTGATTCATCAATTAAGAGTCGGGTAAATGCCGTAATTGACTTTAGGGTTTGAATTAGCTTTTTGGTGTAACACCGGAAACTCTTATTCCTAAAAATGTTCTTTCAACTTCATGTTCCGTTAAAATCTATGTATATCCACCATCCAATGTATATCCACCATCAAATTGAGTGGCTTCGATTTAGTGGTGGGTATAACTGTGTCATGTAAACAAAACTTTCTTTTCAATTTGATTAAGGTTATACATACTCATTCACCATTACCTTCTCCTGGAGCAGACTATTCCTCTTGTGCCTCCAACTGCCCCATCTCTTGTGTGGTCTCCCCTGGTTCTTGAAATTATTGACCTGACATACAGTATTAGGGGGGTCTATAAATTGACCTAGCCAAATTAAACCACCTTTTGTTTCCGTTTGTTTTTGAAGAGCAGATGTTAATCCGAAGTCTTCTCCTACCAATCGTATTCCTTTGCATTACCCCCAGTTTAATTTTTGGTAGGTGAAACAACTTTGCTTAATCTTCAAGGAGAATGAAAAACATTGTGTAGTCCTTACATAGCCCTACTCAGCTGCTAACTTTATTTTTTAAAATTGTGTATATTTTTTTTAAAATGGACTTCTTCAGTTGCATCGATTTGAAGAAAATGCCACCATCTTAGTTAGGATACTTCAGCCATTACTGATCACTTTGCATGCAGCAAATTCCTTCCCCCTGGCCCCAGGCATGCATCCTCATTAACTTGTCATTATCTAGAGGAAGAATATGGAGACTAAATGGTAGTCTGCGCATCCGGTTGGGTCTGGGTCTACCTTGTTCCCCTCCCATCAACCACCCATATTCACATCTATTCTGATAATCTGCATTAACCATTGGTACTTTATTGCGTTTGAACTTATGTATGTCCATACCACATTTAAATTTTTGCCCACTTCATCAATCACAAGTAACATTAGATCGAAAGAACACTTGTTTAGTATTTCACACAATTTTTTTTTATTTTTTTTTACAAAATTCAACATTATTGCATCCAATTGTGGGTATATTCCTTACCCTGAAACCAAGTGGAATATGATGGCGTTTATAAAAATCAGACAGGTAAATACCGTGCAGTTTAAAATAAATCTATTTTTCTTTGTCATAGCAACTGATGATAGGTATCATTCAACAAGGCCACAGGAGATACATCTTCAGCAGTCTCCGTGAACAGAATATTAGCTGCCCCCACATCTGAAAGTTGTACGCCGGTCAAAGGTATGTCTATAACATTTGTCCCAGTTGTTCCCATCATACCTAGTCGTGCCTCAAGCACAGCATAAAGAAAAATAAAGTTATCAAAAAAACATGGGTGCCCCAGCAATATTTACCAAATATAGTCCTCAGTAATGCTGGCTCACGAAAAAGCAGTTCACAACCCTGGGTGCAAAATCCACCACATAGGCCACTAAATGGCCAATCACTGCCCTTATTTGGCACCCCAGGAACATTTTTCATGCTAGCATTTCTCACCAACTCCTTTTACTTCTGAATGTTGCTCACAGGTTCAAAACGTTGGGGATCCCTGGGTTAGAGTGAGGGAAAAAACACCAAGTCCAACACATATGCTGATCATAACACTGAGGGTCAGTGTGTCTTATTTAAAAATCCACACTGTTTCTTTCTTTAATAACATCAAGGCCCTGTTTTCCCCTCTCCGTGGATCTGGTACATGGTCAATCACCATATGTTGAAATTGTGGTAAAGTGTGTATAAGTTTTACCAAATGTTTGGGCACCGGTTGGTTAGCCTTCCCTGTCGTTAATGCAGTCCTAATGGTGCATCTATGATTGTTCATGTGTTCCCTGTAAGTCGTACAGGATTTTCCTACATAGTATAGGCCGCATGGACACCAGGCCATATATACTACATGGTCCGTAGTACAGGTCACTCTATGGTCAATTGTGTATTTGTGGCCTGTTCTCGGGCGTGTAAAAAAAAAAAACTCCCCTGCTGCAAGTCACTGCAGGTAAGGCAACCCATGATTTGAAACAACCTTTCTTTAGTGGCCTGTCCAGCCAAGTTGTACTTCTTTTGGGATCATCATACACATCTTTAATCATAAGAAGGTTGCCCAGATTACACCCTCTTCAGTATGCTATAAGTGGTCTCTTTTTGTCTACAAATGGTAATTGGGGGTCAGAATTGATGATTACCCATCTGTTGGTTATCGCTTCTTGAATCCGCACTCTACCATTAGCAGGGATGGGCGAATTTGACCCGTTTCGCTTCGCCAAAAATTCGCCGCCGGCGAAATGTCGCAGACGCCCATTAAAGTCTATGGGCGTCAAAAAAATTTTGTCGCGCGGCGAAATTATTTTGTCGCGCGTCTCTTTTTTTTTGACGCACGTCTCCATACAAGTCTATGGGCGTCATTTTTTCGCCGAAACGAGGCGAAAAAATTCGCCCATCCCTAACCATTAGTCCAATCTGTTGTAAAGATTAAGTCTGGTTCAGGACGTATGGACCACTCAGGTTGTTGTAACAAATCGTTCTGGCTGAATCTTTTGGCTCTCTCTAATTGTTCATTACTCAATCGCATAAAGTACCCCTTTGAGACAAACTGTTCTGCCAACTGGGATAACTCCGCTGTATCCTGTTCTGTATTGTTCCTAATTACTCTCAAGAATTGAGAGTACAGGACCCCTCTGGAAATATGGGAAAGGTGGTGAGAATGTATGTGTATCAGACTGTTCCTATCAGTTGGTTTCTTGTAGAGTGTGGTTCCCACTCCCTGTCCTTGTTTGTAAATAGTCGCATCCAAATTTTCTATGCACTGCTTATCATATGTCATGGTCAGTTTTATAGGGGAATCTAGTCTTTTTAGGAACTGGTTAAAAGTCAGCAGTTCGGTCTCAGTGCCCTTCCATAAAAGTAATAGGTCATCTATGTAGCGTTTATATAAGTGTGTATTGTCACCCCCCAATGGTAAAAGCCATTGTTTCTCATGCTGTTCCATGAACATGTTTGCGAAGGAAGGGGCGACATTTGATCCCATTGCAGTCCTGGCTATCTGTAGGTAAAACCCATCTTTGAACATAAAATAATTGTAGGATTGGGTCAAATCTAGCAATGCCACCAGAAATTCTATCGTTGGTAACCCCTTGTCTCATTAGTTCCTCTTTTATGCGTCCACCGCCAAAGCATGGGGGATGATCGTGTATAGACTGGACACATCCATAGTCACCAGGAAACAGTCCTGTGGAATTTTGAGGTTTGTCAAGTGTCAATAAGTTTTTGGTATCTTTAACATGAGGTCATGTTTTGTACAATTGGTTGTAGATAGTAGTCTATATACTTAGCTACAGGTTGTATATTGCCAAGATGATAGGTCGGCCAGGAGGTTCTGTCAAAGATTTGTGTATTTTTGGCAAGGTATTTATGAATGGTATTTTAGGAAAGTCTGTCATCAGAAATTGTCCTGTGGCCACATTTAGTGATGGGCGAATCTGTGGCATTTCACTTCTGAAAAATTTGTGAAACGTTCTTGACGCACACCACGATTTTGTTGCACGTAAAATAATTTTGCTGCAAACGCGCATCTATGTTTTGACACGCGACATCTTTTTTTGACGCACAATGCATTTGATGACACCCATCTTCTATGGGTGTTTTGTTTGTGTCACCTTTTTTCAGCTTTGGGGCTACTAATAAAACATTTTCCCTTACTTTCAAGCTTTGTGTCAAAATGTGCTGAATTGCATTAGAGACCAATTCACATTCATGTTTCGCTTTGTATACTGCTACACACATGCCCTACATTATATTTTGAATAGAAAAAAAGGGGCTCCCATTTTTCCAGTTTCTTAAAAAGTCTGTGATTTTTTTACATTACCTCTGGTCGACTGGTAATGGTATCTACTACTACTCTATATTGCTGTTTAACCATAAAGTACCAGCTATAGTTTATATATTACTAATAGTTTACTAAAACAGGCACAGCTAATAATAAATCTGAACACATAATATCTGGGTGCTTTGTATCCCACATTAAAATGAATAAACCATATATTTATGTGTGCGCTTCCTACATTGAATAATGTCCCACCAGCAGAAACCTTCCCTCCAGAATAAATCACTTGTAACTTAGAATGTCCGTAGGGAAAGACTCAGCGAAAGAAGTATAGAGGACAGGTGCGTGCTGAGAAAGATTGGTAAGCTGTAATCCGTCCTTTTAGGCACACTGAAACCCCCTTCGTGCTTCCCCTCTGACGAGGATATAGGAGAAGTGAGAAAAAAACACAAATGTGCACTTCTATATAAAGTTAACACCCGGCCCCTGATGGATCTCTACTTACAGGATCGCCGGAGTTTACTCGAGCGTTGTTAAGTCTGCTCAGATCCCACTGCATTCCAGTTGCTCGCAATAGGGTTTAGCTTGTATAACACTGTCGGCTTCCTCCTGTTCCGCTGTCCTGGCACCTTCCCGTTCGCTTCTTACCGGCTCCTGCTCACACTCCCTCTTCTGCAGCCGGAGCTAGTACTGGGGAGGCTGGCGTTATGGACTGGGAAATCAGTCGGACAGACAGAGCGAAAGCTCAATGGTGGGAATTTTTATTCAATAAAAATCAATAGTAAAACTTACATTTAAGAACTCGATCCACGGCCTAATGCGTTTCATGATTACAATCACTTCATCAGAGGCAATAAAATGTAATTTCCGGTCTGGTTAGATTTATAATTAGCATCATTAATTCATTATTGTTTCCAATAAAAGACTCTTGGGTTAAATGTATTCAAACACCAGCCCACAAAGCAATAGTTTTTCAGCAGGATGAAGTGAGCCTATATTGCTTTTTCCCTTCATCATTTCACCTTCGGCTTATAGGTGCATGTAAATCAATTAATTTGTAATGTTATTAGATCTTGTATGAATAGATTTCGATAAAATTTAAACTAATAAATGAAATATTTGTATAAATATTTTAAATGGATTGATGTAAATAAATTAATTATGCTTTTAAATATAAAATTGTACTTTGCTTTCCATCAATAGAAAAATTTAAAAAATATATAAATGAATTTTATAAGTTACAAGAAAAAAAAAAGGAAGAAAAGAGGTGAAAAAAATTCCTTTGATATATTGGTAGAAAATAGATTAATTATCAGTGTATATACATACCAATACATTAATGTGGATACATAAGTAGAATAAATTGGCGATCTTGTTAGGTTTTTTTAAAAAACACTAAATAAAACAATTAATATCTAGATCAATATTCAAACCACAATGTTGTAATGTTTTTAATGTAATAATCCGAGTTTCTTCTTGAGAAATGATCTGAACATTATCACCATCTCTCCAATTTCTTATTTTATTTAAAATTCCAATTATTTTTAATCCACTGGGATCGCTATTATGACATTGGAGGAAATGTTCAGAGACACTGTGTTCTCAAACCTTTTTTGATATTTCTAATATGTTCTAATCTTAGTTTTAGTTTTCTGATTGTTCTGCCAACATATTGTTTCTTAGACAGGCATTCTAACAAATACATCACATTTGCTGTTTCGCATGTTATTAGCTGGTTAATCTTAAATTGTTCATTCGTTTGATTTGATTTAAAATTATATATTTGTCAGAATTTTCTATTGTTTTACAAGCAATACATTGTGTACACCTGAAAAAACCTTTGCTACTACCTAACCAACTTGGTTTATTTTTCTCTATTAGCTCGGTGCTAAGGATTGTCTAAATGTATTAGGACGAGTAAAGATAATCGAAGGATGATCCCCTATTAAGCCCTGAAGTTCCTTATCCATTTTTAGTATATGCCAATGTTTCTTTAATATGTTATTTAACTTATAACCCCCTTTACTGAATTTAGTGATAAAAGGAACAGATTGTAATTCTTTTCTTTTCACTTTAGTTACTAATAGCTCTTTCCTATCTATTTTGTCTACCTCGTTTCTTGAATCCTGTAGTAATTATCTATTGTATCCTTTTTCTTTACATAATTATCTATTGTATCCTTTTTCTTTACATAATTTCACAATTGAGCTGGTAATCATTTAGATTTGAGCAATTTCTCTTAATCCTTCCAAACTGACATTTGGGTATATTGTTTAGCCAATTTTCTATGATGGCTGCTAGTATAAGGTATATATCCATTACAGTCAGTTTTTTTCTTACACCACCTTCTGGTGTGGTGTATATATTAAGATCTAGAAAGTTAAGACTGTAATGGATATATACCTTATAGGACTGTAATGGATATGTACCTTATACCACGTCTGTTCAAGAAAAAAACTATATATATTTGTATATATATATATATATATATATATTTGTAATTTACTATATGCAAATTAATTAAATGTTACAGAACTATTCATGGGCAAACGCTGTGCTGTGCCTTTTATTACATCTGTTGGTATGTGTTTAGTAATCATTGGAGTAACTACAGAAGAAGCAGACCATGCGGCTGCAGGGGTGCCCAGGAGGTATACTAAAAGGGCCCCTAAATTAAAAGTAATCATCAAAAATTATCATTACTCTTGTGTACCCGAGTGCATTAGCTGGCTATTAGTATCTAGTTGGGTCTTAATCATAATTCATTACCCTGTGTAATCTTGCGGGATCCACAGCAGACTCTTCTTTTTAAGGAAGTTTGTTTACACACAGGGGTGACTGTTTCAGCATATAGAACAAAAAATCATAAAAATGTCCTGCCCGCTGGGCACTAGTCGCCTCTTCTTTGTGGCTACTAATCTCCCCGAACTGCCTCCCACCGGCTAGAATCTAAATCACTGCGGGAAGGTACTCGGAGCGATTTGTTTTCTGAAGTAGCCTGAAGTTTCCTTACAAAGCAACTTCAGGCAACTTTGGAAAATGAATCGCTCTTTGTCACTGGGCAAATAATCTCCCCCAATCTGCCGTTAACAATTTTTTAATGTGCTAAATTCATAATGTCTTTTTTAAGATAAATATAAAACAAGTTGAAAATGATAAAACAATGTTTTTTTTGTCAGTTTATTTATTTATATGTCTCATTAGCAATATCGATGAATTACCCTCATCACCAACTCACTGTATCTTCTTAGATCATTAGAGCCCTATATAGATGTATTCAATATAAACTCATATATGTAAATTGGCCTTATAGAATAGTGAACACTTTAGTAAAGACACTAATATTTTTATCAACAAAATATTTATTTAAAAGAAAAATCTGTAGCAAAATGTTAACATTTTTTTTCAGTATTGTATTAGCAAGTCAAATGACACCTTATAATGAACACATGAACATTTTAAACTTATTTTTACATTATTAAAAATGTACTATACATTTTAAATAGTACAGGTATGGGATCCATTTTTCTGGAAACCGTTATCCAGAATGCTTGAATTACGGAATGGCCATAGACTCTATTTTATCTAAATAATCCAAATTTTTAAAAATTATTTCCTTTTTCTCTGCAATAATATAACAGTACCTTGTGCTTGATCCCAACTCCTTGTGCTTGATCCCAACTAAGATATAATTAATCCTTATTGGAAGCAAAACAAGCCTAATATTTACAAGATTTTTTAGTAGACTTAAGGAATGAAGATCCAAATTACAGAAAGATCCATTATCCAGAATGCCCCAGGTCCCAAGCATTTTAGATAACTGGTCCCATACTTGTATTTTTTTTTAGTTCAGAAAGAATTGTAAACGTTCACTGCCAATTATTTTTTTAAAAAGCGTGACAAATGTCGCAATACTACTAGGCTCTTTCACAGTAGCTGTTATTGGGCATCTCATTTGAAGTAGAAGACCAATCATGATGTAACTGTCCAGTATAATCATGATGTAACTGTCCAGTTAACATTTTAACACTGTCATGTAGAATTTCAAATAGATGATCATCGACAACTTCAGCCACCCACTGTTTCTTCCGATTCGGAAAGACAATTTTTCGATGTTTTTCTCCAAACACTAAGGCCTGTTTTCTTTGTACAGTTCGATTGTGTGATAACACAGCAAGGATTGTCTGAGCTATCATAGAGTCCATTCTGAATGACAATCTTTTTGGTTTAAAGCGCAACACTTTGCTGCGGAAATTCTCCAAATCTACTGTCTGACAAAATTTCTCAGCATGTTGAAGATCCACTAAAAATCTCTTATCGTGTATTATTTCTGCCAGAACTGAATGTGCTGGGTGATTTGCAACAATCCAACGAGCATCCTTTTTTCCCTGTGGTGATAACCTTCGGTGCTGACAATTTTTGTAATATTTTAGTGAACCGAAACTATGTCTGTTGGCAATATGGAACAGGACAGATTTCCATTTGTCTAGCAAAATTTTCACATTTTGATTGCAGGTTTGTGAACTCCACCAGAGGTGATTAGTAATGGCACTAATCCAATTCAATATGTCTTTGCATTTTCTCTTTTTACTTGCCTCCAAAAGTTTTTCCTGCAGTCGTTTGCACAAATGCCACACATCGAATTGATGGTCAATCTTGTTGAATTTGGTTTTCATCAAAGACTTAATTTTTGGTTGTCCATCAGTAGCTACTATTACTACTTCAACTTTTTCTTTTTCAATTAGAGTAGTGAGGCTTTTTTCTAAAGCTTCAGCCTCCATTCCCGATGAAGTGTTTCCAAAGCCAAGTTGTTGGATGTCAAAGTGAACAATCTTTTTGGAAATGATGTCCATCATGGTGTATGTACAGATTTTAGCTGAATGACCCGGGCTATCAAATTGCCCATCACCAGCCAATACCATAGGTTTCAAAAACAACGTTTTCCTCAAGTCTTCCTTTTCTTTTTTCCATTGGTAATCAATGGCAGGAAACACGTAATTCTTTTGATATTTATAAAAGATACTGTGTGAAATAAAGGGAATGTTTAGTAGCTTGAATATATCACACATTTTTTGATATGTTGCTCCACAGAGAATGACTGAACCCGCTATTTCAAGATTTCCAATGGAAGTGTTTCCAAAGGTTGGTTGCGAGTTCCATACAAGAGATTCATGACCAGCTAAGCAACACAGTTTAACAGACACCATGCTCCCATCCACAATTTTTCTTATGTCATCTATGGGAGCTTGACATGGCGGCTCAATGTTGTGTTGACAACGCACGATATTTAATAAAGCATCAAGTTTCTCTTCGTAAATAATAAATTTTTTGGGTGATTTTTTAAATGTTGATGCAGATATGTTTTCCTCGTGATTTTGATAGGTGTCACTGTCACTAGTGTTTTCCCCAGAAGATGACAGTTCTTGGACATCAAAACTTGGATACTTCGGTTCTATAACTGCTGGAGATGATTGAGTAAAAGATTTGTTGAGATTTCTAAATGTTTTACTTCTTGAGGGAGTGCAAAACGATACGGGATACAAATGGTCTTTTCTAACTTGTGCCACTTCTTCTGCGACGTATTCATCATCTGTTTGAGTGCTTGTTTCCTTACTGAGAATTTTTTTAGTTTGGGTTGAACAATTTCTACTGTTTCTACATGTCATGCATGAAACATTGACCATATTAACGTGTGCTGTCTGACTTCCGACAGTAGCAAGGCGTGAAACAATTCTAACAATAGCAGATGATGTAGATGCCTGTTCATCTTCTACTCTTTTTCTTTTTGATGAAGGAATTAGTGTTGCAGAGGGAGTAACTGTAAGAAATGTGGTCACTGGAACATTGTAACTTTCAAAAACTGTAGGCACAGCATTAGGTTTTAAGCATTTCCGTGATCCTACTTGCATGTAACAATCTTGTGTGAAATGTTTTGAACACATGCGAAAATTTGAGGTTTTCAAGCCTTGATATATTCTTTGGCTAAGTGATTCAACATCCTCTGCGTGTTGCCCTGTTTGTAATAGCCAATTTCGAATCATTTCCATACTTTTGGGAAATGGATGGAGTACAATATCCGGAAATTTCAATTTTTGTCCAGTCCTGTAAGGACATCCATTTAGTATGCACTTTGGCATGATTATGCTTGTTAGCTTGAAAAAATAATAAAAAAATTTAATTATTATTAATTTCTTAAATGTATTTAGCCATGTAAATTCATAAAAACAAACATTTAAAAATTCTGGTTGTTTTTTAGCTTTTTTAATCTGCAGTTTGTATTTTCAGCAATCTGGTTGCTTTGGTCAAAATTACCCTAGCAACCATGCACTGATTCGAATAAGGGGCTGAAATATGAATAGGAGACCGGAAAAAAAAGGAGTAAAAAAAAAAATACACATGAATACATATATATGTAGCCTTACTTAGTATTTATTTTTGATGGGGTCAGTGGCCCCCATTTTAAAGCTGAAAAGAGTCAGAAAAAGCCAAATAATTATAAAAAATAAATAAATAAAGACCAATTAAAGGAAAATTATACCGCACAAACAATGTAGAGCTGTATAAAAATATATTGCATTAAACATCTCATATGTAAAACCCTGCTTCATGTAAATAAACCATTTTCATAATAATATACTTATTTAGTAGTATGTGCCATTGGGTAATCATAAATAGAAAACTGTCATTTTAAAAAATAAGGGCCGCCCCCTGGGATCGTATAATTCACAGTGCACACAAACAAACCAAACAAACTATACTTGTCAGGTCACATGAGCCAATTAACAGACAGAATTCTGTTTTTTGCTTCCTCACTTCTTCCTGTTACAGTAAAGGTGGCCATAGACGAAAAGATCCGCTCGTTTGGCGAAATCTAACAGGCATGGCTATATCGGGGGTAATCTGAAAGTTCGGCCCTATGGCCGAACGATCAGATTGCAAAGAGAGCGCAATGGGCTCTCCCGGGATCGGTCGGGACAAAATCAAACCTGTTCGATCGACCAAATGACCGATCTCCGCCGGATGAAAAATCGATTCGTATGATAGGATCTTTGCGTCTACGACCACCTTTCTGGTCAGGTGATCTCTGAGGCAACACACAGACCATAACAAAATGGTGGTTCAAGGCAAGAGATGTAAAAGGGCAATATTTACTTAAATATATATACCAGTTTGGTAAGATTCTTTAATATGCCACTTAATTTGATATAAACTATTCTGGAGGTATAGTTTTCCTTTAAATATTTGCTTAGAATTAGAATAAAAGTTAAGGTAAAGGTGAAGCACTACTTTAAATTAAAAAATATACAACGCAATTTGGATAGTGGGTAAATAAGCTGCGAGTTCACTGTATCTTTTGTTTATTTACATCAACATGACTGAATAGCCTTAGTAAACACATTCAGAACACAAAAGACACTTTTGGCTGGCATCACAAGACAATGGAGAACATTGAATAGATTGCAGCACACTAAACTTGAGTGAACTGACTATACAAGTCGAGTGTGAATGACACGTTTGTTAGTCTGTGTGCAGCAGTAGGAGATATATATATATATATATATATATATATATATATATATATATATATATATATATATAATGTCTGTATATACACAGATAGAGTTGGATGTATATATAAAGTGAGTCATGTGTATGTGATACATTAGTATCTATAATCTCTGGCATCGGCTAGAGCAACAAATATAAGGGAAAATTAATGTTTCATTGGTAGTTTGATTTTAGAAAATGTAAATATTATAATTACTTAAATATTTTAGCAATTGGCAGAAGGGGGTTGGTGAAATGTAAGGTGCAATATTAAAGCCTCTGATAACATTCTTATTATATATGAAATGCCTTACCGAATATCTGTAAAATTGGCCCTTTACGACGCTCAAAATGGTGTGCCCTTCCCAGCTCTCCTGATCACACACAGCTCTTCTGATCTCTCCTGCTCCCTCCCCTCTATGGGCTGGTGGGTGGGCGGACTATAGGGGGGTCAAGCAGGAAAACAAAATAGGCGTGAGGGAAGGACTTTTATAATTAGAAGCATGAGCAGAAGGCTCAGAAAGAGGGAAATACGACTCTTGTGTGCCCGAGGCAGAGGGGTGGGAACACAAAAGAATGTTCATGGTGTCACGTGACCAGGAACTCGGCTTGTGCAGACAGTACATTTGCATGTGAAAGAGAAGAGAGAGCCTGGATTCTGTTTATTAACCTTTTGTTGTCCTTTAAATGAGAAGTAAATTTGTGCTTCTGTACCAGCCCAAGGCAACCACTGCCCTTTAGCAGTAAAGATCTGTGTCTCCAAAGATGCCCCAGTAGCTCCCCATCTTCTTTTCTGCTGATTCACTGCACATGCTCTGTGCTGCTGTCACTTACTGAGCTTAGGGACCCACTCACAATATACAGTACACATAGAATAGAAATATAAGGCTGATTAGTAATTAATACAGATAATTACTACATGGCAGCACAGAAACCAGTGCAATTAGCATCAGAATTTAATAATCAGCAAACCTGTAGCATCAGCTTATATTACAGGGGAAGCTCATTTTCTGCTGGATAATTAGTGACGACCTCTAAGCTTAGCTTCTCTACAACCAATCAGAGCCCACTGAGCATGTGAGTGTCACAGACACTTTCCAAGATGGTGACCCCCTGTGACAAGTTTGAAGTCCTGGATCATTGCTGCTATTGAGAGGCTGGTACAATAAGTTCATTAAATAAAATATGGCATTTTTAGCCATATTCGTTTTTAGGGATTAGTTCTCCTGTAAGGCACTGAAATATGTAATGGTGAAGGCAGCGCTAAGAAGAAAAGTCTCATATTTGTTCTTCAATATTTGAACTAGTTTGCGCTTTAAATATTTGCCACTCGATCCAAGATGACTTGTAATCCGACCACGTTTTACAAGCCACAGAGCCTTGTAAAAAATGTTCATCAAATTGGAAATATCAAGTCCCAGAGGTGACTGTGCTTGTTTGTTCCTGTAGTTTATCATTATATTATATTTTTATTTTATATTATACTCAATACTAACCAATGTAATAAATTCAAGGAGATAAAATTGCCAAATTATTGGTCGCCTGTACCATTACCAGGTTGTCACAATTCATAACTATTTTCTTGTTTGCAAAAAAAAACTCAAGTGACGACATATTTTTGTGAGCCCTGTTTCAGTCCAACTGTCTGGACATGTTTCCACACACCACTGGTTCTGCCATTATTCTAGTAGCAAAGTTTAAATGATCCATGAGGCTCTGCAGCTGTTTCCATGATCCATGCGGCTTCTGCAGAAGTTTAATTTTTGATGCCGGGAGAGAATTTGACAACAACACTTGCAGTTTTTGGATTTTGTTAGGGGGTATTCTACACTCCATTAGAATTGAATCCAATTCTATACCCAAAAAAGTGATTACTGTTGATGGGTGAACTCCACTGTTAATGGAACTCCAAATTCTTGTGAACGTGTTAAGAAGCCTACTTCAGGTGTTTGTCCCATGTGGTCCCATAAATAAAAAATTATCAAGATAGTGACAGGACCACTCCAAAAAAAAAAAAAAAACCATGAAAGGGAACACCCCATCGGTGGACACCTATCAAAAGTCAAACATTAATTCAAAATTAAACCCCAGTAAATGGAGGCAAAAAGCTGATTGTATATCCTGCATATCACATTTTTACATTAATGCTCCTTTCCCACATGCCTAGAGCAGCTTTATAGCTTCATCCACAAAAATATATACTATGCACAGTGGCGTATCTAGAAGTCACAGGGCCCCCCTGCAAAAAAAAAAAAATATGGGCCCCCCCAATTTATCCTAGTCGATGCAACACAAAGGCCACAAAGCCCTGCTATAGCCACAAGCATATAATGCTTAGAAAGGAACACATCCATACAGGTTTAAATAGCAAAATATAATTTATTGAAAAATAAAGAGCAGATGATGGCATAGACAAACATCTGCAAAGTACAAATAAAGAATATTTTAGCACTCACTTTTTTGTCTTCAATGTTATTTGTGTTAATGACTAGTATATGTAATTGCCTTATAACAGATGTTATTGTACTATTTATGTAGGGAATTGAATTTTTTCATACTGTATTTTTTTTTTTTTTTTACTATTTTTGCATTTGACATTCACATATCCCACACCTTGTATATAACCCAAATGATCTGTACATTACTGCACAACTTCATGAACACATTTAGTAATACAAGTTTTTATCTATCCTACAGATTGTCACTATCACCGATAAAGCACTGTAGTAGCAGGATTAAATGTTGGCAATGCCCCCATTTAGGGCAATATCACAAGGTAGCAGCTGCTACCTGTAACATTGTTTAGTATGGCTTTGATTTTGTATGTTACAGTTAACATGCTTTCTCGCCTGTAATAAATAGCATCTACTAAACTCTGTGTGGCATAGAATTAATAGAATTGTCAAGTTTTGCCATAAAGCAGGGCAGGACTGCTGCTTACAATGGGGATCAGATAGGATCTGTGCAGCCACTGGGACAGAATGTTCTGTTATACAGATAGCTAGAATCTCAGCTGCCATAAAGCAGGACAGGACTGCTGCTTACAATGGGGATCAGATAGGATCTGTGCAGCCACTGGGACAGAATGTTCTGTTATACAGATAGCTAGAATCTCAGCTGCCATAAAGCAGGACAGGACTGCAGCTTACAATGGGGATCAGATAGGATCTGTGCAGCCACTGGGACAGAATGTTCTGTTATACAGATAGCTAGAATCTCAGCTGCCATAAAGCAAGGCAGAACTGCTGCTTACAATTTGTAAGTAGGGTTTCCATCTGGTTGGTATTTTACTGGCCTGGTTGGTAAAATTTATGGTTGATCTAAATGTTATTAATAGGGTATAAAGATAAATATATAGGAAGGTCAGTGATATGATCCCAATCTTATTAATAGGGTATAAAGATAAATATATAGGAAGCTCATTGATATGATCCCAATGTTATTAATAGGGAATAAAGATAAATATATAGGAAGGTCAGTGATATGATCCCAATGTTATTAATAGGTAATAAAAATAAATATATAGGAAGGTCAGTGATCCCAATGTTATTAATAGGGAATAAAGATAAATATATAGGAAGGTCAGTGATATGATCCCAATGTTATTAATAGGGAATAAAGATAAATATATAGGAAGGCCGGTATTTTTTCCAGGAAAGGTGGCACAGGCAAAACATATTTGTAGGTGCCCAGCGTTTGCTGTTGCTGGTGATTCTGATGCATGTGAAGACTTACCTGTGACTTTCTGTGTGTCACCTGGGAAGACTCCCTGTGTGTGTGGGTGGATCGGTGGTTTAGCAGCTGGAACTTTTAAGGGAGGCCCAAACCAGAACAGTAACACTCCTGAAGTCTCACCACCTATTTTATTTTAAAAGGGATGGGGGGGGGGGGGCAGGATGGAATCTATTTCCTACATTAAATGTTCTTGGTGATGAAACCTTGAAATGGCCATTCAGCTACAATCACCCTTCCATCGAGTCCCTCTACTTACTACCTGTGCCTGTGGGTTAAATCACAACATTAGTCAGACAGGAGCCCTGCATAAAACTCAGGGGTTGGGAGGTGGGGGCAGGGCCATTACGTAAAGTAGTGTCCTGCTCTGCCCTCTCTCCAATACTGTGTGCTCTGCATTGTGTGGGCGGGTCTTGCGGGCGGGCCCAGTGGAGGGGAGGTAGACAGAGGCGGGCCCAGCCTGGGCCTCTGCTGCCAGTTACAACTGTGTTCTGCTCTCCGCCTCTCCCTCCATTACTCTGTGTGTGTGATTATGCGGACATATAGGCGGGGACTGCTGACAGGCAGAAGAAGTATGTGGAAGCACGAGTGAGGTAGTGCAACTTGAAAGCCTAATAGCAGTTTCTTTGAACACCGGGTGGCTGGGCCAGCGGGCCCCCTCTCCTCCCGGGCCCCCCCGCACCTGCGGGGTCTGCTTCCTCCCTAGTTACGCCACTGACTATGCAAAATTTAATAGTGCCCTCATACACTGAGTTCTCAACTGGAAAAGATAAGTGGTGTATTGATCTAAAGGTACCCAGCTCCTCTTTCAGTTCCCATTGTATCTACTTCTCGTTCTTCATCTCACTCATCACCTAGACTGTAATTTTCTCATTCGTAATTCCACTTTTGGCTGAAAGTTTTGCTAATTTTCTCATTCGTAATTCAACTTTTGGCTGAAAGTTTTGCCTTATGTAGCCAAACTGACTGTAAGGTTTGTTATTTAAACATATCTTGTGATGGCAACTTAAATTCAGTATAAAGTCATTGCAGTTAGTTGGTTTTCTTTATATATTCATCCGGGCAATTCATGTTTTCTTTGCTGTATGTGCTTGGACATTGTAAATTAAATTTAACATCTTAATTTTTTAAATACTCATCAATGGTTTCCAGAGCTGGATTAAGACTAAACAGGGCCCTAGGCAGGGTAGTACTTTTGAGGTCCCACCTCCAAAAATGAGTAGTAAAAGTAGCGCTGCTAACACACCTTTATACCTAATATACACAGTTCTCTTAAAAGTGTATCAGCAACACTGTGGGAAACTGGAAAAAAGGTATTCATTCTGTCCATTGTCTTAAGAATACACATTCACCTATTGCTTTAAAAGAACCATCAGTGGTTAGTGACATTTACTAGCATATACTGTATATAATATCAATGCATAAATACACTTATCTATTTCTATTCTTTAATACACTGCTACTCAAATAAAATAATTAGGTTTTAATAGATAACCCTGCCCACCATTTACTTCTTTATACTCCCAAGTCAGACCAAGTGCTAATTTATACATTTATTTAAATAACAAAAGGCAGAATGTCCCTAACTGAACACACAATCCTGCCCATAAAATAAACATACAATCCTTCCATTATTAATGTAGAACTAGCAGCAATATGATGAAAATATCGCCACAAAAGTTGCAAAAACACTGAAGCCAGACATTGTAAGAAACAGGTTTAGTTTCACCACTATTATAACCAATGACAAATCATTCGTTAGCTTTTAATGACTTTAATGAGTGCTGACATTTGACAGAAATTGAGAATCAGAAGCATCAACACTTGTGCAATGTAAGCAGATCAGGTCTAATACAAAAAACCCTTGTGTCATGTTTGCAGGAAATACAAATGTAGCCGTGGTCCTTAGATGACCCGATGAGATGACTGGAGTTTAAATTATTTAGCACCCAGAAGAAATGGCTAGATTATTACAATTAAATTGTACTCAGAAGAGATGACTAGATTATTACAATTATTTAGCTCCCAGATTAGATGACTAGAGTATTACAATTATTTTGCACCCAGATGAGATGACTAGAGTATTAGAATTATTTAGCACCCAGAAGAGATGGCTACTTTATAACAATTACATTGCACCTAGGAGAGATGACTAGATTATTAGAATTATTTTGCACCCATATGAGATGACTAGAGTATTAGAATTATTTTGCACCCATATGAGATGACTAGAGTATTAGAATTATTTTGCACCCACAATGAGATGACTAGAGTATTAGAATTATTTAGCACCCAGAAGAGATGGCTACATTATTACAATTACATTGCAAACAGAAGAGATGACTAGATGATTATTACAATTATTTTGCACCCAGATGAGATACTAGAGTATTAGTATTATTTATCCCCACAAGAGAAGACGATGAAAATTATTTTGCAGCTAGATAAGAGCACTTGAAAATTAGAATGATTTTGAAGACAGATGAGCTGACTAAAAAGAATGAAGAATGAACTCCAATAAATTAAAAAAGGTAGCTGCTTTAAGACAGGATTCTGCAACACGTCTCCCCACTAAATTCAGTGAATGTGCAGGGCAAGGCCCATAATAGGCCAACTAATTGATTGAATGAATTCTATCTTGCAATCCATTGTATCTTCCAGACATGTTGCTGGCATTATCGTACCTCTGGCCTTGGTAATCCAGAATATTAATATTCAGAACAGAACGAAATAGACTTGAGTACTAGAATTATTTAGTACCCAGAAGAGATGGCTATATTATTACAATAAAAATTGCACCCAGATGAGATGACTAGAGTATTAGAATTATTTCACAGCCAGGTGAGATGACTCGATTATTACAATTATTTTGCACCCAGATGAGATGACTACAGTATTATAAATATTTAGCACCCAGAAGAGAGATGACTAGATGATTATTACAATTCAATTGCACCCAGATGAGATGACTAGTATACTAGAATTATTTAGCACCCAGAAGAGATGAATAGATTATTACAATTATTTTTCAAACAGGTGAGATGAGTAGAGTATTAGCATTATGTAGCACCCAGAAGAGAAGACGTCTAAATAATTACAATTCTTTTGCAGATACAGGAGATGAGACTACTAGAGAATTAGATGAATATAAATATTAGAATGATTTTACAGGCAGAAGAGTTGTTGAATTAGAATTTAAAATGTAATGAAGAAGCTGGTGGAGGGACAGGGACTTCATGACTTCTGTGTACCGAGCCATGTACTGTGTGCTAACAATTACACTTATTTTACATGCTTTTTGCTTGGCAAAATAATTCACAATGTCATCAAAGACAAGTTGTCTGACTAAGGCTGATTCCATAGCTAACAAAGAAAGTGCTGTCTACCTTTTTTGGCCTAGGGTACTTCTTTCATTTTTTAATCTTTTCAAACAGGAAAATTATCGTTCTCCGCTGGGATTGGTTACAGGCATGCATAAAATCACCTAGTAGGGTTTTAGTATTTCTGCAAGTCCCTAGAAATTCCCTAGAAATTATATATTTCCTCATTGCCATTGGGCTCACCATGGATACCTCAGGTATTAATGCAGAAAATTGTAAAAATGATTCTGTAAATGAGTCTTCGGGATCTTCAGGGTAGTCTTTTTGCAATTTGTCAGCAGAGCTGCGTAACTCTGTAAGTGATATTGGCAAGTCTGTATACAAAATTGTTATTCAAGCATTCATATCACTGAATCCTTCTTTTAAGCTCTGCAATAAGAGAATCTGTCAGTACATAGAATGTTTCAGTGAAAAATTATTTTCTTGCTGACATATGTTGATTATCATCACTTCGGGATTTCTCAGCAAATGATTTAAGTTTCTGACCATGTTTGCCTTTTGCATATGCATGTCAAATGAATCCCTAATAGTGATGGGGGAATTTCCGGCGTCTCGTTTTTTGACGCCGGCGCCTCGTTTTTTGACGCCGGCGCCTGTTTTTGACGCCGGCGCCTGTTTTTGCAGCGAATTTTTTCAGGCGTTTTGCGAATTTATTCACTGGCGGTGAATCGCGCAAATTCGCCGCAAATTCGCGCCTGCCGAATAAATTCGCCCATTACTAATCCCTAACTAATGCATCCCTAACTAATACATCCCTAACTTTTTGCACATATTCAATCAATGAGTTATAAAGTCTGCTTCTGAAAGACAGATTTTACTTTTATTTACTGCAATTAGCCTTTCTATGGTGTTTCCCCACACTACAAGAAGAACCGCAGTTAGTTTTACTAACAAGGACTTTGCCTCAAGTTGGACTTTCTGAGGCCATTTTTCACATACTGAAAATCTATTCTCAGTGCTTTTGTAGCATCAGATAGAGCAGCCCATCTTGAGCCAGATAGCCTTTTTACAGAAAGATCTCCAGGGACTTTGCAAAGCTCATTTTTAAGTACGGTCCATCGATGAGTAGATGAAGAAAAAAAAAAAAAAACACGTAGACGCACTCCAATAGATTAAAAAATTTAGCTGCTTTAAGAAGAACTAAACCCCCATGCTACTAAAAACCTCTACCCCCTACCCTCCATAGTCCCCCCTCCCTGATCCCCCCCACACAGGTGTTAACACAAGTAGATGCCCCTAATATGGTAATTACCCCTCGTTGCAGAGTCAGCGGAGCTCAAGGGCGACAGCTTCTGGCGCTTCGGTAATCTTCGGGTCTTCTTCCTTCCCTTCAGCAATTTCTGTGACTTTCGACGCATGCGCAGTTGTTCGGGACTGGAATATTCATACAACTGCGCATGCGCCGATACGGCGCTTACTTACTGAAGATTACCAACTGTAACGTACTCATCAAACTGGAACCTTTGAAGGCAGCGGGTACACTCCGATGCACAAGGGAAACCCCTGCAGATTCACCGATGCCCTTTTGGGGCCCTGGGCTGTCACTTTGATGGACGGGATGTGATGTCAGCGCCAGGCTCGTTTGCGCCCCCTCAGCCAGGAAGAAACTCGCGGGGGTAAGAACACCAGAGGATCTCCTGGCGTTTCTTACAGTACCCCCCCACTTCAAAAGTAACCTCCGGGGGCTCCCAAAACTTGTCAGTTGAGGAGCATTAGTATCTGCAGCTTTCACCCAAGACCTTTCCTCTGGCCCAAAACCTTTCCAATGAACCAAATACTGACCATTGCCTCACACTTTCCCAAAATCTCTTGAATTTCGAATTCATGATGTTCATCGAGAATAATGGGAGCAGGAGGAAGTTGATCCCTTGAAAAAATATTCCTCACAAAAGACTTGACCAAAGAGACGTGGAAGGAATTCAAAATGTTCATGCTAGAAGGAAGATCCAATCTGAAAGATACAGGATTAATGACCTCTTTGATCTTGAAAGGTCCAATATAACGAGGTCCAAACGTGAAGTTTAACATGTTTGGTGGACAGCCAGACTAAATCTCCGAGTTGATAGGGAGGACTAGCACGACGGTGCTATCGGCAGCAACTTTCTGACAGGAGGAGATTATGTGCCTGGGACCAGATAGTGCGTCTGCTGCAGGTATCTCCATTTTAAAAACATTAGGCAGGAGGGCAAAAGGGTTATAGCCAAATACACAAAGAAACTGAGAAAAACCCAGAGAATCATGTTGAAAAATATTATGAGCAAAATCAGCCCAGCGAAGAAGTGCAACCCAGTTTTCTTGATTTTGGGTAATAAAACATCAAAGAAATTGCTCCAGAGCCTGATTAGTCCTTTCTGTCTGATCATTGCTTTGAGGGTGGTAAAAGTACAATTTGATGCCCAAATGTTTTCGAAAAAACTTGCCAAAATCTGGATACAAACTGCACCCCACGGTCGGACACCCCACGGTCGGACTGAGTAACACCATGTAGGCGAAAGATCTCTTTGATGAAGATTTGGGCTAATGCGGTAGCAGAAGGAAGCTTCTTCAGAGGAATAAAATGAGCCTGATCTTTGAGAATCTACTAGAGTAGTAGTCATATCCAAAGATTTAGGAAAGTCCATAGCCATCTAGCCAGGGTTGAGTAGGTATGGGTAACGTTGGAGGAGGCCACAGGGTAAGGAATAGGGAACAGGGCCACCAACAATACCTAGAAACTTTAGGGGAAATAATAGGGGTGGGCAGGGCCAGATTACCCTCTCTACGCAAAAAACATCTAGATAAGGCATCCGCTTTCATATTCTTAGAACCGGGCCGGAATTTAATTAAAAAGTTTGATCTGGAAAAGCGAGTTTAACAGCCTAGAGTTCATGGTTGCCCATATCATAATTTCTTTCAGCTGGAGAAAGTCTATGAGAAAAATAAGCAGATGGATGAAGGTCCCTTGAAACTCCGGTTGTTGAGACAAAATGGCACCAACTCCCACCTCAGAATCATCAACCTCCAGAATAAACAGCCAGGCAGGATCAGGATGAAGAAGAATTGGAGCCGAACTAAAAAGTTTCTTGAGTGTCGATAAGCCTCCTATGCTTGAGGGGTCCATGAAAATTTAAAAGGTTTCTTCATGAGAGCCTTAATAGGAGCCACTGTCTGGGAAAAATTCTTAATGAACTTGCGGTAAAAATTGGCAAAATCCAAAAAGCGTTGGTTGGCGTCCAAACTGGTAGGAACAGGCCAGTTTAGAACAGCAGCGACTTTAGCAGGATCCATCTCGAACCAGGAGGAACAAATAATATATCCCAAAAATGAAATTGTGGTCTTGTTAAACTCATATTTCTCAAGTTTAGCCTAAAGACAATTTTCTCTTAACTTGAGTAGAACCTGCTTTACTTGGAAAAGATGATCAGACAGTGAGGAAGAGTAAACTAGGATGTCATCCAAATATATTATGACACGTCTGTAGGAACTCATGAAGGACATTGTTGATGAATTCTTGAAACACAGCGGGGGCATTGCACAAGCCGAACGGCATGACCAAATATTCATAATGGCCATTCCGGTTATTGATGGCCGTCTTCCACTCATCCCCCTGGCGGATATGAATAAGGTTGTAAGCACTACGTAGGTCTAACTTGGTGAAGGTTTTGGCTCCCCTTAATCTGTCGAATAACTTTGGAATCAATGCTAAGGCATAGCGGTTCTTTATCGTTTCAATAATCAATGCACAATCTAAGAGTGCCATCTTTTTTCTGGATCAAAAAGAAACCAGCTCTGGACGGATACATAAATTTTCTGATGAAGCCTTTGGACAGATTCTCCGAAATATATTATTTCATTTCCTGGGTGTCAGGTACGTATAAGGGATATGTTCTTTCCCTAGGAGGAATGGAGCCGGGAATCAGGTCAACAGAACACTCGTAGGCACGATGAGTTCGAAAACATCAGCAAAGTCCTTGTAAACATTAGAAAGTAGAGGATTGGACGCTGGTAGCAAAGAGGAGGCGGCCACTGGAATAATTGAAGAACAAATTCAATTGGAACGACAAAACGAACTCCAGGCAAAACTGGCCTGCCATCCACAGCCCGGGCAGAAGGAGGACAGGACTTGGCAAAGGAGTTTTCAATAAAATTTCCTGCCACTCCGGAATCCGCAAAAGCTTGACAGGAAAACGTGCCAGGCGAGGTAAAGAGGGAAGCAGGGAGAAATATGTGAGAACTGAAGGTAACTGGGAGTGCATCTTGCCTAGAGGAGACTCCCCTCCTAGCCTGAAGCGTTTCCCTGATGCTGAGGTCTGGTGGGACAGGATCTAATAAGATGTCCAGCGAGGCTGCAATACTTACAAAGGCCAGAAATTCTTCTATGGGTTCTCTCCTCAGGTGTTAAGCACGTAGCTTCAATCTGCATTGGTTTGTCTCTAACCAGCGGAGTAGGTGTAACAGGAGAGGGAAAGTCAGACCAAAGAAACGTCAAAGTTGGGGGTTTGCAGGTTCGAAACTTAAGAGAGGACTTCTCCCTCATTCTGGAATCTATCTTGACAATTAAGATAACAAATTCTTCAAAAGGAGTAGGAAGATCCTGAGTAACCAGCTCATCTTTCAGATCCTCATGAAGCCCCCTCCATAAAGCTTCTATAAGCGTCTCGTTGTTCCAAGATACTTCTGTAGCCAGAGTCCGGAAGTTAATAGCATATTCAGGGGCCAAACTGGATCCTTGGTGAATTTTCATGAGCCGATCTGAGGCATTCCATTTTTGACCAGGAACATAAAAAGATCTGGCAAAATGTGGATAGGAAGGCAGTGGAGTCATGCACCAGGGGATCATCTCTGTCCAGTAATGCAGAAGCCCAAGCAAGAGCCTTCCCCTGAAGAAGGGCAATACTATAAGCAACTTTTGCTCTCTCAGTCGCAAACTGTTCAGGTGCCACTTCAAACTTGATCTTGCATTGAGTCAGAAATCCTCGATAGGCATCCATATCACCCCCATAATGAACCACAGCAGGAATATTGGGAACCTTAGGACGTGCAGGCTGTGAAGACTGTGCAGAGGAAGATGGAAGACCTGAACACTTTGTGGATGATGTGATCCTTAGTTATCAGGTATACAGTATAAGGTTCAACTTCAGAGTAAGGTACCGCCAGACCTTGCAAACTTTCACAAATTGTAGAAATCACTCTGGAGAACCACTTTTAGGCCGCAATCACTTTATTAGGTAATGCACGACATGTTTGGGATCTTGTGATCCTTCCTCAGGTGCTCTTATAAACAATGCACATAACCCAAGTCACCTTTTAAAGCAAAAAATACAAACAAGTGTGTTCTTTCCCCCATGTGGCTAGTCACATTGGTATACATTGTTACAAAATTCTTACAGAACACTCCCATCTACTGTCCTGCTCCGGTAATGCACCAAAACATTAAAATCATTTATAAATCAAATGTCACAGCAAATGGTAGTCTCCTAGCTGCTGAAAAAAGTCCAGGTTTGTTTACAAGTCCATATATGCTGAAAAATAAAGATTTCAAGCAAAATTACAAAAAGCATTTATAACTGAGTTATTCATTGAGTCCTAATGGTTCAAGCGGATTTAGAGTATCAACCCATTTTGCTTCTTGTTGAAGTAGCCGCACCCCTATTTGGTAATAATACTTCTTCCAGCACTTGCCATCGCAGGCTAGCACTATTATGTTTATTCTCAAAGAAGTGTTTGCCCACCAGTGTATGTGTTATTCTTATTCTTACTTTTCTGGATTTTTGGCCCACATACATTTTTCCAAATGGGCATTTCAGACCATAAATTACATAATCTGTATTACATGTAGTTTCACCTGTATTTTATTGCCCCTTAATGGGTGGGTAACATGCTCATCTTTTATAATCGAATTACAACAACCACAGCTGAGGCATGGGTCAGGTGCCCACCTTAAGTGTACCTAAAATCATGTGGATTTTCTGCCCCTTTTATATGGGAAACTCCTAAGGCGGGGTCTTTTTATACTATAGGCCAATATTGGCAGATTCGTTTTTGTATTGATTTACTATTAGGGCCATTAGTAGATACAAAGGGAAGCTTTTCTTTTTTTACTGTATTCTTATGTTGTTGTTCAAGAAGAGCATGGTCTATTCGGCATTCAGGGTTTGTGTTTTCTGTAAATATGAAAACACACCTGCGATAATTCCCAGTGATTAAAACCTGATGTTGCACGGCACACAGAATATAGTTCCTGTTGAGGGTGAGTAGATCATCCAATCATGAGTAATACATTCAGCATTATTTCTTAAGTCCAAATGCGTATTATGAATTGGATTCTTAGAAAAATATTCCCGCAAGTCTTCAGAAATATTACTTCACCAGGATCATGAGAATAACTCTTAATGACATTTTTTAACAACACTTGACGTTGTTGGAATTTCCTGTGTAGCAGATTGGGACTGCTGGGAAATAGCATAATCTCCCATTTTTTCAAAGAACATGGCTAATTGACTTTGCAACGTAGTAGCCACTTCTGTATCTCTAGTGCTTTTTGTGATGATAGTGCAGACAGGATGACCTCATCATCATTTGGATGTGATGCAGTTAAATTATAATTTACAGGGCTTTTGCTGATTTTATCACAGATAGCAGGAATTACTCCTTGCTCCAAATTGGAGTTGTAGACATCATATGTATTGGTAACATCTGGATGTGCTACACTACTATATATTTATGGAGGAACTTGTTCCTTGTTCATCACTATCAGACTGAAGAAGTTGATGCTGTCTTTTGTTTTACTGTCTCTTTTCCTCTTTAATTTTCTTCCTCCTTTTAGCAGCCCCAGAGGCATGCTTTTATAGATTCTTCCACATAACCTCTATTGTCCTTTTATACCCCTTTATATAACCACAAAGAGTAATGGTGTTTTGTCAGCTCAGCTGTAGCCTTGGTCCTGCCCTCACTCCCTCTCTTACTGTCTTCAACAGTCCGAGACGACCCATAGAATAATTTTACAGCCAGATGAGATGACTATAGTATTAGAATTATTTTGCCAGTTATTTAGTTGATCCTGCAGCCTGCCTGGTCCTTAACAAAAACATCCATAACAAATTATTTTGCATTATATTATTATTAAAAAATAAGGTGCAATAGTGAAATACAGTAAGCACCTCCTTCCAGTGGCCCAGATACCAATTATACTATAGGACGTGGATCGTTAGAGACATATCTTTACAGACGGTACATAATCCGGCTGTTCTTTAAGATGAACTGTTTCAAGTGCTGATTCCTTTTGGATTTGTTTTGTGTAAGTAGTGCTGGCTAGTTGTATTTAAAAGTCAAAAGGGCGACTCGTTTCTTTACTTAGCATTAGTATATATTTATTTAAAGTTCAAAAACGCCCAATGCGTTTCATATAGAATTATACTTCATCAGGGGCATTACCCATACTACTATCCGGTGTCTTTTAAACCGGTAGTAGACCAATTGAAATAAAATTAGCATAAAGTGTGCACCCAATTAATTAGACATATTAACAATTCATTATAAATACAAGATAGTTTTCTAAAAATGGATTAAAAGCAATTTTGTCAGAGCACAGTAGAAAAAATAATTAGGTAAGTATTGGAGAATTTTAAAAATATAGTAAGACTGTAAGCTCAGTTTGTATCTGTTAAAAAACATTGTAGATCGATTTCAATATTAAAACCGTTCGGGATTTGTGTTTAATCTATGGATCCAAAATGATTCCTCCCTCGATATTGCTTGTCTCATATTATTCCCACACCATTGTGGGTACTTTTGTGCAATTCCAATAAAAGTAAGCAATGAGGGGTCAGAGTTATGTTTTGTTTTAAAATGTGCTGACACTGGGTGTCATTAACCCTATCTGAATATTGTTAACATGTTCCCTCATTCTGGTTTTTAAAAACATTGTCTAAAAAATAAGAACATACCAATGCATTATACTCATTTAGATTTAGAAGAATTGTGCTTAAAAAAAGTAGTCTTTCAAGCTGATTTATTAAACATTTCTGCAAAAACCCTAAAAATCCCTTCCACTTCCCGCTCCCTGAATTCCCAGGCTGTGCAGGGGAGCCTGAGGCTCTCATCTCACTGTACTTTAGGACAGGAACCAATCAGCAGCTAGCAGGACCTGATAGGGAACTGAAGCCCGTCTGTGCTTGTGTGACTGCAGGGCTGTGATTGGCTGTCCCCTCCTACTGTGCTTTTGGCAGGGACCGTTAGGACACTCCCACCCCTCATTTGAAACCCAGACAGGGACCAGCAAACATCTATAGGGAGCTCCAATAAAGGGGCTGTTTTTAAAGATAATATAAATTTTTAGCACCATGTAAAAGCAACACCATATATTACTTATAATTGCCTACAAAATAAGGTTTTTTTTTATTTCTCCTATATGTCTCCTTTAAGCATCTACTTGTTCTGCCAATGTATTGTAAATTGCAAGGACATTGTAGCAGATATATTATATTCCTATTGTTACATGTTATAGTATTTTTAATGGTGAACACTTCATTTGTTACATTTGATTTAAATTGTGTGGCTTTTCCTTCTTGCTTTTTACATATTTTGCAAGCTTTACAGGATTTGCAAGGGAAAAAACCTTGTTTTTGGAAGGCATCTTGGTACTAATAGTTGTTTAATCGTACATATTTTTTTATATATCATTCGTGGGTTATCTGTGATCAATTCTTTTAGATCTTTATCCTTCTGTTTTTTAAAAATTCTCTCTATCTTCATATTTGATTCATTAAGGGGCAGATTTATCAAGGGTCGAATTTCAAAGTGAAAAAAACTTCGGAATTCGACCATCGAATAGGGTAGTCCGACATTTGAAGTCGAAGGATTTTTAAGATTGTATGATCGTACTACGAATCGTACGATTTTACAAAAAAATCCTTTGACTTCTCAAAACTTAGCCAAATACTGGCTATAGGTTCTAGGAGGTCCCCATAGGCTAACATGGCAATTCGGCAGGTTTAAGGTGGCGAAGTGTCGGTCTAAGTTTTTTAAAGAGACAGTACTTCGATTTTCGAATGGTCGAGTTTATGAAGTATTTTCAATTCGAATCAAAGTCGAATTTGGCCTATTCGATGGTCGAAGTACCCAAAAATTACTTAGAAATTCGAAGTTTTTTCATTTGAAAATTCACTTTGACCCTTAGTAAATGGGCCCCTAAATGTTGTGATGAATGGAATGAATTCATTAGTCTGTAGTCCTTTCTGGCTGCAATTTCTTTTTAATTCTATTGAACTGGCTAAGAGGGATATTGTTTAGCCATTTTTTATGTTGGCAACTTTTCTTTAAAATGAAACCATTACAGTCTGTCAGTTTCCGCTAGAGGCTAGCTGCAGTTGGCCATCTTTCACCAAGATTGTGAGATCCAGAAAATTAACCTTTCTCAGTACTGTGACTACTGGTCAATGTAACATTAAAATTGTTGTTAAGTTCAGTTAGGAAGTTTTACTTCTGGGCCATTCCATATGAATAGACAATCGTCAATATAGCGTTTCCTTGCTATTTCCCTATAGCCCATGAAAAGCTTGGCATAGCTTGGGGCAAATATCTTTCCCATGGCAGTCCTTTTAGTCTGTAAGAAGTGCTCCCCTTCCAACCAGAAATAATTTTTTGTTAATATAAATTCAATACTTTTTAATAGAAATTCCTTCTGTTTTGTCTCCATATTATTGGCTTGTTCGAGGAAATACCTAACTGCATGTATACCTTGATTATGATCTATAATGGTATGTATGATGTCACGGTTTCCAAATAAAATTATTTATAAATGTAATAGTATCAATTGTATCTTTTAGGCAAGATGGCAATTTGCTGACCAAAGGTTGTAGAAACACATCATTGTATTCAGATAGATTGGAGGTCAAGGATCCGCAACCAGAAATTATTGGATGTCCTGGGGGATTGGTTAAATCTTTATGAATTTTAGGTAAAGTGTAAATAACAGGTACTTTAAGGAATTTTATGTATAAGATGGCATAGAAGTAACATGGGCTTGCAGGAAATGTTCAATATATGTGGAGACAGATTGGTGATCCTACAGCAGAGATAATCGTTTGGCCCGGGGGTGCAGACATGGATTTTTGTATCTTGGGTAATGTGTAGAAAATAGGAGTACGAGGGTGGTCTGTCGTCATGTATTGCAATACATCTCTGTCAGTCCAACTCGCACTATGAGCCATATTCAGAAAATCATCAAGTTAATTCTTGAACTTCAGTGTGGGGTCACCAGTCAGAGGTTTGTATGTAAAAGAGTCAGACAATTGTGACAATCTCTTTCCATGCCCCTTTTATCGGCGGCCTGATGACCAGGTCTTTGCCTCCCTTAAGAGTACCAGTTCCCTCTCCCTCAGCCTGTGAAAGATTAGGGAACATAAAAGGTGGTGATGACTGCAGCTTCTTTGTACAGTACCATAGTATAGGTTTCACTGCTGGTGTGCTGGGAGGGTCAAAATTACTTCTCCCTGTAAAAGCTGAAATAGGCTGGGTTGAAGTGTCCTTATAGTGTTCTTTGAGTTTTAATTTACTCTGGAATCTGTGTATCAGTCAACAATTCAAATGTATCTGTTTTCTGCTGGGGAACAAATACAGGCCCTTATTGAGTAAAGAAACCTCGGCAAGAGTGAGTACATGATGGCTCAAGTTGAAGACATTTTTCTGGCTTGGGGTGGTTTGCCTCTTGGATTTATGCCCGCCCCGTCTGATGTGCCTACGCCTTCTCTCCCTTTGTCTAGCTCCTTCCTGGAGCATGTTATGACCCCCTAAAAAGGATCTATGGGCTTGGGGGGGCGGTTCCTGAGTCAGAGTCGGAAGACTGGTCAGAGCTGACAACTGTTTGAAATGATCTGGGTTAAACGTCTCCTCCTAATATGATCTGGGTTAAACTTCTCCTCCTAATAAAGGGGCCCCTACAATTATTACTACTACTCTATTTAGACCCGTATACACGCTTATTTTTGTAATCCTCAGTCACTTTCCTGAGTTTAGTCTGTTTAAAACTAGTTAAGTCCTGTTTATGTTTGTCAATAATGGTTTGTATTTTACTAAGCCAGTCAGTGGTCATGTCATTCTGCAACGAGTCACATTACTGTAATTCCGTTTGTTTAATATCTTCTCTCACAGTGGCCAACTCCTGCCCACCTGTTCGACCACCAACAACACTTTATCAAACCAACAGTGATTCAAAATCCCACACAGTTTGCTGAAAAATTCAGGGTTATTGCGGCCCAAAGTGGGAATATTGGTATTTCTAAAGCCTCATGGGATCAATGTTTGCTTGTGATAATTAGATAAATGCACCCCATGTAACTGTAAGTCTGTCTCTTTTTTAAGTTCAGAAGTTCATGTAAAATGTCCAAAGAAGTTTTATTCACCTCCTGGAGATTCGGGAAACAGAATCCTATACACGTCCTGTGTGGGGAAGGTGAATTCAGGATTGGTGTCAACATCAAACATGAACTGTGTTGCTGTATCTTCCATAAATCAGTGGCACTAAGTGATCAAGAGATAAGCCGTCAGAAAGAGAAAATGATGCCAATCACGTCCAGTGAGTACTATATACTATGTTTACTAGTTGTGCTGTTATAGGTGGATGAATGTCAAGGGTTTTGTATGTAAAGCCATCTGACAATCTGATAATGAGCCCGAGGGAGCCCAGGCACGGAGCAATGTGCAGAGTGCCCTTTGGAATAAAATCCTTCCCTTACTGCTGCTTGATGGGCGCCACTACTTTTACTGCCAATGTCGGTCCTGTAAGGGCCCGAAGGCGCAGCAGTAATAGTTCTGGACCAAAGAGGAGACAAAAACCAGGTTCGAAGTACAAAAGGGTTTATCCAGAAGAATCGTCAGGGTACAGGCAAAATATCAGTTCAGGCGGCAAACAACGGAGTCAAGGAAACAGGCAAAGATCGGTACACAGAAAATCAGTATTAGAAATCACACCCAGGAACACAAGTCAATGGAACCTATAATTGGGCAAAGAAGAAAAGGGCAATGGGGTTTAAATAGTCCATGGCTTGGCGCCGAAATTTTGACGCGCTGGCGTCAGACGCAGACGCCAGCGTCCCCACGCTGACGCCCTGACGCCGGCGCCCGATTCTGACGCCGGCGCCAGATTCTGACGCCGGCGTCCGTTCCTGACGCCGGCGTCCGTTCCTGACGCCGGCGTCCGTTCCTGACGCCGGCGTCCGTTCCTGACGCCGGCGTCCGTTCCGTCGCCGGCGTCCGTTCCGTCGCCGGCGTCCGTTCCGTCGCCGGCGACCAATCCCAGATCGAGAAGAAGCCGATGTCACAGGACAGCGCCCAGCAGGAGCCATGCGGTGGAGCAGAAGGTCGCCATCTTGGACGCCATCTTGGACGCCATCTTGGGTGAGTGTCATAGTTTCCATTACAGGTCCAGTATAAACTGTTCCGCTTGTCAGTCCTGGGTCCTGATGTACAATGGGCTCCACTCCTGCAGACTGCTACCCCCGATGTCTCAGAGATCCTATCTATAGGTTCTCCCCACTGTCTATTCTAAATATGTGCCTGCTGTGTCTGCTGCTGCAGTCCCTCCGTGATGATCAGGACTGACAAAATGGTGCTATCCAAATTCCTGGCGGTGGATCCGTGAGTGTTCTCCGTTCCTAAGGCATAGCGGAGCTGAGGACCTTGTTAGATGGGTCAAACTGTGTTCAAAAACGCATCAATCTTCAATGGAACACTGGTCCTGCTGTATAAACCCCCAGCTAGCAAGAATCAAAAGCTGGTTCCAAAAAAAGGCAACAAACAAAAATAACTTAAACAAAGAAAAACATTTCATATATTAGGGTGCGACTTATGATACTGACACCATAGATCAGTACCAAAATAGTAAGAAGGAAAATAAATAGGCCAAGGTCAGAAGCAGATGAAGTGAGGACAGGGACAGGAACAGGACTTACAGGACTGGATACTGAGACAGGCTTAAAGGGATGGTTCACCTTTGAGGTAAATTTTAGTATGTTATAGAATATCCAATTCTTAGCAATTTTGCAATTGGTCATATGTTATAGAATATCCAATTGGTCTTCATTATTTATATGTTTTACTTTTTTAGTTATTTGCCTTTTTCTTCTGACCAGCTTTCAAATGGGGGTCACTGACCCCATCTAAAAACAAATGCTCTGTAAAGCGACAAATGTATTGTTATTGCTACTTTTTATTACTCGTCTTTCTATTCAGTCCTCTCCTTTTCATATTCTTGTCTCTTATTCAAATCAGTGCATGGTTGCTAGGGTAATTTGGACCCTAGCAACTAAATTGTTGAAATTGCAAACTGGAGAGCAGCTAAATAAAGAGCTGAATAACTCAAAAACCACAAATCTCTACATTATACTAGAAGTTAATCTAAAGGTGAACAACCCCTTTAACCCCTATCCAATAAACAGATATTTTTCCTCGTAATTTCAAGGTTGATTTCTCAAAAAAGCTATCCCCCTCAATGAAATCTAACAAAGCAAACATTGGATATAGCTTGATTTTCCTCTCTAGGCGAAGAGAGAGAAACCTTTCCAATTTCTCCCATAACTGAGATTAAAGGGCATGACCAGAGGACATCTGTTGCAATACACTAAAACTGCTACCTTATCCTTCTTACATTATTTATGGAGTTAAGCCATGCCTTGAAGTTGGTGAGCCGTTGCACTCTGGAGGTTGTGCAGAAGAACTCAGGGTCTGGGGTCCCTTTGGGGTGATAGAGGTGCTTTGCATGTGGAATCATTTTTCTTTTGTCAAAAGGGATGCATTAAAGGAAAACTATACCCTTTTTTAGGTACTGTCTCAAATTGTGTATTTAAGTAAAAGCATCCCATAACATACTTTTATTTGCATTTACTTACATAGAAAACATAAAACATACACCTAAGTAAGAGCATCTGTCATAGCTCTTATTAAATTGAAATTTGCCATGTTATGAATTAAGCCCAACCTTATAAAGAAAGAATTGTTCAGTGTACCTTCCTAAAAAAGCAATACGTTTTCCGAACGAAAGAGGTGTGATTACCAAAATAATGTGTTATAGAAATGAAAAGAAGTAAAACCCCTCTCTATTCAATTGACCACCAATTAAAGAAAATTCAAGTATTAGTGCAGCAGTGTCAGAGTTTATTAACAGTTTCGTTAACGGTTACTAACCCAGTGTTGGGTTAGTAACCGTTAACGAATTAAGCCCAACCCTCTGAATCGTACGATTCACCGTGCTCGTACCGGTTGGGAAAGAGGGGAGTGGAGTTTTACTTCAGGCAGGAGTTTATGACCACACCCCTTTTTTGATTGGGTGTTACCTGCTGACATCATCAAAGCTTGCCGATTGCTTTGTAAGAACAAAATCTCCTTACAAGAGGGATTTTGACAGCTAAAGAACCGTTAGATGTAATGTCAGCATCTTTCTTTGTATTTGTCTTGCTAAGTAACTGAAATCAGTCTAACTTCTAGTAAGGTAATTATTTTCGGCACTGTCCCTACTTATCTGTGGAGAAGCTGTAAAAATGTCATGAAAGCTGTCGGTGTCACTGCTATGAGGGATCACACTAACCAATGGAGCAGATGGAGAACGAGCAGCTGAACAATAACTGTGGGGGCAGGGTTTTGCATAAGTGCAAAAGATGTGATTGTGAAATTGCTGGCTATTCGGTGTCCGCAAGTGCAATCCACAGTCCGCGATGGTGCGCGCCCGCGATTATACACTCACGTGGTCGCCCGTCCGCGATTGTGCACACCAACGTCCGCATTTGTGTATAGGATTTTCACAGCCTAGTCGTCTCCCCAGTCTTGTTACCACAGTCTATCTGCAGTCCTCACAGCACGACCCCCAATGCAGCCCCCACAGCACGGTCTCCAGTCAGTGTGGTGTTTTTGATGATAGGACATGTTACAACATTTGTAACATTATTATAACTCAATACAGGTTTCCAAACAGAAAAAAAGGTCTATAAATAACCTTTGGAACAATTTTTTAGGATTAATACAAACAATGTATCTTGTGAAAAAAGTATACTTCCTAAAGAGAAAGTAAAAGGCGCCTTCAAATGACGTGTAGTCTTATGCTCCAATAAAAGAACAGAGGCGGGTCTGTGTCTCCGATGAGTCATGTGATTCATACTGTGAACGAGCACGCAGAGGAGAGGGGTTTCTAGAGATGAGCTAAAATGGCTTCTTAAAGGAAAACTATACCCCCAAAATGAATACTTAAGCAACAGATAGTTTATATCAAATTGAATGACATATTAAAGAATCTTACCAAACTGGAATATATATTTACATAAATATTGCCCTTTTACATCTCTTGCCTTGAACCACCATTTCGTGACTCTATCTGTGCTGCCTCAGAGATCACCTGACCAGAAATACTACAACACTAACTGTAACAGGAAGAAGTGTTGAAGCAAAGGCAGAACTCTGTCTGTTAATTGGCTCATGTGACCTTACATGTGGTTTGTATGTGTGCACAGTGAATCGTACGATCTCAGGGGGCGGCCCTTATTTTTTAAAATGGCAATTTTCTATTTATGATTACCCAATGGCACATACTACTAAAAAAGTATATTATTATGATAATGGTTCATTTACATGAAGCAGGGTTTTACACATGAGTTGTTTTACTCAGTATCTTTTAATAGAGACCTACATTGTTTGGGGGGTATAGTTTTCCTTTAAGGTAGATTATGTAAATCATTAATTATTAATTTAAATATGTAAAAAAAACTGGTATGTTCTATTGTTAATCTTTCAGTATACATAATAACTACTCTGTTGAAAAAAGTTAATTTTTGACCCAATAGTTCCCCTTTAAATCGAGGCTCTGATTTGAAATTAAAATAGGATTTCTCCTTTTTCAGCATAATATGACCAAACCCAAGTGCCTGGTCGAATTTGAATCCAAATCCTTCAAATTAGGACTTTTCAGTGCAGTTCCTTTTAGCTTCCCTATCAAATTTTGCTAGGGATTTGGCAGAATCGCAAAATTGAGCATTTAGTGCATCCGTACTGGTTGTACAACTCCCAACCAGGAGCATTCACAGGGACGGACATCTTACGGTCCTTAGTAGTCAGACTTCTCAGGGAAGATGACTCCGTTGTCTCAAAAGACTGGCGGAGAGTCATTGTAGATTATTCCCTTCCAACTCCACTTGAATTTAAACTTACTTAGCGCAATGGCAAGTTCTACACCACACTTTCCACAATAAGGGATGATGGACTCTTTATCTCCCCACACAAACTTGTCACTGTAAGATCTGCTGCAAATTGGCAGCAGTGACTTGGCTTCAGGGTCCTACCCTTAGGAACTGTGTCCCACAAAATGGCAGTAGTGACATCTATCTGGGAGCCAAGAACTAGCACCAAAATGTGCGTTCGTTGGACCCTATTTTCTATTAACTCAGACAGAGTCTGTGCTTGTTTAATACAATATTCCATGACAGTGTAACATTCAGACCCCATGTCTTCTGGCTCACAAATGTAATCCTACACTTATTTAATTCGTAATAATTAATACATGGTCTAAGGCCTTCACCATTCTTCTGACCAAAGAAGAAGCATGCTTCTACCAGTGGACACATTCTCTATAATGAAGTCTTTCATGTCCTTAGTTTCCAGCACAGATAATGTATAAGTTCTCCCTCTAGGAGGAACTGAACCAGGGTAGATATCGATGGACAATCATAGGGCCCGTGAGGAGGAAAAATCTCACAATTATTATTTTTTTTTGTTGCACATAGTATGCATGAAACTTTTTACTTTGTGCTAGTTTCCCTTTGAAAACAGTCATGCAAAGATCACCATCAGGTTTGAATGTCTTGACTAGATTATAGTGACAGGCAGATAGAGAGAGAATTATTTTTCCCATTCTGGTCTTTGCTGGATAGCTAATCCCATCCATCAAACGGAGCCTGGCAGACACTCTCCCAATTTTGCCTATATTTGTATTTTTTACACCTCCAGAATGAGGTACATTAACTATGTAGCTGGGGTACATCAATTTATATGATATTCAAGTCATGCTTTTTCAAATTTGTATTTACTTTTGGCAGCTATAGTTGCAACACTTAAATTTCACATTTCAAATTCTTAATGAAGGCTGAAAATGCTTTGCTTTGGATTACAGATTAATAAACAAATTTTCCTGCTTCCTAGACTTGGCCCTGGATACTGGATACAGTTTCACATTTCAAATGCTCAAAGTGGCTGAAGAGACTTAAAAAACTGTTTAAATATACAATTTTTGTTCTTACCAGTCATGGCTTTGGGCTCTGGAGCCTGAATACAATAAAATAGAAGAGCAGGAGAGGACTGAATAGCAGGAGAGCAGAGGGAGAATGGAGCAGAGGGAGACTGGATAGCAAGATAGCAGGGGAGGACTGAATAGCAGAGGAAGAGACAAGGGAAGCTATAAGACAGGGTTCAAGGAAGGACAGGAAGCAGGAACAGGCAAGGTAAGGTCAGTACAAGGTGAAGTCAAGGAAAGGTACAAGGTGGTATAGGAAATGAGAACAGGCAAGGGTCAGATCAAGGTCAAGGCTGGGAAGGAGCAAGATATGGTAAAGCAAGATAGATAGACAAGGACAGGCAGAACAAGGCAAGGAGGAATAGTAGGGGCGCTGCCGCAGTACTAGGGAGACCATGTAATGCCCGGCAAGGAGTGTTCTAAGGGCTGGCCTTAAATAGGGCAGAGTCAGTCCTGATTGGCTGATTGCAACTAATCAGGTTGGAGCTGGAGATGCCAATCAGGCTGCAGCTGGACTGGTGCTTCAGAGGCCAGGCAACACATAGCGAGCAACCCTACAGGCTTAACCTTAAACGGTTAAGGTATCAAGCCAGAAACCCTAAGGTTCCTGGCTCGAATCCCAGCAATACCCGACACTAAGGTACTGCATTACACTAGTATGCCAGGGCTGGGGTTTAGCTGATTATACAAATATATAACCAGTATGTGCTAAGTCCAAATACGTTAAATGAGCTTACTGCTGTAGATGGTGGGCCCGGGTGCACACGCCCCAGACCTTCAGCGAGGGGGAGCAGATACCAGGAAACTTGAAAAGAGGCTGGCAAAAGCCTGGACCCACAAAATAGTAAAGCCGGAGTCAGATTGTAAAAGGATTAAAAAAGCTTACATTTTGTTTTCCATAATTAAGAACCATGGCCTGACGCGTCTCATGTCTACCAAGGACACTTAGGGGGTTATTTACTAAGCTCCTAATACCCGAAATTCCCCGACATCTGAATAATTTGTGATTTTTTTTAATAAAATCTGGCTTTTTAAAAAAATCACAAATTTTTCAGAATTTATTAAACCCGAGGGCTAAAAAGCCAAATATAAAACCACGGCATCTCAAACCTGTCAAGGCTGCATAAAAGTCAATGGGAACAGTCCCATTGATTTTTGGTTGTGTCGGGGGTTTTGGGCAATTTCTCTATGTTTTCGGAGCTTTCGGATGAAAAAAACTCGGAGTTTTTTGGGGAAAATTCACGGAAAAATTAAAATCCGAGTTTTTCCCGCAAAGCAAATTTTCGGGAAAATGTAATAATAAATAAGCGTTAAAAACCCGAGCAGGTTAGATCAGACCTTGATAAATAACCCCCTTAGTCATAGTCTGAACATTACATACAGAATATATAAAAGAAAGGATAGCCAATGGGAAACAAGTAGGCGGTGCAACTGGATGTCACTCAAAAAAACCATTCAAATCCTAGGATTCATTAGACACACAACCAAAACCATACATAAGTTAACTTAATTTAGGAATAAGTAATACAAAATATAAAGTACAAAATGAATATGGGAAAAAGAAAAAAAGGGGAGAAAAACAAGGGCTGACTATACATTACAGGAAATGTCAAAATCTAAACCTAGGGGGCTGCCTTGTGCCTAAATAAAAAATCCATTTGGTTTCTATTCACAGTAACTCAGAATAAATATTTCACCCCTCATATTGGGAACTGCTCTATCTATGCCTGTAATACTTGTCAAAATGTCTGGCAACTGGTGTTAGTGATTCCTTGTTGTTAATGTTAAGAATATGTTCTCTAATTCGATCTTTTGTCGGCTCATTTGGCCCACATATTGTTGTTTACATTTTTCACAGCTAAGAAGGTAGTGTCAAGAATTAGGTGGGGGGCGCTGTGGAAACTGATAGGGGAAGGGCGAGTCCTTGAGGCAGGAGCTGTATGTGCCTAGGGAACACTTGAAGGGAAAGCAGGAACAGGTTGATGAGGGCGAAGAGTCAGTCTGGATCATGTGCAGAACAGGACGGAGAGGGCGAAGATCAGGACTGGACTGGACTAGACAAGGAGAAGAGGGCGACGACTGAACAGAAACAAACTGGACGGGGCAGGAGTGGATAGCAAGACAGGAGGACTGGAGCCGAGGATATCCAGAGAGGGGTACAGGGTACAAGGCAGGGTCAGAAAGCAAGAATCAGGAACAGGCGAGGCAAGGTGAGTACAAGGTGAAGTCAGGGCAAGGTGGCACAGGAAATGAGAACAGGCAAAGATTAGATCAAGGTCAAGGCTGGTTAGGTACAAGTTTAGACAAGGACAGGCAGACAAAGGCAAGGAGGGAAAAGGGGCAAGAGCTAGAACTACCTAGTTAGGGACGCTGCTGCAGTACTAGGGAGAACCAATGCAATGCTCTGGCCAGGAGTGTTCTAAGTGCTGCCCTTAAATATCCTGATGAAGGGTGGGTGTTCCCCCCCGAAACGTTGCTGTTTGGTGGCTGAATAAAAGGGGATAATCCCCAACTGCACTAATCGGTGTGTGCGGATCCGTTTCTTTTACACATTGCTTAAATAGGGAAGAGTCAGCCCTGATTGGATAATTGCAACTAGGCAGCAGCTGGGTTGGGGCTGTAGAAGCTTAACAGGCTGCAGCTGGGCTGAGGCTGGAGAGGCCAATCAGGCTGCAGCTGGGCTGGGACTGCAGAGGCCAGGTAACACATAGCGAGTAACTCTACAGGCTGCTAACCTGGCCAAATGGTTAAGTTATTGAGCCAGAAACCCAAAGGTCCCTGGCTCGAATCCCAGCAATACCTGACAGGTAGATAAACTTTTTTAGTATTGCAGTTAATATAGTGTTTGATAGCATAGTTTTTTTGTAGTACAGGTATAGGATCTCTTATCCGGAAACCTGATATCCAGAAAGCTCAGAAAATACGGAATGGCTGTCTCCCATAGACTCCATTTTATCCAAATAATCCAATTTTTTAAAAAACGATTTTTCTCTGTAATAATAAAACAGTAGCTTGTACCTGATCCCAACTAAGATATAATTAATCCTTATGGGAAGCATGGAGACTCAAATTACGGAAAGATCTGTTATCCTGAAAACCCCAGGTCCCGAACATTCTGCAAAATAAATGAGATCAAATTAGAAACGAGTAAGATGGTATTCAATGGCCTGTAGTCTAAGATGATGGGGAATACAATTTAAAGTATAAATTAAGTGATTTCTATCGGAGTCAAAATACTAGTGGTTGAAGTAGGTAGTCAATATAGGAACACAAATTCTCACCTAATGAGCCTATGCCCGCAATGATAGGGCAGCCAATAGGTGGACGAGTGGCTTTATGGATTTTGGAAAGGTGGTGAAATATTGCAGGTTTAAAATATTCCACTCTTAAATAGAAAGCCACAGTTTCATCTATGATGTGATTTTCAAATGCTTCCGAAATAAGGTGATCTAATTCCTTTTTATACTTATTTGTAAGATTAGTGTCCAAATAAGTGTAAGTATTGTTATCAAACAATTGTCTTATCAGCCGCTTGTATATAATCTATTTTGTATACAAGCAAGTATGACTAATTGTCCTCCTTTATCCGCATTTCTAATGACAATTTCACTGTCATTTTCTAAGCTTTTTAAGGCCTGTTTTTCTTTATAATTTAAATTATATTTATGTTAATTTTTTCATTGTGATTCCAAATTGGAATGTAATGTAATTAGTTAGTTTTCTACACTTTTTTGAAAGAGATTACCTGATCCCTTAGATGTGCCGGGTAAAAGGTGGAGCCTAAACCCTATATTAGTTAGTCTAGCTCCAACCCTATTAGCCTCAGAGTTAGCTATCATTGTAATGTACAACTGATTGTAATTCCTGAAATGTTGAAAAAGTTTCTTAGGAAATATTTTTTGAAAGGTCCTAATCAGACAAGGAGCATGAATGTCCTTGGCAAAAACCCAGGACCTTTCTTCAGGACCAAAACCCCAAAAAATAGATATTGCCCTTTACCTCTGGACTTCCGTGAGTCAATAATCTCTTGTACCTCAAATTCCTGTTGACCATCAAGCATAACTGGAGCAGGTGGAGAAAATGCATTATTAACAACAGGTTTGAGAAGAGAAACATGAAAAGGGTCCGAAATGTTTATGTTAGAGGAAAGGCCCAAGTTAACAGAGACTGGATTAATTATCCTTTTAATGGTGAATGGACCAATGAAACATTGGCCCAGCCTGTGAGATAGTTGGCGAAGCTTAATATTTTTTGTAGAGAGCCAGACAGAATCTCCAACATGGAAAGAAGGACCCAGACCTGCAAATTCAGCCCAAGGGAGTAATTCCGACCGATTATCCTGGTTTGAAAAAACGTAGCACTGGAGAAATTGTTCTAAGGATTGGTTAGTTCTCTACATCTGGCCATTACTTTGAGGATGGTAGGTGGAAGAGAAATTTAATTTGACTCCCAGTAGTTTGCAGAAGAAAATTTGCGGAAAAAAATTCGCCGGCGTCAAAATTTTTTCTTTCAAAAAAACGGACGCCGGCGTCAAAATTTTTTCTTTCAAAAAAACGGACGCCGGCGTCAAAAACGGGCGCCGGCGTCAAGAACGAGACGCCGGAGCCGTTTCGCGAATTTTTCGCCGAAGCGAAACGGCGCAAATTCGCCCATCACTAACTATGACCAGAATGGTGGTCTTATCAGAGAATTTAGGTAGATCAACGGTCATATCAGAGGATTTAGGTAGATCAACAATAATGTCCATAGCGATGTCAGTTCAGGGCTGTTCGTGCGCCTGTAACGGGTAAGGAACATGGTAAGGAATGATGAATTTTCTGTTGAGCACAAACCACACAGGAGGATACAAATTGCGAGACCTCATGTACCAAGCAGGACCACCAGAAATACCTGGAAATAAGTTCCACCGTCATCACACTCCAGGGTGGCCAGCCGATACAGAAGAATGGGCCCATTAAAGAACTTGAGGGACCAAATGAGACGGAACAAACTTCTTATCTGGACGACAATCAGGAGATGGATTCAAGACTGTGGATACTGGGGCAATAATACGTTCATGGGGAATAATGGGGGTGGGCGGGGGATCAGGAAAATCCCCAGAATGAAGAGATCTGGATAAACTGTAAGGAGATAAAATTAAACTGGGCGGAATAAAAAGCCGAGATGTACTCTTTCTTGTGATCAGTTAGAAAAGTGACAGATTCCGAGGACCCCTCTAATAGATGATGCCTTTTTTGAAGAGCCAATTTGATGGCCAGCAGGTTCCGGTTACTGACATCATAGTTCCTCTCAGTAGGAAAGAATTTATGTTAGTCACAGGGATGTAAAGAGTTTTGAAAAAGAGGGCCGTTGAGATAATATTGCACCCATCCCAACATCAGAAGCATCAGAGGTCAACATAACATTGCCCCTCAAAACTACAACTCAGCAAGTACTGACAATCTGGATGAACCGGCAGTAACCGAACTGCGGACTCCACATCAGCCTTGACCAAAAGCATACCCTTTCCCCTGACCAAGGCCAAAGCTTCATCAAAAAACGTGTACTGCACTGAAATCAGATCCCTGGCAATTCCTTCGCTGATGAATAAGACAGAATTTGCCGGGCTCCTTTTTCGGTACCACCCCAGTGGAGATATGTGAAGGTTAGGGATAGGCAATGCATAGAATGGGCACCCCGTACGCCCCAATACCACTTCTTCGCTTAGCTCATCCCTAACCACCTAGGGGTGGCCAGTCATCTACCACAGATTTCTCCTGCAATCCAATCAGGTGAATTTTGGAAAGGGATCAAAAATCCATCCACAAAACCTTCCCACAACAATTTGGCGCTGGCAGCTATAATTGCTTAGCCATTGCTCCATTCCCTCTAGCATGCTAGAAGTGCTCCACGTTTCCTGGGTTTGCTGCCTGGCTTGCTTTTCTTGAGGCTGGAAAAGAGGTGAGCACTGCCGCAATCGGAACTGAAATTAGCAGGTGCCCCTCAAATGACATTGGCCCTCTTTGAACTGAAAGCATACTCCCTTCTCGGAACCTGCCAGCAAGCCAGATGCTAGTGACCCCTGGAAAGAGCAGCCCTTTCTGGGGCCCCATCAGCTTCGCCAACAAATGGATGTCCTTATAGTCACAACGGATATTGGGTTGCGCTGCCTTGCACTGACTGAAATCTTCATCATACCTCCACCAGACAGGGCCCCCGCAGTCTCTTTTGCATGTATGCAGAAGGCACTAAGCTACTTCCAGAAGGTTTCAGATTAGATATGGAGTTGTCCTTGTAATAGTCATCTGTGTATTTAGTGCTTCTCAACGAGCCGCAGACCCTGTGCCAGAGTGCAAAGGTTCCAAGTAAAGAAGAGAATAGCCATAGAGCACACCTTCATTGCTTTAAAAGGTTTTCATTTTATTTTGCAGAAAATCCTGCACAACATGTTTCCGCTACAATGGCCTTCATCAGGTGCATAAAATACAGTGATGCAATAAGCTATTTACCCTTTCACCTCACCAACAATTTTGCACCAGCTCCATAGTCTGGCCAGGTGCATACACACATCTGGAATAGATCAGTACTGCCATCTTGTGGCCTACTTCAAGTAAACACCATCTAAAGAGTAGCAGTATGTAGTGTTACAAAACATAGCATATTAGCAATTTGTATAATAATAAAGTGTTATCCTACCAGTATACTGTCAATACGTACTATGCAGTATATAGTGTGTAAGTCCATGTATAATCCATGATATATCTGAAAGGAAAGGAATTTTTTTGTAAAAAAGTTTCCACAAAACATTACAAAAAGCATTTGTAACTCATAGCCTCATTCATTCCCCGAGGCTCTGCAGTATCCATCCTATCCATCGTGCCTCTGTTTGTAAAAGTAGGCGTTTTCTGTCACCCCCTCGTTGGGATGTCTGTACCTTCTCTAAGACTAGCCACCTTAATGTTGATGTATTATGTTTATGTAAATAAAAATGTTCACCAGCCGGTGTGTGTCTTTTTGTTTTTGGGATCATAATTATAGATGGAGTATTTGTGTTCCCGAATCCTGATCTTCACTTGTCGTGAAATTTGTCCAATATACATTTTTCCACAGGGGCATTTTAGTGCATATATGACGGAATCTGAATTGCAAGTCTTTTATAGGAATCTTATGTCCCTTATGCGGATGTGTGATAGTATCACCTTTAATGATAGAACTGCAACTCCCACAATTTAAACAGGGGAAAGTTCCAAATTTTGAGATACTCAAAAATCTAGTATTAGAGCCAATCTATTGTATATCAGTTTTCACTAATCTATCTGCTAGATTCCTTCCCCTTTTGTAAGAAAACAACGGAACAGATTTGCAGTATTTCCCAACCGTAGGGTCTTTCTGTAGGATGGACCTGTGATGTAGACCAATTTTTTACTTTGTGGTCCAAATACTTCCAGAAGGTTTTGGCAGGGGCGCTTCTATAATGAGGCGGCCTGAGGATCTTGCCTCAGGCGGCAAAATTTGGGTTAATAAAGGGGCGGCATTTTAACCACTGTAATAGACTGCTATTTAACACAATGAGGATGGTTAACTTGCTTATGTAAATATGCGAGTAACCAGGGGTGCTAGCGTGCGGCGTAATGCGCCGTCAGTCAGTTGCCTCCAGGCTCCTGCCGGCCTCAACTGTCCTGTGCGGCGTCACGTGCGTACCTGCGCATCGCTCTGCTGCGTCCTGCTTACGTGACATCACCAACTCCGCACATATGTGATGAACTCTAGAGCTGGGTGTTGACTTTGGAACGCGGACCGGCCTGGTGGTGGCTGCAGCTGCTGCTTCTAATGTGCATACTCAGGGCAGGCAGAGGCAGAGCCGCAGAGTTTATTCAGAATCGATCAGGTACAGAATATTTGCCAAATGCAGTGATTGACCGCTAAGTAAGTGGTAGTCAGAGATACAGAGTCAGAGAAGGAACTTTCAATGAGACTGGCATATGTAAATACTAATGATGTATCTGTACACAGTCCAACAGTGGCAAGGAAAATCCTTTATCCATTAGGTTTGAGTTGACTGCAGTCATTTCCATGTAAAGGTCTTGTTCACTATCTGTGCAGATATTGAGTTTCAATGTTTCATGTTATTATATTTATTTATAAATCTATATAATATATATAAATATAATAATTTTTTGCTAGTACTGCCTGTTATTTGAATTTTCTACTGTGTGTGTCAAAAGCCAATATTAATAAAAATACCAATATAAAAGTCACTTGCCCAGGTGCCCCTGCCTGTGCCTTTATACTGTATATACAAATTACCAAAATAAAATTGTTGACAATTCATAAATAATAGTGTCTTAAGTTAAAAAAAAAAGTCTGTTCTTCAGAGAGATTTTTACAGTGCAAGGTACTGTAACTTAAAGGGATTCTGTCATGATTTTTATGATGTAGTTATTATTTCTAAATGACACTGTTTACACTGCAAATAATTCACTCTACAATATTAAATGTCATTCCTGAACCAGCAAGTATATTTTTTTAGTTGTAATATTGGTGAGTAGGCGCCATCTCAGGTCATTTTGCCTGGTCATGTGATTTCAGAAAGAGCCTGCACTTTAGGATGGAACTGCTTTCTGGCAGGCTGTTGTTTCTCCTACTCAATGTAACTGAATGTGGCTCACTGGGACCTGGATTTTACAATTGAGTGCTGTTCTTATGTATAGTGATATCACTCCAATTTGCAGTACAGCAGTAAAGAGTGAGAGTGAGAAGTTTATCAGAGCACAAGTCACATGATTGGGGGCAGCTGGAAAATTGACTATGTCTAGCCCCATGTCAGATTTCAAAACTAAATTTAAAATTTTTGAGAAACTGATTTTAGTGCAGACGGATGTGTTTTGAAAAAAACATGTTTTCCTATGATAGTGTCCCTTCAAGCACTGAATGGGAAGGCCTTTTATAATCCTCATAATTATTTTACACTTTATGAACTATGATGAGAAGCTGAATTTAGACTAAGGTAGTAGGAAAGTAGGAGTACTATTCAGAGAAGCAAAGTGGGGTAATACATTAAGGTTAATTTACCTATCCTGTATGAGAAAGGCATGGTGTGTTGGGGCGTGGCTTGGAGGTGTGATATCGGGTGGGGCTTGGGACATGGCACAGGGGCGCATTGCCATGCTTTCGCCTCAGGCAGCAGAAAGGCCAGAATCACCCCTGGGTTTTGGGGATCTTCTTATAGTGCTTTTTTCCATCTTTGTGCTTTTTTGCTTTGTCCTTTTTCATCCCATTCTCTACGTTTATAAAGTCCTTCCTGGGGAGCAGTGAGTAAAGCTCTATGAACCCCGTTTCCATATTTTCTTTTTAACTTCAGACCTTAGGTGAATACCTACGAGGCCGGCACAACAAAAGTACAAAGCCCTCACTGCTGTATCCCCAATCTGAACCCCGCCCCCTGGATGCCCCCATTGGCCCCAGCAGAGTCCTCTGGGCTGGCATGTCCATGCAATTGCTGACTAGCTGGAAACCTCCACCATACCCATCCCCATCACACACCCGGGGGAGCCCCGTCTGGCCTGTGCAGGAGACGATGGTGCCATCAAATCCGAAAGCGCTCACAACAAGCCCAACTTTGACCCTTGCCCCCCCCATGGGTCCCGCTTGTGCTAGGTCTATTCACTCCGACTGAATTGCTGGCAAAGTTTGGTACTCACCACCTGAAACAGCCTGGGAAACCTCCAGCTGTTGTACCGACCGTCCTGTCTCCGCCATGCTGTCCTCCACCTGAGCCACTCCTGAACCTCTCCTAAACATCCTGTACTGGTGTTGCTTTGGATTATAGTCATGTTGTTGGGGCATGATGGAAGCCAGCTGCTGCGTCACATGGTCCTATCTAAGCCTGTGCTTAGATTGACTGCTTGTCTGCCCCTGAATCTATCACAACTGACACTTGAGATTTATACGCCTTCATCACACAGGACGTGGACAAGATCTTATTCACAGAAACACCTGGATGTGGCAGTGAGTAAATCAAATATTGACTTTTATCATGATCTAATAAATTTAAAAAGTATCTTTATTTATAGCTTCATGAAATCTATCTCTCTAATTATCATAGACAAAGACTTATCCCAAGAGGTTTTAGAATAAATAATATCTGCATGATAAATTGTAACCCCAAATTTTGCAGGAAATGTCGTGGAACTCTAAACAGATGTTCATTTGACCTTATTCTACTAGTGGTGGAACACGTGGGGAAGGAACTGGCTGCTGTGAAAGGAGAGAGGCGATTTGAGGAACAGTACTTAGAGTCTCTTTAAATAGACAGTGTTACTGACTGGTTGGATAAATTGAAACTTGTATTTAAGCCAGGTAACTACAAGAGACCCCCATTTAGGAGGAGACATCTTCCTAGAACCCTGCATACAGTAGACAGTTCTGATCAATCTACTGATTCAGACACAGGGGTAGAGAATATTGCTTTTAAACCTTTTTTTGGGGTCAGTACAAAATCAAAGAAAGGGGGAGGAGAGGACACACCAGAAGGGGTGGTCATAAATCCAAAAGGAAACCCCCCAGGGGCAAGAAAACATCTAAGTAAACACATTTTGACACCAGACGAGATCTCTTTGTTATCTAAGGGCCTTTCTTTGGTCCCTAGAAACTCCCCGGACACACTTGACTTATTGGCTGATGTTCATAGATTTCAAAGAAAACATATTAAAAGAACATTTCAGGGACTCCACGGAGCATAGTGTATCGCAGTTTAAGGCAAAAAGCTCTTTTGAATCCCCCCTCCGGCTCCAATTAGAACATTTGGTATTATACTTATCAAAGACGCTAAAGAGATTAAGGATAACACTAACGTATACAATAATTCCACTCAGCTGGAACGGCAGGCCATGAAAACACTGAAAACTGATGTAAAGTTGGTCATAAGACCAGCTGACAAAGGAGGCTCAATTGTTCTACTGGACTGTGCCTATTACAGAAATGAACTTTTAAGCCAACTATCTGACACAGACACATACAGGTTGTTACCCAGGGATCCTACCATCAAATTCAAAAGGGAACTGGATGAAGTCCTTCTAATGGCTAGAAATGTTACATGTCTAGACCAGAATACATACAGTTATCTGATCACTGAACAACCACGTACTCCCATCATTTACACACTACCAAAGATCCATAAGTCCCTCTCTGCTCCACCAGGTAGACCCATTATTTCAGCAGTTGGTTCCCTATATCAATAACAGACACAGGACTAACACACACAGCCATGTTATCAGGAAACGTAAAGAACTGGGCAATATCCCTCCCAATAGCCTTCTTGTTACCATGGATGTCAAGAGTCTGTATACAGTGATACCACATGCCCAAAGCATCCAACATGCCCAAAGCATCCAATTCTGTAAAATAGCTCTGCTCAAGTCACCACCTGGGGAAGTACCCATAGAATTTCTACTCCACCTTCTTAAACTGACACTCACTAGGACCTTCTTTAGATTTGAGAAGTCCTTTTACCTTCAAGTTTCGGGGACGGCAATGGGCAGTGCACTAGCGCCCTCCTATGCCAATCTCTTTATGTTAGAATTTGAGTCCACTCATATCTTCCCACTTTTGCGTCACTCGATACCTATTTATGCTACAATGATGATCTCTTCTTTATGTGGACAGACTCTGAGGTAGCATTGCTATCTTTTCACCATCACCTTAACAATCTTGACACCCTATTAAACTGAACCTGAACTTTGATTCTGCAAGCATTGACTTTTTGGATTAAAATATCTTTATACTGGACACACGAATAGGTACCAGACTTCAGAAAAACCACTGACTGTAACTCTATCCTACATGCAGCCAGCAACCACCCACCTGCCACTGTCAGAGGCATTCCCTATTCACAATTCCTCAGGGCTATTTGTAACAACAGCTCCCAAGAAACAGCTGAGACTCAACTATGGGATATGTTCAATCGGTTCTTAGAGAGGGGCTACACAGAGGATCTTCTGTAGACAACTAGAGAGAGCATTACAATGCACACTATTGGATTTGTTATCCCTGAAACCTACAGAGAACAACACAGCCCACCCACTTTTTTACCACCACCTTTTTGGCTGCATCCTGCTTACTTTCAGCCAGTGTTAGTAAACACTGGCCAATGCTCACATATGGACGAATCTTTATCCCAAACCTATTATGGGATACAGGAAAGACAAGAGTCTTAGCGATTTACTTGTCCAACTGTACTTTAAGAGGATTGAGGACAAGGAGCTAGTTAACAAAACAAATTTGGCTGCTATAAATGCCCGGACTGTGTCACATGTAGGTGCTTACTAACTGGCTCAGATTTTACCCACCTGCACATAGGAAAGAGATTCAAGATTTTGCATAGACTGAGATGTAGTTCATCCTACGAAGGGTGAAGGAACAATTCGGCCCTTCAACCACATGGGAAGGGGGTTGTTATTGGGGTACTATGGTGGTGTTAAGGTTTTTAATAAAATCGTATGACCCAAGGTCTCTGGTTTGGGGGTAGTGGGAAAAAAAGCTATAGATAGAGGTGCCTAAATGGGCTGAATGCTTGCTGTTACCTCAGCGCTGTCTGGAGTGCGGGTCCGTGTGCAGTCATGGACATGTCTAAGCAGCAGTCTGAAGATTTGTCTACAGTTTATGGATGGCTTGAGAAGGAGTCGGGCCATGACAAAATTATGAAGGTGTTCTTGCCTGCCAAGAGAAGACCAGCAAAGAAGACTTCAGTGGGAGCATCGACAAGAGGCGGCTGGCCATCAATGTCTCCTCTGGAGTTGTGAAGCACAAGTGTGAGCAGTGCAGTCGCAATAACAGGAGAGCAGTTTGTACTTTCTCCTCACTCGGGCACTTCTTCCCTTGTCCCACTTTTCCCTCTGTATTTCCCACTACCACCACTGAATTTATAATACCTTCCACTTCTCATGCTACACAGCAGGTTGGGGCTTCTCAGGCAGTGGAGGCTGTTAAACAATACGTGACTCCTTCCTTATCAGCTGTGCCCCTAGTTTCACAAGTCTACTACAATTGTTAGGTAACATTTCTTCTTTGAATGTTTTATTGAATGCACTTAAAGGGATACTGTCATGGGAAAAAAATCTTTTTTCAAAATTAATCAGTTAATAGTGCTGCTTCAGCAGAATTCTGCACTGAATCCATTTCTCAAAAGAGCAAACAGATTTTTTTTATATTCAATTTTGAAATCTGACATGGGGCTAGACATATTGTCAATTTCCCAGCTGCCCCAAGTCATGTGACTTGTGCTCTGATAAACTTCAGTCACTCTTTATTGCTGTACTGGAAGTTAGTGTGATATCACCCCTCATTTTTTCCCCCCAGCAGCCAAGACCAATGGGAAGGTAACCAGATAGCAGCTCCCTAACACAAGATAACAGCTGCCTGGTAGATCTAAGAACAACACTCAATAGTAAAAACCCATGTCCCACTGAGACACATTCAGTTACATTGAGAAGGAAAAACAGCAGCCTGCCAGAAAGCATTTCTCTCCTAAAGTGCAGGCACAAGTCACATGACTGGGGGCAGCAGCGTCAAAGGAGTCCTAATGCACGCAACCTGGAAGTGTGTGCCTGCTCACATGGAGCCGAGAGGAGAACGAGAGGTAAGGGAACGAAGAGATCTCCTGGCACGTCTTACAAATTGGTTATTACAGGTTGGCCATCAGTAAGGCTCTCAAGAAAGGGAAGGCTCTCCAACCAGTTGCAAAGCATTTTTTGCTTAAAGGACACACACTTCCAACCTTTAGATGCATGCCTATTGACTTCCAACCCCCTCTGGCTGAGAGAGACCAAGCCCTACTTAGGAGGGAATCCAGGTGGATATTTAAATTTGACACTGCCTGAATGAGCCTCTTCCATTAGGAAGTTTCCTATAATGCCATTGCTATTGTTTTTAAAAAACTTTGTATAGTACCTGTGAGTCGACTCGCTACACACATGCCTTGTTATATCTAGGATAGGTCAATCTAAAACAATTGGAATAATTGAAGACGTTTCACTACTCATCCGAGCAGCTTCTTCAGTTCAACTGACTGGTGTGGGAAGTTCTCAGCCTATAAACTTTTCCACGAATTCAATCACAATGGCACATTGTAACTCTTCAAAGAGGTGACATATGCAATTTACAGGTGTTGTTTCTGTTTAGTTACTGTGATAGTTAGTTAAAGGGATACTGTCATGGGAAAAAAAATTTTCAGAATCAATCGGTTAATAGTCCTGCTCTAGCAGAATTCTGCACTGAATCCATTTTTCAAAAGAGCAAACAGATTTTTTTATATTCAATTTTGAAATCTGACATGGGGCTAGACATATTGTCAATTTCCCAGCTGCCCCAAGTCATGTGACTTGTGCTCTGATAAACTTCAATCACTCTTTACTGCTGTACTGCAAGTTGGAGTGATATCACCCCCTCCCTTTTCCCCCCAGCAGCCAAACAAAAGAACAATGGGAAGGTAACCAGATAACAGCTCCTTAACACAAGATAACAGCTGCCTGGTAGATCTAAGAACAACACTCAATAGTAAAAACCCATGTCTCACTGAGACACATTCAGTTACATTGAGAAGGAAAAACAGCAGCCTGCCAGAAAGCATTTCTCTCCTAAAGTGCAGACACAAGTCACATGACCAGGGGCAGCTGGGAAATTGACAAAATGTCTAGCCCCATGTCAGATTTCAAAATTGAATATAAAAAAAATCTGTTTGCTTTTTTGAGAAATGGATTTCAGTGCAGAATTCTGCTGGAGCAGCACTATTAACTGATGTGTTTTGAAAAAAATGTTTTTTACCATGACAGTATCCCTTTAATGTGTCATGCAACTCCTAGAAACCGTTGTTACTTGGCACACATCCATTCATGCAACTCTCACAAGTAACACCGGCCAAATGCAAATGTACCATCACCAACAATTTGGCGTCCACGTTCAGATACTGTCCAACAATTGCAGAAAACCAACCAAGATTTTCAAACCTGTTTGGTCGACTTAACGATTAATATCTGTTGTACAACATAATGGGCACCAATAGGTCGTTCAACATACACGTTATGAAAATTGAATGAAACCTCGTATTGGACGTCAACATCTGCATGGCCACCTTTAGATTTACTTCTATCCAGTTTTTCTGTTCTAATATAATACTTGGTGCTGGTTCATCCCCCTGTATGTAAATCTAGTCCCTTGTGTATTAGTCCGAGTCTAAGGGGCCCATTTATTTAACCTTGTATTTATATGGTGGAGTTTTTAAAGGGGAAAACTCACATTTTTTTTATGGAAAAAAAGTAAAATTTTTAGATATTTATTATATCTCAAAGCTGCTAAAAATGCAAATTCAAAAATACTCCATCTCAAACCTGTCGAGGTCACGTAGAAGTCGATGGCAAATGTCCCTGAAGTTGTTTCTTGACATCCTGATCTGCGCTGGATAATCCGATAAAGTCTGGGTTTTTCCTCTGATAAAGTTGAGTTTTCGCAGTGACAATTTGATGAAATCAAGTTTTCAGTGCATCAATCGTATGATAGGAATTTACTTGATTTTGGCACGTTTTTTTCGATCCAACTTTTTAGAGGAAAATTCATAAATGAGTTCAATTCCGGAAAGGAGTTTGGTCAACTTTATAAACCCCCTAAGTGTCTAACTACAAAAGGACTGTTAAATAAAAGCAAGGGATGCAGCAAGAACAGTACACAAATCAATTTTAATCTGCAAAAATTAACATTTTCCGATAAAACTCAAGTATTGTACACAAATGCTCCAAGATATAAAAAAATAAAAATACACTTAGACAATACTCGTGTAATAATCTGTACAAAAATATCTGTGTATAGATCTGTGTCTGCTTTTAACCCTTCCGCACTTTGTAATAAACACTTTAAAAAGTAAAACTTCCAAGTGTGAAAGAATAAAGAAATGTTTTACTTAAAGGGGAAGGAAACCTAGTCGGCGCAAACCCCCCATCCCGTTTGTTGCCCCTCCTCCCCCCTGGCCTACCCGTCCCGCTGGGCAAATGCCCCTAACTTGTTACTTACCCTTCTGCGCAGGTCCAGTCCAGGAAGTTCACCGACGACATCTTCTTCCTGCTTTGAATGGCGCATGCGCAGTAGGATCAGTTCGCCGTTACGATCTACTGCGCATGCGCGTGACTTTTGGCGCATGCGCAGTAGATCCATACCGGCGAAATGATCCTACTGTGCATGCGCCAAAACGCCGTTCACTGCAGGAAGAAGATCGCGTGGAAGAAGATGTCGTCGGTGAACTCCCTGGACTGGACCTGCGCAGAAGGGTAAGTAACAAGTTAGGGGCATTTGCCCAGCGGGATGGGTAGGCCAGGGGGGAGGAGGGAGGGGGGGTGGGGGGTTTGCGCCGACTAGGTTTCCTTCCCCTTTAAGAATCTGCTTAGTGAAAATGTTAAAACATATGCGTGTAATGAATAACTTGAACGTGTGCAGTTCAACTATACATATCAGTCAGTCTTCAGGTTGGTAAAACATATATTAATTTTTATAACGTTTTATGGACAGCTATAAATGCTGGCTTTGCAAAAAAAAAAAAAAAAAGTGCCTGAAATAGTAACTGCTTTAGCTTGTAATTGTAGCAACACATCTTATATTAAGAATAAGGAAGGTACAGTTTGTGAGGCAGCCAACAGTGAATGTAATTGCTAACCTTCGAGCCTTAATGTTGCACTTTTGTTATTCATGGACTCTTGTGTAGCAGAAAGAACAGTAGGAGATAAAAAGAGATAATAGCAGTGGGACACATTTTGCCTTGGTCTGGTAAACCAAATTAACCAATCAGCTTTCTGTGAAAGACCAATAAAAGCCTCCTGTTGATTGGTTGGTTTGCTTACCACCTTGCCTTCATTTTGTATAACCTAAATGCAAGTCCTAGAGCACCCAGGTGTGTAAAATCTCATTCAGTAGGCATTTGTGTCCAGGGCATACCTGCATGTGCCGGCACAAGTTGGACAGTGCAGTGCTGGCAGGCACAAGACTTAAGTCAAATAATTTGTATATTTGTCCTATGCTTGGTAAAAACGAATTTCCTTAATGAAACAGGTATATCTTACTTTTTATATATTGCGTTACGTTAACACTTAAAGACTTGAGTATATAGTAAATAGTAAAAAAAAAGTTTTTATTGCGTTAAAAAAAAATGCCTATTGGCTTCAATGAGTTTTGCAAGTTTTTTCTGTTTTGCTGATTTACTAGAATGCTCTTTTCAAAGGGGTAGGCCACCAGGACTCAGCATGAAAAAAATAAAACATAAATATCAATTGAAAAATTGCTTAGACTAGGACATTCTATACCAGTGATCCCCAACCAGTGGCTTGTGGGCAACATGTTTCTCACCAACTCATTGGCTGTTGCTCCTAGTGGCCTCAAAGAGGTATTTAATTTTGAAGGCTTGGAGGCTTTTCAGTTGAATAAAAAAAACAGGTGCACAGTCCACATAGAGTCACCAAATGGTCAGTCTTAAGCACTTATTTTGCACCAACCAGGAATGTTTCCATGCTTTTATTGCTCCCTTACTCACCTGGAAGATGCTCATGAGTACAAAAGTTTGGGGACCCCCGTTCTAAAAGTTAAAGGGATCCTGTTATCAGAAAACATGTTTTTTTCAATATGCATCAGTTAATGGTGCTACTCCAGCAGAATTCTGCACTGAAATCCATTTCTCAAAAGAGCAAACAGATTTTTTTATATTCAATTTTGAAATCTGACATGGGGCTAGACATATTGTCAATTTCCCAGCTGCCCCCAGTCATGTGACTTGTGCCTGCACTTTAGGAGAGAAATGCTTTCTGGCAGGCTGCTGTTTTCCTTCTCAATGTAACTGAATGTGTCTCAGTGAGACATGGGTTTTTACTATTGAGTGTTGTTCTTAGATCTACCAGGCAGCTGTTATCTTGTGTTAGGGAGCTGCTATCTGGTTACCTTCCCATTGTTCTTTTGTTTGGCTGCTGGGGGGGGGGGAAAGGGAGGGGGTGATATCACTCCAACTTGCAGTACAGCAGTAAAGAGTGATTGAAGTTTATCATAGTTTGCTCTTTTGAGAAATGGATTTCAGTGCAGAATTCTGCTGGAGCAGCACTATTAACTGATTCATTTTGAATTTTTTTTTTCCCCATGACAGTATCCCTTTAAGTTGAAGGTAAACTAAGAAAGGTAGGCAAGTAGAATCTAAAGCAATATGGTGGTCCAGTGGTTAGCATTGATTTTGCAGGACTGGAGTCTTGTGTTTGATTGATTCTGGCCAGGGCACCTAGTGTACTGTGACTTTTTAAAGGCCTTGTGCACTTTTATCGTCATCTCATAAAAGTTATTTTTGACATTGTCTGACTGCCAGCAGCAGTTTTTCAACACAAAATGAGAAGAAAGGGTGTCATTTTGTAAATTAAGTGCCAAAAGAAAAATCACAAAATGATTAAGAGGGTGTGTAGGGGCACTGTGTCCCAAGTAATAATGTTCAATTCTAATGTGTTCTTAGAGTAGAGAAGGCCAGTGCTGAGTTCTGAGGCTGTATGTGCTTTGACCATCTGCTATGCACAGTCCAACAGACAATCCCCTTCACCAGAGTCAGTAGCATTAATTGGTTGTAGATGAGTTTATACTCCACGACTCCATCTGGGTTTGTCTACTGCAGATATAAGGATTTGGTTCAGTCAAGTGCAGATATTTCATTAGATGCTTAGATGCATTAGCAGAGAGAGGAGCCCAGGAAATTCACAGGGCATGCTATTACAGGTAAAGCTAGCCCCCAATTTTCCATTATTTAGGATGCTGGAGGCCTTTACAAATGCAGCTTTAAATGAAAGCAAATAAATATTGGAAATAGGAATATGTTTTCAAAGCAAAAATAAATATTGGAAATAGGAATATGTTTTCACTTATGGAAGATCCTGACAATTCCCTAAAGTCTTGTCCACATGAATGCACCAAAGATTTTCTTCTTAGTCCCATATTGCAAGCAGAAGTCTTTTGCCTTAAATTAATTGCCATTTGTAACCGTAAATGCTGTACTCCATAATAATTCTTCTTGTCATGAGTAAACTCTATTAACCATTGGAATTGCACCAAAAGCAGCAGTCTGTCAGGTCACCGGTGAAGATGAACCTGTTTGCACCATTGGGTTCCACATTGCAGATTTATCAGGGATCCTGCATGTTCAGTATCTCACAGTCCCGCATGTGGTTTCAGTAGACCAGATACTTCATCTCCGAGTATATAAGAGGAAATATCACAGAACAGGCACGGTACAATATAGCGGTGCTTTTGAACAAGGCTCTGGGCTTGGTCAACCAGGGCTCATTCTTGAAGCAGAAGTAGACAGCGTAAAATGCCACAGCAAAGAAATGGCCAATGAGCAACATAGGTTTGGGAGACACCCTGCAGGAAAGAAGAATAAGATTGATACACAAAGAGATAAAAGTTTCTTTCCACTCTAAATACAGGGCAATATTTGAATGCTGTGGCTTCTGTCAGTCTGATATATGCATTTACATGCAGATCCTTCTTCCCTTAGTAACACATAACATTAAGGGACTCCAAGTGGTGTATGGGGGTAATGCCAAGTGGAGACTAAACCATAAATAGTACATATACCATTACCTAGTCCTCTGTCCATTAACAGACAGATATATTCTAACATATGTTACCAGCCTTTACATAATCCAAGGGGACACCTGCTGCACATCTTTTCCAATTCCTACACCCATCATAGTAAAAAGAAAAATAGTCTTACAATATCCCTTCACATATCCTACATTATATCTCAAGCATATTGCTTACGTACACGGACAGGAGTCCAACAGGACCAGCGACACACTCTCCTCCAAGCTTGAAGTAGTTGAAACAGGCTCTTCTCAGCTGGTACAGGGAATCTGTGTATATAATATGTTATTAGTACAATTAAATCCCCAGTTACTACCTGGATAAGAATGCTGGGAACTATACTTCAGCCACTATGAACTCAATAACCCCCATTATGTACTTAATAAGCAATACTTACCATCTGTAGCAGCAAATAGCTCATACAGAGCCTGGGCTAGCACGTGGACTACAAAGGAATGGGACTTCTTCCTAGACCAATAAAATGACTTTTTGGCCTGTGAACAACATGAGTGAGAAACAATGATCATAAGTAAATAGCCTAATCCAATGTATTATAAATGAGTGACATGTTGCTGATCTCTACTAGTTCCATTCTGCAACTGGTATCCCTCAAATGCCACAAATCTGAGCTCTGCATCATTTTACTTGGCTGCATAGAAGGATAAAGAGCAAATAAATGCCTACTTGAGTTAACAGTTCTCTACACAAGACGAATAATGGTGGTGCTACCATGTTGTAACACAACAATTATAAAGTACCAAGAGAACAACATCTTGATATGTCTATATCTAATTCTAAAGTACCAAGAGAATAACATCTTGATATGTCTATGTCTAATTCTAAAGTACCAACATGTCTATGTACAACTTCATACTCAACAGGAGGAATGGCAATAGGATTTTTTCTTACACAAGAAGCTGCAGACTGTTTGCAGTGCAAACAAAAGCAGGAAGCAGTATTTGTTCCTTTTATGATCATTCCTATAACAGTACAATAAAAATTCCATGAATGCATCCATAATGGCAGAATTCTTCATTCTGGTTTGGCTTCTCCATATCGCAATGTTAGGGAATGACTGGGTACTTTAACATTTTGTAACTTCATACCTGTAAAACATCTGAATGTTGGGACAGGTCAGGCAGGTCCTGAAGAAGGTCTCTCCAAATCATTACGTCATTCAGCACCACACTCATCCCACCGCCTGTCAGTGGGTGCCTCATGTTGTAAGCATCTCCTAGAAGTAGAACTCCTAAAAAACAGAATAAAGGGAATGTCTGAATGCTCCCTTTAAATGGAGGTGCTGGCACTATGTGCCGCAGAAAATCTGGGTCAAATCTGACCATTTCTGCTCCTGCAATTGTATTGCGCAATTAATAAGAACATTGTCTTTTACTATTTTTAACAGCTGTAATCCTTAAGGCTCCTACTGATAGTTTAGACAAATAAAATTCACTATTTTGGAACGTATGTTTGCTTAAGTTTCCCTTTAATGTTCTGAACCTTTCCTGAATCACCTGCTACTTACCCTTTTTATTTACTGGAGAGGGTGGAAGGAAACTTGCTGGCATTGTTCTCAGCCTGTCGTTTTCTACTGCAAAGTGAAATGGATCCTTCAGGTGGTCTGGAATTAGAAGCATTGTATGGTTTAGATACAGTAATGTGGCATAGACTAGGGGGAGGTTAAAATGTAGTCAAGAACAGGCAATGGTCAGGGCGGGCAGCAGTAATTGGAGAAAAGAAGGGTAAGAAATTGGAATAAATGGCTTAGACAGGAACTGAGCTACTTATACCCTGCTTGGGTAAATATACCCTGCAAGGAACAAACTTTAACGAGAAAAGGGCGCAAAAAGTTCTGGGCACTGATAAATTATGCTACAATGGAGGGTTGTGGAAGCACTCCACAAATCAAGTACAATGAAGGGGCACAGTATAGAGTTTTACTTGTTGGGTAAAACAAGGGTAGACCCATCTCTAATTGGCAATGACTAGTGATGGGTGAATTTATTCTTCAGGCATGAATTTCCACATTTCGCCACCTGCAAATTTTTCCGCAAAAATTAGATGCTAAAAAAATTTACTGCAACAAAAACGTTGCAGTTGAAAAAATTGTCGCATGTCAAAATAATTTTGACACTTATTGACTAATGCATTTGGACAAAAATGTCAATGCGTTTCGCAAATTTTTCGTCAAAACAGGACAGATTTGCCTATCACTAGTGATGACAGTAAGACTACTGGATGGCAGTGTTTCAATGGAGTCTTTGTCATAGAAAGATATTTCTCTCAAAGATGGTATTGCCCACTCATCTAAAAATAAATAGGGTTTTTCAGATAAAAAAACTGTTCTCACCAGGAAGCTGTGGCAGGATCTGCTCGGTCATGTATTCTTTCAGATTCTTGGGCATTTCTCCTCTGATATCTACCAGGACACGAGTCTCAGTCGATGATATCTGGTAAATCAACACTGGGCTTGGGTTGGCCAGGACCAGCTCTGCGTGATTGGCTTTAAATTGTGGTGAGTTCTGAGAAGAAGATGAGGAAGAATTACTCTTTACAGGTATAAATGCCAGCATAGACTGAATGTGCTGAATGTTTTTTAGTAAGTCCTGAATGCATCAACAATGCAACTAACTGGTAATTTGAGTTCTACTAAGTGGCCTCAACAAATCTTATGAAACGGGCAAAAGACATGCCTTTGTACAGTATGTGATTGATTGGTTTGTGTGTGAGCACAGATCATCATACAAGTCAGAGGAGGTAGACCTCTGGACTCAAAATGGCACATATTATTATGATAATATTAAAAGCTGTTCTTCAAAAAAAGGCTTTATTTTTAAATATGGGATATACTGTATCTGTGTCCTTTGTTTAGCACCACTGCACTACCATAATAAAATGGTTTGAGCCATGTGTTCAGCAGGATGTTCACAAAAAGGAGATACATATGAGCTATAAGCTGATAAACCTTGGCTTTGGACTGTGCATTACCTGATAGGAAACAGTCTAACATTACCATGTGATACAATAAAGGCTGATCAGTCAGATGCACAGGGAGACAAAACCTTAACAATGTAAGTTCAGGCTCTTCATAGTCAACACTTGGTAAATCCTATAGAAGAGTTGCCCCTACCTTCAAAATACAGCCCACAAAGTGAGAGGATACTTTGACTTGTCCAGTAATGAGATTCTTCCGGAATTTGGAGAAAAGTCCATCCGCAACGACCGTCAAAGGGGCGTGGAGTTCCTGCAATTCCAAGACACAATATGAATTCCAAAATTAATCTCAACAAAACTGTATCATGTTTTTCTTCCCCTAGGGTATGGCAACTATAATTTTATAATAATATTAGAGTAAGCGCATTGATACCCCCTATTAGTACAATACCTTAGTATCTCCTGTTTCTTTGTCTCTGTATTGCGCTCCAATCACAATGTCATTTTTTTCAAGTAGTTGCGTCACTGTTCCTTCGATGAACCTAACGCTGTGGGAAAAGCGAGAGAAAGGTCAGAGGATGGTAAAACAGCGTTGCTCATGTGTCCGATAACTGGAGAATACCAGTGGTATCATACAGCCCATGTGGCACTGTTGAGTAACCATTTTTTGGAACATACAGGATACAACTACATATATCCAGTTCTAACCCCATTAATTCTAGCCTTGGTGCTTTTTAGTTCCCAGTAACTAGCAGATAATGCTGAGCGATATCGCAATGACTCAATCTAAGGATCTGTTAGGATTTAATCGTGACTTACTTGCTCTCAGCCAGGGCAAGTTTGCGGAGACCCATGATAAAGCGGCCATGGTGGAAAGCTCGTCCACACTGCAACTGTTTCTCTTCATTCAGAGGGTAAGGGATCTCCACTTCTGCTTTACTCTCAAAATCATGCACAACATATCCATGCACGACATGGGCATCCAGGCCTTCCACTGCATCTGCAAACACACATCATGTAATCATCTAGTTGGTGCCTACAGAAAGTTCATTAGAACATTAAATCTGCAGAGAACTCATCACATGATCTGATAACCCCAATAGTATGTACTCACCACCAAGACCGAGGTCCTTAAGAACTTGGTATCCTCCAGGCTGCAGTAATTCTCCCACTATACGATCAGGTTCCTTCATGTCCCTTTCGATCACTGCCACCTTCCTGCCATCTCTTGCCAATACTGTGGCTAATGCTGAGCCAAGAACTCCGGATCCCACAATAACAACTTCCGGATCAAAGGTTTCAGATTCTGCTTCTAGTAGATCTTTCTCTGTTTTGCTCTGCATCAACAAAAAAGGATTATGCACGCTGGTTAGGTAGCATCCAAAACAGCTTCAGTTTAATTGATCTTCAGACTAGTTGCTTTAGGTTAGTAGACCTGAGATACTTTGTGGTTACTAGACCTGAGATACTTTGTGCTTCTCTATCAGGTTTATATCAGGGATATGTTTCAAATTTCCACCATCGTTTCCTATACCTTCTGTTCTGCAGATATTCACCATTCTATCCAACACATTGTCAAACATTCTATCATTTTTATAATTATCATGCCAAGCAGTGGCTAGCACTTCCAACTCTGGGTTCCTAGGTTAAATTCCAGCCAAGACACTATCTGCAAGGAGTTTGTATGTTCTCTCTATTCTTGCATGGGTTTCTTCAGGTTCTTCAGTGGGTTGATAGAGGATTAAATTGTCTGTTATACTGGGGCAGACACTGTTGTGAATGATATATAATCTTCCTAAATCTCTGGGATGAAGTTACAGTAACTAGAAGCCATCTGTCCCTCATTTGGAAAGTAACATTTTAAATCAAAGATGTTATAAATATATGCAGGCATGGAATCCATCATCCGGAAACCCGTTATTCAGAAAGCTCGAAATGACAGAAAGGCCGTCTCCCATAGACTGCATTTTATCCCAATAATCTAATTTAAAAATGATTTCCATTTTCTCTGTAATAACAAAACAGTAGCTTGTACTAACTAAGATATAATTAATCCTTATTGGAAGCAAAGCCGATGATGTACCTGGGAAGTGTAATTTGCAACATTTCGCCAACGTTTTAATGTCAATTATTTAAAGGAGTTCACATTTAAATTAACGTTTAGTATGATGTAGAGAGGGATATTCTGAGATAAATTACAGTTGGTTTTCATTTTTTATTATTTGTGGTTTTTGAGTTATTTAGCTTTTTATTCAGCAGCTCTCCAGTTTGCAATGTCAGCAATCTGATTGCTAAGGTCCAAAATACCCTAGCAACCATGCATTAATTTGAATAAGAGACTGGAATATGAATAGGACTGAATAGAAAGATGAGTAACAAAAAGTAGCCATAACTATAAATTTGCAGCATTAGAGAGCATTTTGTTTTAGATGGGGTCAGTGACCCCCATTTGAATGCTGGAAACAGTATGATAAAAAACACAAATAATAAAAAAAAACTATAAAAAATGAAAAGTTGCTTAGAACTGGCCCTTTTTTTTTCAACATACTAAAAGTTAACTTGGACAGTGACATGTCATATACAACCACCTTGTATAGGAATTTCTAATCATTCTAATTTGCAAAGTGACTTATCACATAATTATTATAATTACTGGGCGTGCTCTATTCTATCACATTCTAGCCTTGAGCAGTGTTGGACTGGGACACCAGGGGCCCACCAGAAAACCTTAGACCAGGGGCCCACCAAGAAAATTTAGGCCAGGGGCCCACTCTCAGTACTATTGTTCTTCCTCTCCTCTCTCAACCTCTATTCTCCTAGTCTCTTTAGTTATACATCCTATAACCAATTATTCCATCTATTTAGCCTCTTTGTTCTCATAGAAATAGGGAATGGCCATGAAATAGGCCAAATATTTAGCAGCGTGAGGGACCACTGACACCTGGGCCAACCGGGACTTTTCCTGGTATCCCTGTGGGCCAGTCCGACACTGGCCATGAGTTACGTAGGGATCCTTCGGTACAGCTACTATGATAAAGGATATACAGCGACACAAAAAGATAATAGCAGCATTAAAAGCAGTTTAAAGCTTTTCAGGAATGCTGAAAGTTGTAGTTCTTCAGTTAATGAAGAGCCACTCTCTAGCTTAGTTTATTTTATATGTGGAAAAGAGAAGCATGAGTGGGGTACAAGGGACAGAACTGCAGTAGACCCAGCCATTCCTGGGGCCCATCTTATCTATATTAAGTATTGCTGAATAAGGTACAGGGACCACTGGAAAAATTGGCACACACCTTAAACAGGTGTTGAAATTGCATTTTGGGGCTAGGGCGGGCTTTAGGACTGGGGGTGGGACAACAGGGGATGTTCCCTGCATAAGACAGGCCCAATTTTTTTATTGGTCTTAATTATTTGCTGTCTTCTTCTGACTTTCCAGCTTTCATGGGGTCACTGGCATCATTTAAAGATGAGCAACCCCTTTAAAAGGGAAATCCATCCATAAGTACAAAGGGTAAATTATATTGTATAAGAATTGTAAGATATTTTCATGTGGTCCTTCAGTTGTTGCTGAACTGCAGCTCCCATCATCTGGACACACTGAACATTGTAATTCCACAGTAGGTGGAAAACCGTTTCTGATTTAGAAGCCAAAGCACCGACCATAATAATGCTTAATCAAAGTACGTGTTAGCCTCTGCTAGATCAGGGAGGTCACCACATTATCAGGTATTTTGTCCATCTAGACAATGACCAAATCACATGAGTGGACCTTACAATTGTATCAGCCCTGGACCCTTAGTCAGCTGGATTTCCCTGCCTGCCCAATGTATACCCAAACAATCTCCCTCAGACATGGATCTATCATGGTAGTACTAGCGAAGAGTGGCCAAGTTGAAGGCCAAAACCTGCCTCCATAAATTGTTACAGGGTTACTGTGCTTGTGTACTACTGCACCTATGTTAGTAAATAGAAGCTGTCATGGGTAGTTAGAACCAATACCTTTTTAGCTCCTTTCTGCCTCAGGTTGCCCTGTTGTGTTGTCCCATTCAGAAACCTGGAGAGTCCAATTGATTTCCTAGAGCCCAGCCTGCCCCTATAGTGGAGGACTGACAGGACCAGTCCCACGGTGCAGCACAACAAGCCGGCCACAATCAGCTCCAGCCGGGAGGTGTTCAACAACTCATCGCACTTCTTATACACGTAGGTGAAGGTGGCCACCCCCAGGAAGGTCCACATCTTGTCCCCAGAGAGTGTTGGATACCAGGCAGGTTGATTCAGTAGATATCTTCCTTATGTGCCAGAATCCCCAGGTGGAAAAGCCAACAAAAATTATTATTGTAAAAAATAACTTAAAAATGCTAAATATTCAAGTCCATGTGGAAGGAATGAGATGGATCAGAACACAGTCCGGCAGAAGCAGCTCAGTCCACAGGGATGTCAGACTGATGGTTTCAGTAGTGACTCCTCACACTAGTGATCAGAACCAGTGAGGTGAGGGGGCGTGTGCTTTCTTTACACTCTCACAAGGGGTGTGTACTAAGTCTGTCAGGCTGATCACACCAGCTGCCCCGTTCCCTGCCACCTCACACACAGTTACTGGTATTCAGCAGTAGGGTTGCCCGTCTGGAAAGGATTAACCTGCCTGTGGTGTCTGCCCAAGCTATGGCCGGCGGTGGGTTCTACTCACATTACATGTGGATGTTTGCGGCATCAGCCTCAGCATCCCGGCTTCAGTTGCCATGCAACCAATAGGGTGAGGGCGGGGTTTTAATGCAGCCAATAGGATCTGTTGTGTGTGGTGAGCAGAGCTCGCACTATGAGGCAAGCAGCCAATGGGAGGGGTTGGGCATTTTGCTGCAGACGTTGGGACCTGCCAGTGCAGATCTAGTGCGATGTGATGTCATGTCAAAGAGGGGAGGAGCCCAGATGGGAAGGAGGAAGGTCTGAGTCAGTGGGGTGAGAACGTACCAATGTGGGAGGACAACCCCTCTGGGTGTGAGTGGAGGGAGCCCTGGTGGGACTGGAAAGGTGGATTATTCTGCTCTATTCTGCATGTGGTGGGAGGTTAGTGCAGGGCTATTATCTGTCACATAGGGTGACAGTTCCAAAATTTGCAAACATGTATTTATTACTTTTCTGGGTGGGCTGTAACTTAGTAGTGTTTGTATTTAGGCAAGATGTACCCAGGACCAGTGTGTGTAGGAACCTCCTGTGGCTCCTCTATTTGCTGCTTCTGAGAGTTTAACCTATTCTGGTTTTCTCTGTTACAGGCACCGAAATGGTTAATTATCAGCAAGCTGTGACTGTGGAACATGCCGGCAGCTCCCCCTCCTCCTGCTTGTCAGTCACTAATCCCGCCCCTTCCTTATGTTCCCTATACTGCTGCTTCTTTCCCTGCATCCCTGTGCAACAACTCCCAGCTCCCACTCATATGTTAATTGCTCACCTCACCACTGAGAAAGCTTTTGTCCTTGTCTGGGAATCATTGGGTTTGTGCTGTCCCATTCAAAATGCATTCTGTAACATATTGTCATTATAGAATTGAAAAGATTGAGAAATTAAGTTGGAAGCATGTATTTATATCTGTTGTGGGGAGAGTGACTTTGGGATAGTGTGTGTAGTAAGTCAGCTGTACTGTGGGATAGTGTGTGTAGTAAGTCAGCTGTACGGTGGGATAGTGTTTGTAGTAATTCAGCTGTACTGTGGGATAGTATGTGTAGTAAGTCAGCTGTACTGTGGGATAGTGTGTGTAGTAAGTCAGCTGTACGTTGGGATAGTGTGTGTAGTAAGCCAGCTGTACGGTGGGATAGTGTGTGTTGGAAGCCAGCTGTACTGTGGGATAGTGTGTGTAGTAAGTCAGCTGTACTGTGGGATAGTGTGTGTAGTAAGTCAGCTGTACTGTGGGATAGTGTGTGTTGTAAGTCAGCTGTAAGGTGGGATAGTGTGTGTAGTAAGTCAGCTGTACGGTGGGATAGTGTGTGTAGTAAGCCAGCTGAACTGTGGGATAGTGTGTGTAGCAAGTCAGCTGTACTGTGGGATAGTGTGTGTAGTAAGCCAGCTGTACGGTGGAGTAGTGTGTGTAGTAAGCCAGCTGTACGGTGGGATTGTGTGTGTAGTAAGTCAGCTGTACGGTGGGATAGTGTGTGTGTAGTATGTCAGCTGTACTGTGGGATAGTGTGTGTAGTAAGCCAGCTGTACGGTGGGGTAGTGTGTGTAGTAAGCCAGCTGTACGGTGGGATTGGGTGTGTAGTAAGTCAGCTGTACGGTGGGATAGTGTGTGTAGTAAGCCAGCTGTACTGTGGGATAGTGTGTGTAGCAAGTCAGCTGTACTGAGGGATAGTGTGTGTAGTAAGTCAGCTGTATGGTGGGATAGTGTGTGTAGTAAGCCAGCTGTACTGTGGGATAGTGTGTGTAGCAAGTCAGCTTTACTGTGGGATAGTGTGTGTAGTAAGTCAGCTGTACTGTTGGATAATGTGTGAAGTAAGTCAGCTGTACTGTGGGATAGTGTGTGTAGCATGTCAGCTGTACTGTGGGATAGTGTGTGTAGTAAGCCAGCTGTACGGTGGGGTAGTGTGTGTAGTAAGCCAGCTGTACGGTGGGATTGTGTGTGTAGTAAGTCAGCTGTACGGTGGGATAGTGTGTGTAGTAAGTCAGCTGTACAGTGGGATAGTGTGTGTAGTAAGCCAGCTGTACTGTGGGATAGTGTGTGTAGTAAGCCAGCTGTACTGTGGGATAGTGTGTGTAGTAAGCCAGCTGTACTGTGGGATAGTGTGTGTAGTAAGTCAGCTGTACGGTGGGATAATGTGGGTAGTAAGTCAGCTGTATGGTGGGATAGTGTGTGTAGTAAGCCAGCTGTACTGTGGGATAGTGTGTGTAGTAAGTCAGCTGTACTGTGGGATAGTGTGTGTAGTAAGTCAGCTGTACTGTGGGATAGTGTGTGTAGTAAGTCAGCTGTACTGTGGGATTGTGTGTGTAGTAAGTCAGCTGTACTGTGGGATAGTGTGTGTAGTAAGTCAGCTGTACTGTGGGATTGTGTGTGTAGTAAGCCAGCTGTACTGTGGGATAGTGTGTGTAGTAAGTCAGCTGTACTGTGGGATAGTGTGTGTAGTAAGTCAGCTGTACTGTGGGATTGTGTGTGTAGTAAGTCAGCTGTACTGTGGGATAGTGTGTGTAGTAAGTCAGCTGTACTGTGGGATAGTGTGTGTAGTAAGTCAGCTGTACTGTGGGATTGTGTGTGTAGTAAGCCAGCTGTACTGTGGGATCATTTATATACACATTCTGTTGATTTATTTGACAGCTACAACATCGCCAAACGAGCGGATCTTTCACCGATATGCCATTAACAAACATGGCTATATCGGGTGTAATCCGTATGGCCGAACGATCCGATTACAATGTGCCGTGGACTCTGGCGGGATCGCACACGCCACACTATCTGAAAATCGGACGAATCCTCGATTCGTACAATAGGATCTGTGTGTCTATGGCCACCTTTAGTTTTGTGGTTAGACTTTGTTTTCCAGATATACCAACTCAACCCAACTAGGATTTTACTCCTTCAGGCCACCAGGAGCACCAATTGGCCATATATAGTTCTGCCTTTATAAGACTGAGATTGTTCTATTCATCAAGATATTTGGCCAGTAGACTGGGGGGGGGGGGGGCGGGGTTGGTTCTATATGAGTGTAATGTAATTGTAATGTTAGTCTAAATTATGTTCATATTCTCTTGTAAAGTTTTCAATACAAAAAAAAAACATTAAAACTCTTTGAACAAACCCCCTGAAAACATACACAGAATAACTAATAAGCATCACAGTAATGTTTGTGAATGTGCCATGCCGGCCATCTTGAACAACTAAACTCATGGGTAAACGGGAGCATGGAGCCTCATATTAAAACTCCTAACTCCTTGGACCAATACCCAAGGGGGTATCAAATGAAACTTTACTGAGCAGGACAGACCTCCCCCCCCCACTGCAGGAAGCATTCATGTGGCTACAGACCACCCAGTTGACTGGCTCAAGCCAGATGGACTCCCCTAAAATTTCTCAAAGAGCCTTTTCTATTCCATCATTCATCACTATAATAAATATATCCAAAGATCCATAACTCAAATGAACCCCATCATGCCTGGTAAACCCAGAGTGCACAAGCTCTAGGTGTGTATGACAAGCTGAAAAGCTTCTATGCTTCCTAACATAACTCCAAATTTGATTATTAACTGTTTTCCTCAGTTTGCAATACACAAGTGAACCTGCCCCACCAGCCTGGAAAAAACTTTATCTTGGATAGTAATTGATGCGTGCGTTCCAAATCGCACTTCATTAACCTTTTGAGTTCTCTTTAGGATGGCCTGTCTGGATCATCCACCCATTCATGCACAATAAAAATTAGAGGGGGAGGGGAGCAATCCTAATGCAACACCTGCTCCCAACATGATGCAGGTGCTGAACTGCCTGGTGGAAGATTGCCTTTATTGAGTGCCTGCTCCAAAGATTTTTTGCAGGTGCTGAACCCACCTCATTGTCACTTGCTTCAATGAGAACCCAAGAAGAAATTGCAATGACCTTAGATCAGGGGTCCCCAACCTTTTTGTACCAATTAGCCACATTGAATTTTAAAAAAGAGTTGGGGGCAACACAACCATGAAAAACGTTCCTGGAGGCGCAATAAAGGGCTGTGATTGGCTATTGGTAGCCCCTATGTGGACTGGCAGCCCACAGGAGTCTCCATTTGGCAGTATACCTGGTTTTTATGCAATCAAAACTTGCCTCTAAGCCAGGAATTCAAAAACAAGCATTTACTTTAAGGTCACTGGGAGCAACATCCAAGGGGTTGGTGAGCAACATGTTTCTCGCGAGCTACCAGTTGGGGACCACTGCCTTTGATGTTCAAGAAACCAAAGATAGAAAATAACAGAAACTTTCAATATTTACAAGCCATTCTGGGATACTATGGAGAGGAAGGTGTAAGCTCTTCTGGCTAGGACTGAAATCATTCTGACAGGTACAGAAAAGGGGAGAATGAAGGTTATGAAGGAACAGAATAAGGAAGGTGCTGGTGAAGAATCAGGAAAAGCATATGTTGAGTGTGGACGAAGGATTAAGTGAAGGTTAGGGACAGTGCAGACAAAGAATGCATGTCTGGCTGAATTGGGGGAAGAACCGGTGAATTGAAAGAACAGGACTGTATCAGTACTAGAATTTGAACAAGGATAGAAGCACGAACAGGACTAAGAACATGACTGGGTGCAGGAAAAAGGACTGGGACAAGATAAGGAGGTGACAGCAGCCAGACCAAGGAAACTAAAGGCCACAGTGCTCAGGAAACAGAAGTCAATGCTCAGAATCAGAAGTCAATGCTCAGAATCAGAAAGTGAGAAGAGCCAGGCTTACATAGGGCAGAGTTAGCACTGATTGGCTGCCCCTAACCAAACAAGAAGGCTGCTGGGAAGGAATAGGAAAGGCCAAGTGATAGTTTAAGAGTAAGAATACTAGCTGCTTACCTGACCTAGTACATGGGGCATGGAGACAGAAACCCAAAAGTTGCCAGCTCGAATTCCAGTAAACCCTTACACATCCATCCTAACAATCTAAATCATTATGACTCCCATCTCCCTACATGCAGAACAATCGCCCAAACTCTCTTTAGAGACCGTTTTGGTGTTGCCACCTCTGATTTCTAAATTCACTTTTTCAAGAGCTGTTACTTGCAGTCCCTTCGGGTCCTCATTATGCTTACTCACTCAGTCTCTTTGTGTTGTTTTTTCTATATTAGGATTGTCATTGTTCATAAGAGTGGCAGTCTAATATTGGAAAGATGTTCTCCAGTTCTCTGTTTAAGGCTCCTCTGTACTGTAAAACTCCAATGGTTTTACAGGTCACTTATTGCCAATTAAATTATTTCTTTTTTTCAAATCTGTCTTTAAAACTTGTAACATTGGAGATATATTTGCAAACCTTATATGAGCCACATGGGAAAGTTGCTCTGATCTATTTCTGCCTCAAATAAACTCACAACTTGGATGTTTGCTTATGTATGAAAAAAAGAATATAAATCATACGCTATTTTTTGATAAAAGTCAGTACAAAAAGTTGAACAAATCTTAGGTGCTTGTTGAACTCACCGGTTGTGAAGGGAGGTCCAGGTGCACTGCTCTGAACCCTCAGCTTAGGGAGCAGACCACAGTATAAAGAAAAAGGGCAGGCACTAGCAGAGACCAGTCTTCCAGGCAGGCTTGTAAAAAAAAGAATGTAAAAATAGGGGTGGGGGAACTTGAATACCTCGAATTGATCAGGTTTCCGAGCAAAAACCACTGTAAAAAAGCCGAAAATCATGAAGGCAAAAGCATCTTAGTTCAAGGGACCTCTGCCATTGACTTCTACATGACTTCAACAGGTTTAAGACGTTTAGCAGCTTCGGGGGCATAATAAATCTTGAAAAAGTCATTTTTTTTTTATCCCATAAAATTTGAATTTTTAATGAAGCTATCCTTGAAAAACTCAAATTTTTTGTGAAAAACACAACTTGACCTATTATAAATAACCACCATAATATCTCGTTCCACTAATTGCAGTATGATAATAAACCATACAGAATCTTCCTGTTTTATGGTCTGGCTATGTCTAACCAGATGACCAGACGATCATCCATATAGCGGCATGCTATAGTTTTCTGAAAGTTTTGCAGGAAATTCTTTTTGTTAACAAAATGCAATTCATTCAGTTCTTTGCAAGTTGCATTACAGATAAAAAGGCAGTCATCGATATACTTCTTCCAGGATACAAGGTTTGTGAGACTCCCTATGGCCTATAAAAAGGTTGGTATAGCTTGGAGCAAACAATGTTCCCATTGTCATACCTGTTGTTATTTTTTCAAACCAAAAATAATTATTTCAATACAAAGTCAATTCCCTTTAATAAGAAGTAAGGCTTCATTTTTGGGAGCATATTGTCCCTATTTAAAATACTGTAGGTATTTACTGTCTGTATCCCCAAAATTATGATTGATTATTGTATAGATGGAGGTGACATTGTAGGTACCTCTGATATGCGTGTCTTTCCTAGTAAACTTTTCACATAGTTTTATAAAATTATGTCAATGAATTCTGATAAGTTGCTGTTAATGGACCCTATGCCTAATATTATGAGGCGTCCCGTGGGAGAGGGGGGGTTCCTCTGATCTTTATGTATTTTGGGCAGAACGTATAGCCCTGGGACCCTAAGATATTTTACTTCCAAATATTCAAATGCTTTTTTGTTTAGTATCCCTTCTTTTGCTTCTACTTGCTTCAATTTCTTTTAGTAGTTGTTTGCCCTTTCATTTTAAATAAGTAGTCTCATCTGCCAATTGACTGTGAACCTTCCCTATATATTTTGACCTGTCCTTAAAGGATAAAAATAAGTGAATGTAAAATTGATGAGAGTGCTTTTCTAAGAACTTTGGCAATGTGCATTCATTATTTATTTTTTTTATTTTAAAAATATTAAAGAATTTGTGTATTGTACATCAATTTATTTTGTAAAAATAGCTCCACCTGCTGGTTATTTAAAGACCAGTCTGACCACCAAGTCGTCAAGGAAGTTGTCAGGAGAAAGAAAGATGCTGCTCTGGTCTCATATCTTTCCAAATCAGAAAAACATCAGATTTCTCCTGACTACTTCCTTGACTACTTACTGGTCAGACTAGTCGGAAAATGACCAGCAGGTGGCGCTGTTTTCACAAAATTCATTCATATTAACAGTAAATGTATCCCTTAATAACTATCAATGTTACATTCACTTATTTTTAAGGTTTACTTACCCTATAAGGACAATATCCACCCTGATCTGCCGGTCTCATTACCAAAGCACTATACTTTTTCAGTTCCACTAGTGCACTTTTCTCCTGTCATCATATTACTTTGCCTTTTATCGTTTATGATTACATTTTTCATACATGACACTACTAACTCTATAAATACCGATATGTAGTGGTTCAGGGGCATTGGGAATTAGTAAGTTGGTGTCATTTTTAAGTTCAGCTTCTGTTTTTTCATACATTTTTTTAGATGAAATCTATTTATGAATTTTTGATATCTGTATATGTCACAAATTTATTAAGTTAATAAGTTGGCACCAACTCTATTTAGTGTTTTTATTGTTTAGATTATATATTGCGATCCACATCGTCGTTTCATTTAGTTCCTCTCCCCCTTCCCCCTCTTTTTGTTCATCTAATTTCTTTTTCGGCTTGGTGTTCTTCTTAAAAGGATACTGTCATTGGAAAACATGTTTTTTTAAAAACACATCAGTTAATAGTGCTACTCCAGCAGAATTCTGCACTGAAATCCATTTTTTAAAAGCGCAAACAGAATTTTTTATATTCAATTTTGAAATCTGACATGGGGCTAGACATTTTGTCAATTTCCCAGCTGCCCCCAGTCATGTGACTTGTGCTCTGATAAACTTTAGTCACTCTTTACTGCTGTACTGCATGTTGGAGTGATATCAACCCTCAAGTCACATGACTGGGGCAGCTGGGAAACTGACAATATGTCTAACCCCATGTCAGATTTCAAAATTGAATGTAAAAAAATCTGTTTGCTCTTTTTAGAATTGGATTTCAGTGCAGAAGTCTCCTAACTAACTAACTGATGCATTTTGAAAACAACACATTTTCCCATAAAAGTATCCCTTTAATATACTCTTCATCCTTAAGTTTATTTATGATGTAATTTCTCTGTTCCATATTTTTGGTATTTCAAATTGTCATATTATTGACATTTCTGTAGTCCACAATATTTCTCTGATTTGTAACTCAAAGAAAAAAAAAAACAAAGAACTCTATGTTGGCATTATATGCAGGCACTTGTAAGTTCATTTTTGCTTCAGTAATTACCTGAAGACTTAAGAACATGTGCACCTGCGTCATTGAATGATTCAGCTTTTTGCTGTAGAGTGTACCAGTGTATAAAAGGGCAGAGCGTGATACCTGGGGATGTTCAGGAGATCCATTCCTTCTGATGGGAGATGGCTCCGCTAAGCACAATGTCCTACCACTTTATCTACAGCATCTTCTTTGCCTTCAGAATAAATGCTGCTATTGAAACTGGTGAGTATCTACAAAAATTAAGCTTATCAACCAAAAGCTCCATTAGGTTCTGGGACTGGGATTCCTCAAACATTATTTGTATATTGGTCAACTTTTTTTCGCGGCTTCATGTTGATCCTAAGGAAGGCATACAAAAGTATAATAAGTCCTTTCTCATCCCAAAAAATAGTCATGTACCCTCTTGGATTCCCCCTAATATATATCCCAAACATGCTGTGCTAGTTTAATTCAAAAGCTGCCACTTGGGGTTTTAGACCACTGAGGTGCCTATTTATGATTGCTTCCTTTTAGTTGCCAAAGTTTTTATTCCTTAGATTAGCTCATTCATGGAGAAGTGGTAAGAAAATCCACTGCTTTTTAAATAAGGCTGCCAATAGATCCCTCTATAAATACCTATAAGCACCTTCTCCAGTCCCCAGAAACATAATTATCTAGTGCCATCATTATGTCTTTCTAGCTACAGTGGATAACTTATTATCCTTCAATTTGTGATTGGAATAATGTCTAGTACTACAGTGTATGCTCTGTATCTTTATCTACAAGGACATTTAATGCTGTCACGGTTGATGTTGTCGTTATTTATGATGAAATCTTTCATTTGCAGATAGTTTATACAATCCCATAAGGAAACCAGCTAAGAGCGGGTTTCTCCAAGCTATTTTGTAGGAAAAAACAAAAAGATGTTGTACCATTTTGACTAGGTCAGAGTCAAAATGGTAGCTGGCTAATATTTAAAGTATGTTAAAAATGATCACTATTCACATAGTGGATTGATTGATAAATGTAGTCTGTAAACCCATTGTGCTCGGCAAAAGCAGTAGTCTCCTCCCAGGAGCCCAGGAACAAGTTTACATGAGTACAAGCTGTTCCTATGGTAGATCCTTGGGTTTTAAGTTAGTAGTGGTTGTCAAATGTGAAATAATTGTGATATAAGTTTACAAATAAGCTCATTGTGTTCCATATCTGGGTCTGCATCCTTGTTCAGAAATGATTTCATTATTATTGCGCTCCCTGTGTTGTTGTTTTTTGATTGTTTTTATGAATTGAGATGAGGAATTTTTTAGATATTTTATGAGAAGAAATATATTTTTTTCTGTTATAACCTGGTCAAATGCTTATAACACTGATCCTGTAACACTGTCTATAGGCTTCTTCAAGATTTCTGGATATCAGTCCACATACTTATATCATCCATCCATCATCATCTTTTCTATGTGTTGTGTCTGATATTCTCATTATGATTTTTTTTTAGTAACCATACAACAAATAAATTAAATGTTAGGGCATATTGTAGAGGAAGTTGTAAATGTTGTTGAACCATTTTGTGTATCCATACATGATTGATTACCTTCAACCCAGAGATCCTCTAGCTCACACAACACTTGCCGATTGCTTTCATCTATAGAAATATCCGATTCATGCTGTCTACTAGAAAAAAAACTTTTTTAAAAGCAGTTTTTTTTCTTAAGTTTATGTCCTTTGTTCCCTCAAGTTTATCTAAGCCCTAATGTATCTTAGCGAAAAGGATAGTCTCTTTGATATGATGTTGAAATGGTAATGGGATCATTTTTTTGTCTTTGATATTTACAATGTTAAGCATTAGCCAAAATCCTCCAGTTCCATTTTTCCATCCCAAACAGTGGTCATAATAAGGGCAGGTAAAAGTTATTAATGAATACTGTATGTTACCAGCCACATAGTGATACACATTGAAGGTTGTTGTCAGGCAACAAATCCACTCAAGGATGGGTAGGAGGCAAGTTTACAGATACAGTCATTTTTTTTGTACATTAAATGCTCTATAACGGTAGATAAGCAGCAACAAGTGCGATGTCTTAAGTTGCCTTGTCGCGTTTATCGCAGTTTCTTTTTTTAAACAGCATGCAATACCAGCTTTGACCAATAGATGATTTTTTTTTCACTGGCGAATTTTCGCAGCAGTTTCACAAAACAATTTGCAGGTGGCAAAATGCAAATACATTTGCCCATTGCTAAAAATATATATTATGATAAATCTATGACACTACACAAAATGAACTGCTTTTGTATTTTATGTGGCTCTACATAACTTTATAAGGGCGGGATGGCACTCGAAAGTTCGGGCGACTTCGGAAAACGAATCGCTATGAGTGATCTGAGAACTCCATTGCTAAGACTCCTCCAATGCTTGTCGGAAACTGTAACTTGAGATCACAAACACATCCCCCACTCTTATCACAGGCAAGCTAACAATCAGAACCCAGGAGCTACTATATGTTTATATACATGTTAATTACAGTTTACACTTCCTAGCAGAACACTGAGACATGGTGGAGAGGGGGTGGGCAGGTACCAATCATTCCTGCTGTTCTGCTTTGTGTCAATGGTAAAGCACTAAGGGCAACACCACACAAGCCTGGATTTGTGTGAGGCCACAAAGGCCTGTGTCTAGGGCATGTCCCTGATTTGTGGGAAGGCCACAAAGACTTGGGCCTAGGGTAGCACAAAATTAAGGGTGGCCACTTCTGCCTCTGGTGTAATGAGTGAGTAGCAGGAGTCCATAGTCCCCAGCAGCTGGACATTAGGTGCTTGGTTTTGATGTCATACAGGGCCGATCTTACCAACTGCGGGGCCCAATTGGGGCAACTTTTTTGGGGCCCCCAGATTTAAAGGGTCAGAAACATATTTTTTAATACATTTATTTTATTTACATTTACATACATCTTTTAATCACGCACCTACAAAATAAACCATTTCTTGGCAAAACGTTTTACTTTATATTAGAAAGACAAGAATACACATTTGGCTTCTGTAAGACCCTTTGCATTTACACAGCTCATTTTTTATGTAAACATGAGCCCCTTTGCCCATTTCCAGTTAAATGGCTGCTCCCTCAGCTACATATAGTAGAATTTCGGGCCGTACCAAGCATCCAAGACATGCTTGACAAAGGGGTATGCCCCGAAACGTTGCATCCGCAAATAAACGAGCAAGGGTTTCCATGCTAGAAATATCCTGTTGTGCCGGTGATTTTCTTCTTCTCTGTCTGTTGTGGAGGCTGCCAATACCTCCTTCATTGAGCACCAGGTTTCGCAAGATTCAGACGGCCAGGGTGTGCAGGGTGACTCTTCTTGTCTTCACATATAGTAGCATCTCATATTTCTGCATTTTACAAAAAGAAAAAGTCAATATTTCCCAAAAACAACAAAAAGTAGCAATAACGATACATTTGTAGTCTTGCAGAGCATTTGTTCAATGACCCTCGTTACAAATCTGGAAAGAGTCAAAAGAAGAAGGTAAATAATGAAAAACTATATAAAAAAAAAGACGTTTAGAATTAGCCATTCTATAACACACTAAGGGGCAGATTTATCAAGGGTCGAAGTGAAAATTCGAACAAAATTTTTTTTAATTTTGAGCCATTTTTGTGTAATTCGACTTGTGTAATTCGATTTGAATTTGAAAAAAAATTGTACCGTCTCTTTAAAACTCAACTTCCAACATTCGCCATCTGAAACCTGCCGAATTGCTGTTTTAGCCTATGGGGGACCTCCTAGAACCCATATGCTGTCAAAATCCAAGTGTTTTTGGAACATACTTCGAATCTAATTCGATCTTACTTTGATTAAAAACGATCGAATACAACCTATTAACCAGCAAAAATGTTTTTGATTTTCTTAATAAATTTCGGTTGGTCCTTTTTAATTCAAATCTCGAAGTTTCAGAAAAACTTTGAAATTCGACCCTTGAATTAATCTGCCCCTAAAAGTTAGTATAAAAGTGAGCCACCCCTTTATGTATCTTTCAGCAGCCCCTCTGCCATTTGCAAAAATTATCCAGGCTTGATAATCAGAACTGCATTAAAGGGGTTGTTCACCTTAGAGTAAACTTTTGGTATGATTTAAATATTTAGAAAATCTGATACGATTTGCAATTGATTTTTATTCTCTATTAATTTGCAATTGTTTAGATTTTTATTCAGCAGCTCTACAGTTTACAATTTCAGAAATCTGCTTGTTAAGGTCCACATTGCCCTAGAAACCATGCATTGATTTGAATAAGAGCATCGAATATAAGTGAGGCCTAAGCAGAAAAATGACAATACATTTTTTTCATGGATGGGACCGGTGACTCCCATTTAAAAAGCTGGAAAGAGTTAGTAGAAGTAGGCTAATAATTAAAAACTATAAAAACAAAGACCAGTTGAAAAGTTTGCTTAGAATTTGTCATTCTATAACATACTAAACATTCTTTTAAAGGTGTCCCTCCCCTTTAATTGAGGAATTGATTAAAAAAACAAGAAATATTAATATTTAAAAAAAAAGCCAGACATGTACCTTTGGGTTTTGGGAATGAACATACTGCAGTTAAATCTGACCATGGTAATTCTTTAGTAATAATGACCAATCTGTATTCCCTTTTAGCTGTTGTTGGACTAAAAGTTTGTGAACCCCCTAAAATACAAATATGCTGGTGAGAAAGTCTGGGAGCTCTCAGTTTAGATTTGTAGATTAACCAAAACAACAGGTGAGAAAAGAATGAGAATAAACAAAAAATAGCACAAGAAAGTCCAACATAGCAACAAAGCAGAAGGGCCCTTAATCAGCCAGTAAAATCTTTGTAAAATTGAATTATAAGCAAAGAATAACCATTGGCATTATCTCCAGTAAGATCACAGTAGAATGGGTGAGCAGTTGAATGGGTGAGCATTACATGCCTGGCAGGAACATCATTTTAGAAACAGTGAGCACTCAAATATCACTGTAGAGACACTATAATTCCGCTAATAAAACCAGTGTAGAATTGGTCAGTAGTCATTCTACTGACCCCAAATATGTAACACACTAATTGTAAAATAGAAAGTTATGTCTCCGTTTGGCTAAAAACATATTTATATGATTAAAATCTAAAACCCAAAAACGGCAGCCATGTTGCCATAGGTACAAAAAAAAAAACAATTGATAACCTGAAGTACTAATCAAATCAATGCATGAGATTTACTGTCTCAGTAAATGAGACAGTAACTAAGATTATCTGCAGCTACTGTATATACGGAAAGTTAGGTTTACTTAAACAGTCAAGAGGTCCTGGGTAGTAATGGGCGAATTTGGGGCGAAAAAAATTGTGAAACTTGCTAAACGGCGAAAAAATTTCGAAACGGTGCCGGCATCAATTTTTTGGACGCTGGCGCACATTCGCTGGTGAATTTTCGCGATGGTTTCGCAAAATTGTGGGAATTTGCGCCTGGCGAGTAACTTTGCCCATCACTAGTCCTGGGTCCCTGGGCTCTGGCAGGGTGGCTGGAAACTCCCTAGTCCCTTCTGGATTGTTCACCTCTGGCTGTCAATCAGGGTAGAGGGCTTGGCTTCCTCTTTCAGGCCCCAGCTCCAGGGCAGGCAGGGGAAATAAGGTGTAAACTGGGCCTAGTGGTGGCTTCTGGGCCTAGTGGTGGCTTCTGGGCCCAGCTCCAGCCAGGGCAGGCCTTGTGCAGTGAAGACTCTGGCAGGCAGGCAATTGGTCTCAATGATATGGGGCAGGGTGCCTTCTGTCTTCTCACTTTCTTCACCATCAATGCTGCTGACCTCACTGACTAGTAGTAGTACATCATGCTGTGTCCTGTTCTGTTGTTGACCTGGATAGCTACCCCAGTCCTCAGTAGCCACAGTCATCAGCAGCCACTCCCTCACTCCTGTGCCGACTCCCACTCCAAAGCTACGCAGACTCTATGATATGAAAAGCTGGGGCGGGGCCTGCTGGGGAGCCTATTGCATCTGCTCCCAGTCTGCAGCTTAATGGTTAGAAGAAATAAACTGGCTATATAACTGTATATATTTATATGCCTATATATTGGCGAATGTTGGGGCACCCATAGTTCCATTGATGTGACTGGCATGCAAAGTTTTTCGGTGTTAGCCATTTCTTGTGGAACAGACGTGTACAAGCTTTGAATACCAATCAATAGACTTATACAGCCTCCCTACAGCTCAATATAACATTTCAGGGTTCATATTTAGCTTTCACCACTAGATGGTACTTGACGTTAACAAAAACAGCTGATCATGATAACAATGTTGCCTTTTTTTCGGTGAGGCAAGATCTCCCAGAGTTGTAGTTGTAATTGATACATTTCCAGACGGTTCAAAGTGTCATTTACACATGCTAATTATCATTAAAAAATTATTATATATTTTTTATGTTGGATTTTTAAACATTTGCCCAACAGTGTTCAGAGGTTTCGGGATGTTCTTGTGGCACAAAGTGTTTGGTGGCCTGATGATCTTGGCCAATGTCTATATATGTTTTATGGTTATCAGTCAGTTTGTGGGGTGGGCAGGTTTTCAAAATGTCATCTGCTGATTGGTCAATGCATTGCTGCTGTTCCAGTCACTTAAGACGTTGGCCTTGAATGAGTAGACAGATGGAAAGGTGGCCATACCTTTAATACAAGCCAGTAATGTCTCCTGGCTGTCTAGTAGCCTATCCTTGTGTTGAATAATAACCGTATTATTCCTCATGCCTGATATAATTGATGAACAATCTCTGGAAATTCCTTGGATCACCCAGGCACGTGCTTGGCTGCAAACAGAAATATTTGTTACAAGGCACTCTAAGCATATGTCAACACATTTTAGTGCAGCATTACTATTAAAGTGCAAATATTAGAAAGTTATTGGAAGGAGATAAAGGAATTTTTAAGCAATAAATTAAATTCTCAGATACTACTTTCCTCAAAAACCGCTCTACTAGGCGATGTCAATGACATGGATTATAACACTTTAAAAAAGAATACTAAAGATTGGAGCATCTCAAATATATCTTCATTTATCAAACTAACTTTGGCTGCAGCTCGTAGAATTATCTTCAAATATTGGATTAAGTCTACTTCTCCTTCTGTAAAGGAGGTCTTATCAGAACTACGAAGTCTGTACATTAATGAAGCTATAAACCTCAGTTTAGATAACAAGAAGACTCAACAAACAATAACCTCCAAATGGAAAATTTATTTACATGGCTTAGACAAGGAAGAAAGAGAGAATATTAATAAATTCCTTTATGGTTCCATGGATGAATAAATAAATTCTTTACTACATAGCCTTAATAACTTGACTTTATACTGGAAAAATTTACTTTTATTATCTATAGAACTATGAAATTACATTTTAAAGTCAATCCTTATATTCTAGATACAATTTCATGAAGACAATATTTCATTAGTTTTTTTTTTTTTATTGTATTTTTTATTTATATTTTGAATACTTAACTCTGGACGTACAGAAAATCTATACTTTTATACTTTATACTATATTGTTTTATTTTACTCTGGCAGGTTTGCTACCTTTAATGTAATTATTGTTAATGTTATTGTGGTTATCCATATTATTACATTTATCAATTGTACTTATTTCATTATCTATGAATAAAAAGAATTAAAAAAATATCTGAATTAGAATGGTCCCACCATCCTTCTCTAGTGTCCATAGAGTTCGAGCACTTTGAAGGAAATTGGTATAAAAGTTCAAGTCCCATTTGAATAGGTATAGAAGTTGTGGTGGGGGTTCAGTCGTCTTTTTCTTTAGAACCCAACTATATACAACTTAGAGGCTAAAATGTAGACTAGAAAAAGGAATGAATCAAATATAGCAGAAACATCTCAGGACTTGGTTCCTATAATTTGGGTTATTGAGTTCATTGAGTTCAAATGGAAACATCTCAGGGTATGAGTAATGAGGCAGCAACAAATGCAGGAAGTAAGTTCCTGAAATTTTTTTACCAAGGATCCACAGGGGAGGTTCAAATCTCTGAATTAGGCCACCTTCTCATAGGAGAGATGTAGTACCTGGGATGCGGCTTGTCCATCCTACCTCCTGAAAGGAGGACACTGATGCTGAAGTGCTTTTCCTCCAAGTACTTTCCACAGCTTCGCACATAATGCTTTGCATGGTCTGGCTGAACCACCAATTTTCAGTTGTGTTGCAGAAGTAGGTCAAGTCTATTTGCCTCTTTTGGGGATTGTGATGGAAAAGTCCAGCCTCTCCTATATGCTCTCTCCAGCCAATTTCTCCGTACAGCCATTTGTAAGTGGCAGTCTGCCCACTCTGGAGCATATGGCAGGTAGTATCTGCACATTTCTCATACCCTTAAGTTTATTATCCTCTGCACCCTTGATACTGTACGGAATATCTCTGGGTTGGCTCTACCTGGGCTGATCCAAAAGGTGTCATCTTCGTTAGAGAGGGCCTTGCAGATTACCAGAGGTTTCAGTGGGTTACTGAAATCCACTTTGGAGAAGGTAGTCACATCTGGGATGTCCTTATAATCCTCCCAGCCAGGAGCAGTCTCTGGTGTAGACTTGTCAGATTCCTTGGCAGACGATAATGCAGGAGTTGAGCTAGTGGAAGATTTAGAAGAGCCACGGCCACAGCCTCTTCCCATTGCTGCAGTTTTCTTGTCAGCCAGGCTGATGTCTGAATCTCTTTGCCTGGAGGTACCCCTCATGGTTCAATGATCTTTCCTTCTGCAGAGAGTGGTGAAGATGATGTATCGCTCTGTACTACAGTATAAGAACAGCAAGTTGGGGCCACTGTGGGTGTATCAGTGGGGGCCACAGTGGGTGTATCAGTGGGGGCAACAGTGGGTGTATCAGTGGGGGCCACAGTGGAGGAAGCCTCCTCCTCAGGTACCGCAGCCGTGGGTGTTCCTGACTCCAGTGACACTGATGACATTGTGGTGGTAATAGATATGGCTGGCTCAACGTCATGTGGTCCCATTACAACACTAAAATGGCCATTCCAACAGTCTTTATTGCATTGTGGACACTTTGCATCAAAAGCATAGAAATCTTCAGCCAGTTCCTGCCCACAGTTCCCACAGTATGGAGTGAATATTGATGCAGTCCCCTTACAATCTTTATGCCAAAGTTGCCTGCCCAAAGTTGCCTGCTTTACCTGGGCTGGGTCCCTGAATGAAAATGGAGACTTGACAATGGGAGTCTCCACAACTTCTCAACTATCCCATTCCTCATCAGCCATGGTAACACTTTAGTGGGGTGTGGATTCCTGGATGCGGATTCTGGGTGCCCCAAGTGGGGCTAATCCTGGTACCACAGTCGTGGCTGGGGTCGCAGCCACGCATCTCACTTAAAAAAATGTGCTAATGTATGAGTGTCTAGCTTAAATCAGCAGAGTTATGAGCTCTTATTAGCTGCCAAAGTAGAAAGTCTCTGAGCTGTGCTTTCCGTACACACTGAAGCTTAGCCACAAAATCCTGTGACCTCATGTCCGGGAGGCAACATGTGTAACTTCCAAGATGGCCACCAAGACTCTTGTGGGAATGGGCCTGCTGCACCCAGATGTTTTGCATGCGCAAAACATCTGGGTGCAGCAGGCCCATTCCCACAAGAGTCTTGGTGGCCATCTTGGAAGTTACACATGTTGCCTTAGAAACGAAGTCCCTCTTTTAGGTGTCATGAAGACAGTGCCTTTTCTCTATTGTATTTGGCAAAGACTGGTGTGCTTGTCAGCAAAATTTAAAGAAATATGCATGGCAGTTAACACGTGTCTCGAGCCCGACATTGAGCACCAAAATGTAACTTAATTTTGGCTTGAAAAAGTTAATTACCAACTAGTAGTGTAGAGCATGGGCTACACTGGACCCTCTTTCAGCAACTTCACTACAGGCAAGCAGAACCTGGAGGAGAGCTACTCCCGGTCTATTCTCCTTGGGGGAGCTTAAAGCTGCTCTTTTTAGCTATTGCTCACTGACTCACTCTCCTAGAGAGTGATATAATAGTGGCTATCCTGCACACTAGCTTCACCTCGTTCACAGGGTCCCTTTCCCCGACTTCTCTAAAGGTCTTGTCCCTTTAGGGCCTAACACTTCTGGAGCCTTGTTGACTCCAGGCTCAATGGACCTCCACCCAGATCAACTGCTGCAGGCCAAAGAGGAAGGACCTCCCCCTGCAGGTGCTGTATGTTACAGTGATGCAGGATATGGTCAACCTATGCACCAATGAACTGGGTATTTAAATAAGTACAAATCGTTACATGGGTTTTAACCCAGCAACAAGGAAATGAGGCACTGGTAGGGGTCCTAAATACCATTTTAAAAAGATCTTAATGGGATAAAGTAAGACAGAGCCTGTGAAGATGTGGTGCCCAGGAGAGATAATATTCCGTGCATGCCATACAAATGCCTTTTAGTTGCAGTGTAGCTCATTTCGTATGATCAGAATTAAGTCCTTTACCACCAGCAGATCACTCAAATGTTGCCCCCTCCTATAGGCTGTGAAAGGTCCCTTTTTGTCTAGGAAGGGCAAATGAGAATCTGAATGAATGATTTCCCATCTTTCATCAACGCCTTCTTTACATGAATGCTCGCCGTTGTCCAATCAGTTGTAAAAATGTAATCTGGTTGAGAACGTTCCTCTGTATTGGACTGTTGTAATAACTCCCCATGGGTAGTCCTTCTGGCTCTCTTTAGTTGTTCCATTATTAATTCTGAGGAGTAATCCCTAGTGGCAAACTGTTCCGTCAGATCAGAGAGTTGTAGTAATTTCAATAAAGAAATTGAGAGTATAGGACCCCTCGGGACATGTGTGGAGGATGATGGGAGTGGGCATGTATCAAGCTATTCCTGTCAGTTGATTTTTTGTACAATGTAGTCTTAACTCCCCTTCTTTGTAAATAGTAACATCTAAGTAATGTACGGATTGTCTGTCATAAGTCATAGTCAGTTTGATGGAAGAGTCAAGTTTGTTTAAATTGTGACTAAAAGACTTAAGTTTATCCTCCGTTCCTTTCCAAAACAAAAAGAGATTGTCTATGTAGCATTTATAAAAGAGAATGTTACTCCCTCCCATTGTGTTTTGTACTGTTCCATATACAAATTAGAAAAAGAGGGAGCAACATTTGATCCCGGCTATTTGTAAAAAGAAGTTAAAAATAGTTGTGGGATAAAATCAAAGCTAGCATTGATGCCAAAAATTCTACTGTAGGTGGTCCCTGGTGGTTGTTCCGTAGTGCATCCCTACATGCTGCTACCCCTGGTCATGTGGAAGAACTGTGTATAAAATCGACACATTCTTGGTTACCAGCAGACAGTCAGGGGGAATTTCAAAAGAACCAATAAATGTTTGGTATCTCTCACATATGAGTCTATCTGTCGTACCAATGGTTGTAAAAAGTGATCTACTGTATGTACTTTGCCACTGGTTGAAAGAGGGATCCAATCGGCGAAATGATTGGACAACCCGGGGGTGCTGTTAGTGACTTGTGTATTTTTGGCAATGTAATGATAGGTATTTTAGGGAAAGTAATCATCAAAAATTGCCCGGCCATCAGATTTTTGAACTCGTTAGTAAGTCTTGTTTTAGTTTGACCTATGTATTTCCATCCGACAGATGATTTAAGATCTCTTTCTTATAGTAAGAGCTGTAGAAGACTTGAAGCACAGCCCTGGTTTATGTTTAAAAATAAAAAGCCTTTATTAAGCACATTTGGCAATTTGGCATCTACTGGCCTTATCTATACTTATTACTTTGTTACAATGCTTCTCATCAATAAAAACAAAAATGTTACAATCTTACAGATAATGTATTCATGTACAATGTCACAGAATATCTTGTTATCGTTACGTGCTGTTATATATCCTTTCCTTAATCTCTTCAAGAACAATTAGATATCTGTAAGATATAAATATTTAGAAGCACATTGAAAACAATCGGTTACGAAAAATTGCCTGAAGATCGTATTCCCTATTTAACCCATAGGGTACAAGGGTCTCGAGTTTCCTTATCCATTGAGCCTCCCTTTTTAATAGTATTTTTATACAGTCACCCCCTCTACGTATTTTGGGAACATGGTCCACAATTTGATATTTGAGTTGCTGTATCCCATGGCGCATTTCTACAAAGTGTGCCGCTACTGCTTGCTCAATTTTTTTAGTTCTTATTGCCGATTTGTGCTCCCTGATTCGCTCTCTTACAGTTCGGCTTGTCTGACCTACATAAAGTAGTCCGCAGGGACACTTGATTACATATACAGCATAAGAAGTGGCACAGGTGTAGTAAAACTGTATTTTAATTGGGGTTCCTTTTCACGGATGGTGTATCACACTGCCTTTTTGGCAGTTTGAGCAACAATTACACCCCAAACAGGGAAAAGTGCCATGTTTGACTGGGTACAGCACAAGAGTTTTCTTTACACTTCCTAGATCCAATTTCACTAACATGGATCCTATACTTTTATTACATTTATATGACATTACTGGGGGTTGTTGGAAGCAACCAACCCCCGGTATACCGTCTCTTAGAACTCCCCAATGTTTTCTTACAATGTCGGCAATCTGGTCACTCAGGACATTATATCTTGAGACAAAGGGAATGCGATCCATCTGTCTGTTAATCCGACCCTGTATCATATCTTCTCTTTCTATTTTATCAATTTCCCTCCTCTGTCTTTCCAAAAGTCTATTTGGATACCCTCTCTCTCTGAATTTCTCCTCCATCTCGTCCAACCTCCCATCCAGCACATGTTTGTCTGTGACAATTTGTTTTACTCTACTGAATTGAGATTTTGGCAGTGACTTTTTCACCTGTGCCAGATGGAAGGAGTCGAAATGGAGGAGGGTGTTCCTGTCCGTGGGCTTAACATATATAGTATGTATATTATAGTAAGAGCTATCTAATAGTACTATGTATGGCACCCCCTTTATCTGCTTGTCTTATAATAAGCTCCTTGTCAACTCCCAAGGTTTTTATGCCCTCTCTTTCAAATCTAGGCAAACTAGGATGATTCTTTTTATCACTGTCATGTAGTTACAGTTTTATCAAATCTTTAGTAGTAGTATTGGGGGGGGGGGGTTAAAGGTACTTATTTTTTTTAAAAAATGTCTGTTCTACAGGTGCCTTATCCTTAAAGTAATCCTGTAGCTTCAGTGGTCTTTTAAATTTATGAATATCTTAATATCTATAAACCTCAAATAGCTCTGCGAAATTATTGGGTACAAATTTAAGACTTCAATATAATATATATACTGTATATACAGTATATAAAAAATGTATACAGTTCAGGCTGTGGTGCACTCCAATCCAGCAGAGTTTTACTGCCTGGGTGCTGTCATATATAGTGCAGATAGTCGTGTTCCAAGGAATGACGCACTCCAGGACTTCATAATGAGATCAAGCAAAGTGAAGTTTATCTGTCAACGTTTCGGTCCATTCTGGAACTTTCTCAAGACATAACAAACAGAACATACCACCCCGTGTTTAAAGGCAAAAAATGGTTTCAGGTCTAGAACCGATGTTAAAATGTTCACTGATACAAATGTACAAAAATACAAAATTTAAAAGGTAGTTTACCCCCCCCCCCTTACCTTGAATCGCTCACCTCACTTCCCCCGGGTCCCAAGCTGAACTGGTTCCCATAGCAACCCACGTACTCTGGACTAAGGGGAAGGGACCAGACACAGTAAAAGTTATACACTTCCTTAATGTTACAAATATTGTGTTGCAAATTGGTAAATAAGCAATAGTGAGCTGTATTTTCTTTTTGTTTTGTTTGCCTGTTTTATTTTGTTCTATTTATGTTAGATTTGTATTGTTGTGTAGACAATGACCAATATGCTATTCCTGGTGGAAAACTGTAATACAAATAAAGTTGAAAATTAAAATAAAAAATATGAAACCATAAAAATTATAATGTATATTGTATATTTCAAACATATAATAAAATACTATTAAGAACACTCATCATAGAACATTTTACCATATTACACTGTATAAATTACTAGGTTCCAGTAGATACTGATTTTATTGTTATTCCAGTGGGCGGCCACATTACTAAAGCCACATAATACAATATGTTATTTAAACAGCAAGAAACATATTGTTTATCAAAATCTGATTTTTTAAGTAAAAAAAAAGTCAGACCAAACTAGAATTTCAGGTTTTTGCAACAAAAAATATAACGTCTTTTTTTTTGGGTTTTATGCCGGAAACACTCTAATTTGACATGAAATTGGCTGAAACTCAGTGCAGACCATGATACTGTATTTTCAAATTTGAAATGGGACCTTTGCCATTGACTTCTACAGGACCCCGACATCTTGGAGATGGAGTATTTTCGGATGTGACTTTTAGCATCTTCAGGGTATAAAAAATCATGAAGAATTTTGATTTTATAGTAGAATAAAACTCAAATTCTTTTGAGTTTTAGGCATTCAGACTTTAATAAATAACCCCATAGTGCAGGGTTAGCTCAAAAAGCAAAACATATCCATATTTTCATCACGCTCTTGTTTTAAGTTTCCTCTGTGTTATTGCTGGTAGGGAGACATCAGCAGTCAGTTTATTGTGTATATTTTTTATTTAGATTTGATTTTATTACAGTATTTACCTCTTTTTGTTCTCTTATGTGCATACATTAGAGTTTTATACAGTAAATAAAAATATTTATACAAATATCAACCTATTGCTGGCCATTTAACTTCTAGGGAAATTTGCCTTCAAACCAGTAATAATTAAGTAAAATAATTTCAATGCCAGATACCAAAACCATTTGACTTATGTAGGGTGCATTAATTGTCTTCATTTAGATAACATAATATTAGTAACCCATTTTATTGTTTGTACAAATAGATGCAGTATCAGTTCAGAATGAAGGTGAAATAATCTATATGTTAAATGGATTGAACTGGGGCTTATTTAACTGTTTGCAAATGACTGGGTACAATATAATGATAGCCACATTCTAAGGGTCATCATCATTCACAACTGTTTGTGTATTTCAGCTACTTACTTGTCCCCTACCTATTTATGAATTTTATTATAGGTGTGAATATAAGTGGAAATTTACTTCAAAATAAATGTGACCTTATTTATTTATAAAAAAGCATGATTTAATCGGATTGGGGACAAACTCGATAAAATCAAGCAAACACCTTGAATTGTACGATTTTTTCAGGCTTCTTTCCAAAAACCCTGATTTTTGGGCTGAAAAGTCTGAAATAGTTGGATTTTCCAGCACAGAATAGGGAATTCTCTAGTGAACAACCTCGGGAGGTCTGAGATGCCGGATTTTTGGATTTGGGCTTTAATAAAACTCGAAAAATCCCCATTCGGACTTATAAATAAGGCCATTTTTCCTACGGTAGGAGGTTGTATTAGTGCCCAACGCAGTGTTCATAGCACAAGAACATTACACGTGTATTGATGAGTTTGTATTTATCTGACCCAGAGTACCAGCTGGAATCTCAGCCTCTACGTCCCTGTGAACTGGCAAGAGAAAGAGCATTGGCTAATGGAGAGAGCTACATCCCTCAGTGCTCAAATGAAGGATTATACAGGTAATACTACATAAGAGGTCGTATATAAGCATCGCCAATAAGTTGTAATAAGAAAGATAAATATAAGAAATGTACAGATGGATGGAGAGAAATTATAGAATCCTATGATATAAAGGTGTTTATATAGGACTTGGCATCTCCAGACTTATGGTGCAGGTATGGGACCTGTTATCTAGAAGACTTGGGTCCTGAGGTTTTTTTGGATAAGGGGTCTTTCTGTAATTTGGGGGTTATTTATCAAAGGTCGAGTTTTAGAGGCTTGTGAAGTTTTTTATACTCAAATTAACTCAAAACTCAAATGTTTTTTAATTTATGAAAAAACTTGAATTAGTGTAGTGAAAAACCCAAAAACTCAAATAAATCAAGTTTACAGCGGGGACAAAAACTCAAATCAATTGAGTTTTCAAGCGAAACCCACCAAAAAATCCTGAAGGCTACAAATGGTTCAAGAGACCTCTGCCATTGACTTCTACATGACCTCGACAGGTTTTAGCTGGTGTATTTTCGGATTCAAGGTATTTCCAGGTTTGGGTTATAATACATTTTTAAAAATCTTTTGAGGGTATGAACAGGCTACAAAAGAAATCAGCTGCAGGACATGTATGTATAGAAATCTATTTGTATGTGCAGTGCTTTAAATTATTACCAAACAGCTATATTACAAATCAGTCAAACATTGTAATCAATAAGTTTAGAAATACAAACTAACAGATTAAGTATCACACATTAAGGAGACGGAGTAAAGGGACAGCCTTAGACATAGACAACAGAAAAACATAATTTGATAATTTTTAAATAATTGTTAAATATGAATGCCATGTATTTTTTCCAGGAGTATACAGTGCAGTAGAAACGGGCAGACATGCTGGTGTGTAAATGCTAATGGTGTCGAGTTAGCCGGCAGCAAACAGACGGACGCCCCACCAGTGTGTAAGTGGACTGCAATACGACACATTTTTAAATCTGCATTTATTTTCTGTACAGGTATGGGACCTGCTATCCAGAATGCTCGGGACCTGGGGTTTTCCAGATAATGATCTTTCCTTAATTTTGATTTTCGTACCTTAATTCTACTAGAAAATCATGTAAACATTAAATAAACCCAATAGGCTGGTTTTGCTTCCAATAAGGATTAATTATATCTTAGTTGGGATCAAGTACAAGCGACTATTTTATTATTACAGAGAAAAGGGAAATCATTTTTAAAAATTGGATAAAATGGAGTCTATGGGAGTCAGGCTTTCCGTAATTCAGAGCTTTCTGGATAATGGGTTTCCGGATAACGGATCTATTTAACAACCCTCACGAGATGAATCTCCCATCATCACCATCTATAGTTATGCAGTGTTATACAAATACTAAAACTATTGATAATAATGTTTGGTATTGCAGGCAATTTCTAGCTCTAATATTGTGTCTGCTGTTAGTAAGGAATGGAACGATAGGTGGCAGCAGAATACATTATCTTGAAAGTGTTTTTTGCTTTATATTTTAAATTGAATAGAATTAAATATGCCTTTAAATATGCCAAAAAAAACTATTTGTGGAAAAGCCCTTAGCGGCACCTAATAACAACCCATTTGTATTTAACATTATACTCCAGGCTTATCTTTTTGCCAACTTGCAAAGCAGCAGATATTGGTGAGTGGGTATATTAACAACACTTCAACATCCCACATACCCCAGTGCAAGGATTCGGGGGAGTTTGAGTCTGTTCAGTGCCGCCAGGAGACCGGACAATGCTGGTGCGTGGATTCAGAAGGAATGGAGATCTATGGGACAAGGAAAACAGGAAAACCTTCTGGATGTAAGCCAAGTATATGTATCATTAGCCATGACAACAAATAGGCGCATAGTTTCTATATAAAGAAATGACTACTAGTACGAGGCTGGAGAGGAGAATCCATTTAATTGGAATTTTTAAATATTGAAATATATTTCTATTTAGTGTGCGTATCATTTGGTATTGGTGAGGAAACCAGGAGTTAGAGCAAGAGGAATAGAGATAACCTCTGCACTGTAGCCATCATTATTTTGGAAAACAACTGCATCATTGTGGCGAATAACGGTGTCTTTTATTTCGTTCATGTTGTTTCCCTACATCCAGCAGTAACTTGGCTTTCTTTATCATACATTGTAGTCCCAACATATTCTAATTCTAGGGCTACACCGAATCACATAAACCACAACGGAGGGATTAGAAATTGTACCATAAACTCTCTGGGGTAAATTTATCAAAGAGTGAAGTTCCGCCACTAGAGTGAAATTCCGCAGCTCTCAATTAATTTCTATGGGATTTTGAAAGGCGTATTTATCAATGGGTGAAAGTGAAAGTTCACCCTTTGATAAATATGCCCTTAAAAATCCCATAGAAATGAATGGGGAGTGGCGGCATTTCACTCTAGTGGCGGAACTTCATTATTAACTTCACTCTTTGATAAATATACCCCTCTGTGTGTACAAACCCCCTACATATTTGCAAGTAAGAAGAATAAAACTTGAGAAAAAAAAACAAAATATTAAAAACACCACCAGGGTGTATAATGAAAATGCAACAGAGTAACTGGCCACCTAAAGACAGGATTATAATTTAGGCTGTTCTGCCCATGTGTGCAATTGGGGTTTAAATTACAAAAGAAACCCCAATCTTATGTGTCACTGCACATAAATATCTCATAATTAAAAAAGTTCAACCAAACTCTCCCCTGCCCAATTTTGCCTTATTAATTAATAAAAAAAACCAAAAAAACAATTGAGCGAAAACCGAAATTGTATGGGTTTTTTTCCGGACTTTTTTTCAGAATTACTATTTTTTCCGCTTTTTGTCTGAAAACCCGAATTTATCGGATTATCGTGCTAAACCCAGCGCAAACCACGAGGTACATCTCCCATTGACTTCTGCATGACCATGACTGGTCTGAGGTGGCGTGTTTTTGGATTCTGGCTTTTTGCAGCATCGGGGTATACTAAGTATTTTTTTGTACTAAAAATTTGAGGTTTTGCTCCCAAAAATCCAGACCAGATAAATTCGAGTTTAATAAATAACCCCCTTTGTGCATCAAAGTAAGTAATAACTCCAACTAGGTGAGCGAGACAGACCCATATTATGGCCACAGTCACACATAGTATTTAGCAACAAAAAAATTATTATTGGGAAAAACCAACCAACCAGTCTCTGCACCAACATGAGACTGATAGTGGAAATTGCACATGGTGTGTAAAAATGGCTTATACACAGGCACCGTCCGATGCAGGCAAAGGGAGGGAGTTCTGACCCTATGTAAGACAACCCAGTTGCACCCCAGTGTTTTTATCACTCACCCATCCACTATCTGACTCAAGCCATGCAGTTTAGAAAGACAAGACTTAGACTTGTAACTCATGTGCAATGCACTTAATATGTAAATAGTGAAAGAAAAGTACAAGTAGCACCGACATAGACCAATATTTGATTACTACACTTTGTTATCTTAACAAGAAATATCAGAGTGGTTAGCCATTCCAAATAAATGAATAAATCAAAATCATAATCCAAGTTCTGAACAAATTCACCCAAGGGAGTTGCAGTTTCACATCGTCCATCAGTGGAGACAAAAAAATCAAGGTTTATTAAAGCACCTAGAAAGTCAAAGTTGAGCAGCAAAAATTGGTTTTATTAATTTTTTTTTAATAATAATATTTTAATAACATGTCTTGTTTGCCAATACTCTGTTCAATTTAAGAAAAAAAAAATCTCTAAGTGCCTGACGCACATTAAGCTTCAACGGATGCTTTCTCATAGGCTACTTTATAATTCTACATTTGGAAAACATAATATATATAATATATACAAATGACACACTGATTGCATTTCAGCATACTGTCTTTAACATTATTTGACCTTTTATACACTCCTTTAGGTCTCCTCATTTGGTATTGGTGAGGAAACCAGGAGTTAGAGCAAGAGGAATAGAGATAACCTCTGCACTGTAGCCATCATTATTTTGGAAAACAACTGCATCATTGTGGCGAATAACGGTGTCTTTTATTTCGTTCATGTTGTTTCCCTACATCCAGCAGTAACTTGGCTTTCTTTATCATACATTGTAGTCCCAACATATTCTAATTCTAGGGCTACACCGAATCACATAAACCACAACGGAGGGATTAGAAATTGTACCATAAACTCTCTGGGGTAAATTTATCAAAGAGTGAAGTTCCGCCACTAGAGTGAAATTCCGCAGCTCTCAATTAATTTCTATGGGATTTTGAAAGGCGTATTTATCAATGGGTGAAAGTGAAAGTTCACCCTTTGATAAATATGCCCTTAAAAATCCCATAGAAATGAATGGGGAGTGGCGGCATTTCACTCTAGTGGCGGAACTTCATTATTAACTTCACTCTTTGATAAATATACCCCTCTGTGTGTACAAACCCCCTACATATTTGCAAGTAAGAAGAATAAAACTTGAGAAAAAAAAACAAAATATTAAAAACACCACCAGGGTGTATAATGAAAATGCAACAGAGTAACTGGCCACCTAAAGACAGGATTATAATTTAGGCTGTTCTGCCCATGTGTGCAATTGGGGTTTAAATTACAAAAGAAACCCCAATCTTATGTGTCACTGCACATAAATATCTCATAATTAAAAAAGTTCAACCAAACTCTCCCCTGCCCAATTTTGCCTTATTAATTAATAAAAAAAAACAAAAAAACAATTGAGCGAAAACCGAAATTGTATGGGTTTTTTCCGGACTTTTTTTCAGAATTACTATTTTTTCCGCTTTTTGTCTGAAAACCCGAATTTATCGGATTATCGTGCTAAACCCAGCGCAAACCACGAGGTACATCTCCCATTGACTTCTGCATGACCATGACTGGTCTGAGGTGGCGTGTTTTTGGATTCTGGCTTTTTGCAGCATCGGGGTATAATAAGTATTTTTTTGTACTAAAAATTTGAGGTTTCCCATGACAGTATCCCTTTAATGTAATCACTTTCCCTGGAACAGTTGCACTTTACCCAGAAAAACTGCCCCGGGGGGTACCACCCAGATAGGTTATTGGTTGAAAACTTGTATATCCTCCTTCTTAAAATGTGTTGCCGTTTTAATGTTACTGTCCCCAATTTGTTTTCTTCAATATATTGCATAGTAAATGCTAAACTCTCAGAATTTACACTGATATCCAAAATATTTATATTCAATTATTCATTGGCATCACAAATTATAATGATATCATCTATGTGACTGTCAAGGAACCTCAGGTGAGAGCCTATGTCTGTGTAAACCAGGTTATGCATGTTGCTAGGTAGAATAGAAGCAGAAGCCATATGACTTGAAACAAGAGGATTTAATGAGAATAAACAAAAACAGTGCAGAATTAAATGAAATGAAGGGAGCAAGTTGAGTACAACCTGTAGTTAGGTAGGTGATCCAGGTATGTAAGCAGGCAAAGAGGCAGTCAGAGTTCTCTCATAGTCGGGACAGACCAAGGTCAGAGGCAGGCAGAGGACAATCACAGAGAATGTCCAGGAAACAGGCCAAGTCAAATTCAGAGGTCAATAATCGTAAACAAGGGTTCAGAGGCAAGACTGGAACAGGAACAAGGGGTAAGATCACCAACATTAACATAATGATCCAACACTGGGAAGCAGGAGGAGATTGATTTAAATAGGCCCATAATGACCAGATTATTGACACCTATCCTTAATAAGACTGAGGGTGAAGGAAGAGTAAATAAAGGTAGTAGGAGTCTATATCAATTGCAAGCAGAAAGCTCCAAACACCTTCATTGGCTCAGCAGAATACAACACATCCTGAAAACCATGTAGATCAAGGTTTGAATCTCCAAGAGTCCTGACAGTAACACCCCCAAAACATAATATGGGGGTGGTACAAAAAGTCCAACATAACTGGGCGCAAAGGGAATGCCCATTGAGGTTTCCATTTCATAATAATAATTATGAAACAACACAAATCTCATTGCTCAACCATAAACCATCATTGTTTCCAGGACATGCAGTATATTTTTCAAGCAGTATGCAAGTATATAAGGATGGAATTTCAAAAGTTACAAGCCCATATTTTTTTATTACACATTATATTACCTTATTTATGCAAAATGTTCATCATAACCTGGACATATGCCTGTAACTTTATGATCACTGTAGAAAGAAACAAATCAACATACTGAGATAAATTTTCTGTCCTCACCCCCGATACATTAGGGTGATGGGGGGGGGGCAATCCAGGGAGCAATGCACCTTCGACAGGTGATGAAAAATTTAGACCCTTGGGAAGGGATTCCATATAAACTCAAATGCATTCAGTGCTAATACCCCTTGTGTTTAACCAAAATGCTTTAACTTCCCCAAGATATTACTAATTGCAGCATATCGGTTTATCTTGTAAATCCAAAAAACTTGACTCAACAAGATCAATAACATTTTCATAAACAGTTATTTACGAGCAAGGTTTTTTGTTTGAAATCTGCATTGTTTCATGTTCTCTGTATTTATACTGCAAAGATCCATACATTTCTTCACAGGACATATATTTTGTTCTGAAATAAATACACAGGGATGTTAAATTCCAGCTGTGCAGCTGTGTTTGCAGAATAAGATATATTCTACATTCTTCGTGAGAATCATTTTTTATTTAAACAGTTTTACTGTTTTTTTTTCCAGTTGTGCAAACCACAAACCGTAAAGACAGGTTTCTGAATTTAGATCTATGACTGCAGAGAAATGGCATTGAGTACACATTGCCCACATTGACATTATTTACAAAGGTAGCCCTTGTGTTGGTTTATTACGCTCATGTTCCTGGTCAATGCTAATTAGTGGGTGCCTGCCATTTTGCTGGAATTTTGACAAAAACACTATAATGAGCTTTTGTGCTATACACATAGTGAGCCATGGAAAAGCTTTAAAAATTAGCTTTGTATTGATCTTTTATTGGTCAAGTTACTTGAACTCTTTCCAGAGTTCTATAGGTTGGTCAGGTCAAGTTGAGTCTAATACTTCAGTGTCCAACCCTTGGATCAGAGGCTGGGTTCCTTGGCTTAAACTTCTCATACCCTGCTTCTTCTGGTTACCCCATGAAGGCCCTGTCCTTCCATTTTCTGTTGCAGAGGCTTATAGGATATGTAGATTTCAGGCTAGCTATAACTGTACTATAAGTCTCTATTGATTTTACTGGGCTGTTCTGTGGACTCCATGTCAATTTGGAAGACAAATAGCAATTAAAATGTTCCTTGTGAAATAGAGAATAAAAATGTATATTTATTTACATAGGTCCTCGGAGTTGTCAAATAAGAGACCGGCGTATTTTGCATGGTTTTGGAGAGAAGATTCCTCCTCATTGCTCTGAAGATGGCACATTCCAGCCTGTACAGTGTAAGCTTGTCAATGCAACTGATAAGATGGCGGTCGATGTTGTCACGAGCTTCAGCAGGTAGGCTAATTGGGATTCTCATGGAGTGGCAATTTTGTCCCCTACCCTCAGAACTTCAGAATGTTGGGGTAACAAATGTTCTAAATCTCACTGCCTATACTGGGATAGCTTAGACAGATACAAACATACCAATTATTCTTATAATGTGTTTGCTTTTTAGGTTTCCAGAAGCGTTTAAGTCGTTTTCGTCTCTGAGAGAGTCTTTCCCAGAGATCTCTGGATACTGCTACTGTGCTGATAGCCTTGGCAGGGAGTTGGCTGGCACAGGTTAGATTGGGATATTTTGTTCTTGGTTTCCCATAGCTTTTTTGAAAGTAATTCAAGCTCAACCCCTTTTAGTTCCATCAATGCAGAACCCATCAGTTCAACAGCTTCCCCATAGCAAACCAATTCCTTGTTAACATCCTTCTGTGGTTTTTGCAATCCTCCTATAAGAAACTAACAATATTCTCTTTAGGATTGGAACTGCTGTTGAATGAAGTGTATGACACAGTCTTCGCTGGACTATCGTCACCCCTCACTTTTACAGAAACCACTATCTATCGCATTCTACAAAGACGGTTTTTGGGAGTGAGGTTGATCACTTCAGGGAAATTCCGATGTAAGCATTAAATGATAGGTGGCTGATGACAAATTTTAGACTGAGAAGGTAAAATGACCAAGGGTCTAAAGCCTATGTGGACGTCACCATGCTACAGGTCATGCAAGTGGCTGGTCACATTCAGTTAATTTATTTATGCATGATGACCAAACAATTGGAACTGCTAGAAGTGCAGAAGAATTTATGCTTTTATGTTTGTTGCAGGTCCATCTATTTGTGAGGTCCAAAGATTTACTGCCTCTCAAATGGGTGACACCTACGTTCCTTCTTGTGATGATAATGGAGATTTTAAACCTATTCAGTGCCAAACAGGACAACAGTGCTGGTGTGTGGATTCTAAAGGACGTGAAATCTATGGAACTAGAAGATTTGGAGACTCTCCAAGCTGCAGTGAGTCAACAACGAGACACAGTGGACAATATATTTATGAATGAATTTCTATCCGTCATGAGAACTGCACATATTTCAAATAGGGATGCACCGAATCCACTATTTGGGATTCGGCCAAATTCTTTGTGAAAGATTTGGCCGAACTAAATCTGAATTCTATTCTGCCTATGCAAATAAGTGAAGGGAAAGGAAAATTCCTTTTAATTAATTCCTTGTTTTGTGAGCAAAAGTTAAGTGATTTCCCTTCCCACCCATAATTTACATATGCAAATTATAGTTTGGCCAGGTACAATGATTCAGCCAAATCCGACTGAAAAAGGTTGAATCCTGAACCGAATCTTGGATCCCTAATTTCAAATGCACTTTATAAGTGATTGTGTTTCTCCACAAATTTCTTAGTCTGTTTCTATTGATTATAATGGGAAAACGGTGAAACGGTCTCAACATTTATTGTACTGAAATTAGGAAGTCTTGTAAATAGAAAGAAATGGTCTCAAATATGTATATTTAACCACTCTTATTTTTGTCTATAGATATTGGAGATTGTTCTTTGCAGAGAAGGCAAGCTTTGTCAAGTTTGTTTTATGGACCTATAGGAAAGTTTGGAATGAATAATCTGTTTGTTACTCAAGAGGAAGACTTAGGAGAACAAATTAATACAAAATATTGCTCTTCCTTTATGATGGAAATGTTTGTCAAATCCGGCCTTCTGTTTCCAATCATGCAAAAAGCCAGTGGAAGCAGATATGGGCTGGACAACTTTGTTGGTGACATGGTCAGCGGTCTTTTCCCATCCAAAGAACTGATGCAGTTTGCCTTAAACATTGCCCGTAGTCCTAAGAATTTTCAAGAAAACTTATTTGGGGGAATGTACTTGAAAAACCTTGGCTCTTTTAACTTCAGTGGGGCAGTTGGTACAAACAGCAAATTCAACTTTAGTGGTTTCTTTCAGCAGATTGGATTAACGGGCATGTATAGCGGAGGAAATTTTAGGGAACTTGCAAAATTATTCTCCCCAACAGAAGATTCGTACCTTACCAAGGACATATTAAATATCTCAAAGCCCATCATTAACTTGAACCAAAGTATTCAAGGGGATTTCGGTCGTATCGTTAACCTTCAAGAAAATCGTGACCTTGTTGGTGTTTTTGCTTCAGTTCTGGAGTTAGAAGACTTTGCGCTATTTTTGCAAGATGTGATTTCTGTTCCATCCAATGTTGCTCAAAATACAGCAGAAGCTGTCAAATTAATTTTACTGTCAAACGACTGTGAGAAAAGGAGCTCAGAGATATATATACCAGTGTGCAAAGAGGATGGAAGATATGAAGATATCCAGTGCAGTAAAACAGAGTGCTGGTGTGTGGATGACCAGGGCAGTGAAATTGAGAGAACAAAAACACAAGGAAAGCACCCAAGATGTCCTACAAAATGTGAAAAGGAGCATCATAGACAAAGAGCTGTGAGAAAAAGCCTGCCTCCTGGGTCAGAGTTTTTTATTCCAGCATGTGATCTTGATGGAAATTTTATGCCGGTTCAGTGTATGGGGAAACTTTGTTTTTGTGTTGATTTACAAGGGAGAATCATTCCAGGAACACAAAAAGTATCCGGTGAAGATATACAATGTAAGTTATGTCATTCATTCATTCAATAAATAATAAAAAAAAAACCTATACATAAATAGTTTTATTATACGATTATTATGCAAAATAAATCCCTATGGAATTAACGTCTTTAAAATGCTTTGAAAATGTAGTCACGGCATGAACGTACGTCATGAGGAATAAGTCAAGGGTTGATGCGAATGGAAATCAGTTGGGTGGCAAATTTACATATACATTAAACATTGTTGTGTAGTCTCTTAAAAGTTTTTTTTTATCTTGAAATGGACATGTTGTTGAGCTCTATTCACTTTTAATTACTACAAATGTTTTAAAATAATGAGGCGCAGACCAGGAGATGATACTTACGAAAGAATACTGGTGTGTTTGGGATTTCTTGAGAAAATGTCCTCTTAGCAGGACCGAAACATTGACGAATAATTATTTTTTTTCACTCATTTATAAGTCCCGTGAGTACAGTTTTTTATGTTGATATTCATTTCTTTTGGATGCACCTGGGCCATTTTCCCAATATTGGGAGTGTGTTACAATAAATTGTTTAGATGTATATATATATATATACACCCCGACGAAGATTCCAGTAAGGAATCTAAACGTTGGTCCACTAAATAAACCTCTGAATGACTAGATGACCTGTGTATCCTGATTATTTGTGAAGTGCTGTCACTGATGGGATATTTTAGAAAAAAAAAAAAAAAAAAAAAATATATATATATATATATATATATATATATATATATATATATATATATATATGTTGAATTACGGAAAGGCTGTCTTCCATAAACTCCATTTTATCCAAATAATCCAAATTTCTAAGACTGATTTCCTTTTTTTCTATAGTAATAAAACAGTAGATTCCAACTAAGATATAATTAATCTTTATTGGAGGCCGAACCAGCTTATTGGGTTTATTTTATGTTTACATGATTTTCTAGCAGACATAAGGTATGAAATTACAAATTACAGAAAGATCTAATATCTGGAAAAACCCCAGGTCCCACTCATTCTAGATAACACGTCCCATACCTATATAATACTAAAACTTTATTATGCCATTGAACCTCTGTTAGCTTAACCATTCATTTTTTTTTTCTAAAAATGTTACAATAAAAACTTTTTTAAGACATTTTTGGTTTTTGCCAATTTTGAGTATTATTACAAGTCTTATTTCACAAATATTATTATAATAAAAAAAATGTATCTCCGATATGTTCTCCTATCCAAACCTATGACACGGGAGTCTGCAGATTTTTTGAAAACAAAATGTGTTGACACAGAATTCAGTTCTATTCTGATAGATTATAAATAAAGTCCTAAAGGTTTTAAACACTAATCTCTGTTGAAACATATTTTAATATGAGTTCCAAGGCAACCGTTCAGAGGTCTGCAAATGAATAATAAAAATAATTCTATATTTTATTAACACATTCCATATTTCTGCTCTTTTAGGCCCGAGTTTGTGCCAGCTGACAGCAGGCGATGCCTTTCTACAGAGCACAATGTCCTTCTTGGCAGAACCGACACTCTTGCAGTTATCCACTGTTTATGTCCCGCAGTGCACGGATGATGGGAAGTTGAAACCAGTGCAGTGTGACGGACCTGCTGAGCACGTTTTTGAGCTCTATGAATTGTGGACAAAGCAAAGCAAAAACAATTCTTTCTTGGAGGCTTTTAATATTATACAAAAGTATAAAAGGACTTCCTCTCAGAACTTTTCTACCTTTGTTAAGGAGCTGTACAATAATGGACACCAAAACGTTTTCCCGATTTTCTTAAACTATAATACCTTTAATGATATTCCAGCTGAGCTTTTGAGTGGAAACCTAAGCTCACTGTCTAATAATATTTTACTCAATCCTTTAATGTTTTGGAGACTGTTAAATGGCAGCCTTACTTTCTACCCAGGACCATACAGTGCCTTCTCTCAACCTTTGAACCATTTTGAGCTTCGGAACTGTTGGTGTGTTGACCTTAAGGGACAAAAACTCGAGCAGACAGTGTCCAAGAATGAGGTTCCAAAATGTAAGTTTTAAGTTATTATATCCCTTGATTTCATATACAATACAGAAGCCCCTGTGTCTAGTAGCGATGGGTGAATCTGTGCCGTTTTGCTTCACAAAAAAATTAGCGAAACACATTGAAGTCAATGGGGCAAATTTACTAAAGGGCTTCGTCGATTTACTAACGGTCGCTGGCATAACTTCGCACTAGTGCTACCTAGCACTCTTACGCCAGGCGAAGTTTCACTCTGGCAAAAGAGCATTACTTCGCAAATTCACTAAGATGCGGATTTTACTGAACGTTACCTCTTGCGCCAGACTTGCCTTCGCCACCTCAGACCAGGCAAAGTGCAATAGAGTAGATAGGACTTCCTCAAAAAATATTTGTAAATTTTTCTAAGTCCCAAAAAACGCTGGCGACTTTTCAGTTTTTCAGGGAGATAGGCTGCAAAATTTTTTTTAGGGTACCCTGTTTCCCCCTACACTTCTTTATATATGGCACATAAACTATACACTGGGTTCATGTGTAGGGCAATATAACAACTTTATTTTATTAAGGTTCCCTGGGCTTGTGTAGTGTAATGTATTTGCTGCAACAAATATACAATTTAACTTCCCGCCATATGCAAATTAGGTAATGCTAGCGAAACTTCGATTTGCTTGCCGAATTAATGCTAGCGAAACTTCGCCATTATTTGGCGCTCTGGACGCAACTTTGCATTTTAGTGAATTAGCGTTATCCTGGCGAATTTTCGTGTGGCGATGTGAGCGAAGCCGTCGCTGGCGAATTTCCAGAGGTTAGTGAATTTGCCCCAATGGGCGTCAAAATAATTTAGACACACAAAATGTTGACGCGATCGACAATTTTTATACTATTTTGTCCAAATGCAGTAAAGTCAATGGGCGTCCGAATAATTTTGGCGCGTGTCAATTTAAAGCAACCTCGACTATTCTGACGCGCGACACTTTTTTTCGTTCGCTGGCGAATTTTCATCACAGTTTTGCGAATTTATTCGCTGGTGGTAAAATGTGGAAATTCTGCATAAATTTGTGCCTGGCGGATTTTTTTGCCCATCACTAGTGTCTAGTTGATGTTCTAGTAATCAGCTGTTACATATGGACTTTATCTATGCGTTTTACTGATATTTTTTTTAGAAAATATATTCTTCATGACAAAATACAGCATGCTTGGGAATACTATTTAGCGTCAATCATTTTGCTGTCAAACAATGATCAGCAGTAACGTCTAAATAAAAAATATTTATGTCCACTGAACCAGTAGTATATGTGGAATTGTAGAATTAAGATCAGTTGTTCCCAAATAAAATACAAGACTTTATACTGATTTGGAGCTATCTTTATAACATTTTCTTTGGTTCCTCCCATTCTGTCCCAATTCTTCCTTTCATTAGCTTTCCCCACCTTTTATTATACTCATTAGTGATGGGCGAATTTGCGCCGTTTCGCCGAAAAATTCGTGAATTTCGTGCGAAATTCGCGAAACGGCGAGAAATTCGCGAAACGGCGCCGGCGTCTCGTTTTTGACGCCGGCGTCCGTTTTTTGAAAAAAAAATTTTTGACGCCGGCGAATTTTTTCCGCGAATTTTCGCGGGCGTAATCGCGCAAATTCGCCGTGAATTCGCGCCTGGCAAATAAATTCGCCCATCACTAATACTCATTCATTTTTATTCTGAATTATTCTAAATTCTAACCAACTTCTTATATTGTCTTTATATTGGGTTGCTTCTCACTATGGTGCAAAGTTACTATATGTAAGGTCCCCATTAATAAGAAGTCAAATCCTGGTCATTTTTCCCCACTCAATTTTCCTATTTTCATAATGTTTTTCAAATGAAGTTTTAAAAAAATGTACTTAAGAACCAAAACAATTTGAAGTAATGAAAACCATTACAAGTTTGCAATCAAATAATTTGGTTGAAATATTGGAGAACTGTTTTAATAACAGTTGAAATTTATGAGAATAGCCATTTATTGGGATTTTGATTTTTTTTTTGGATTTTGACTGAATTATTTGATGGAATTTCTCAGAATATTGGAATTATTTTTTGAGAGTAAAAAACCATTATAAGTTTGTAATCATATCATTTACTTCATATATTGTAGAAAAGACCAGATGACATTTCTTAGAATACTGTATACATTTATTGGATTTTTTTTCTTTACTTTTTTGAATGAATTTGAATTGTTTGCTGTTGATTTATTCACTAATAATTTTTTTTATCCAAGTTGATTTAAAGCAATTTTTTAAATGAATAGATTTTTAAATGACCAAATTATTTAAAATCTAGTTATGTTGTTATGATGGTATAAAATCCATAAAACCCCCAACTTTAACTACCTTCGGGATTATAATTCCTTGCAAATATAATAATTTTATAACGTTATCATAATTTAGTTTAAAAAAAAAATTGTCAATGACAGGAATATCATAATACAAAAAAGTTGTATCTGTCCAAAGATTTATGGGCCCAACTGTAGAAGTCAATGGCAGATGTCCCTGAAGATGTTATTTGACATCAGAATCTGCACTGGGTTTTGCCTGATAATTCAAAAAATCTGCATTTTCGCAGTGACTTCAATTAAGTCGAGTTTTTGAAGCGTCAGTTTGAAAAAGTTGCAAGATTCTAATTGACGCTCAGTTTTTTCTTTTTGCTCTGACTTTTACAAGAAGAATCGTTGATGAATAAGTTACATTTCTGGATGGGAGTTAGGTCGACTTTGTTTATTAAAAAAATTTGATGAACTTAGTTTTAGAAAATAGCCCCCTAGGTTTTGCATGCATGTGACACCTCTTCCTTCTTTACTCTGTGTATCCTAAAAAAAACTCATTACCTTCCAAATTCATTTCCTAATCCTGGAGCATTTTACCACTCCATATTCCCAGAAAACCTTGCACAATTTGTCTTTACAAACTAGGGTTTGCAAGATATTGGCAGCAATGAGTGTATACTTATATGATACTTATATGATTATAATAGTTTTTTACTTTCAGTAGCAGGAAACTAGAAATATGGCACCCTCAGTTTACAACAAAAACCTGCCTTGTTTCTTTTTGTAAAATGTATTTCTAATTGTGTTTTTGCCTTTGTAGGCCCTACATCTTGCGAGCTTGCAAAACTGAGAGCCATGCAGTTCATCAACGAGGCAGCAGATCTAACTGCAATATCAAACACGTCTCATTTTCCCTGGGGACAGAGCTTTTTAATTGCAAGTGGGATACAGCTAGCAGAAAGAGAACTTCTCCACCGAGATGGCTTCTTTACATCAGGGGTGCCATTGTCTGAGAGGTTCAGGGACCGAGACAACTACTCACTTCGTCTTGCTGCACAATCAAGTATGAAGCATAGGCACTTCTGTAACATACTAGTTATGAGCTAAGTCACCAACAGTACATCTGCTATAGTTAAACAAAACACCTTGATTTTGTTCTTTTTCCTATTTTTCATAGGATTTGAAGTTACTCATTAATAACAGTATTTTTAACTAAGCCGATAATTTTATTACTAGATTTTTTCTGCCAGAAGCTCAAACATATAAACTACTAAGGAGGAACCTCAAAGTTGGTCTGTGGGGTTTTTTTGTGTGCCAGGTTAACTATTTTTTTGGACAAAATCAATTGGGTTTGTTCATGTTATGATGGGGCAGGGCAGAAGGTCTGGCCAACCAAGGTGATCCATGCACTGATATAGTTGTTTTTTGTTCTCATTTGCAGCACTGCAATTTCATAGGCAACAAAGAAATGGTTTGGCACGTTCTACTGAAGAAGTCTCACAAGTGGCATATCACCCTTATGTACCCCAATGTGATGGGTTAGGAAATTGGGAGCCTGTGCAGTTTTATGAGAGCACAGGTGAGTGCCACATTATTGTGCAGGAGACATGGACTATTATAGGGCATGCAGTGTTGTGCAGTTTATAACAGGCATGACTCTCTGCTACTCGCCTGCTGATGACTCAAAAGACTCTAATGTTTTGACTATAAATGCAAATTACCTTTTCTTGTTCAGGCCACCACTGGTGTGTAGATGAGGATGGAAATTACATAGCTGGTTCATTAAAGAGAAGAACATCTCGCCCGCCACACTGTGAGTATTTGCCTTTTTCCTGCTTTTAAGTTTGATTCTACGCAATCATATCTTTTCTAGGTCTTAAAGACTTTTTCCAGCAGCTTTTTTTTAATTTTTTATCTAAAGTATTTTTCCATTGTGATGATTAATTTGCGGCAACTCGTCATCCATCAGATTTCTGTGCAGCATCAAATTAAACTTGATTACAGCACATTATAATGGTGCATCATTCTGATTCACATTGCAGACAAAGGGCAACTGAACCATTGATCAAAGGGGAAGTGAACCACTTAAGACTAAGGGGACTTTGCTATCTGCAAATAGCAGAGAGATTGGTCTATGCAAGTCACTGTTGTTAGAGTCTTATAAACCAAGTCACTGTTGCTAGAGTCTTATAAACCATCATCAGATAAACTAGTCATATTAACATTGGTAGCTGAATGAGAGGAATTACTTTTCTCCGTTTCCTCTAGCTGTGTTAGTCCCTATATGGGGGAATATAGCAAGAAGAACACTTGACTTCTTACAAAGAAATATAAACCAGAGACAGATGTAAATAGGATGTATGAATTTGGGCCATTCCTTTAAACGGGAACTATCGTGAAAATGAAAATTTAATATAAGCTTTATCATACTGAAGTAAGAAACTTTCTAAATACAATCAATTAAAAATTCTGTATTGTTTCTGAAATAATCAAGTTTATATTCACTATTCCTCTATCAGCATCTGTTTCTCTTCATTCTTTCCTCATGCAGCAGTTGGGTGTCAGATTAATGATCCAATATATTTTATAGAGGGGGCTCCCTTCACTAGAAGATGTTTTAGAGCTCACTCAAATAACTGATTCCAGTACAAAACAAAACAACAAAATAACTGACTTTGGCACAAATCCTGCATGTAGAGAGACATGATGTCTGGTGATTAGAGTGATATATTGGACCATTCATCTGACACCCAACTCTTGAATAAAAACAGAATGAAGAGAGACATAGTGAAGATGAACTTGAGGATTTCAGAAATAGTACGGCATTTGATTGATTGTATTGTATTATATTAAATTTTCATTTTAACGATAGTTCCACTTTAAGGCAGCTGATAAGGAGGAGGTAAAACATATTTGATTCTTTGATGCCCTTTACGCTTCCCCTATGATTAACTTCCTGGGGCCCAGACCATCCTCAAAAAGGGACAGCAGGTCTGTGAAGTCCTTGTCTTCTTCTTATTGGTGAGAGATAACATCCCCCCTGTTAAGAGAACTATAACATCACTGTTATCTCTAGTGCAGTGTGCTAACTGCCAGCCAATACCTACCAGGGCCAGGATAACGTGTTTAGATAAACAATAATGTGTATACTGCAGTAGTTACCCACCAGTAGGTGGAACCTCCCTTTGCTCATCTAATGGTTATGGTCCCTGTGTGGATCACTATTGCAAGAACGTGAGGCTTCTTACCAGGGTATGCAAATCAGAAACATTAAGGAGTTATAATTTGGGGCAATTCCTCTAGGGAAGCTGATTAGGATGAGGTAAAACCCCTGTGGGTTCTTCCTCTTCTCCAACAAGTAACTTCCTGGGACCTAAACCCTTTTCTTATGGATACAGTAAGTCTGCTAGGGCCCTTTGTCCTGCCTATTGGATAGAGATGTTACATCACTGGTGTCTCTACTGTAGTATATCACCTACCGTATTGTTGGCTTTTAAAGCCAGCCAGGTCCTACCTAAAAGTAAGTAATGCAACACTAAGAACATATGACTTCCATTAATGTGAATATTGCAATAGTTACCCACCAGTAGGTAGACAGGATTTATATATCAGAATATGCAGCACTGGCCAAAAGCAATAGTTGTGGTGCACGTGGTCAAAACTGCCACAGCTGTATGTGGCCTACAATAGAGAAAAACTCAAGAAAAGGCCCATAAAGCCCTATAAAGCACCACAAAATTAAAGAAACAATAAGAACAGGGAATCCCATAGATCTAAATAGACATACAGGCCATTGGAGCTATGGAAAGGCCAGGGAGGTGCACCTGGTATATAGATTTCAATTCCCACTGTTCAGATGACCTCAAATTTCATTCTCCACCACTGTGCCACTGATTAATTTTCTTTTATAACAGGCTATGGTAGGTGATAAAGAAACATGTATGCACCCAGGTAGGCAAGGGTATATGTTATCATCAGTGTGTTTCTCTTTTGCAGGTCAGACAAAATGCCAGCAAGACCAAACGAACATGCTGGTCTCCAGTTGGCTCCCTCGAACATGGAGTCCTCAAAGTGGACCTGTGGATATGGTTGTTCCTGGTTGTACAGAGGTAATGCATAATGTCTTCAATAGACCCTGCCCTTGAAACAGTATTATCTAACCAACCCCTGCCATAAATAAGAACTGCCTTTAATAGCCAATTTTTTTCCTGTTTCATTGAAGTCTAAGGGGATTATTGATCAACGGGCGAAAGTAAGAGTTTGTGTGAGTTTTTTTGCTTTAATTTTTTTAAGTGGAAAAAACATCTTTGGAAACTTGAATTGAATTTGAACACAATTCGAATGGAGTTTTCCTCCAAAAAAACTTGAATATCAGGAAGGCTATTATAACATCTTCAAATAGGTCAATGGACCTCTGCCATTGACTTTTACATGAACTCGGCAGGTTTTAGGCGGTACTCAGTGGAATTCAAGTTATTTCCATGGTAGGGAGATAAATCTCGAATTTGAGTTTGGTTTCTTTTCAACTTGAAAATGAGTTTTGACCAAAAAAAAAACAACTTGAAAATTCGAATTCGAAAATACCATTCGAACCATAGTAATCTGCCCCTAAAAGTGGGTCATTTTTCTAATTATCAAGGTAGCAGCTAGATGGCACCACATCAAACCAAAAGCCTTTGAAGGGAGGTAGGGCCCACAAACCAAAATGTGAAAGTTGACCTTTAAAGGCATAGTACCTGCCAGTTGGCCAGCAAATAGAAAGTCAGTAAGTATTTCTAGATAAAACTATAAACAATAATAAACAGAAATGCAAGAATGTTGGTTTCTTAACGTGATTGACAGCTGCAGACTTCAAAGAAGCAGAATAGGGAGGCAAATATATAAAAACAATGCAAGATATAGCGTTTACAAAGGTCCATTAATAATACTAATTCTAAATGGTCCATTAATAATACTAATTCTAAATGGTCATTTTAAAGTGAACCTCTACGGTAATGTTTTAAGACAGCAAACATCCTCTTGCATCAGGCTGCTTGTTTTTCTTAGAGGAAATGTGGTCTGGATATTTGAGAAATGTTTTTAATATAGCCCTGGTGTTCCTGTGCGTTGTGCAATCCAGTTCATTGTGTTACACCTTCAGACATTGCTGTGTATATCTTTAGGGGTGTGAATGACGCAGGTAACTTGTAGAGTGTGAGCTGCCGTGTTGTTTTTTTTTTTTTTTTTAGACTATATTGAACAGGCTGTATATTTTTTATGGGAAGTTTAAAATATTCAAAAATTTAAATAAAATCAAAAGAGAAATATTATATTCACTGATATCTCAAAGATCAAACGTCAGAGAATGATGCAATTACACCATTCCTCATTCTTTGTACATATGTGATAACCCACACTATCTTATTTTTTAACAAAAACCATGTCCTGACATACAGTATTGCCTTTCCAACACTTTTTGTTAACTGAATCTGACTAGTCATCAAACAGCATCTCAAATGCCACACGTAATACTGTATACAGCTATAATCATATACCCTATCCTATAGGGGTCCTTTCCTCTTCTCTATGGCCCAAACAACAATTCAGAAAAATTAAATTCAGATCAATTTGGCACACTTTCTTTAACAAAGCATTATACTGGACACTCAGAAAATGTTGCAATAACAATAAAGTTGCAGCTTCCCAGAGCAATAGTTTTTCGGCTGCTGGGGTCAGTGACTCCTTTTTAAAACCAGGAAAGAGTAAGGAAAAAGAAGGCAATTAACTTAAAGGTATGTTATAATATGACCAATTCTTAGCAACTTTTCATCTGGTCTTCATTTTTTTTAATATAATGGTAAACCACCCTTTTAAGTTTACCTTCTCATGTTCCTCTAACACTTATTGGGGAGTCAAAACAAAGTTTGCTCTTTCAAGGGTCTCAGACCCGTAGTGACTACACCTTTCTCATCTGACCTTCTTTCATCCTGTTTTTATCAAGTCTTTGATAAAAAGCAATACCCAATATTGATTTCTCATAGAGATTATTTTCTTTGTATCACTCTTCGAAAATTAAACTTTAAGAATACGCTGGACTGAATATCCTCAACTCCTCTTTCTCTTTGTAGGATAGTTATACTCCTTTCTACTGGATTGAGCCTATTCTACTACAAAAATGTCTTGTAATTTCAGTGCTTTCCTTCAGGTCAGCTTCTATTGATTCCAATGCTCAGCCTATGCCAAGACCTGCATTCAGTTTACCTTTCCAATTTACTCAAGATCACTGCTCCCCAACTTAAGCCCCCAAAGTCTTGGTATACTGGGTAATTTCTCAAGTTCTAAATTAGGTTTATGTAGAGCTCAAAAAGCTTCCCAATAATTCATTATGGACACCAAGGCCTCAGAATTACTTTTAAAGCTTTCCAAAAAAAAACCCTTCTTCAATAACAGCCTGTGACATCATTCATAATGAACAACTGACTTAAAGATTGATACAACCCAAACTAAACAATCTCAAGTCCACAATTCTTCAGTTTTCTCAGGAAACAATCTAACAGCAAAAAGAAACATACAAGTGCAGATTTAAAGGACATTCCTGTCTCACCACAAGCCTTCTCCAATTAATTTTCACTTTTTTGCCATTAATTAATAAAGTTAAAACTCTTCGCCCCATTATACAGAATTTTTCAGTATACCTTCTACTGAACAAAACCCTTCCAAAATACATTTCTGTTACAAAAAATTGAATTTTTTTTTTAAAAAAAGGTGTGGGCATGGTCAAAACATAGAAGAAGTGTGAGGGAGAAGGGAATCAGCCTCAACTAACACTCTCTGGGACAAACACACTCCATGTAGGAATGCACAACTTTTCAGTATGAGTGTCCTTTCCTCATTTTTTGTTTTATACATAATTCTGCCTATGCATAAGTCACAATGAGTGCAGAATAAAGTTTGTGGGCCCACATTAATATATCATTTTTTTGTTTACTTTTTTAGAATGGACAATTTTCTGCCTTGCAGACATCAGAGAGTAGGTTTTGGTGTGTAATACCCAACAGTGGCCAAGTCATCCAGCGTGGCACAACAGATGTACATAGTAGTAATGAGTGTAAGTGACACACACAGGCTGTTTTGTTCTACATGGTGGAAGATGGGCATGGTGAAACCAAGAACATGTAAAGATACATGAGATGAATGTAAAGAACATGAGATAAATAAATATTCAGGCCTGTGCTTGTGAGCAGTCGTTTTCATTCAAGAAATAGATATACTCTTATTTTTTTCTTAAAGCACGTTCAAGCAACCGAAAAGCAATAGAATATGTATTATTTGGGTCATTTGTCTACTTGGGTCAGAGAAGGAGGCAACTGTTTGGAACATTAGGAGGCAGATTCATCAAAGGTCGGGTTTTAGAACTTTGTGAGGTGTTTTAACTCAACTCTTCTGAAATGGAAAAAACTCGAATCAGTGAATATGGGATGACCATCCTGAAAACTCGAATTAATCAAGCTTTCTATGGGAAAATTTGAATTAATCGAGTGAACCCCACTGAAAAAAAACTCAAACGTCATGAAGGCTACAAACATCTTCATATGATTGCCATTGACTTCTAAATGACCTCGACAGGTTTTAACTGGAGTTTTCTTTGCATTTGAGCTATTTCCAGCTTCGGGGTATAATAAAGCTCTAAAAATTTTAGTCTTTTTACAAAAACCTTAAAAATACTAGTATTATTTTTTTTTTACCCTGAAAATTTACATTTTTTTAAACCTGAAAATTTGAGTTTTTGACTGAAAACTATGCTTAAAAACTTTTATTTTTCAGGAAACATCTCGACCTTTGATAAATCTGCCCCTAGGTTGTATATAAAAGTGTTCCATAAAAAGTACCCAGTGACTGGTTGCTAATGGTGCCTGGGTGTCACTGATGCTTGCCCATCTTAGGGGGACACTGCCCCCTCTCTCAGAGATGATCTGCAGCTGTTAAGAATATGAATATTTTCACCAGTGCACTGTTGATGAAGTTCATACCAAAAATCTTTAAAAGAACTACTGATTTAATTTTTAAGCAATATAATTTTCCACAGAAAGGGCTGCTGATCCTCTGTTTCCTGTGGGGTAGTTGGAACTGTTGACACTAATGACTTATGAGATACTGACCTTATTTATTGTCTCTGTTTTATCCACATTTATCAGGCCCAGGTTACTGCGGTGTGCTGAAATCTGAATTGCAAGTGCGTAATGTCAGCTTTGCTTTTGTACCGGAATGTGGGAAAAACGGGGATTTTTCATCCACGCAGTGTGACCAGGATGGGACTATGTGCTTCTGTATCTTTCCGGATGGTGAAGAAGGCTCTGGAACGCGACTGAATGTATCAGAAATGGGAAATCCTCCTGCCTGTAAAAGTAGGTTGGCCATCTTGTTCTTTTTCTGTTGATCACCAGGAGTTCTTTATCTGTATCATTTATATGGGACATGTCTGTTATTCACTGGCTTATATAGTTATTTTCTTTGTTTGGAAGATACACATTGGCTAAAGTTTTTTTCCACTTCACTTCCAGCAAGCAGAACTCCCTGATAAGATAAAGTTATAATTCCCTTTACTTGAACTCCATAATAATGACCCATATTCAGCCAGCAGGTGCCTCTTTCCTTATAAAGTGCAGAATCCATTAATACTTCTTGTACCAGTTGGCTGGCAGACCTGGTGGACCATGGTTTCCCAATTGGTGCACAGGTGTGAGCTATTGCAGACTCTGGACCAGCTTCACCCAAGCTGTTGTTATTTTGTCCCCCAGCCCCTTCCCATGTACCTCACGTCATTTGGGCTGGAAGAGAATGGGTTAAGGTCAGCACAGGTCAACAATATAATAAATACAAGTATGGGGCCTCTTATTCAGACTGATATCAGAGTTAACTTTTTCTCACTGAATTGAGTCTGGCCCTTGATTGGGATGGACTTCATGTTGCACCAAGTGCTGCTGACCTTCAACTCAAAATCTGTCCTACATATTTCTCATGCAGGTATGGGACCTGTTATCCAGAATGCTCAGACCTGGGGTTTTATGGATAATGGATATGTCAATAATTTGATATCTTAAGTCTACTAGTAAATCATGTAAACATTAAATAAACCCAATAGGCTGGATTTGCCTCCAATCTTCATTGAGATCAAGTACACGCTACTGTTTTATTATTACAGAAAAAGGGAATCATTTCAAAAAATGTGGATTCATTAAATAAAATTTGGGGCTTTCTGGATAAAGGGTTCCCGGATAATGGATCCCATACTTGTAGTATAAGTTAAAACCTTTTATTATGTAGAGGGGATCCAAGGGAACTTGCCCTATAAGTTAAACTTAATAACATGCCCTTTAAATTGGGAAATATAATCAATGTCCAACTTATCTCGCTCCAGGTATTTTTAACTATTGCTAATAATTAAGATATTACTTAAACGATTTGTTAACTTTGACCACAGCAAAACATCCTGCATAAAGCAGAAGCTGGTTTCTAACTCTGAGAACCTTACAAGGTCCTGTGCATAAAAATCGGAGTTGGAACTCCACTTCTTAATTCCCAAAAAGAGCATGAACTCAAATATACCTTGCTGGCATCCACATTACTTTGCTGGCTATGTAATCCTGTTGAAGGAATATTTAGCTTCATATGTTACAATTGCCGACTAATGGGATCTTACTGGGATGAAGTCAGCCATTATATCATTCGTGGTCAAATTCTGGCTTCAATTACAAACTTCTCAGAAATTTATTCAACACACTACCATTTGTAACAGCATAAGTATTAATCTGTGGAGATTAAAAATCAAGCGCCCCTCCTCTTTTCAGAGAGTGGGTCACTACATTAGAAGAACTCATGGAAAACTTGATGGCCATGAAAGAAGTCAATGTTGGAATGTATGGTCCCCTTGGAATAAATCAGATGGTTAATTTGGACATGTTCTACATAACTGAAAATCCATTCCAATCAGTGTTTGTGATTTGTTCCTACCCATGTTGTTTTGTTCAGTTTTTTTTACTTTCACTGTTTTTCTTCTCTACCCCACACAAGACCCCAAAAAATGTTATAGCTGATTATTTAAATCATTGCATGTGTATGTTGAAATATTCAGAGAAGAGGACATTGTGTATTTGTTGTACTTGTGGATATTTTCTAGATTGCTTGATTGCAATGTTTTTCTTTTTCCAAACAAAGGTCCAATATGCCCGTTAGCCTTTGGTGCCCAGAATTTGAGGCATGGAGCCGTCTTCTGTGAAAACATATTGGAAGCTGGAGCAACTTTTCAGAAATGTCAGCTGGTTTGTCGCAAAGGTTATCGGAACGTGTTACCCCAGAATATATTTATGTGCAATACAAATACTCAGCTTTGGGGTGTCCATGTGCCTCATCCTGGATCTTGCCAAAGTATGTACTTATACATCTCTACCTATTGGAAATTTGACACATTATTCTGGGGGAAATTGTCAACGAGACATTAAACAAAACTGTTGCCTTCAGTATGTATCAACCAAAAAAATCTTGTATTCCACCCCAAATATTTTAAAACTTTCCTAGAAAGGGTTTTAATGTGATCAAGGATCATTACAGTCCCACTTTATTTTCACACAGGGAGGCACATATATCAGCATTCTGATTTTAGAGTTTTTTTTAAACTACGCCTAGGGGCCGATTCACTAACTTCGAGTGAAGGATTCGAAGGTAAAAAGCTTCGAATTTCAAAGTATTTTTTGGGCTACTTCGACCATCGAATGGGCTACTTCGACTACGACTTCGAATCGAAGGATTCGAACTAAAAATCGTTCGACTATTCGACCATTCGATAGTCGAAGTACTGTCTCTTTAAAAAAAACTTCAACCCCCTACTTCGGCAGCTAAAAGCTACCGAAGTCAATGTTAGCCTATGGGGAAGGTCCCCATAGGCTTTCCTAAGTTTTTTTGATCGAAGGATATTCCTTCGATCGTTGGATTAAAATCCTTCGAATCATTAGATTCGAAGGATTTAATCGTTCGATCGAAGGAATAATCCTTCGATCGTACGATCGCAGTATTTGCGCTAAATCCTTCGACTTCAATATTCGAAGACGAAGGATTTCGATTCCTAGTCGAATATCGAGGGTTAATTAACCCTCGATATTTGACCCTTAGTGAATCAGCCCCTTAATCTCTGTTAATCTCTAAAATCATAAAAGCCACGGAATTTATTCAAAGGTCTGAATATAAAAAGCAGGAATGGAAAAAAAACACTGAATGATACCAGAAAAAATTACTCTGAATGAATAAAAAAAAGTCCCAATAGGATCAGTGCAGCTCCCATTGACTTCTAAAGGACCTGGACTGCTTTAAGTTGTCAAAGTTTTGTATTAGAGTTTTTTGAGGTTGTCATAAATCTCAAATATTTTCTGTTTTAGAGAAATTTAAAAAAAAAACACAAATTGATAGGGGCAGATTTATCAAAATGTAAGATTAGAGCTCACCACAGAAATCACTCACTCTGAATTTATTTCTATGGGATTTTTAGACAGTTGGGGGATTGTGACAGTTGGGGGATTATTTATCAAAGGTCGAATTTTGCATTGATGTAAATTAACTTGGTGGGTTTTAGGTGGCGAATATTCAAATTAAAACTGTTTCCATGGTCGAGGTGTGATAATTTACATTCAAATTGGTGATTTTAAATTCGAATTTGTGAGTTTTGACACAAAAAAAATGTGAGAATTCGAATTTACCATTTGAACCTTTATAAAACTGCCATTTGGAATTTACTACATAATAAATACAATTCTAAAAATCCCATAGGAATGAATGCAAAGTGAGTGAATGTTTTTGCATTGAGCTCTAATATCTCATATATTTATAAATCTGCCCCTTATAGAAAAACTAGAGAAGTTAAATAGGCCCCATACTAAGATAGATAAAACTACTAGGATTGTTCATTGAAAGTGTTGTTTTTTTTTATAAAACATTAATCCAACTCTATAATTTAGTCTCCCTTTAATGGTCATCTTTGTCTCTATGTGAACCTAGTTTCTGAGTATACTGCTTTTAAGGCCCCCTGACTCTGCAACAGGCCTAAACGACTGTCAATAACCGCAGCTAAAAATTGCTACAGGTATAGGACCTGTTATCCAGAATACTTGAGACCTGGGGTTTTCCAGATATGGGATCTTTCTAGAATTTGGATCTTCATCCCTTAAATCTACTAGAAAATCCTGTAAACATTAAATAAACCAAATAGGCTTCCAATAAGATTAATTATATCTTAGTTGGTCTATGGGAGATGGCCTTTCCTTAATGGGTTTCTAGATAATGGATCCCATATATGTACATGTTTAATTGTGGATTTATAATTTTTTTCCCTTTCTTTTAATAGAAATTCAATCTTTTCAAAGCATCCAGACACAAGCACAGTTTCAGCTCCTGCTTCCCATTGGTAAAAAGTGCATGGCCGAATACTCGGGATTACTGCAGGCTTTTAGGACTTTTATCCTAGATGATTTAAGAGCCAGAGGACTGTGCCAGATTCAGGTATAAATGAGTGCTTCACTGGGTGCCAGATTTATTTCTGGACTCTGGGATGTGGAATATGCACGGCAGAGAAGATTTTCAGTAAATCAAGGAAGGACATTGCTAATCTCCACTTTATGGGATAGATCCTGGGTATTAACATTCCCATAGATTCTGCCAAGTGCCTTTTCCTCATTTTAGTTAGTTCAAAAATATATTTTAAACCTAAAGAATGCAGAGATAGTTGTCCAAAAGCTCCAGTCTGATAGAGTTTCCTTCTGGGTATTAATCTGTATGATAAATCAAAGATCGAAAAGAAAACAAAAAAATTTCCTACTGGTGAAATGTTTCCATGAAATGCATGAAAAGTTATTTTGCATACTTACTCAAGAATTGGGAAAACCCTTTGTCTTAAACGTTAAGCCATGATACCAATAAACAAATGTGTTCTATTTTAATGGAGAACCCAATCAGATGGCTCATTCTTGAGTGATAGCTTTCGTCATACAATAAGAGAGCATTAGTTATTTTAAAATAAAACCCTTGAACCTTAGAGACAGCCAATGAGATGGCTCATTCTTGATGGTTTGGATCTTCATACAAGAAGAGACAAACAGCAAGTAAGGTTATGTTTGTACACTAATATTACCCATATGAACCTGTTCTTTACAAATTTCCAAAGTTACTTTTTTCCTCTAAATGTTTCTCATTGTACCTGTAACACAGGTGAACTATTTCGGAAGCAGAGGTGCTGGAACTGTTCCAGTCTGTGACGAGTCCACGGTCTTTGTAGAATGTTTGTCAGTTGATCGGCTAAGGGTGAATATTACTTGGACAGCACAGTTAGAAGATTTTCCCGAATCCTTCATGCCCAGTTTACATGATATCAGTAGGTTTTATACTATGTGGTATTCATTGTGAATGAAAAGTAAGAACTGTTTTTAGCTTCCAGAAGGAACCTGCATAGTAGACTTGATCGCCAGCCCAGTGTATTCCCCTTGTTGTTAATCTACAAATCCCAAAAGCCTCAGCAGATTGTTGGTTGTTCTAATGACAACAGTAAACACATAGGGGTATATTTATCAAAATGTGAAGTTAAAGGTTGCCACAGTCCTCTAGAGTGAAATTCTGCCATTCCATTCATTTCTATAGGATTTTTAAGAGTATATATCAATGGGTGAAAGTGAAATTTTCAGTTCATCCTTTGATAGATACGCCTTTCAGAATCCCATAGATGATGATTATGAGTATGATAATCCCATAAATTAATGGGAAAAGTGGCAGAACTGTGGAGGACTGTGGTGATCTCTAACTTCACTTTTTGATAAATATACCCCCATAATATTTATGTATTTTATTGTTGGCTATAAAGACGAGTATCAATAGACATACGTCATTGTGAGTTTTTTTTTTTTTTTTAATAGAAGATGCTCTTATTGGTGAAAGTCTGGCTGGACGCTTTGCCACTGTTATCAAAAGTGGAAACTATTCTCTGAACTTGGACTCCAAAGAGTTTGTGGCCGACACGTCTGTGTTTTTCCCGTACAAGGAGGAGCTTGGTTCCTTCCCACAAGCCAGTTTGGGCTGTAGCCCAGGATTTCTGAAATTATTAAACTCCAAGACTAGTACCGACCAGCTTAATGGATGTGGTATGTAAAGAGCTAAATGAACCTTACTCATTAGTCATTTCATTCATTAATATTGAGTAGATATTTCATATAATTAATGATCATTTGTAAAACCAATAACCAATCTATCATATGACTTAACTGATTTCTTCTATACATAGTATGTCCTACAGGACCCTTCAGCTTGTATAGCTTCTTGTTTAAACTCTATTATCCCTTCCATAGTTCCTAGATTTCCTTATCTTACTGATCCATTCTTCTGATTATGTAGTTGTATGGAGTCATACAGTTTACATGGCCTGTAATCTATAACATAAGTATGTTGAATAGAGTATAAAATATGCAAGTAGAGAAACCATTACAGTTATCAGCTGGTATCTCCACCCAGAGCATCATTGGGACCATGAACAAATACAGATTTACTTTCATTGACATGTTTCTACGTTACAGTTATTTGCCCAGCAGGGAGTTTTGCTCAGAATGAAGTCTGTAAACCTTGTCCTATGGGTTTTTATCAAGTCGAGCCTGGGAGTACCTCTTGCACAAAATGCCCCCTGGGAACATCCACAATGAATGCCGGAGCCTACAACAGAAGCCATTGTGAGTTTATACTGCAATACATCTAAAATTATTGTAAACAAAGAACTAATTGGCTGACAAGGCAAGTGAATAAAAACACTAAAGAATCTTGGCTAAAAGCAAATACATTCAAAGTCCATCCCATGGATTAATGCTATGAAGATTTTATCTATAATCATCACATCATAAAATCTTCATATCATTAATCCATAGAAGCTATAAAACTTCAATACTTACTGAGATGGACCTTATCCTTCATAAGGTCAAGTGTCTATAAAAGGGGTGGTTCACCTTCAAGTTAACTTTTACAACATTATAGAATGGCCAAATCTAAGATACTTTTCGGTTGGTATTCATTATTTCTTTTTTTATAGTTTTTGAGTTATTTGCCGCCTTCTGATTCTTTCCAGCTTTCAAATGGGGGTCTAAAACAATCTCTGTAAAGCTACACATTTATTGGTTTTGCTACTTTTTATTACTCATCTTTCTATTCAGGCCTCTCCTATTCATATTCCAGTCTCTTATTCAAATCAGTGCATGGTTTCTACGGTAATTTAGACCCTAGGATCCAGATTGCTGAAATTACAAACTGGAGAGCTGCTGAAAAAAACCAAAATAACTCAAAAACCACAAATAATAAAAAAAAAATGAAAACCCACAAATATGAAAACCAATAGCAAATTGTCTCAGCATATCACTCTCTATACTAAAAGTTAACTCAAAGGTGAACAACACCTTTAACATTTTACATGTATGGCCTGGAAAGCCCCTCTGCTTAGGGTTACCATTTTTTTAATGCACCCCAGTCCCTAACCTTTCTCTCCCCAATGGTCCCTCCTGCAAAAATCTGTTTCTCCGGGTACCTGGTGGCACCATCCTGTGCTACTGCTTGGTGAAAGAAGCCAAACTGTCCAGGTTTACAGAAATTAATTATAGGGGGTATGTTTTGTTTTAAAAAAAAAAAACTACAACCTACCCTAGATTTTTGACCTTCATTGCCCCTTAAAAAATTCCCCCCACCAGATTTTTTTAACTATTTTTTTTAATTCAGTCTTTACTTGAGTCACTCGAAATGAGTTGGAGAGCAACACAAGCATTAAAATGTTCCTGAGAGTGCCAAATAAGGGCTGTGATTGGCCATTTGGTAGCCCCTATGAGGAGACTCTGTTTGGCAGTACCCCTGGTTTTTATGCAACCAAAACTTGCCTGGAATTCAAAAATAATCACCTGCTTTGATGCCACTGGGAGCAACATCCAAAGGCTCAGAGAACAACATGTTGTTCATGAACCACTGGTTGGGGATCACTGGTCTTGACAGTATAAACCAATGAACTGTACAAACCAGGCCAGATTTACCAATCATTGAACTTTGAGCCAAGGCAGACTTACCTTTGTAGTAACATCCCTTTTATGCAACTTTATGAGACTTATTCATCTTGATTTTGTATTGTTAGGTGTTTGTCTTGAGATTTAAATATCTTTGCCCTAATAACAGTATAAACAAATACGACCTAACTAAGTTATCGCATATACCATGTTATCTAAATTATCTGTCCAAATTATATTTCTTCACTGGAATGATTATTATGGTGACAGGTGTGACCAGCTGTCAGATGAACAGCCCGGGGCTGCTTTGTGACATGAAAGGCCAATACCTCCCGTCTCAGAAGGACGTGGCTACTGACAAATATTTTTGTGTTGATGTTTTTGGAAAGAGACTGATCTGGACTGAAGCAGATATGGAGCTCAGTGACGCTCAGTGTCTACGTATGTATCTTCCGTAAATGTCTATGTGCTTAGTGTGCGCTTAGTCACTGGTAATTATTTAATTTTTTATATCTATCAGTGTCTGCTAAGAATTGCTTTTGATATTTATCTTTATTATATGTGTTGAGTTGCTACACAACACTAGTAGGATTAATAATCGGCCCACCAAGGACTACAATGAATTATTGTAGCATTAATAAGCTCCAGACTGAAATTCAGCAATGAGGTTGAGGTTCTCTAAGGGTAGAATTAAGTAGGGTGGATGATTGTAATAAAAATGGCTGTATAATCACCCAGAGTTAGAAAGGGAACAGAAGCAGTTCTATTGGGTTTCTTAACTTTGAGGTCCATTATCCGGAAACACGTTATCCAGAAAGCTCTGAAATATGGGAAGGCCATCTCCCATAGACTATTTAATCAAGTAATTCTCTGTAATAATAAAACAGTAGCTTGTACTTGATCCCAACTAAGATAAAATTAATCCTTAGTGGAGGCAAAACAATCCTGTTGGGTTTATTAAATGTTTATAAATGTTATCATATTTTAGCAGATTAGATATATCAAGATCCACATTTTGGAAAGATCCCTTATCTGATAAACCCCAGGTCCGGAGCATTCTGGATAATAGGTCATATGTCTGTATTTTAATTGCATGGCATTTTAAGGCATGGTTTAAACAATAATGACCAAACTTGATAAATTGTTGATACTTTTTTGTTTTTTGACAATCTGTCTTATTCACGATTTTCATTTTACATAAAGTAAGTAGAAGCATACATTGCAAAACAGAGTTTAACATAATAAAATGTACAATATTTTACTCATATCAATTAGGGTTGACAACCCTAGGTCCTTGATACATATTTTTAAATGTTTTTCATGGTGGTTGGGTTTAAAATACCTTTGAAAGATGTGTTGAGTGAACATGACTATGGTTGATATCTTAGTGCTTAGAAAGTTCGAGCTGGTTCCAGAAGACAAACTCTTGTTAACGGGTGAAGATTCTAAATTGACTCAGCCGAAGCAAGCAAGTGGACCGATAAAGTCATTGTTGGATTGTATTACAGGTGAGCAACATTTATCCTGAAGCAGATACTTTGTGAATTTGTGGTTTTTCAGTAGTCTGTTTTACCATTGTTTTGTCACTATACTATAACCTTCACCTATGGCAACTATCATATCTTCTAGACATCTGCCAACTGAATTAACATCTTGGTCTGGAACCCAACAATAATTTATGCAAAGACTTTATTTCCATACTCTCTGATTTGCATTGTCATACTTCTAAATCACAGTCCATTAGGACAGAAAGCAGGGATTAAATATCATTTCCACAACAATTCTTCTCCTTTGGCACACTCCTCATATTTTATTTCTGCAGAACAGGGTAACAGTCTCCATAGGCTTTGACAACACTGACGACACAGACATGAACAACCTATGAAAAATATACTTTCTCCTAGTTCAGATAGTTGTGCTCTCCACTAAACAATTTCAAACCAATCAGTTCCCCCCAACTTCATGCAAACAGAAAAGAGGTCCTCTGCAAATTTTTAAGGAGAAAAATTTAAAATTTTAGAGGAAAAAAAACCTAGTATTTTCCAAGATTTATTGTGCTCGAAAGTTGCTGAAAATCCAATTTTGTAAATACTCCTACTAAAACCTGTCGAATTCATGTAAAAGTCAACGGTAGATGTCCCTTTTACAATTGGAAAATGTTTTTTTGCTTTCATGATGTTCGAGAGTTTTGGGTTGTTTGGCCCTGGTTTTCGTTTAAAAATCCAAAAAAGTTGAGGTTTTCGAGCGACAATTGGAAAAAGTGTCACGATTTGAATTGTCGCACGATTTTCTCTGTACTTTTTCCTGTGCTATTTTTGTTCAGATATTATAGTACATTAAGCCAAATCGCAATTGGGAGTTAGGTCGATTTTTTATTTTTAAAATAATGAGAAATTCGAGTTTTAATAGTACGGATGCACCGAATCCACTTTTTTGGATTCGGCTGAACCCCCGAATCCTTTGTGAAAGATTCGGCCGAATACCTAACCCTAATTTGCATATGCAAATTAGGGGTGGGAAGAGGAAAACTATTTTTACATCCTTGTTTTGTGACAAAAAGTCACGCAATTTCCCGCGCGGCCCTAATTTTCATATGCAAATTCGGATTCGGTTCGGCCGGGCAGAAGGATTCGGCCGAATCCTGCTGAAAAAGGCCGAATCCCGAAATGAATCCTGGATTCGGCGCATCCCGATTTATAGATACCCCCCTAAGACCTATAACTACAAAAATCCAAACAGGGATTGTTTGTCAATATATTGCAATATATTCAAGGCTTCCCAGCCAATATTACCATCATCTATGTAGTAGTACTTGCTAAATGTGGTCCAGTAATTACTCTCTTACCCAAATACACTTCCATTTGTGCACTTATTGAATCATTAAAATAACCATGCTCAAGCTCAAAATATTTCTTAGCTCGATATGTTTCTTAGGGCAAGTTTCTCAGCTTCCTCTGAAAGTGCAGAAGCAAGCTTGAAACTTATTTCATGAAATAATGTTTAGTTAAAACTGTTACAGATCCAGTTCATAATATACTGGTCATTTACAAGCAAAGTTTTGAATCATTGAACCATATTTTATTATATCATACACACTTGTGTTCTACCCAAATGAGGTACAGGATGCTAATTATTATTTAATATGATTTTAGATTGTGGCACGGAAGAATCATGTGACTATATTTCAGTATCTACAAATGGAAGCAGCTTGATTTGTGAGCAATATGACACGAACGAATCAAACATCGTCTGCACCGATGACCAACAAGTACTAAATTCAAATATTTTTACTGTTGACTTGGCTAACATCCTAACCGTACTGCAGCGATAGTTAATGGCTTATTGTTTACTATGAGTACAAAGGGCAGACCCAAGTTACTCTTAATGTTTAACACTACATAAGTAGAATTAAGGGGCAGATTAATTAAGGGTCGAATAATAAAATTTATTTTGGTGTCAAAATTTACACATTCGAATTTTAATCCCCCAATTTGAATGTAAATTAGAATGTGATATTTATCACAACTCGACCATGGAAACAGTTCTAATTCGAATATTAGTCAATAGCAGAGGTCCGTTGACCCATTTGAATATGTTAATTGCCTTCCTGACATTCAAGTTTTTTTCTGACAAAAATTCGATTTGTGTTTAGTTCGTATTCGATTCGAATACGAAACAAATTTTTGGATCATTCCCATTTGACCAAATCTTAGATTCAAATTAAACCTGCCATTCAAGTTGTGAGTACATTCGAATTTTCAGAGTAAAAAAAAAATTCACATCAATTTCAATAATAAATCTGCCCATAAATGGGATTTATTAGCCCCATTTTAAATAAAGTTACAATAAGCATATTCAGCAGCTCCTATTGGAATTCTTCTTTGATTCTTCAAGGAGCCCTTTGTTGAGCCCCTTAATGTCCAGTAACAAACAGTGGACATTATAAATAAGGGCTACTGAGTTTTTCTATAAGGTTTTTTGGTTTGGCTGGTGACCATTGCTTCATAAACTGACAGTTAGGACCAGTAGAATTCTATGCTCTTAAGCTGAAGAGAGAAAGGAGTGTGCGGCAGTTGTTTTAAGTCAGTCTTAACCCTAACATCTGAGGGCAGTAGAGTAAAGGCTTTTTTTTGCTTTGAGTTTATGCATGAGTGATTTCTAGTGGGATGAAGAGATGTCCTTGCTAATCTTTTATCTATCCGGCCTTACTATTCAGCCAACTGCCCTACCTTACACGAATCCTTATATGGAGCCCAGCCCATATACAAGTCTTGTAGATAAAGTGATTCCTTATACAGGTATGAGACCTGTTATCCAGAATACTTGGCACCTGGGCTTTCCAAATAAGGGATCCTTCTGTAATTTGGATCTTCATAACTGTTGTCTACTAGAAAATCATGTAAACATTAAATAAACCGAATAGGCGGATTTTGCTTCCAATAAGGATTAATTATATCTTAGTTGGGATCAAGTACAATCTACTGTTTTATTATTACACAGAAAAGGAAATCTTTTTTAAAAATGCATGTTATTTGATTATAATAGAGTCTATGGGAGATGGCCTTCGCTTAATTTGGAGCATTCTGGATAATGGGTTTTTGGATAACGGATCTTATACCTGTATATGCTTGTGCTTCTTCATATGCCTACTGAGGCTTCCTGCTTTTTCCACAGTGATGGGCTCCATAGTTGGCTTCATGGATGAGAAATGCTGCTCATTGTCTGGAAAATGTCTGATGCTTGATTAAAAATTATTATATCTCCCTTTTCAGAAAGAGAGTGTTCTAGGAAACATGGATTCAGTGAAAGTCGCAAACCTCAAGTGCCAAATGAAGATCAAACAAAGAAATATTGGCGGTCAAGCAGTATATCAGAAAAAAGGTAATGTTCAGTTTAACGGAGTATCACATCTCACTACAATAATATATACTACATTTCTGCCATTGTCATTATATAGTGAATAAAGTACCCCCTCTTGTAAAATATAAGGATATTATAAGTTACCGAGGAGTTTCATGACCATATAAATGTCTTTATACAGTTCATGGAACTCCGAGGTGACTTATAATATCCTCATATTTTGCAACTGGGGGTACTTTATTTATTATAATATAAATTTCAGTGAGTCATGTGACAGAAATGACATCAGAACTCACCGTTTATAACTGATGACATCACAACTCACCGTTTATAAGGATATAATTTACAAGATATTCATGGCTTTTGTGTATTATATAGTGAATAAAGTACCCCCTCTTGTAAAATATAAGGATATTATAAGTTACTGAGGAGTTTCATGACCATATAAAAACACGAGGCCGAAGGCCGAGTGTTTTTATACAGGTCATGGAACTCCGAGGTAACTTCTAATATCCTTATATTTTACAACTGGGGGTACTTTATTAATTATAATACACAAATTTTAGTGAGTCATGTGCCAGAAATTACATCACTACTCACCGTTTATAACTGATGACATCACTACTCACCGTTTATAAGGATATAATTTACAAGATATTCATGGCTTTTGTGTATTATATGATTATATGTGCTTTTGTTCATAAAGGGGTTCTAAATCGAACAATCATATTGCTTAAAAGGGTTGCTCAACTTTAAATTAATTTTTAATATGATTTAGAGAGTGATATTCTGAGACCATTTGCATATGGTTTTCATTTTTTATTATTTGTGGTTTTTGAGTTATTTAGCTTTTTATTCAGCAGCTCTCCAGTTTGTAATTTCAGCAACCATGCATTGATTAGAAAAAGAGACAGGAATATGAATAAGAAAGGCCCAAATAGAAAAATGAGTAATAAAAAGTAGCAGTAACAATACATTTGTAGCCTTACGGAGCATTTGTTTTTTAGATGGGGTCAGTGACCCCCATTTGTAAGGCGGAAGTGTCAGAAGAAGAAGGCAAATAATTCAAAAACTATAAAAAAAGAAAAAATATAGGCCAATTGAAAAGTTGCTTTGGATGAGCCATTCTATAACATACTAACATTAACTTAAAGGTGAATCACCAACATTATTCTAAGCAACTTGCCAAGAAACATATTTGTAATGAAACTGAAGTCCTTTGTAAATGTAGTTGATATTGAAAGCATTATCTGTCTCGTTCTATCAAGTCAGAACTAACAGTGCATAAAAAGACATTTAACTATAGCATTTTCTATCTTTATGCAAGATTTTATTTTTGTGCTAACGTTCCCTTTGTTGCAGGAACTGTCATTTATTTAAAAAAAAAAATAAGTGTTTTGGGGAACTAGACTGAAAATGAACAGAAATAGATTGAAAGTTGTGAAGGTCTCTGTAGAACAGGAAGAAACATGTGCACAACCCTCTTTTTAGCCTTATGCCTGATAATAACAATATTTTAAAGCAACAATTACATAGGGTGTATCATCAATAAAATATCTATTCCTTCTGACTGTCCTCAGTAGCTTTACCCTTTTCTGATATTGCTCCTAAGTATCCAATACCTCTGGCACTGCACGTGCTCAGTGTCCTCTCTATTATTGTAGATCCTAACTCCGAATGTTCAAAGCTAATCAGTAGACTGGAATTCTCAAAGGCCATGGAACATTTTGGTCAACTTTATAGGCATGGTACAGGCTGCTCTCAAGGACCCTAACTCATCCACATTTTTATATATAGCTGTACAGGTATGGGACCTGTTATGCAGAATGCTCAGGACCTGGGGTTTTCCAGATAACAGATCATTCCGTAATTTGGATCTTCATACCTTATATCTACTCGAAAATCATGTAAATATTAAATAAACCCAATAGGCTGGTTTTGCTTCCAATAAGGATTAATTATATCTTATTTGGGATTAATTACAAGCTACTGTTATATTATTGCTGAGAAAAAGGAAATCATTTTTTAAAAATTGAATAAATTGGAGTCTATGGGAGATGGTCATTATGTATTTCAGAGCTTTTTAGTTAACGGATCCCATACCTGTACTAAAACAGGTGCTGACAAGACTGTTGTGTGTAAGTATCAACTCACTGCCATCATGGTGTACTGATTGGAAGTTGACTGATCCCTCTATTTAGTACAGGTATGGGATCCATTATCCAGAAACCGGTTATCCAAAAAGCTTTGAATTACAGAAAGGCCATCTCCATTTTATCCAAATAATCAAAATTTTGCCTCCAATAAGAATTAATTATATCTTAGTTCGGATCAAGTACAAGCTACCGTTTATTATTACAGAGAATTTTTTTAAATAATAGGGATTATTTGGATAAAATGGAGTCTATTGGAGGCAACCTTTCCGTAATTCGGAGATTTCTGGATAACAGATCCCATCGCTGTATATATATTTTTTCTATACTCTATATCTAAAAACATGGTATCACCCACATTTTTAAGTTACCTTGAAAGTATTTTCAGGGTAAGTGGCCACTTATTATTACAAATACCCAAGGAAGCAAAATAAAGACAAAAGAGATCCTCTAATGCCCTAGACATGAACCCACACACTTTTGATGGCAATTCCGCTTTAAAATATGAAAAAACGCATACAGGATATGATGTCACTGACATAAGATTGAGGAGGATGTAGCTTCATTGTATCAGTTCACCAGGTCTAAGATGTGCCTGCGGATGGAATTTCTGGTGAATTGTTGCTGGCGAAAGCCACTTTGCCCTTAAGTAAATCTGCCCAATTGGATGTTATTTACACAGAGTGGGTGCACTGTGTCATCTAGTCTTAATATTGCCTTTGTACCCACTAACTGTGACAATCCTTCTGCATACTATACCTGCACGGCTGCCTCATGCCAGTGTGACGCCTATAATGTAAAGTATTAATTATGTTCCCAAATCTACTTTTTCCCTACATAGGATATGCATTTTCAAGAAGTGGCCAGGCTCTATTTGAAAGAACTGACTTTGGCAACACACTTGCTGGTGCCTTTAAGACGTTGGTTTTCTCTGCTGAAGGATCGACTCTCAATGAGGTCCATTTGTTTTGTCAGCAAGTTTGCCGGAAGGATCCCTGCTGCCACGGTTTTATTCTCAGCCAGGTCATATTAAATAAAGGTAGGGTCCGCCAGTCATATTTCTGTATTTAATATGTTTAAATGTTTGTGCATGGAGGATTCATAGCACATAACTGCACAACTTTTACCAAATGTGCACAAAAACAAGGCAGGTAGCAAAGTGTCCTCCAATTTCTTTGCCTCTTCTGCCTGCCCCTATTTCCGGCCCTTTAAGGAACATTGGCAAGTAGAAATGAACAAATAGTTTTGCAGCCCTCTGATCAGATTGCAGAGGTTACTTCATTCCAATGTTGAAGATCCGTACATACAATAAGGAGCCAAAATGGATGATTAAAGCCAAATTCATCTACATTGTTGGCACATGGATGGATCAGTGCAAGGGCCAAAAGTAAAAGAAGTACAAGCTCCCTCTCTCTCTTCGGTTCTTCATCTGGACAGATTATTCAAGACCATATGGTCCTTATAGAGCCAAGAGCTTCTGGTCTTGTCAGTTGGATGAAAGCCTGGAAAGCAGAATATTGGGAAGTTAAGGCATTGGCACCAGTGTTGAACTAGGGAGCGGACTGGGTTTTTGGTGAGGTGTCCATCGGCTCCTAGCCATTTTGTAGATGATGCTGCCGGAGATGGGAGTGCCATTGGGTTGCTCCTGACAGTTTTTTCCAGGTGTCCTGTCAACCCAGCAGAATATGGGAGGTTAAGGGCATTGACACCAGTGTTGGACTGGGTCGCTGGGACACCAGGAAAAAACCCATTGGCCTCCGACAACCCAGCCCACTCCCCTGCCCAGAACATAGCCTCTCTGCCATCCCAGATACAATAGCGGCAAATGAGGATAAGGTAGGAGGTGCGGGGCCTCGGGTGTAATAGGGCCCTTTGGTCACAGTTCCAGGTGGCCTAGTCCGACCCTTATTGACACTGTTGATTTTAAAAGGTTCGCTTACAAGAGTAGAATGGACAAGAGAATATGGCTAGTGAGAAACTGAGTCACTGATAGAAAAAATATATCATAGTGCTTCTTTTCTTGCTAATTGTAGTGTGTTAATTTAAAAGGTGCCACAAATAACAGTTCAGTTTATAGGTGCAAGAAAATACACATTAACTAGTAGTGCCCCTCCTTAGATATTCTATATAAAAACATGAAGCCGCTGAAAAAAAAACTCATCTTCTCTGCAGATAATGATTCTCTCTACCACTACACCCATGTGCTGTGGAATATAATGATAGTGTACAAATGCATACCCATATTTATAATAATAATAGTAGTTTTTTATAAAGTGAGTTGTCTATTGGAGTACTTCAAGTCTAGTATGGAATAAACATAATGGTCATCATTTACCCATATTTAAGATCTTCCATACCCGTTTGCAGGGTGTCACTTCTTTGGATTTTCCTTATGGAACACATATGTGACAATGGTCCTTAAGGGTGTTGCACATGGGCATTTGATTGCGTGTTCCCTTGTGGTGTAGCGTTTCTTTCTTCTTCTGTAATGAAATGCTTGAGTTATTGCAGCCCATTCTTGGCAATTAGCGTTGTAAACGCCAAACCTTTACAATTGCATGCAAGACGACAGATGCAGACCAGGAGTCTGTTTGTTCTGTCTTAGAGATGAACAGATTCCTTATTTATGGTAAAATGCTTACAGAATTGGGTTAATGGTTACATTTGAGGTGGTTTCACGGTTTAAAAGCAAGTATTTAGCGTCAAAACGGACAAAATGATCGCTCATCTAGTTATGCATAGTCAGAGCATATCCTTGAGCAAGGGCTTGTACTTCAAACAGTGTTATTTGCTCAAACAAAGATACAATTGATGGTACTTTCCAAAGCTCTGGTCATGTTGACATTTGTTGCAGCATCTGGTTGTCAGAAAGCTTATACTTAAAGCAATAACACATAACATTTCATTAGATAAGAAATATGTGATTATAGTTTATGTAACCTTATCAGCGTGTATCACCATTTTGAATCCCACTGGTTTCTGCTGGCCTTTTAAGTAAGAATTGATTGAAAGGAGTGGACTGTGAGCGTGTAAGAGCCCTAAGAGAAGGTTAACCTTTTACTCCAAAGAATTTTTGGATAAATTAAATGCAACAATATGCTTGCCCTTCTGCTGACTGGCATTATTTGCTTCATTGTAAATGCGCACGTTTAGGCACATGTACAGTATGCCTTATTTGTATTGGATCGATAAAAAGTACATACAGTACATTAAAAAAAAAATCATACCACAGTGATGCCTATTAAAGTAAAGGGACTACACCTCATCTAAGATGGAGTAATCGCAGGTAAAGTTGTTGTTACAAGGTAACCCTTTTGAAATAAAAAATAACAAAGTGGTATAAAGTTGATACCTTTATTGGCTAACTATATCATAAAGCTAATCATAACTTTTACCAGAAAATCCATCATTAGTCATCCAAACACTACTAAATAGGCCCCAAGTCATGAAGATACAAAGGCACAGCCAGATATTCCAGTTACAAAAACATAACTAGGAAGGATCTTTCAAGATAAAGGTCTACATTAGAGCTCATATAGTTTATTTAGGCCTCAGTTTCTGAAGTACAAAAATATACAGTCCGCAATGGGCGTTTCCTTTGTTTCTTATGGATGTAGTATAAACAAACTCATTTAAAGTTTTAAGGATGTCCCTTGTTCATTTACTTTAGGTACAATACTCTGTGGCTTGCTCAGCTCACCTGATGTTTTGCTGTGTAATGAGAACGACTGGAGTGAAACATCTCTTTTGGGCAGTGATGGAGTTTGTAAAGGGGTGAAATCCAACAAAGAGAAGAAAATGTTTTCATTCTTCTTGGGAGGGCAGGAGTTCACTGGAAGTAAGTAGACATGGCAGCTATAAGTATTGTATTCTAAGTTTAGTCCATCAAGTCCACATGTTCTATCTATAGTTACTTTTTTTTCATCTCCAAAATATGACTTGTATTTTTATTATATAAAGCATGCCTAAAGAAACACAACTAGGAAGCCTGGGGCCAACAAAACATTGTTGAGGTTGACCTAAAAAGTGACTCTCTTCAGTAGATCTTTATGCTATTGCTATAACAACATGATGTGGATGTGTGGCCACCGTGTAACAATACAGGGTGAGAAAAGTAGATTATGTGGATTTGTTGAAGGTAAATACATTTAAAAGGATTTTTACAAGGGCCAAACTGAATACAGTGTCTATGTCAGGGAAAGGTAGGGGGCACTAATGGGCAGAAGGTGGGGAAGGAGTGAGTCCTTCAGGCAGGAACTGTTTGTGTACAAAGGACACACAAAGGAGATAAAGGGACAGGATTAGGATGACAAGGGTTTAGAGTCAGGGTCAGACCAAATAAGGACAGAGTGGGCAAAGAGAACTGGATTGGAATGGAACAGTAGGACTGCTGGAATGGGATGGTGAGGGCAAAAAGGTAGAGTCAGGAACAGAGTGAAGCAGGATGGAGTGGACGATCAATCTGTGTCTGCACAGGAGGGGCGGAGAGGGCGAAGAAACTGGAGGTAGACAGAAGTGAAACAGGCATGGCATGTGAGGAGGGCTTGGTTTATATAGGGCAGGCCCAGCCCTGATTGGCTGTCCCCAAACCACCAATAAGGATGTTGGAATAAAATAGCTAAGGGACCCAGATGAAAAGGAAATAAGAACTTTCTCACTGCTCTCTTGGCCCAGTGGTTAGGAAGAGTTACCAGCAAACAGAAGGTTCAGTATCAACCTCCAGCAGAGTCTGACATTGTATCAATCAATTATGAAGAGCAGAAACTTATATTAACCATCAACCTATTTTTATCCAAATGTGTCTCTCTTTCTGGACTCATGAGCATCATCATTGTTGTCTCCCACCTCTCTGCATCTAGATGTTACTGCTTCTGAGGGCTGTTTTTATTTAACAAGGATTAAACTAGTCTTGTTATCTTGCTGTGATCTCATTGCTGTGGCTTTGTGTATGGCTATAAATCATATAACTAGCGGAGCAGGAGCACATGTGCATTAAAAAGACAAAAGGTCACCAAGAATCATATCCAAGATGGTATTAGCCTTTATGGTTAGTACTTAATATCAGGTCTCTTCTGCAAGAAAATGCTTTTCTAATGGCTCTGACTGGGAATATTCAGTTCTGAGGTTCATCAGTTGAAATGATGATTTTCCAGAAGGCTTACTGGCTCTTTAAACACTTGCCAGGGGCCTGGGATGAAAAACAGATGTATTTTTTTTTTCTTAAAATAGATTCACAGGTTCTATTCTGCAGCAATTATATTAATCTACAAGAGGCAACAGGCTACTTTCTCTAAATGGAGTTCTCGGTCATTCGTTTTCAAAACCGCAACTGTCTTCATCTTGTTTCTGCTTAATAAACGCGGTAACCTTCCTGGATAATTGCCCTGACTGTATCAGGGTAAAAATAATTACAAAGGCTCTTCCCCTTCAGAGCTGGGCCCCCTTCCTACTCTTGGCATTCTCTTCAAAGTATGAAGTAGAAAAGACCAGGAATATGCTTCTTTATTGCAGCTTTTTTTTCGTCATACATCAAGAGGAAATACTGGTTCTTTTTGTTGTGTTTGAATATTTTCTGCAGCACAAAATAAACAAGAGAGATTAGACTGTGCCACATTTATTTTGGTGCTGGCTTGAGGCCATAGTTTGTAACCTAACCTGTTAAAATAAATATTATTGTGCCCCCTAAATACATCTTAATCTCTTTTATTTCACTTCCCTGGAATAACTACTGTCGTTGTAACCAGAATTACTGCCATGTACAATAGAACATGGTGGTAGAACAAATAGTTGTCAGACTTTCCATTTCAAGTCCTCCTTGGAGGTCCAACTTTTCTTCAGGACTCTTAGACGATCCTGTCTTTACTACCTTCCATAGGGTTACGGTAAGTACAGGGCTTTGTTGTGGTTTTTGCCCAATGGCACCTGTATGTACCAAACACAGACAGTGTTGCACGTCTCCAAAAAGACAACTCTCCTTAATGCAGGACAGGGTGCAAAGTACAAAAAACATTTTTTGATTGCTCCTGGCTTTGGCCTCTTACATGGAAATACATATAGAATGTTGCATTTCTAGTATTAAGCTGGATGTAAACCTAAAGATCAGTTTAACCTGCTTCCACACTGAGTGGCCCATTTGTTAAACGTTGAATTTTATTTGTATTTAAGCTTTTTTCAACCACAATAATGAAAGTTTGAATTTTACTGTTTTGTATACCTCAAATGAATGCTCAACTTGAATGGTTTGTAATTTAAAAAAACTTGGATGGAAAAAAACTCAAATCAGCAAGTTTTATGCAGGAAAAAGCTTGGTTGAATTTTCGGGCAAAAGCCTCAAAAAACAAAACTCGAACATCATGAAGACTATTAACATCTTCAAATGGTTCAATGGACCTCTGCCGTTGACGCCCACATGACCTCGACGGATGGTGTATTCTGAAATTCATGCTATTTCCAAGGGTCAGGGTATTATAAATCTCGAAAAAAAAAATTTGTTTTTAACCCGAAAACGGGAATTTTGACCAACTTGAACTTGAAAACTAAAAGTTTCATGGAAAACACAACTCGACCCTTAATAGATAACCTCCTTAAACTCTATTTCTCTAAAATCACAAATGCCATGAACATTATTAAAAGATCAGAAAAAATAAGAGTACGAATGGAACAAAGTGCAGAAAAATACGAATATCACTAAACATTTGAGTTTTTTTGGACAATTACTAGTGAAAAAAACATCCAAAAACCTTAAAATCGGAATGACTAAAATAAAAGTCCAATTGAATCAGTACAGCTCCCACCGACTTCTGTGGGACCATGCCTGCATTTACTTGGAGACGTTTATTTGAATTTTGAGGTTTTTCCCCTTGTATTTTTAGAGAGATTTTAAAAAATGCTAATTTTTTAGAGAGAAAATATGATTCTTTAAAAAAAAAGGAAAATTTGAAATGTTAGTAAATACTAGAGGCACCCCACTCTTTGTCAAGCATAAAACACTCCACCACCACCTGACCTTAAATACCATTGGACACAGCGCCCTCTGGTGTCACCACATATTTTAGCAAGATATACAAAAAATGTTTTAAAAGGTTGCAATTTGTCATATGTAACACTTAGTATCATGTTAGTTGGTTATCTTCAAAATGTAGCAAAAAGAGACTTATCTTGATAATGTCCATTGTTGATTACAATCCCAGATAAGAGATACACAGTATCCATAAAACAACCTACAAAAGATAAAATCATTTTAAAAAAAGCAGCTATTTCAATAAAAATGGGTTCAAATCATATTCATGATTCAGTCCATTGGGGAATAATGACCCTAATCTCCTTATCCATTGCGCCTCCTTGCGCAGTAGTTCCTTATCCCGGTCACCCCCACGCCTCTTTCTTGGGACTGAATCTAAGATTTGAAACCGCAGCTGACTTACAGTGTGTCCATTTTCATTAAAGTGCTTGGCAACAGGTTGATTTAATTTATTCCTAATAGCCGACTTATGTTCAGTGAGCCTATCCCTCACACTCCTTATCGTCTTTCCTATATAAATTTTGCCACAGGGACATTTGATATTGTATACCACATATGTGGATGCACACGTAAAGTAACCTTTAATGGGAATACGAGTGCCCTGTAGGGGATGATATACCCATTCTCCTTTCAGTACATTACTACAGTGGCTACACCCACAACAGGGGAAAGTCCCGTTTTTAGGGGTTTTAAGGAAGGTTTGTTTAGGTTTAGTAGAAGGGCCAAGGTCCGCTTTCACCAATTTATTCCCAATAGTATCCGCATTCATATATGACATCACAGGTGGTGATTTAAAAGCAATTTTATCATGGAAATTTCTTGTCAATAGACTCCATTCCCTTCGTATTATACCTGAGATCTCATTACTCAACACATTATATTGATTTACATGCAAATTTATTCATGGATGTATTTGAAAATCAATTTATTTACACTGATCATGGATTTCAACAGAACTGTAAGTGCTGGTATCGCTATATAGACGATATCTTTACAATTTGGACGGGACGACATTCTGAGCTCATCGAATTTGTGGAAAGATTAAATAGATGTACCCCTTTTATTAAGTTTACTATAAACTGTGATGTGAACAATATTTCTTTCCTAGATGTGATGGTTAAGAACACTAGAAAGGGCAAACTTGAGACTGATCTATATGTAAAAACAACTGATAGAAATATACTATTGAGATATGACTCCTTTCATCCCCCACACATAAAAAAATCTTTACCCAGATCACAAGTTTTAAGGGTGAAACGTATAGTTCATAATGAACAGCAACAGATTCAGAGGATGGATGAAATGAAAGAAAAGTTTAGAAGAAGGGGCTATCCTAATAGGATTTTGGAAGGGGTTGAGATTGAATCAAGGAGGATAGAGAGAGATAGTATCCCAGGGAGGAAGAGGATCCCCTTTGTAAATCAATATAATGTGTTGAGTAATGAGATCTCAGGTATAATACGAAGGGAATGGAGTCTATTGACAAGAAATTTCCCTGATAAAATTGCTTTTAAATCACCACCTGTGATGTCATATATGAATGCGGATACTATTGGGAATAAATTGGTAAAAGCGGACCTTGGCCCTTCTACTAAACCTAAACAAACCTTCCTTAAAACCCCTAAAAACGGGACTTTCCCCTGTTGTGGGTGTAGCCACTGTAGTAATGTACTGAAAGGAGAATGGGTATATCATCCCCTACAGGGCACTCGTATTCCCATTAAAGGTTACTTTACGTGTGCACCCACATATGTGGTATACAATATCAAATGTCCCTGTGGCAAAATTTATATAGGAAAGACGATAAGGAGTGTGAGGGATAGGCTCACTGAACATAAGTCGGCTATTAGGAATAAATTAAATCAACCTGTTGCCAAGCACTTTAATGAAAATGGACACACTGTAAGTCAGCTGCGGTTTCAAATCTTAGATTCAGTCCCAAGAAAGAGGCGTGGGGGTGACCGGGATAAGGAACTACTGCGCAAGGAGGCGCAATGGATAAGGAGACTAGGGTCATTATTCCCCAATGGACTGAATCATGAATATGATTTGAACCCATTTTTATTGAAATAGCTGCTTTTTTTAAAATGATTTTATCTTTTGTAGGTTGTTTTATGGATACTGTGTATCTCTTATCTGGGATTGTAATCAACAATGGACATTATCAAGATAAGTCTCTTTTTGCTACATTTTGAAGATAACCAACTAACATGATACTAAGTGTTACATATGACAAATTGCAACCTTTTAAAACATTTTTTGTATATCTTGCTAAAATATGTGGTGACACCAGAGGGCGCTGTGTCCAATGGTATTTAAGGTCAGGTGGTGGTGGAGTGTTTTATGCTTGACAAAGAGTGGGGTGCCGCTCGAAACGTTGCATCTGTGCTGCTGTCCTACAAATAAAGACGGTTTTAAACACTATTGGAGTGCTGTCTATTGGAAGAAAATATTTACATGGTGGAGAACCTCTGTGAACAGGTCTCTGGACGTGCACCCAAGAACCAACTGGCCGAAATCAGGTGCGGTATAATTGTATCTACAGTAAATACTAGAGGCCTCTAAATCTTTTACCTGTTTTCTGGAAAAAAAAATCCTTCTTGCTCTTTTGGTGATCTGACACCAGCTCAATGATAGGATAATGACTGCATGAATATAAAGATCTATGAATGGCTCGTATTGCAACTGACTAAACAACTAGACAGACAAGCAATGATCAGACTAAACAATCATTATATTCTGTGCAATGTTAAAAAGAGTTGCCAATAGTGATGGGCGAATTCACGGCGAATTTGCGCAATTCGCCGCCAGCGAATAAATTCGTGAAACGCCTGCATAAATTCGCGGCAAAAACGAGACGCCGGCGCGATTTCGCGAATTTTTCGCCGTTGCGCTAATTCGCCCATCACTAGTTGCCAAATGTGCAACCACAGCACAGTAACTGCACTGCTTGCTCTGCAATAAGAGAGCATTTGATAAACAGCCCAACAAGTAGGATACAAGTAACAGTACAGATGCTTTATAAGATAGCATTCCGCTGAGTTATTCCTATATCTATAGAACTTTCTTGGCTTTCAAATGGAACAGTTTAAGCCAATTTAGTGCAAACCATCTTTGTTCTATCAACACTTTAAAAACACTATGCACAAAAATCAAGCCCAGGTCTCCCAGAAAAATATCGAATTTAAAATGAGTAACTCCTTACATGTAGCTAAAGGGTCACTATACTCTGATATTATTATGAAATTATGCTTACTAGTGATATCTATAATATTTTATTTATTTAATGCCATAGTTCCATGGTATTCTCTTAGGTATGGGATCCGTTATTCCGGAAACCCATTATCCAGAAAGTTCAGAGTTATGGAAGGGCCATCTCCCATAAACTCCATTTTATATTCACATAGATCTGTTTAATCTGTCTCCTTAATGGTCCTTTCCTTGGGACCATGTCCTTCTAATGACCATATTCTTAATGATAAACGATAAAAACATATATCGCCAGTAGTCGCCCAACCCTAACCCACCCTGCTAATACCCGCACCCACTTCCAGGGGTCCTTTTATAGACCCGCCCCACCAATGACGTCACAAAAGGGGCGGGGTGAGCAGACGCAACACTATAAAACCGGAAGTTGGACGCCAGCATTTGAAGGTGGTGGGTGGGTAGAGCAGGAGAAGAGCTCAACCCACCCGCGAGGAGCACTGCAAGGTTGACCCGGTCCCGCAGGTATCGGATCAGCCCGCACATCACTAATCCCCGGTGCTTTTAGCTGCAAGTCTTATTATTTCTACCAGATGAATGCAAAAGATGATGGTAGTTACCTATTTATCACACTCGTTTCCAAAACTATATGTAAAGTTTAGCATCAGTGCAGTAAATTTTTACTAACCATTTTCAGACAGATTACAAGCCGGGGCACTGACTTCTATACCACCGTATATGTTCATCTTTCTGTAAGACAAAGCAAAAAAAATGAAATGAGTGGCTACTGCATGTGAAGAGCACAGTCCAAGACCACAGTGGTGTTCTTCCCTGGACCTGGTTTGTCCACGTCAGTGCTGATATCATAATGAACCACCGGTGATCTCTTTTGTGGTTTAAAATATCCTTTTGTCTTAACCAAGACACTTCCTTTTGCTCTGTGTTTTTTTCGTGCTGCTACATCTATGAATCCAAGACTTAAACTTCAACATTACCTTTAGTTTGTTTTTACCTGTTCAAAATATTACAAATCATTTTACATTATTTGATGGAAGCCAGACCAATGGCCTTAAATCACTGGTGATGATACAAGTTAAAATACTAAATACAGTAGAAAAAAATCTGCATACATCTTTATCCTTGCTGTAGGGGTAATTGATCCTAAGGGCACATCTATTAAATGAGAGTTTTTGTTGCAATTAGAGAAAAATGTAAATTTGAACATTTTATTAAACTCAAAATTTGAAGACTAAAACAAATCTTAAAAATGTAATTTATTAAAACATTAGACATTTGGCAAGTAAATTGCATATTTTCAAATTTCAAGTTATTTTATTTTTTTCAAGTCATTAATTCAAGTTCAACAGCCCCATTATTATAGACTAAAAAATAAATGCAATAAAGTTATTTTTCTGCAATACAAATTTTCCCGATTTGAGATTATGCTGTTTTTTTTTTTTTTCATGGTCAAATTTTGAAAAGACATTATTTTGCAAATAAATAAATCGCCCTCCCAAGTGTTTCTGCCATAAACAATATATGATGGGAGTGGTTGTGTCACAAAGGAGGTAAAAAAAAGTACTAACAAATAACTTTATAAATACATTTCTATAGATATAGTTTTCAAACATGGTGAAAATATTTAAAGTTTTATATGTAAGGGGGAAATCTACATTGACTTTGGTTGACCCCTATCTGCCCCCAAATACTTACAGTATACTCTATCTACTTATATACACAAATAGAACAATGTTTAATAGAGACTAGTGTACAGAGTAACATAGTAAGTTTGGTTGAAAAAAAGGAAAATCCATAATGTTCAAACCTTTTAACTTTTTTTAACCTGCCTAACCACCAGTTGATCAAGAGGAAGGCAAAAACCCCATCTGAAGCCTCTCCAATTTGCCTCAGAGGGGAAAAAAATTCTTTCCTGACTCCAAAATGGCAATGGGACCAGTCCCTGGATCAACTTGTACTATGAGCTATCTCCCATATCCCTGTATTCCCTCACTTGCTAAACACCATCCAACCCCTTCTTATACCTATCTAATGTATCAGCCTGTACCACTGATTCAGGGAGACAATTCCACATCTTCACAGCTCTCACTGTAAAAAACCCCTTCCCAATATTTAGCCGGAACCTCTTTTCTTCTAATCGGAATGGGTGACCTTGTGTCAGCTGGAAAGACCTACTGGTAAATAAATCATTAGAGAGATTATTATATGATCCCCTTATATATTTATACATAGTTATCACATCACCCCGTAAACACCTCTTCTGCAGCATGAACTATCCTTTGGCCGGATAGTTTTGTGTCCTCTGCAAACACTGATACATTACTTACAATACCCTCCCCTAAGTCATTAATGAACAAGTTAAATAAATGTGGATCCAGTATTAAGCCCTGAGGGACTCCAGTAAGAACCTTACTCCAAGTAGAGAATGTATCATTAACATTAAGGGGGTTATTTACTAAAACTCAAATAAATCAATTTTTTTTAATTAAATAAAGTCGACCAAACTCCCCTCCACAAATTGAACTCATGTAACAATAATTTTTCCTTAAAAAGTTGAAACAATAAAGCAAAGCAGGAAAAAAATCAAGTGTCAATTTGTATCGTATGATTCACGTTCCAGAAACTCTAAATCATCACCATGAAGACTCGACTTTATCGGATTATCAGACAAAAACCCAGACTTTATTGGATTATCCAGAGCAGATCATGATGTCAAACTTCTGCCATTGACTTCTGCATGACCTTGACTGGTTTAAGATGAAGTATTTGAGATGGAGTTTTTGTTTTCCTTTTAAAAAACTCTAAAACTTTGACCAGAACAGATTAAGATACAAGTTGGTCATTACATTGTATGAGTGGCTTTTGACAGCCACGAGCAGCACATTTATTCTGCTTTGTTGCTAGTACAGCTGATTTCTTCTTCTAGCTGGGTAATATACTAAATATAATGACTTCCTGTTTCCTAGGCTATTCCATGTTGTCGGAAAGCATTGGCAAAGTGGAATATACCACAGAATTAACCGCTGAGGTCAAAGAAGAAATCCAGCAAGTCTTTGTTACATTCCAGAGAGTTTTCCTAAAAAGAGGTGAGAGAGAATCCCAGTGCCTGATGGGCCAAAGGAAGGGGATTTCCCTGTGTTTTTTTTTGCTCTTAAAACCCCATGTTTTCAAATACATTGGAAGTCTTTCCATAGCTGAGCGGAAGAATCTGACACAGCAAATCTGCAACTGGGATTTCCCTAAGTGTCCCATATCCATAACAAAACCTTTTATATATTTTTTGTTGCCACCCATGTTGCTGTTTCAGCTACCAATATAGTAAGGAATTCTATAGAGGATGAGTCCTTCAGGCGAGAATAGATATAGTGCACACAGGAGACAAGAAGGGGTGAGGTACAAGATCAGGGTAGACTCAGGAAGACTCAGAGTCTGGCAGAATAGGCACAGAGACTGGAACAGAGCAGATAGAGAACCAGGGTCTGGAAAGGGACATTGTGGGTGAAGAGGCGGAATCTGGAGCTGGAAGAGATTGGAGTAAGAATAGGAGCAGGAACAACAAGAACAGGACTAGGTAGAGACAGAAGCAAGAGCAAAGAAACAGATAGCTAGGGACTTGCCACAGGGCTCATGTGCATAGGCCAATGCTCAGGCACAGACTGTGAGGAGGGCTGGGCTAATATAAGGCACCCAACCAATAATGTTGCTGGAGTCATGCAAAACAGCCAAGGAAACAGTTGGAAGGGAGATAATTACACACTGGCTCAGTGGTTAAAGGGGAAGGAAACCTAGTAGGCGCAAAAACCCTCCCACTTCCCGTGTGTTGCCCACCCTCCCTCCTCCCCCCTGGCCTACCGGTCCCGCTGGGCAAATGCCCCTAACTTGTTACTTACCCTTCTGCGCAGGTCCAGTCCAGGGAGTTCACAGACGACATCTTCTTCCACGCAATCTTCTTCCTGCTTTGAACGGCGCATGCGCAGTAGGAGAATTTCGCCGGTACGATCTACTGCGCATGCGCCAAAAGTACATCGTGGCTTTTGGTGCATGGGCAGTAGATCTCGCCAACTAGGTTTCCTTCCCCTTTAAGGAGAGCAGCCAACACCAGGGGGTCCTAGGTTCAAGCCCCATCAGAACCTTACAGTTTAGAGGTGTTTCCCCCCCTCCCTTGGCTGGGTACCTTATAGGATGGTGACAGTATGACAAGATTACAAGAAAAACACTTTATAACAGTTTTGCCAAATATGTGGCCCATCAGTTATTGAAATACAGCTAAAGGTCAACAGGAGTGGCACAGCAGATCAATATCATAGAATTTATATGCAATAAATCTGTTAGAAATGTTGGAAATATAAATTAATTCTATTGCCTTTCAGGTGGTTCAGGGAATGCCCTTTCTGTTGTGACTGACTGTAGTGCTGGATCCAAGCAGCAACAGAATTCAAGCATTTCAGGTACTGAGATACTCATTGTACCGAGAATACTCAATACCATTTTCTTTTAACATCAGCTTTATTTGAGCTCTCCAGACATTTACAGTGTCCAAATGCTCATTTCCATATGAGCACAGCTTGATGCAAGTAGCCAATTATAGATCTGCTTTTAGCTCTTACTTATAAATACTATAAATAGTGTTTCTCCAAAATGACTTGTCTTTTATTTGGGTGCTCAGACTTCCCAATGGAATTTACATTTATACTATTACACTATATTTATACTAGAACCCATGTACTTGTTGCTGGTCGTCCTACATTTTTGATCTGCTTAAAGCATAATTTAAAAGGGGTTTAGCATGTTTTAATTTTATTGTCAAAGAGAATGTTATTATATAAGTTTGTTAAGCAGAATGCTTGGAACCTGGACCTTTCTTTATAAGGGATCTTTCTTTCATTTGGACCTCCATGCATTGTCTATAAAAAAAAATCATGTAAACATTAAATAAAGCCAATAGGCTGGTTTTGTTTCCAATAAGGATTAATTATATCTTAGTTGGGATCAAGTACAAGATACTGTTTTATTATTACACAGAAAAAGGAAATTATTGTAAAAAATTTGGTTTAAATTGAATCTATGGAAGATGGCCCTCCCATAATTCTGAGCTTTCTGGATAATGGGTTTCCATATAACAGATCCCATACCTGTATAATCATATTTATAACCGTTTATTATCCACAGGTTCTGCGTTGGACCTTTTCCTTCCAGTGGAGAGCAACACAGTTGCAACTGACCCGCGCCTGATTATATCAAGTCAACATTATGGGATATCCAGAGTTGGCTTCTCCTCTGATCAAGCTCTGCTGTGGTGTCTCACACGTACGACATGTTATGGCCTTTTGTATAACTACAGCTTAATCAAACATTTAGAAAAGCAGGTTTGACTGTTTAATTCTACTGTTAGCACAAAAGAAAAATCAGGGCAAACGTTTTAAGCATTCCATGTGCCATTTATATCCAGACTGAGGGGTTGATTTATCAAAGATCGAGTTGGTATTTTTTTCTCGATTTGCAGAAAAAACGTGTATTTTCTGAAACTTCGACTAGTTGGAATTTATTAAAAAAAAAAAAAAGAATAATGTGATTCCCGCTGGCGTGCATCTTTTTTTCCCCACAAGTAAAGTGCATGTAATATTTTGTCCATTTTTTTTCTTAAACACACTACCATTCAAGAAAAAAAAGTAATTGGGGCAAATTTACTAAAGGGAGAAGTGGGCTTTTCTAGGGGAAATTCACCAAAAAGACAATTTGGGCAAATTTACTAAAGGGCGAAGTAGGTTTTCTAAGTAAAATTCACCAAAAAGACAATTTGGGCCAATTTACTAAAGGGCGAAGTAGGTTTTCTAGGGAATATTCACCAAAAAGACTATTTGGGCAAATTTACTAAAGGGCAAGTAGGTTTTCTAGGGAAAATTCACCAAAAAGACAATTTGGGCCAATTTACTAAAGGGCAAGTAGGTTTTCTAGGGAAAATTCACCAAAAAGACAATTTGGGCCAATTTACTAAAGGGCGAAGTAGGTTTTCTAGGGAATATTCACCAAAAAGACTATTTGGGCAAATTTACTAAAGGGCAAGTAGGTTTTCTAGGGAAAATTCACCAAAAAGACAATTTGGGCCAATTTACTAAAGGGCGAAGTAGGTTTTCTAGGGAAAATTCACCAAAAAGACAATTCTCAGGCACTTTGGCAATTTACTAAAAGGCGAAGAGGACGATTCACTAGCGAAAAAGCTTAGTGTTAAAGAAGTTTTGCACCCTTTCGCTCAGGCGAACGATCGTTACGCAAGTGCAAACTTTCCAATACGTTAACCTTTTCGCCAGAGTCTGTTTCGCCAGGTTAGACCTGGTGAATTGATAAGATGAAGTTACGTCCTCAACAATATTATGTCAGTGACATCATATCCTGTATGCCAAAAAATTCATAAAAAAAGACAAAATGCTGGCGATTTTTCATATTTTAATGTGAGATTAAGTTGTAACTGTTAAATATGTTTTTTTTTTAAAAAATTTTTAAACATTTGAAGCTCATACCACATTTGTTTTAGGGTAGGCTCATGTCTAGGACATCAAATGATCTCTTTTGTCTTTATTTTGGACATTTTTAATAGTAAGTGGCCACTTCCAGCAATTTCACCAACACTCACTAATTAAGACATTATTATTTATTTATTAACATTTATTTATATAGCGCCAACATATTGCGTAGCACTATATATATATATATACAACCTGTATGTACCTGCCATATTTAAATTGATGTAAGTGTGTTTACTTTTTGCTAACAAGAACATAACGCTATTGAAAATTCGTTTAGAAATGTCCGCGCTGACGAATTTTCACTGGTGAAACTTTTTTTTCCTGCGTCTACGTTGTCTTTTACAAACTCAAATTTGGATAAATCTCTCCTTGTGTGGTGCCAAAATTTCAAGAAAAATATAAGAACAAATCATTCCTACTTTCCAATGGCATGTTTAGCTACAACCATTTTCTCAGGCTGTTCAGATCAACAGAATGTGTAATTTTTAAAAGCAACTGATACATAAGGACGTGATTTGGGATCAGTGGGACAACAAAGACATACACCAAACATCATGCAAAGTGATTTAATTTTGGAACATCCTGGGGAATAAAAGTAAATAAAAAGCTGGCTTTTTATTATGGGGAAATTTAGCCCAAATCACACAATTCATCTGAGTGTTTTTTTTGTATCATTAATGGTATTATAAAGCAACTGAGTTATCCTATTGTTTTAGGTTGTGAAGAAGAAGAGTTGTGGTGCCGATTGACAGATTTACAAGAGACTACAGAAGACTTCTTCACATGTACCCTATACTCAGACGCATGGAAATGTAACAACTCTCCCAGCCTCATCCCGGATCGTTGCGAGATCTCATTGCACAACAAACCACAACTTTTGTACCGTAAAAAAGGTCAAGAAGTCCAGTTAATTCAAACTATCGCTTTAGATTTTAGCATCAAGATTAACATGCAGTGGTTTACAGGCAGGCAAATTCAAAAAAAACAAAACAATCTGGTGCCATATCAATCAAGAAATGATGGTGATGAAGATATCTACTCGTTTTAAAGGAATTGTTTAGTGTAAAGATAAAAATCTGATAAATAGGTTTTGCCAAATAAAAAATCTTTCTAATATAGTTTATAGTTACTTAGGCAAAAATGTAATGTATAAAGGCTGGAGTGACTGGATGTCTAACATAATAGCCAGAACACTACTTCCTGCTTTTCAGATCTATTGCTTTCCACTGATTGGTTACCAGGCTTTTGAATCTGAATTCCATGCTAAGGATCAATTACAAACTCACTCAACAGTTATGGCCCCCCCTCATGACTAACTCAGAGTTAGAGAGCTGAAAACCAGGATGTTTTTTTTCTGTTGTGTTTTTTTTTAACTATAATAGAAACATTTTTTATTTAACCAGTTGTTATTTTTAAACTGAACTGTTCCTTTAAGACTTGGATATAGTCACCAGGATGCATTTGCTTGTCACAATGAAAATGATTACATTACCCACTACCTGTTATCCCCACGGGCTTTACTGTTCTATTCCCCACTTTGCTGAGATAGAAAAAGGAGAAACATCTTTGAGTGTTGGAAACCTTTTGTATCTGTCTCTTTTTTTCTGAAGCAGTTCTAGCAACAATTTATGATCTTTTTGTCCGAGTTTTAAGGCATACGGATCACATCTTGTTAAATTGGTAAAAGATTTTCTTTACAAGTTCAGGAAAAAAAGATAGATCTAAGATGAGCCTCCACTTTCATGACTCTAGTTAATAAAAGTAGTGAAAACCCATGTGCCATAGGATTATGCTCACCGGTATTTTTGCTTTGCAGATATGTTGGGTAATACAGTGAGGAACTTTTATACACGTCTGCCCTTCCGACAAATAACTGGCGTTTCTGTGAGAAGGAAGATTGATATGACGGGAAGAACCATTTCTAATGGGTAAGATTTAAAAAGGGATTTTAGAAAGTGGTTGGTAAATTCAGGAAAAACACCCAAAAAAAGTGTTCACCACATCATTAACTGGTAATCAGTCATAGGGGTATATTTATCAAAGAGTGAAGTTAATAGTGAAGTTCCGCCACTAGAGTGAAATTCCGCCACTCTCCATTCATTTCTATGGGATTTTTATAGGCGTATTTATCAAAGGGTGAACGTTCACTTTCACCCATTGATAAATACGCCTTTCAAAATCCCATAGAAATGAATTGAGAGCTGCGGAATTTCACTCTAGTGGCGGAACTTCACTCTTTGATAAATTTACCCCGTAGTCCTGATGTACACTCACCATTGGATTTGACCAAAGAATGCTGATGCATCTACTGATGAAAAATTTAGTTGGATCGTTTAGGTAATAGATTCTTAGATGATGGAGCCGGACACTATTGAGGCCAAAAATAGAGAATTTGGATCCCCAGCCTGAAGGCCAGTTAGTCTGAGACTTGGGGCAGAATGACTGATAAGATCAAGTTTATTTCATGGTGTGGGTTAAATGAAATACTTCTGCAAGCAATTGGTATAAATCCTTCTGATTTGCTTGACAATTATGGACTTCACTAGTCTTTAACAAGTCAAACTGTCTTGACTTGTTCCAACATAACGGTTTTACTATGGTTTGTCTTGGTGAAAAGTAATGTTTTAAGAACATTTGTGGCTATAGGTGTGTTATTATGGCACATAAAAATGTGTAAACCTTTTTTAAATTCATAGTGATCAAATTTTGGGCTATATTATAGCTTGCAAAACCGTAGACAGATGTTCTAGACGTTTTTAGAGGTAAGAGCTAAGGTGTTCTTTCCCTTTGAAAGACAATACATGACTCCATGTGCCATTAACTCAACAGCTACTATTGAAATTAAAATGATGACTAGTTGATTGAATTAGATGGCTGAAGATTATGGGGATTATAACTCAGATCACCATTTTGGAGACCTTGTGTGCCAATAGATCTGCATTGTACACTATTTATTCAAATAAAGCAGCAGCACTCCGGTATTGTTGAAAGTAGTGAAAAACTTTGCTAAAACGCCTTAGGCAACGTTTCCGGCTACGCAGGCCGTTTGTCAAGCCACAAGGAGCCTAATCCGCTTTTGAAGCCCACTTGAACTACATTCGTACGCTATTTATTCAGCACAGACTTTACCTCCCAATGGGGAAACCAAAAGATTATGTCTTTTCTTTTTGTACTCAGATTTTTCGAGTGTGAGCTCCACTGTGATGCTGACCCATGCTGTAAAGGCTTTGGATACCTGCAAAGATCTCAAGAGCCAGGTATCTGCTCCACCATCAATTTACATCATATCAAGAAAGTTAGAGATACTTAAGTTCCAGTAGATTACAATGTGTTATTTATACAGGTATGGGACCTGTATTATCCAGAATGCTCAAGACCTGGGCTTTTCCGGATAACTGATCTTTCCATAATTTGGGTCTTCATACCTTAAGTCTACTAGAAAATCATGTAAACGTTAGATAAACCCAATAGGCTGGTTTTGCTTCCAATAAGGACTAATTATATCTTAGTTGGGATCAAGTACAAGTTACTGTTTTATTATTAAAGACAAAACATTTGGATTATTTCGATAAAATGAGTTTATGGGAGACAACCTTTCAGAATGATTATGAGTGGCTACTCACTCACTCACAAACTCCCATTAGTTAAACATGTGAAGAATAGGAAACTGGACCCAAGCTGTGTGGCACTTTATACAGGTTTTTTTTCTAACCCAAAACATGTTGGGGCAGATGTATTAAGGGTCGAATATCGAGGGTTAATTAACCCTCGATATTCGACTAGGAACTAAAATCCTTCGACTTCGATATTCGAAGTCGAAAGATTTAGCGCAAATGCTGCGATCGAACGATCGAAGGATTATTCCTTCGATCGAACGATTAAATCCTTCGAATCGAACGATTCGAAGGATTTTAATACAACGATCGAAGGAATATCCTTCGATCAAAAAAACTTAGGCAAGCCTATGGGGACCTTTGGTAGCTTTTAGCTGCCGAAGTAGGGGGTCAAAGGTTTTTTTAAAGAGGCAGTACTTCGACTATTGAATGGTCGAATAGTCGAACGATTTTTAGTTCGAATCGTTCGATTCGTAGTCGTAGTCGAAGGTCGAAGTAGCCCATTCGATGGTCGAAGTAGCCCAAAAAACACTTCGAAATTCGAAGTTTTTTTACTTCGAATCCTTCACTCGAGCTTCATGAATCGCCCCCTTTGTGTTATTAAAGCACTAATGCAATTATCTTGCTTGGGTCCATCTTCCTTTTCTTCATATGATTAACTATTGGTAAACATCACAAAGGGACGTGATAAAGAAGAACCTGACAGCTTGGGTGTTAGTTGTGGATCCCATTGTGTTAGTTAACAAACTCCCCATTAGGGAAGGATTTCCATGAGTTTTCACCAACCAAACATTTGGTAAACTGGAACCAATCTTACATCACATTTTCTGTCAATAAAAGGCATCAGCATTGCATTTCTAAGAGAAACTGTTAAAGATATTGCATTTTACAACATTATTTGATGTTTATTTGTGAAACTGCTGCCTGAGATTATCAACCACCAAGTTGTTAATCTCTTCTTTTTGTACAATTTGTCCTCCTTTATATTAAACCACAGCACACTACTTAATCTGAAATGTATTTCTCTCTAACCTCATTTTACTGGGGAAAAAATCATTCCTGTGCGATGACTTCAATTACTCAATTCTTGAGAATGTTCTGCTTATATGATTACATTGAACACATCACCTTTAAAGGAGAAGGAAACCCTAAAAATTGATAGGACTAAAAAATTCATGTTTTATATACTGAACCTATTGCACGAGGCTAAAGTTTGAGCTTGTCAATAGCAGCAATGATCCAGGACTTCAAACTTGTCACAGGGGGTCACCATCTTGGAAAGTGTCTGTGACACTCACATGCTCAGTGGGCTCTGATTGGCTGTTGAGAAGCTAAGCTTAGGGCTCGTCACTAATTATCCAGCAGAAAATGAGCTTCCCTGGCTGTAATATAAGCTGATGCTACAGGTTTGCTGATTATTCAATTCTGATGCTAATTGCACTGGTTTCTGTCCTGCCATGTAGTAATTATGTGTATTAATGACTAATCAGCCTTATATTGTGACATTTCTATTCTATGTGTACTGTATATTGTGAGTGGGTCCCTAAGCTCAGTAAGTGACAGCAGCACAGAGCATGTGCAGTGAATCAGCAGAAAAGAAGATGGGGAGCTACTGGGGCATCTTTGGAGACACAGATCTTTACTGCTAAAGGGCTGTGGTTGCCTTGGGCTGGTACATAGTTACATAGTTAAATTGGGTTGAAAAAAGACAAAGTCAATCAAGTTCAACCCCTCCAAATGAAAACCCAGCATCCATACACACACCCCTCCCTACTTTTAATTAAATTCTATATACCCATACCTATACTAACTATAGATCTTAGTATCACAATAGCCTTTGATATTATTTCTGTCCAAGAAATCATCCAAGTCCCTCTTATAGTCATTAACTGAATCAGCATCACAACATCACCCGGCAGTGCATTCCCCAACCTCACTGTCCTGACTGTGAAGAACCCCCTACGTTGCTTCAAATGAAAGTTCTTTTCTTCTAGTCTGAAGGGGAGGCCTCTGGTACGGTGATCCACTTTATGGGTAAAAAGATCCCCTGCTATTTGTCTATAATGTCCTCTAATGTACTTGTAAAGTCTAATCATGTCCCCTCGCAAGCGCCTTTTTTCCAGAGAAAACAACCCCAACCTTGACAGTCTCCCCTCATAATTTAACTCTTCCCTCCCTCTAACCAGTTTAGTTGCACTTAGTCTCTGCACTCTCTCCAGCTCATTTATATCCCTCTTAAGGACAAAAAAAAGAAGCACAATGTACAACATTTCTAGCTACGTCTTTAGTTTAACTTTCCTTGTCCTTTAAGTTAACTTTTAGTATGTTATGGCCATTTATAAGCAACTTATCAATTGGTCTTCATTATTAATTGTTTATAGTTTTTGAATTATTTGCCTTTTTCTTTTGCCTTCTTCCAGCTTTCAAATGGGGGTCACGGACCCCCTCTAAAAACAAATGCTCTGTAAGGCTACACATGTATTGTTATTGCTACTTTTTATTACTCCTCTTTCTATTCAGGCCTCTCCTTTTCATATTCCAGTCTTTTGTTCAAATCAGTGCATGGTTGCTAGAGTACCAGGCAACCAGATTGCTGAAACTTCAAACTGGAGAGCTGCTAAATAAAAAGCTAAATAACTCAAAAAACACAAATAATAGAAAACGAAAATCAATTGCAAATTGTCTCAGAATATCACTCTCTACATCATACTAAAACTCAAAACGTGCACAACCCCTTTAAACATTGTTATATACAGTATATATTTATAATATATTAATATTGAGTAAAACAAATGTCCAGGGCAGAGTAACATGTTGGCACTTTATAAATACATTAAAATATCTGCATGGGATATTCTGTCCGAAGAACAAGAACCTTATTTTTCTGCTTTTTGTTTTTGTTCATGAGAGCAGTGGCTACTATAATGGTAGCTGCCATGTTAATTACTCTGACGAGCAATAATGAAACCACATCCATAAACTGTATTGTAATGAATTGGCTTGTGAACAAACCATCTCTTGAAAGTGTGAGTGCAATTGTTTTACCCAACAAGGTAGAGAATGTAAATTTGTACATCAATTGTTTTGAAGATATAGAAGTTTAAAGATACATCACGTGTTGAGCTTTTTACGGTCAGTCATAAGCATCTATTTTCCAACTTTCATTGTTAGGCATAGAGACGCTGTGTTTACTGCTGAGCAGTATGGGAATACAATCCTGCAGTGACAAGCCTGGAAATCAATGGCAAGTTCTAAACTGCAGTTCTTCCATTGAAGGTCTGGGAACACATCCTTTTGGGTGGTTCAAGAAGCCAGGTGAGTTATTGGAACTTCAGTATAGAATTTTCCTGGTGTCCATAACTGACTATGATTTGTTAGAAAAGAGCAGTATGGTGAGATTTAGGGAGAATTCATGAGCAAAAAGGAGAGAGAACTTGGTATGGTTAACATGATTGGGAGGAGACCAGATGTGGATGCTGGAATAGGATGGCAGCCTGAGGAGATAGGTAGTGTTGGTATTCAGGCCAGCCAAGATTATAGGAACAAGGTCCACAAAGGAGAAGCAGGAAGCACACACACACTTTCCCAGACTGGGGTTTCTAGGTCTTTCCGGAAAATCTGACCTATTTATCAGAGGTTGTTTTTTAGAGTTTTTTTATAACTGGAATTAACTCACAACTCGAATGGTTTCTAAGTTAAGAAAAAACTCGAATCAGCGAGTTCGGGGTTAACAACCCGAAAACTAAAATTGATCGTGTTTTCATCGGGAAAAAAAACTTGAATTGATCGAGTTTTCTGGCAGAACCCTCTGGAAAAAGACTCGAACATCATGAAGGCTATTAACATCTTCAAAGGGTTCAAGGGACCTCTGCCATTGACTCCTACATGACCTAGACAGGTTTTAGATGGTGTATTTTTGGATTCAAGCTATTTCCAGGGTATAATAAATCTCTAAAGATTTGAGTTTTTAAAAAAAAAAAAAAAACATCAAAAATTCGAGTTTGTTGTCGAGTCCAGCCCTAAAATGTTACCCATAAACATACAACAGATTTTCTTTTCCCGTCTACATCTTCACACTGCTCACTTTGTTGTGCATAATTACTCGTATAATCGTTATGTGACTGTATAATTATCTTCTCTGAATTTCTCCTTACTATGTTATTGTACATCTTCACTTCTCATTGACTTGTATCCAATATTCTCCAGATTTTTAGTCAACGCAATATTGGAATAATCACATTTCTGTTGTCAAATATTTAAAACTTTGTTTCACATTTTTGGGTTAGATATAGTTTCACATAAAAACTTCTCTTTAAGTTTAATGTTATAATTTTTTTTTAAAAAAAAAACACCATTGTTATACAGAACTGTATAATGAGATAAGTAGAATCTTGCCCTGTGTCCTATACCTCCTCTTAACTGTAATTACATATACATCATACGAAATCAATACATATTGCACCACTATGTACTCTATTACATTATAATTATACAAACCATTTCTTTTTTCTGTAGACAATGCTCTGTCCCGTCCATCGTCATTCTGCCCCCCTGAGAATGTCCTGGAGAAAACACAGGAAGGTAAGTGTGGCCGGTTTCCCCAGGACACCACAAGCAGCAATATGAAGAAAAAATAAAGGCAGTTTTCTTTACAAAAACAGTTAAAAAAAGAAACAACAGTTTTCCTTAGTAGTATAACACAAGCATATAGCTGTTCATACAACCTCCTGTTAGTTAACAGTGTACTCACAGTCAGAGCTTCCTATGTGTTTAGTACACAGCTCCGGGGAAACTGACCTGCTAGGGTTTTTATATCTTTAGACCTGCCTTTGTCCAAAGACTAAGGCAGGTACCTTTGCCCCCGACCTCCTGAGTCAAAAGGCCTGCAGGAGACAAGGGGCCTTCAAACTCTCTTCGCCACAAGGCTAGGGGGTCCCTTTCTCCTTCCTCCTCAAGCCATAAGGCATATGAGGGTTGGGGAACACTAATGTTTCTACAAAGAGGACCCCATGTCTTCTGTGCCCACAATAGGGCTGGATTTCATGGTGTGAAGGAGCCTAATGGCCACACATCTTCCACCATAGACCAAAGAATAAGGCAGGTACTTTTGTCCCCGACCTCCCCGGTTAAAAGGCCTGCCTAGAGAAAAGAGTCTTCAGACTCTCTTAGCCGCAAGGCTAGGGGTCCCTTTCTCCTTCCTCCTAAAGCCATAAGGCATATGAGGGGTTGGCCTACAAAGTGGACCCACGTCTTCTGTGCCCACAACAGGACTGGGTTTCAGGGGATGAAGGAGCCTAATGGCCACCCATCTTCCCCCATATACCAAAGACTAAGGCAGGTAACTGTCCACTGATCCACTGATCTCCCGAGTCAAAAGGCCCGTCTTGTGGAAATGTTATTCAGACTCTCTTTGCCACAAGGCTAGGGGTCCCTTTCTCCTTCCTCCTCAAGCCATAATGCATATGAGGGGTCGAGAACACTAATGGTCCTAAAAAAAAGGACCCCCCATCTTCTGTGCTCACAGCAGGGTCAGGTTTCAGGTGGTGAAGGAGCCCAATGGCCACTGAACCATGTCTTTGTTGTTTAGTTCCCTATATCTCAGCCTTCAAACCTGGGGTGCCAGATGAACACAGTGGGCGATCAGACACCATCAGGACTGGCACTTTGTACATTTGGTCACTTTCATTTAGACTTTATACTCTTAAAGGAGAAATAAACCCCTCTACAGCTGAAAGCCCCTATTTGCCAACCTCCACTGGCCCCCCTTCCTGCGTAGTGTTCTACTGGTCTAAGTGTCTCGTCCAACAACACTGACCTATATATGCAGAGTAGCGCAGCAAAGCTTAGGGGCGCCATGTTCGGTAGTTTCGCTTTCTACTGGATCTTCTTCTTTGTTTTTTGTAATTTACCGAGCTTTCTGACAGCTTCAGAAGTGAGAGTCAACACTTTAGCTTTTGGTGCAACCAAACATGGCGCCCTTGGCTTTCCTGCTCTATTCCAGGTCTGGACTGAGATTCAAAATAGGCCCTGGCACTTCAGGTACACAGAGGCCCAAACAAGCCACACAGCAGCCAAAACAGCCCCCCACCAGCCCAACAAATAGTGACTTTCTATGGCAATTACAGCAGCCCCTCTGTCATGCCAGAACCCACAGATTGCCAGTCCGGGCATGATTCCGCATATATAGGTCAGTGTTGCTGGGCGCACACTTATACCCACTATGCAGGGAGGGGGGGCAGTGGAGTTGGCAAATAGGGGCTTTTAGCTGTAGAAGTGTTTAGTTCTCCTTTAAGAGCATAAAGTCCAAATGAAAGTGACCAAGTGCACAAATCGCCAGTGCTTATGGTGTGTTCCTCTGGCACCCCAGGTTTGAAGGCTGAGATATTGGGAACTAGTCCACAAATACATGGTTCAGTGATCCAACAATGGAGAGGAGGAAGAGGCTGCTTTATATAGACCTTTTTAAACAGATTGCTGATATCTGGCGTTAATGGAGTTGGAGATGGAAAGACTAAAGAACGAAGTGGTAGTTTCAAAGCTCCCAATGGCCGAATAGGGAAAAGTAGCAGCAGTTTTGTGGCAGGGGCGGGGGACCCTGAGACAGAAGCCCACAGCTCTCTAAATGCTCTGGCAGGATGCTGGAAGTTGTAGTTCACTGCACTTAAAGGGATACTGTCATCGGGAAAACGTTTTTTTAAAATGCATCAGTTAATAGTGCTGCTCCAGCAGAATTCTGCACTGAAATCCATTTCTCAAAAGAGCAAAATATTCAATTTTGAAAACTGACATGGGGCTAGACATTTTGCCAATTTCCCAGCTGCCCCTGGTCATGTGACTTGTGCCTGCACTTTAGGAAAGAAATGCTTTCTGGCAGGCTGCTGTTTTTCCTTCTCAATGTAACTAAATGTGTCTCAGTGAGACATGGGTTTTTACTATTGAGTGTTGTTCTTAGATCTACCAGGCAGCTGTTATCTTGTGTTAGGGAGCTGTTATCTGGTTACCTTCCCGTTGTTCTTTTGTTTGGCTGCTGGGGGGGGAAAGGGAGGGGGGTGATATCACTCCAACTTGCAGTACAGCAGTAAAGAGTGACTGAAGTTTATCAGAGCACAAGTCACATGACTTGGGGCAGCTGGGAAATTGACAAAATGTCTCTAGCCCCATGTCAGATTTCAAAATTGATTATAAAAAAATTTGTTTGCTCTTTTGAAAAATGGATTTCAGTGCAGAATTCTGCTGGAGCAGCACTATTAACTGATTCATTTTGAAAAAAAATTTTTGTACCCATGACAGTATCACTTTAAATATCCATGGCCAGGGTCGGACTGCGGGCCTGGTGCTGCTGCTTCGGGACCCCCAAACCCTCCTGCCCCAGCAGCGAAGACACCTCCACCGACGCCCACCTGTTTTTCCTGCTTGCAGCCGCAACCGGGGGCCAGAAGGGGGTTCAGGGAGCAGTGCCCACTGGGTTTTTTTCCCCCCCGTGTCCCGCCGGCCCAGTTCGACCCTGTTCATGGCTGGAAGATATTTAACTTACCAATGATTTATCCAGTACATGGCCATGAGCAATATTTCCCAGAGTTCATTATTGTATGACTTGCACATTCTCTCACACTTACTGTTTAACCCATCGTTTGAGCTGAGCTAATAATACTCCTCCGCATTGTGAGGTCAGCGACCACATTTATAAATATCTCCATACGGTTCTCACTCGCAGTAATGTGCATAACATTTCCCTATAAAGACTGCGAGGTGCAACCGTGCGGCTGACTGTGGCAATCCAGGGATTTAAGGGTTACTGTAGACAAACTAAAACGTGTTTCATTTCTGCCTGAAAATAGTTTGTAATATGGGGGGAAAGAAATGCAGTTTTTGGAAAAATAATTGTATTGACTTGAAAAAGTTATTTATACTTTTATTCATAGTGGTGTGGTGGAATCCATTTCCTGCTCACATGACTTTTTCTGTTTCCTTTCTAGTAACCTGCAGCAGATCTGTCTTGATTTATAGTGATTGTTCTAAGTAAACTCTCAGTGTCACATCCACTGTCCCACTCAGTAAAGTGCTAGAATTAATGATGATAGTATCCCTAATTTAGCAAACAATTATAGAAGAAGAGCATCCCCTCCCAAAATATGCCTGCAAAGGTATTCCCTGTACTAAGCACAATTCAGCAGGAACAGTCCCTAAGTTTGCTCATAGTCTGTACAGAGAGATCCCATAAAACTATCACAGCATAGGTATTCCCTGTACTAAGCACAATTCAGCAGGAACAGTCCCCTAAGTTTGCTCATAGTCTGTACAGAGAGATCCCATAAAACTATCACAGCATAGGTATTCCCTGTACTAAGCACAATTCAGCAGGAACAGCCCCTAAGTTTGCTCATAGTCTGTACAGAGAGATCCCATAAAACTATGACAGCATAGGTATTCCCCTGTACTAAGCACAATTCAGCAGGAACAGTCCCCTAAGTTTGCTCATAGTCTGTACAGAGAGATCCCATAAAACTATGGCAGCATAGGTATTCCCCTGTACTAAGCACAATTCAGCAGGAACAGTCCCCTAAGTTTGCTCATAGTCTGTACAGAGAGATCCCATAAAACTATGGCAGCATAGGTATTCCCCTGTACTAAGCACAATTCAGCAGGAACAGTCCCCTATGTTTGCTCATAGTCTGTACAGAGAGATCCCATAAAACTATGGCAGCATAGGTATTCCCCTGTACTAAGCACAATTCAGCAGGAACAGTCCCTAAGTTTGCTCATAGTCTGTACAGAGAGATCACATAAAACTATGGCAGCATAGGTATTCCCCTGTACTAAGCACAATTCAGCAGGAACAGTCCCTAAGTTTGCTCATAGTCTGTACAGAGAGATCCCATAAAACTATGACAGCATAGGTATTCCCCTGTACTAAGCACAATTCAGCAGGAACAGTCCCCTAAGTTTGCTCATAGTCTGTACAGAGAGATCCCATAAAACTATGGCAGCATAGGTATTCCCCTGTACTAAGCACAATTCAGCAGGAACAGTCCCCTATGTTTGCTCATAGTCTGTACAGAGAGATCCCATAAAACTATGGCAGCATAGGTATTCCCCTGTACTAAGCACAATTCAGCAGGAACAGTCCCTAAGTTTGCTCATAGTCTGTACAGAGAGATCACATAAAACTATGGCAGCATAGGTATTCCCCTGTACTAAGCACAATTCAGCAGGAACAGTCCCTAAGTTTGCTCATAGTCTGTACAGAGAGATCACATAAAACTATGGCAGCATAGGTATTCCCTGTACTAAGCACAATTCAGCAGGAACAGTCCCTAAGTTTGCTCATAGTCTGTACAGAGAGATCCCATAAAACTATCACAGCATAGGTATTCCCCTGTACTAAGCACAATTCAGCAGGAACAGTCCCCTAAGTTTGCTCATAGTCTGTACAGAGAGATCCCATAAAACTATGGCAGCATAGGTATTCCCCTGTACTAAGCACAATTCAGCAGGAACAGTCCCCTAAGTTTGCTCATAGTCTGTACAGAGAGATCCCATAAAACTATGGCAGCATAGGTATTCCCCTGTACTAAGCACAATTCAGCAGGAACAGTCCCCTATGTTTGCTCATAGTCTGTACAGAGAGATCCCATAAAACTATGGCAGCATAGGTATTCCCCTGTACTAAGCACAATTCAGCAGGAACAGTCCCCTAAGTTTGCTCATAGTCTGTACAGAAAGATCCCATAAAACTATGGCAGCATAGGTATTCCCCTGTACTAAGCACAATTCAGCAGGAACAGTCCCCTAAGTTTGCTCATAGTCTGTACAGAGAGATCCCATAAAACTATGGCAGCATAGGTATTCCCCTGTACTAGGCACAATTTAGCAGGAACAGCCCCCTAAGTTTGCTCATAGTCTGTACAGAGAGATCCCATAAAACTATGGCAGCATAGGTATTCCCTGTACTAAGCACAATTCAGCAGGAAAATATTCAGAAGTTGACCAATATCTATGACATTATTTAGAGCCCTTTGCACCCCTGGGCCCCTATAAAGCTGCAAGCTACACAAAACAGTGCCAGTGAGTTAATAAATAACAAATATATTGGTTGTCAGGCTGTTTCTACTGTTTGCTGAAAGCACATTTGCATGAACTGAGAAGGAGAATGTTCTCATGGTGGTTATTCCTGTAATTATTTGCTTACAGATACTGTTACAGGAGGGTGTGACCGCTGTACAAAGCCTCACTGTGTCGAGGGAAAATGCACTTTTTTGCTTGGAGGCCGTTACATAGGAAGCCTTATTAGTCTTTACTCTTTATTTTTTACGCTATTGAAGCAGATTTTATTGTTGCACCTGGGCTGCTTAATAGACCTTTTGTTTCAAAGAAAGATCATGCGAGTGAGGGGTTGTGTGCGCCAGATGCTTCACATCAATCAGGCCCTTTTGGGCATAGACTACGAGTAGCTGTGCTTGCAAGAAACAACAGGCTTAAATGGGTGGTTCACCTTTACTTTAACTTTTAGTATGTTATAGAATGGCTAATTCTAAGCAACTTTTCAATTGGTCTTCATCCATTTATTTACTACTCATCTTCCAGTCTCTTATTCAAATCAATGTTGCTAGGGAAATTTGGATCCTAGCAACCAGATGGCTGAAATTGCAAACTGGAGAGCTGCTGAATAAAAAGCTAAATGACTCACAAAGCACAAATAATAAAAAAAATGAAAAACAATTATAAGCAACTTTTCAGTCAGCCTTCATTTTTTCTTTTTTATCGTTTCTGAATTATTTGACTTCTGATTCCTTTCAGCCTTCAAATGGGGTCAGTGACCCCATCTAAAAAAAAAAAAAAAGGTTTGTAAGATAAACTATTTATCGTTATTGCTGCTTTTTATTACTCCTCTTTCTATTCAGGCTTCTCCTATTCATATTTCATATTTTTCTAAAATCAGTGCATGGTTGCTAGGGGAATTTGGACCCTAGCAACCAGACTGCTGAAATGTCAAACGGGAGAGCTGCTGAATAAAAAGCTAAATAACTCAAAAACCACAAATAATAAAAAATGAAAACATATTGCAAATTGTCTCAGAATATCACTCTCTACATCATACTAAACATAAACAGTGCAAGTTGATATTTTAGGGACTTTTCTCGGCACATAGAATTCTGCTTATGTCGTGCAAAGAAATGGAGGAACTAGCGAGTGGCAGTTTCTTCCTAATAAATCAGCTGATCTCTGACTGCCACAAATTCTGAATTGGGCTGTAACTTGAATTGCATTGTTATATCTTCCCCCTGGGTTTCATTATGTGCCACTGGCAGGCCTTATAACAATTGATTTACTCCTACACCCCAGTCAGTGCCCGACTCATCCACATATTCATTTGCTTTTGTCTTACACCTACAGTTTCTGCTGCTGCCTGATAAAGCCAGGGAGCTGGGACTGGGACATTTCTAATACAATGTTTTTTTCCATAAAGTTCATATTTTTATTAAACAGTTCTATGCATGCTTATAAAATAGCTGCGTCCCTCCGAGAGACCTACCAACAACTCAACAGTTCCAAAGCAGGTGCATGAGTCGGCTCTAACTGATAGCTGCCTCCCTTCAGCAGAACAAATGACTTAAAGGGGTCGTTCACCTATTAGTTAACTGTTAGTATGATGTAGAGAGGGATATTCTGAGACCATTTGCATTTGTGGTTTTCATTTTTTATTATTTGTGGTTTTTGACTTATTTAGCTTTTAATTTGGCAGTTTTCCAATTTGCAATTTCAGGGGTTTTAGGGTCCAACTGACCCTAGCAACCATGCATTGGTTTGAATAAGAGACTGGAATATAGTTAGGAGAGGCCTGAAGAGAACGATAAGTAATAGAAAGTAGCAATAACAAATGTGTAGCCTTACAGAGCATTTGTTTTTTAGATGGGGTCAGCGACCCCCGTGTGAAAGCTGGAGAGAGTCAGAAGAAGAAGGCAAATAATTCAAAAACTATAAAACAGAAAAAATGAAGGCCAATTAAAAAGTTGATTAGAATTAGCCATTCTATAATGTAGTGAAAGTTAACTTAAAGGTGGCCCATCCCTTTACTGAATGAGTGCAGGACTTGCATCCATTTTGATGCAACTAATGCTGCAGCCAGCCATTCTAACATCAACCAGCCATTCAGCTTCAGGCAAGGCTGTGAAAACACGCAATACTAATAAAGTTTAAAGACTGCAGTCTATGAGGCCAGTTCTAAGGGCCAAAGTTTCTTGCAATATAGCCCCCAGTCCAAAAGGGCCCAAATGTCAAGTTTCAAAAATTATACTCCAAAATGTTCTATTCAATGTTAAAAATCAATATTTATTCAGTACAAATGATTAAGTCCCAGTGGGTATGAAACGCGTAAGGCGAAGCATCAATGAGTCTGTATGCCTACTTTTTTAAATTTGTGAAAACACACAACACTCAGGAGTTTCCATTGTAGAATTCCAGCCCATCCCCACCTGGTGGGGCAACAACTAGGCAGACCTGTTAGGAAACTGCATTTCAACTTTTTCTGTGCAAGGACTGAACTGTGGTTGGCTACTCATATCCTAGCTGAACCTTGTCTTACTGGGCTTTACCCCTTTTTTTTGTTGATGGGATAATAGAGATAACAGGAGCCTTTTCATGTTTAGATCATTTAGATGCACATAGAGCCACCCTATTGTATTTCTTTCATAATGAACAATGTGCCGGTGAAACATTTTTATAATGTATATGAAACCTAACCTGATTAGCAGGTTAACAAACATGAATTTCTTAGAGAGGAAAAATCTAATTTGGGGTATAATCCCATATCAAGCCTTCCAATGTCTATCTCCCAACAGACTTCATTCTTATGGATGTGTAATTCCCGAGACTATTTTTGAACATTAGAATTATACCATGATTTATTTTGATGAAATTAACGTCTCAAATTGGCTTGTTGTTGGTAGAAATAGAGCAGGCGGATGGTAGGAGAAAATGTCTTGATGAAGTAACGCTCATTCCTGTTCTTAATCTGGTCACAAATGGCCCAACGTTGGCTTCCGACTCATCTCTTGCCTCGGCTCCTGAAACTGTGTCCTTCCTGGCCAATATCTAGCTAGGGATTTAACAGATATCTATCAGGTTTATATGAAAATCATGTTGGATGATAGATCACATCTACCCATTGATACATTCCTCCCTGTTGTGATCTAATCAGTCCAGGAACCCTAAAATCATATCAGCCGGATTTGACCCATCGCCTGGGCCCAACGAGTGTCCCTTTTTCCCTGTGGCTCGTTCAAGACAACATTCCTCCTTGTTTTGATCCAATCATTAGTCCAGGGACCCTCAGATCATATCAGCCAGATTTGACCCACCACCTGGGCCCAACGAGCAGTCCTATTTTAGGACAATTGCATTGTTAAAATGGTTAACATAATACCTTTAACAAGAGCCTGATGAGCCCTAAATAAACCCGTCAAAACCTTCTCATACACAGAAATGAGAACATAGTTTGCAGCCCTTATTGTTAGTTGTGATGTAGATATTCTTAGTTCCCCCCCGTATACAGGAACAAGACACATGACAGCTATTATCAGAATCAGCAGCATAAATATATTACAGAATGTGTTGAGTATTTCCTTCCAGCTTCAACACGTACGGGGCCTGCTCTGATAAGAAATGAAGACATGAAAAAAATGCTCAATGCAAAACTGTAACATGCAATGGAAAATGCTCTAGATATAGGCAGGTGGTGTGAATTTGCAGGATAAATATTTTTTATTTCTTTTCTGGTCAGCCATTTTTACTGCTTCACTCAGCCAGTGTTTGTCCGACTGCTAAAACCATGGGCCGACATGGACCTCAGCAGATATTACCATCCCAATTAGATACTGATAGGAGAATTTACTGTTTTGGAGATATTATCAATCCAATTAGATACTGATAGGAGAATTTACTGTTTTGGAGATATTACCATCCCAATTAGATACTGATAGTAGAATTTATGTTTTGGAGATATTATCAATCCAATTAGATACTGATAGTAGAATTTACTGTTTTGGAGATATCTCCATCTCAATTAGATACTGATAGGAGAATTTACTGTTTTGGAGATATTACCATCCCAATTAGCTACTGATAGTAGAATTTACTGTTTTGGAGATATTATCAACCCAATTAGATACTGATAGTAGAATTTACTGTTTTGGAGATATTACCATCCCAATTAGATACTGATAGTAGAATTTACTGTTTTGGAGATATTACCATCCCAATTAGATACTGATAGTAGAATTTACTGTTTTGGAGATATTACCATCCCAATTAGATACTGATAGTAGAATTTACTGTTTTGGAGATATTATCAACCCAATTAGATACTGATAGTAGAATTTACTGTTTTGGAGATATCTCCATCTCAATTAGATACTGATAGTAGAATTTACTGTTTTGGAGATATCTCCATCTCAATTAGATACTGATAGGAGAATTTACTGTTTTGGAGATATTACCATCCCAATTAGATACTGATAGTAGAATTTACTGTTTTGGAGATATTACCACCCCAATTAGATACTGATAGTAGAATTTACTGTTTTGGAGATATTATTAACCCAATTAGATACTGATAGGAGAATTTACTGTTTTGGAGATATTACCATCCCAATTAGATACTGATAGGAGAATTTACTGTTTTGAAGATATTACCATCCCAATTAGATACTGATAGTAGAATTTACTGTTTTGGGCACCTCAGTTTAGTGAAGAACCCCCGTGTCCCTCCCAGTTGTTCTCTGTTTATTTGTTTACCTTCTTGATCAAAATCATCAGGCTGCTGCTTGCTGAGGTTCAAGTGGGCCACAAATGGGAGAACACGGCTCCCTTTTTACATTTTTGCCCTGCACGTAGTAAAGAACAAACTTTGACTTCAGTACAAATTACATTAGCTGTATGGATTACCTCTAGTTATTATTTGTGTTTCTGTTGCTAAGGACAACAAGATTGATTTACAGAGATTGTTGTTAAATCTTGCCCCCGAGCTACAAATCAGATCTCTGCTTTCATTGGCTAGCTTGTAGCAGACTGATGTTATAAAACGTACTATTCCTTTTAAATGTTCGGAATATACTATACATTTGCAATGTAATTTTTTTCTCATTTTAACAGATTTTGCTGATTGGCTGGTCTTAGAGAAATCCTCTGTGGTTATTGATCCATCGCTCTCTGCCTATGATATAGTTCAAATTGGCATAGAATCCTCTGATGATCTCCAGGCTGCTCAGAATTATTGCTTGGCAGGTAATGGTCAATTCTCCCAAATTCTCTCTTCTGGTTTAGGGTATAGTAAGCTATGGCCTGACCTTACTCTAGAATAGATGTTAAAGCACCATGTTCAAGACACAGTCATTCCGTGGCAAGCCCATGCAACATGCACTATTTTCAGGTTGCTAGGGGTCTGCGACTGTCAAGCAGGTTAACTTATTTTTTCACTCTGCTCAATAGAATATGAACACGGTATATAAAGTGCTTACCCATGTGGTTGCCAAGTAAAACAATTCAACTGTGGGACAGGCATTCGGCTGGCTTAACGTGTTTCGTGACCTCAGAAGGCTTGGCGAGATCAGCCACGAAATGCGTTGTCCCAACCTTGAAGATAATTAGGTTGATTGAATTTTTAAAGTGGATCTCTCCATTGTTGAATTACATAGTGCTGGATGTCCTTGCCAATTTGTGTTTGTGTGTATTTAACTTAGTATTTCCCCTTTCCGTGGGAACATGGTGCCAATTCAGTAATAATTCAGTTTCCAATAGGAAATTGACCTACCAGCAGGGGTGAACTACCGGGGGAGCAGGGGGTGCAAGCGGGCCAGGGTCCGCACCCCCTCAGGGCCCCCCCGGCAGTCCGTGCGCCGTGCATATCCCGGCCAGTTCCGGGTTTACAGAGGGGGGCGGGGGCCCGGCTGGGCGTCCTGCGCCAGGGCCCGCCCCCCTCTAGTTCCATTTCTGCCTACCAGGATTATAAGAAGAAGAAAAAAAAGTTTAAATTTCATTTCATTTTTATTGTTAGGCTTTTTATTGTTAGGCTACCGATGGACTATAGCAACTAGAGCAGAGCCCCCATTTTACATTTCCCAGAATCAAAACGGAATAAATCCTGATCAGAGAAGACGCAGCTTGCCTAAATGGTTCCATGACAAAATGCCGTCAATTCCGGGAAAACGTTAAAACGGGGTTCCCCTGGATGTCCCCTTTATGGGCCGTGTTATAATTTGATTTGTCAAAAGAAGCAATACTTTTCCCTAGAAATTCTAGTTAGCAATGGTAATGGCACTTCGGTAAATTAAAATACCTGTGTATACTTGAACAACTAGAAAAAACTAAATATTTTTTGGGACTGATATTGAAACAATGGCATAGGCAGTATCCCTCAATAATGAGACAGATAGGTAGACCAGCAGGTTCTTTATTCTTTTGTATCTATCAGAGGAGACCACAGAGGCTCAATGCCACTTGCACTGTATATACTGTTACGGTGATATACTAGGCACAAGTTGGAGAGCTTACTGGGAGCTGCCTAGATCATTATAGCTCAGGAGTCCCCAACCTATTTTACCCATGAGCAACATCCAAATGTGAAAGGAGTTGGAGAGCAACACAAGCAGGAAAATGTTACTAGGGTCCCATTTAGGGGCTAATTGGCCAAATTGTAGCACCTATGAGGACTTCCATCCTACAGGAGACTCTGTTTGGCAGTACAACTGGTTTTTATACAACCAAAACTTGTCTTCAAGCCTGGAATTCAAAAATAAGCACCTGCTTTGAAGCCACTGGGAGCAACATCCAAAGGGATTGATGAGCAACATGTTGTCCTATTATGTTTCTGTGTCCCTACTTCTGTTCTCAGCATGCTGATCTAGTGCATTGCTCCCCAGTATGTTCCAGGGTTCCATCCTGCGTCACTACTACAGTTGCACTTCAGAAAACAGCAGTGAGATGCCTATTCTATCCGGATACCCAGAGCTGCTTCTATGGTCTGAAGGGCCACCAGTGCCAGCTTCTTGTCAAGGAACCAGCAGCTTTTATTTTCCGAAGAAAAGGTCAGTATGGAGATTATTCTGCATTTCTGGTATTAGACCTTATGTAATGTGAGGATCACTCCAGCAACATGGCTGCCTTAAATTCTGAGCAGTACATATTAGATGCGCCTCCTTGTATCCCCAGCACAATGCAATGTAGCAAATGACTGAATTATTTAAGTATTTAACAGAAAATCAGTAAATTATCTGATGAAAAAAGCTAATAAAAGGAAGCAGCAAATCATTTATTTGCCATCAAACATTTAATTTTCTGTAACTGCAGCTTTATCATGTGTTTTTAAAGTGCAGAAACTTCTCAGTAGCTCAGAGCTAAACTGATAATCGGTCAGTGATAAACACAATGAACCTCATGTATGGGCAGTGTGATGTTCTCTATGTTGAGTGAGGTTCCAACACATTGAGAGCAAGTGACTCCATTATGTGTTTACAATTGTCTATAGGTCAGATCACACTTCTATTGTATCGACTGCATTCTGCCATTTATGTTTGGCAAGCAGTTAGTTGGGGGTCCAGAATTATTTTGCAGGGTGGCCCAGCTCAGTAACCTTTTCCCCCTTATTTAGTTTGAGGCCAATGCCAGCAGAATCAGAAGACTTCAAAAGAGGCTGGCACAAGCCTGGGACCCACAAAATAGTAAAGCCGGAGTTAGATAGTAAAAGGTTAAAAAAAGCTTACATTTTATTTTTCCAAAAATTAAGAACCAGGGCCTGACGCGTTTTGTGTCTACCAAGGACACGCTGAGTCAGCCTATCACTAAGTGTCCTTGGTAGACACAAAGCGCGTCAGGCCCTGGTTCTTAATTTTTGTGTTTGGGATTTGCTTTAGGCCCTGACTTTTTTTTGCCTTTCTCATAAATCGAGGTTGTAATGTTAAATTGTCCCCCTAAACTGTGTGCTAGTGTGACGCACAGCAAAAGGCACTATGACAAATGGCTCTTATATATACCAATTACAAGTTGATCCAAAAGCCAATGGGTTTATTTGCTGTTGTGGAAGGTTTGGTGCATTTGAACTGTGTGAGTTGGGTGGGTGGTGATTCCAGATAACACAGTGTATAGACTCCACAGGAACAGACTATGAAAGCGACCTATCCCCTTAGTCCTGAACATTTTGCAACTCCCACCTTGTGTGCATTTCAGTCAAGTCAAAATAATGATTGGATGGATGTAAATTATCAGACTCACCTGGCAGTTAGTTTGAGCTGTAGCAGCCAAGGAAGTCGTCTACTGCCCATGCAGATCAATTGTTCCCCTTTAGATATTACACCTACACATGGAATTATTTACCCTAATAATTTAATGTATTTACTTTTTTCATCTATCCCCCCCCCCATGTGACTTTTTAGTTCGTCCTCATCCATTGGCATCAGTGGCTGTTTCACATGGAACTCTCCTGGGTAAATCTGAAGCCATTGTGATTGGCTCAAACGTAAAGAATGTCGTTCAGTTCCTTGGCATTCCCTATGCGTCTCCTCCAGTCGGACTCAAGCGGTTTAGCCCTCCCCAGCCTATTAACTGGACCGGTGAATGGAACGCCACATATTCAAGGTAAGGAGTAAGAGATATAACATTTTGGTCATAGGAACCCTTTTAACATCAAATAAATAAATATATTTGTAATTCATTTTTGCCTAGTTAGAATTTGTTATATGTTGGCATAGTAATGAGCAAGGGCAGAGTCTGCTGCAGCCTGGTCGCTGGGGTTGGCAGCACCAATTGACTCTCTAAACTTGTTGTAATTCAGCCATAGCTGTAGGGCCACAGTGTGCAAAACTCTAAATTTAGTGCTATCAGGTTCAGGTTCAGGTGAAAACACAGAGGTGCAGTAGTTATAGTCATCTGGTTATTTCTTATCTTCAGAAACAGGCTGGCACATAACTGGACAAAAATGATCCAAAGAAAATGGCTTATGCATTTCGTGCCTTAAGGGGAACTTAAAAGGATTCTGCCATGATTTTTATGGTGTAGTTTCTATTTCTAAATGACACTGTTTACACTGCAAATAATTCACTCTTCAATATAACATTTCATTCCTGAACCAGCAAGTGTATTTAGTTGTAATATTGGTGTGTAGGTGCATCTCAGGTCATTTTACCTGGTCATGTGATTTCAGAAAGAGCCAGCACTTTAGGATGGAACTGCTTTCTGGCAGGCTGTTGTTTCTCCTACTCAATGTAACTGAATGTGTCTCAGTGGGACATGGGATTTTACTATTGAGTGCTGTTCTTAGATCTACCAGGCAGCTGTTATCTTGTGTTAGGGAGCTGCTATCTGGTTACCTTCCCATTGTTCTTTTGTTTGGCTGCTGGGGGGGAAAGGGAGGGGGTGATATCACTCCAACTTGCAGTACAGCAGTAAAGAGTGACTGAAGTTTATCAGAGCACAAGTCACATGACTGGGGGCAGCTGGGGAACTGACAATATGTCTAACCACATTTCAGATTTCGAAATTAAAAGTAAAAAAAATCTGTTTGCTCTTTTGAGAAATGGATTTCAGTGCAGAATTCTGCTGGAGCAGCACTATTAACTGATGGGTTTTGAAAAAAACATGTTCTCACCATGACAGTATCCCTTTAATCATCGGTGAAGTTGGTACACAGTATCTGATAGAATTTAAAGGAACACCAAAAAATTAAAGTGTATTGAAAATATCATATACTGTTTGTGCACTGGTAAAACTGATGTGTTTAATTTAGAAACACTACTATAGTTCATATTAACAAGCTGCTGAGGAGCAATGGTGGAAATTGAAAAAAAGTCTATATGGCACAGGTTAAATAGTAGATAACAGATAACACCATTATGTTCTACAGATCTTGTCTGCTGTGTAACCTGAGCCTTTTCTCCTTTGAATGGCTGCCACCATGGCTACACAGCAGCTTGTTTATATAAACTATAGTAATACTTATCTGTTATCTACTGTGTATCCTGTGCTTGAATGGCTGCCCACATGGCTACACAGCAGCTTGTTTATATAAACTATAGTAGTACTTATCTGTTATCTACTGTGTATCCTGTGCTTGAATGGCTGCCCCCATGGCTACACAGCAGCTTATTTATATAAACTATAGTAGTACTTATCTGTTATCTACTGTGTATCCTGTGCTTGAATGGCTGCCCCATGGCTACACAGCAGCTTATTTATATAAACTATAGTAGTACTTATCTGTTATCTACTGTGTATCCTGTGCTTGAATGGCTGCCCCCATGGCTACACAGCAGCTTGTTTATATAAACTATAGTAGTACTTATCTGTTATCTACTGTGTATCCTGTGCTTGAATGGCTGCCCCCATGGCTACACAGCAGCTTATTTATATAAACTGTAGTAGTGTTTCTGAAGCAAACACACCAGTTTTATCTGTGCAGGACAACACTGCATTATATTTTTTATTACTTAAAACACTTAGGGGCAGATTTATCAAGGGTCGAATTTCGAGGGTTAAAAAACCTTCGAATTTGACCCTCAAAGTACAATCCATCAAATTCGAAGGATTTTAGCGCCAAAGGTTCGATCGAATAAAAATCGTTCGATCGAACGATGGAACGATTTTAAGTGATCAAATGATTTTTATTCAATCATAAAAGGTGCCCAAAACCATCTACATCTACAATGTCCCCATAGGCCAACATTCAATTCGGTAGCTTTTATTTGGCAACGTATTGAGTCGAAGAGACAGTATTTCGATTATCGAATGGTCGAACGATTTTTACCTAGAATCATTCAATTTGATCGAATTTGACCAATTCGATGGTCGAAGTACCCAAAAAATTACTTCGAAATTCGAATATTTTGGATTCAAACTATTCACTCGAGCTTAGTAAATCTGCCCCTTACATTTTTTTATGTTACACAACGAATCAGTAAACACTTTTAAATATCCAATCAGAGAGGAGTTTACAAAGAATGTTGTTTAGATTTTTCTCAATGTAAAGCTATAAAATAGCTGTTCATAAGATGTGATATATCTTTTAGGGCGAGCTGCTTACAGCCCGGGGATGGAAAAGCTCAGTACTCTTCTGTCAGTGAAGACTGCTTGTATCTTAATGTGTTTGTCCCACAACATGCCGTAAGTTGTTATATTTCACTTCTCTGGCTTTCTTGGGTATGATGAATTAAATAATGACCATTTCGCTGCAACTGTCAAACCCAGCTGTCAGCATGCTTATTGGAGGAGAATCAAAAGGCTGGGGACATCAATGCCATAGTCAACTGATATGTTATGACTTTTAAGGGAAACTGGTGATAGAGGCAAAAACTGTGCACAAATATCCCTGTTTTTTTTTTCTTTTTGCCTCAATATAATGTGGGTGTTCAGCGGTGCTGCACTTAGAAGGGACAGGAGGTTGGCACCCATAGGTGACCCCTAGATGTCCATCATTGAGATTACAAATCTGGCCCAACCCAGCTTTTGTACAATCAGGCGCTAAGAACAAAACATAGTTTGCACTTTCCAGTGGTACAGGTGCAAGTGCTCTGTGTATGGGCCCTAAGACCCCAGTATAGGGACACGAATTTGCCTCTTCATGAAGAAATGTAAAAAAACCATTGCACGGAAACCCACCTGTACAAGATTGCTCCTTAAACCCTACTCTTGACAATTGTCACCTTATTATTATTATTATTATTCATAATAATAATTGTCTACTGCAGCTGCTTACAGTAACAGCACCAAATCAGAAATACATTGAGTTCAGAGGCAATTCGCAATGCACCGAATCCACTATTTTGGATTCAGATGATCTGCGAAAGATTAGACCGAACCAAATCCTAATCTGCATATGAAAATTAGGGGTGGTAAGGGGAAAACATTTTTTACTTCCTTGTTTTGTGACAAAAGGTCATGTGATTTCACACCCCTAATTTGCATATGCAAATTAGGATTTGGATTCGGTTCAGCCGGGAAAAAGAATTCAGCCGAATCTGAATCCTGCTGAAAAAGGCAGAATCCCGAACCAAATCCTGGATTCAGTGCATCATTAGAGGCAGTAGAGGCCAGGACCTGCTCTCAAGAGCTTACAATCTGTTGCTGTTCCTGGAATCTCTTTAATTCCATCTTTCTAGCATAATTCTGAGCATAGTATCCACTGACTCGTCCCTTGAACTCTCTGGAATTTGGAAGTCACATCAATATCCAAAGATGTTTAGATTTCCATTAGCCTTCATTGTATAACAATTGTATATTTTAAATCTGAGAATCGGTTAACTTACAGGTTTGGCTTTTTTTCACTTTTTTAGGGCACAAATGCAGCTGTTGTTCTATATTTCCATAATAGCCCAAGTGATTATAGTGAAAAGGGGCAGACGTTTATTGATGGCTCCTATCTGGCAGCTATCGGCAATATTGTGGTTGTAACTGCAAGTTACAGGGTCGGTGTATTTGGATTTTTAAGCAAGACTGGTAAGTCGTGATTTCTTACTTATAACTGACTGTCCTGACTTGTAATTCTTTGTTTTTGTAGCCTTGTGTTTGTCTGTTTGTTTCTGGCTTCCATAAGTTTTTATGGTATGTTTTTAGTCGACTTTAGGGGTTTACTTCCCCTTGATTTCAGCCAAGTTCTGCTAAGGATTGTGGAAGGGGAATTCTGGGGAATATAGTTTGTTTTACATTTAGATGTGCCTAGTTGGGAGGAGGGCTATGAGTAGAGATAAGTTTAACTAGCCGAATTTGATGAAAATTAGCAAAAGACGAAATTTAGCAAAATGTCGGTACATGCATTGTTGAGACAACGGCAAGTTTTTTCTCCTATCACAAAAAAAAATTCACAGAGAAATGCTAATAATGCCATTACATTTTTTCCCGTGCAAAAATACCCAAAAATTTCTAGCATGAATTTGAGCAAATATTCACTGCTGCCAAAAATTTTAATTTTGCTGTGAAACTGTACCAGGGAAAGAAGTTGACTCATCCCTAGATGTGAGCACAGTCATATAGTTACTTTGTTTTGTGTCTTCAATGTTTTATATTTTTAATCCCATTAACCACCGCTACCTGTGTGGTCAGTCCAAAAAAATGCGATAAAAAATCATTTTAATTACAGATATCCTTATTTCATTATGGGGCATTATTATATTTATTCCTAACAGCCACATTGTAAATTGGTTAAGGTCAGAGATAATTAGTTCTATATAACTTCCGAGGGTTTAAGATAAGAAAGATTGGACAGGCAAAGCAAAGAACTCCACGGTCATTTCCAAATAAGTTTACTGAAACACATGTACAGGTATGGGACCTGTTATCCAGACTACTTGATATCTTGGGTTTTCTGGATGATTAATCTTTCCGTAATTTGGATTTGCATACCTTAAGTCTACTAGAAGATCATTTAAACATTGTATAAACCCAATAGGCTGATTTTGCTTCCAATAAGGATTAATTATATCTTAGTTGGGGTCAAGTACAAAATACTGTTTTATTATTACACAGAAAAATTTGGATTAATTGGATACAAATGAGTCTATGGGCGATTGCCTTCCTGTAATTCAGAGCATTCTGGATAACAGTTTTCTGGATAAAGGATCCCATACATGCACCTACATACACTGTGAATATAGTGTACCATATGCACATTTCATAACAAAAAACGTCTTTAATAAATAAAGATTGTGTTTTTTGTTCCTACAGTCATACATTAGACTTCGTTAGAATTGTACCGCTCTCTATAAATAATTTGGCATGTGCCAGCGATTATCCGAGCATTGCAATTTAACATGCGTGCAACAGTGGTATTCAGTATAAAACATATTTTAAGCCAAAAGACATTTTCTGTGTATTTTTATTTTAGATGTTTCCTTTATTTCTTTATAAAGCAATGTTCTGTAGGAACTGTAAGCGTTTTGCTGTTTAAAAAAAACAAAGAAAGAATCTGGGAACATCTGCTTCGCTGTATTATTCTGAGCAGTTTCCAAGAATTTACTCCATTTGTGTTGAATCCGCAGGTGAAGCCGCACCAAGTGGGAACTGGGGTCTGCTGGACCAAGTCGCTGCTTTGAAATGGGTCCAGGAGAACGTTGCCTATTTTGGAGGAGACCCCAGTTTGATATCCATAGCTGCAGACAGGGCTGGGGCTGACATTTCCAGCATCCATATGATAGTACCTGAGAGAAAGCTCTTCCGAAGAGCACTGCTAATGGTAAGGGACCATCCTTGTAGCCTAAAACAATAGAAGCTCATGGTGTCAGATGTTAATGAGACTCATTCCATAGAAGGAGTGGCCCACCGGGATACCAGGAAAACTCCCGGTGGGCCCAGGTGTCAGTGGTCCTCTTGCTTCTAACCATTTGGCCTATTTCATGGTCATTACCTATTTCTTTATGGGCATAAATGCTTAATAATGGAAGTATAGGAAGTAGATATAAGAAGAATAGAGGAGAATAAAGAGGTTAAGGAAAGGAGGAATAATAGTTTGGAAAGTAGGTAAAGGGCTGGTTAAGCCCGAAATGTTACTTCACCGGTTGCACATATAAATTCAATTTTCACTTATTGAAATATGTTTGGAAGTATGGATCAGTATGGTCAGGTGCCGAGTCACAGTCGGCACCCGACGCTACAAAAAGCGGTGAGGATTGTGTAGCACTACTTTGTGTGTTTGTGAATAGTTTGGAAAGTAGGCACATAGTCTTCTGTAGTAGTAGTTTTTTGGTGGGCCCCTGGCATCCCAGTCCGAATTGGCACAGACAGACACACTGACCATTTTTTTTGTCTATTTCGGCCAATCTCACAGGTAGCAAAACAATATTAATGCATTTGTTCTGGCCTAAACAGAGATGTGACAGAGATGTGACCTATTTCATATTCAGATTAACCAATGTACCAAGAAGAGGTGGACTAGATTTGCAGCCTGGATCAACTAACCTTTTGCATTTGTCAGCGGCGTAACTACATGGCCCAGGCCCCTCAAAAAAATCATGCACAGTAACCCCAACCCATTCCGCTACCTGCCCCCATACAGGAGAGTGGATTGGGAAGGGAGATTGCAGACTGATTCCTCTATAGTTCCTCTATGCAAGTGGGCATGGTGACCATAGATGAGCTGATGCTTGAGTAGTAGGACCAACAGCAGCCCACCTGTAGTCTAATGCATGTTTCTACTAACACATTTTCATATGCCTTGTTCCATAAAGTACCTCTGATTGTATACTGTAGGTAAGAGTGAACTAGATTTTCATCCAGGTTCAACCAATTGCTATCCAATATGATGACAGGATAGTCAATTTTATGGAGTAGATAGATGAGCTGATGGTTGAGCATTAAGACTGAAGTCAACCAAACTGCCATCTAGGGCCTCCATAGTGTTATAGTCTTGTGCATGTTCCTACTGACACTCATATGCTTTGCTCTGTAGAGTGCATCTGATGTTATTGAGGTAACTTTTTTTTCCATGTGATCACTGCTGAGACATTGACCAAATTAGAGACTACATTAAACTAAACCAGTGACTTGCGATTTTGTGTTATTAAGGCAGTCATCCCCAACCAGTGGCTCAGGAGCAACATGTTGCTCACCAACCCTTTGGCTATTGCTCCCAGTTTAATTCCAGGATTGAAGGGAAGTTTTGGTTGCATAAAAATCAGGTGTACTGCAAAACAGGGTCTCCTGTAGGCTGACAGTCCACCGTGGGGCTACCAAATAGCCAATCACAGCCATTATTTGGCACCCCCAGTAATTTTATTCATGCTTGTGTTGCTCCCCAACTTTTACAATTGAATGTGGCTCACGGTTAAAAAAGGTTGGGGACCCCTGTATTAGTGCTTTCATTAACCACTATAACATCGCAGGGTGGGAGATTACCTCCTAGGAATGATAACATTGACATCATCTTCTTCTGTGTTTTGTGTATAACTTCAACACATTTATACATAATTATAAATAATGCAAATAATCCTGGCAGAGTGTCAACACCCCTTCACAGTTTCTTATTAGGAACACATGGTTCTTGTAAAGAATGTTATTTTGACATTTCTGGTGGTAAAATAATTAAAAGAACCTGGTGGCCAACAATTTTCAACAAAAAATCAACTCGGTTAAGTGGTTCCAGTTTGGAAGAACTGGACTCTATTGTGTTACTGTGCTTATGTCTTCATGTAGTTCGACAACGTTTACGGAATATTGCCAGTGTAATATAATAAATGTCGCAAAATAAATTGTCCTCATTGGTATATAATAATAGGGCTGCGGTGAGTTACATATACTGTATTTAATTCACGTCTTGGGATATTTAAATCCAAGACGTGAATTATTAATACTGAACATTCTTCAGATTATTGAGTAATAAATACCTTACCTGTGCCTTAAATAAGTGTATATATAACTGTTATAGGTTCGATCACATTGAGACAGGGAAAGTCAAAAATGACTGTTTTTTCCCTCTCTGGAAACTACCTTTTATATTTTTCCTTCTGTTTTATGCTTTGCCATTTAACCCCAAGCTGTGTGTTTGTACCTATGTTCATGGGCCTGTGATTAATTGAGATATTGGACATCCTCTGGGTCCACAAATGATTCCATTTTCTAGATGCATAACTTGACTTAGTGATTATCATGATGTAAGGTCATGATATTGCATAGGAACTATTTTATTTCATAAAAGCCTTAGAGGCCCATTTATCAAAGGTCGAATTTATGTGAATTTTCAAATATACTCACAATTTCACTGGGAGGAGAAAAAATTTGGAATTCTAATATTCAATGGAATAGTTCCGACCCGAAAATTCAAATCGTATTCGATTCATATTTTATCCTGGAAAAAACCCTTGAATGTCAGGAAGGCTACATCTCCAAATGGCTCAACGGACCCCTGCCGAATATTAGAATTAGGACTGTTTCCATGGTCGAGGTGTGATAAATCTCACATTTGAATTTACATTTGAATAGGAGAATTAAGATTTGAATTTGAGATTTTTCAAAAATTAGAATTCAAATTTACTTTTCGATCCTTGATAAATCTGCCCCATAGTATTATTTTTGGATTCAGTTGAAATTAAATACGTTTCTTAAAATAAAGAATGAATTACCCCAAAGTTTAAAACTTCACCCGCAAAAGACGCAATAAGACACAATGAATCAATGGAAGCACAACTATTGCATTTGAACTATTTTAATATACACAGGATAAAACAATAAATAATAAAGTGTGAAAATGCCTAATTTTTTCATGGATGCAAAAATAGAAGCAATGATTTGTAAATGTGATACATTCTCCTATAGAATATCATCATTAAATATATCTTTTCTTTACTAACATTTCTGGACAAATTAAACTCCCCATACTGGGCAAATATACGGAGCAATATGCAGAGAGGACACAGTGTGTTCTTGTCTTTTCATGTTGATTTTTCCTTTATATTGCTGTAAATGGAGAAATGAGGCTGGGTGGATGGAGAACCATTTCATGGTATATATCAAGGAGATACAGAGCCAGTTTATTGTATGAACCTGAGGGTTGGTGACTAAGAAAGAGGAGATATAGAAGCAAATATAGACCCTCTTTGTGGTGTGTAAGAAACAAAATGTGTGTATATTGCGTCACTTTGATCTGTGTAAAAAATAGGATGGATGGATAGAGAGCCATTTCATGGTATAGGAGTTGAGTGGGTATAGAGCCATTTTATTGTATAAACCTGAAGGTGTATGAGAAAGAGAAAATGTAAATATAAGGCAATTTCACAGTGTGTAAGAAAGAGGCTAGTGAACAGACCCTCCTTATGGTAAAACTGGGCCTGTGGAACCCCAGGAAAAAAACATGTTGGGCCCCAGCCTTCATGGGCCGCCAGCTGACCCTGTTCTGCTCCCCATGGCACTGAGGACATCCCACTGCTCCCTCTAGCCCAGCCACAGCCGTGAATTAAGGAAGGAGGTCAAAAATAAGTGGCCGTGAGGAGTTGCATCCTCGGTGGTTCCTCACACCCCAGTCCGATGGTCTAAGGGTCTATATTGAGGATGGACACAATTAGCCATTTGAACTGGGTCTGACTTACATATAAACATGGGTGGTAGTCAGTTATGTATTTTGAGGTGGGTAAGAAATCCTCTTCTGTCATCAAACATTTGTTAAGTTTTAACATATGTGAGAGGTGTCCACGATGGGAGAGACTGCATCTTAGCAGGTACAGTATGTCCTTTACTTTATCTTTTACTGAACAGTGTTGAGTAATTCTTGGACATACTGTATACAAAAGGTCCACATGTGGGGAGCTTGGTATCCATCAGAATGCATTTGATTACCTTTTATGTCTTTTGCAAGGCTCCATTGGGGGCCAAGTTCATTTTAAACCACCTGGATTCTTCTGTTTTACATTCCAAAAGTCTTCATTCATAATCTCCATAGGACTTGAAACTGTTCCTCTTATTTACAGCAGATACAACTTGACTTCGGCGGTTCTTTTTTTTCTCAGTGTCGCTTGTTAGCATGAAGCTGTCATCTCCAGCCATTGAGATATAAGAGGCAATGCTTTGTCTGAGGCCATAGCTGAGGAACGTGTCGTCTAAAGAGTTTTCTGGCTCTTCCATTGTCAGGGGAACCCTGGGAATAAAAATAACATAACATGTTCGAAACAAAGATTTATTTTGAAAGGTCAAAGCCAAGTTCTTCGGGTAAAACTATATTTGGACTAAAACTTCATTTTCAAGGCAACCTTTTAATATACTTGAATTTAAACTTGCTGCACCCTCAGCAGAGTTCGCCACCGAGCTTTGCATTAAGGGAGTTATTTCGCAAAGGTCAAATTTTAGAGGTTTTTTATACCTCGAATGAACTCACAACTCAAATGTTTTCTAATTTAAAGTGGACCTGTCACCTACACATAAAAAGCTGCACAATAAAAGTCCTTTGCAAATTAAATATGAAGCCCCAAAAATTGTTTTCATTAAAACATCCATACCTGTTATAAAGGTGTTTAAATATCTGAACTGTCAATTAAATATTACCTGCCCCGCCTCTATGCCCGTGGCATAGAGGAGGGGCAATCAATTACTTTCACTTTCCATTCAGCACTTCCTACATTTCACTGCTCTCCTTACATTCCCCCTTCCCTCCTCAGGCTCTATAATTGTGTGGGGCACTGCACATGGACATCAGGTCCCCCATTCTGGTGCATACACAAGATTTTGGGGTGATACACAATTTCCCTTAATAACTGTGTCCACAAAATGGCTGCTGCCTGCTTGCTGTGATTGTATAATTCCAAGAGAGAAGGAAACAAAATTTAAATAATAAATACAGTGTAAGTAAAGTTTATTTTGCTCAACTAACATGATAGAAAAAAATTTGAAATTATTTCTTAGGGTGACAGGTCCCCTTTAAGAAAGAAACTCGAATGGGAAAAACTTGATTCAGCGAGTTTGGAGTTAACAAACCAAATACTCAAATTAGTCAAGTTTTCGGACAAAACCCTTCAAATAGTTCAAGGGACCTCTGCCATTGACTCCTACATGACTTTGACAAGTTTTAGATGGTGTATTTTCGGATTAGAGCTATTTCTAGGGTCAGGGTATAATAAATCCTGATTAATTCACATTTTATTAACCCAAAAGTGACCTTTGACAAAAAACCCTTGAAAACTAGAATTTTCATGGAAAACACAACTCGAACCATGTTTTCGGGTTTGAGTACTTACCGTTTTGTACTTCTCCAATCAAATGGCCGCCGTCTCCTCACAACAGGAGGGACTTGATGATTCAGAGCATCATTATAGTTTATGGACTGTTGGGTAAGGCAGGGACTTGTGAGGACACAACATAGACCATCTGCATTTTCTGAATACAAAACAAACAGTGATTTAATTACAGTACAGAAAAATCTATTACCAACACAAATAAAAAGTAAGGTAAAATGTTAGGCATCTCTTTGCAAAATGCCTCTTTTTATCCTATCCATTAAAAACATGCCATTCAAGGCCATGAATTTACATATATGCCATACCAGGAAGGCTGGGATATTTGTTAAAATCTCTGATAGGGTAGCCTCTTGGCCAGAATATCCTTTGTAAAAGGGCAAAGTAAAAAAGTGCAAATTTATGACAGTAAGTATAGTATAGGGCTCACTTACTAACTACCATGGTGCTCTTTAGCACCTTTCATTGCTGGTTGGTTGCTATGGGTAACTGCACCTATAATAGCAAATCTGCCCAGTTGTGTCCTGCAATCTCAGTCCTACACCTGGAATCATCGAGGAGCATAGTTATCTATCAGTGCAGACACAGTTTGCCATGGGAATGCTCCACAGCCCTGTTCACTAGAATATTTGAGTTTGAGAATTTTGAGTAGTCTGTTGTTCACCCATTTATAAAGATTCTACTTTTTAAAGTGATGTAGCTGTATTTGGACCATATTAACCTAAAACACAGAAATATAAAATGTCTGAAAAGGTCTCTTGGTGGGACCTACCTGAATAGTGGTTAACAAGGTGCTCAAGACATTGGAACGTCAGCCTAGGGGAGATGTAAAACCAGTTGTTTGGTAGACGGAAAATTCTGTAATGTTTCACTTGTCTGTGTTTGACAGATAAAGAATAAGATCCTGCAAAAAAAATAATAGAGAATGCGAATCATCAAATTCATTCATGGTGCAACATTTTGCACACAATAACATTTGCTCTATGATGTTATCACCTAGCATTCCCTTGTTGAGTTAAATGCACTTGCAATATGTATGCCTGGCCATGAGGGAGGTCCCTGCCCTGTAGAACTTACAGTAGAAGTGGGTGGATAACATACAGGCAAAAATTTTCAAGGTTAAGATATTGTTCTTTAAGTGCGAGGACTAGGCTAGCATAGTGTTTTTTTGAAGAGATTGAGAGAGTGTTCCTTAAGGAGGAATTCAGGGAATTCCAGAGGTAAGGAGCAACAAGGTAGAAAGGTTTAAGATGATAGTTGGCAGTGGATAAGGATGGTGGATCTGGGAGGAATGGAGGAGGTGGGCAGTAATGTACAGTGAAGAAATGTAGTGAGGAGCAGAAGAGTGAAGGGCTTTGAATGGTATATACTATCCTTTGCTTAACAGGCAGCCATGAGAGAGATTTTATATGGGGTTGAAGAGGTAACATCTTAGGAAAGATTCACATTTGATCACCAATATTAATTATTATGGAAATAATTATTTCAGGAGCTTTGTAGAAGGCAATGAGGGTGTGAGCAAAAAACTTGAGGTCTGGTCTAGGCCAATTATAGCCAACCTCAGGTACTACAGCTATTTCAGAACTGTTACTGGTTGTAGTTTCACCAAGCAGTTGAATGGTGAGGTACAGTATATTAGTTGTGTGTGTGAGTCCAGTGATGCCTTCAAATCAGTCTATATTTTATATCCCTTATATTTTATATCATTTATATTTATATTGCAACTATAAATGACTTAGACTGCATGTCTCCTCACTGTACCTTTTTCAGTTTCACTTTGCCTGATCATGAATGATCCATTCTTTGAATCTGGCAGCTGAAGAAGTTCTTCTGATTTCTCTCTCCCAATTCCTTCAAAAAGCCAACTGCAAAAGAATACAAGTATATTTTAAAAGGTGATTCCACTGCTGAGATTTATTGGCCTCCAAATAGTGCATTGGTTGGATCTACTAAGTTTATACTATGATTTGTATGTGGGTCTGAGTAATGTGTTATATCTCCCGCGGTAGGTCTGGCCTTGAACAAGTAGTTTTTTTTCTGCATTCCTCATATAGTATATACTGTATATATTTTGCCTTCACTGATTAATTTATCATTGAGTGGAGGAAGCAAGTCGTATGAGGCGTTTCTCATATCTACCTATGGCTTCCACCTTCACAGACTTTATTATACAATGGTATAAATGATGCATCAGTGAGTTAGTCCTCCGATTTGAGATTGTACCGCTGGATAGGGGAAATAATTCACACAAATTATGACTCATGCAGTATACAAGTAGTTACAGTGGGATAAGATTTCATAATGAAGATGGTTACTCCGAGAAACATTTTAAGAGTTACTCTGAAAGCCACATCACCACTTTCCCAGATAATTCAGCATTTGGCAAATATTCTAAATATATGGGGTGCATGTAAAATACTGTATGTCCCAGAAGTTTAGAACATCTTTAGGTGTTTAAGGCTTTGACTTGCAAGTGTTGCTTTATATTGTCCTCCTTAAAATTCTTATTTGTGTAAGAAGAACATGTGCATTGGCTCAAATCCATAGTCCAGGGGAAAGCCCAGATTGACTTTAACCATCACTTGCCTTGTCAAGTTGTAAACTTTACCCATGAATGGTCTTTGCAATAAAAAACCATTAATTGAAAGAAATTAAATAAATCAAGATCACAAAGGCAATTTGGATGCCAAGAGCAGCTCAGACAGATGTAAATGTACAGTAGATGATCTAGTGAAAACACAAACAACACACAAGGGAAAGGCACACAAATATCTTTCCCGTTTGGTGTATAAGGAATTGGAGTGGAGCAGCCTGGGACAGATAAGCCCCGGCATTTAAGTATGCACAGTGATCCACTCCCATTGATGTTGCACCCAGTGGCCTCATAGTAAGTTCTAATTTTGAAATTTCTGTCCTAAATTCAAGTTTTGGAGGCACGAAGACACAGCTTGCCTCCAACAGAGCCTCCTGTAGTCTAGCAGTCCAGATGGAGTTATCAATTAACCTATCAAAGCCTTTATTTGGCATCCCCAAGGAATTTATCCTTGCTTGTGTGGCTCCCCAACAGTTTTTACATTCAAGAGTGACTCTCTGGTGAAAAAAACATTGGGGAAGTGTGGTATCCTGTGAAGAGCCAGCTACTGAAGAACTAAGTCAACGTTGATGTCATTGCATGAGTAATTGTCTGGGTGAATTTCCCCTTCGATGAATACCTTCCCCACTAATGTGATTAACAGTATTCTAGTGGATGTCCCAGTTCATCCCATCTCCCAATCACTTGGCGGTGGCAGATGACTAAAAAAAAGTTTGCCATTCCTTATTATCTCTTTCACTTAATGCTAGCTAAGGATACAGATGGTGCAAACCTTAGCATAGCATTTGGCACAGTATTCATGGAAAGATAAAACAAGCTCATTGTTCATATTTCCCAAACTGATCTCATACATGCTGTCATTTTGGGGAAGAACAACCCATCTTCTTAATTCAGTGGCAACAACTGATGGCATGGATTGGGAAGCATGTTTAATTGCCAACTATTGAACTTACCCGTGGTAGACCTTTGCCACGCATTTGGCCGGTATGTAGTTTTCTCTGCCTGTTTTTAGTGACATGACTCTCCACCACCCTCCTTCACTGTAAAGAAACCACATTAAAACCTCCATTAATTTTTATTATTCCATGACTACAGTATTATATATCGGCTTTCACAGTTAAATTCACTTACTATAAATCTTATGTACATTGACTAGAGCTACTACTAATGTGTGTAGATATTTTATCCTATGGAAGAACAAACTAGTTATGTGATGCCATTGCTTTCTTTCTGTTATGCTTCTGAACATGAGCCATAGTGGAAAAGCCAAAGCACCAAGACAGTTTTTTTGTTTTTATATGGTCATGAAACTCCTTGTCACTTATAATATCCTTATTTTACAAGAGGGGGTACTTTATTCACTATATATATATATAAGTCCAAGAAAGCACTTACAGCAGCAGCCATTCGGCAAGTATTAATATGTCTTTATTCGTGCATGGTGCATCAAAGTGTTTCGGCTCACATGGAGCCGTTGTCCATGTGAGCCGAAACACATAGATGCACCATGCACGAATACAGACATATTAATACATGCCGAATGGCTGCTGCTGTAAGTGCTTTCTTGGACTACTGTTGATGAATTTGGTTAGCACCCGGGAAATAATTGATTGAATGGTAAGTGCCAATGAATCCTACATATATATATATATATATATATATATATATATATATATATATATATATATATAATATAGTATTGCACGGGCAGAAGAACATACAATACTGTAGATCAGCAGACATTCCACGAAAGATAGTGGTCTATCTGATCTCGATGATGTTGCAAGCTTTCATGATAATGAGGTCCCTTGCTCAGGCTCAGACAAGTTTTTTTCTTAGTATTTACGATTGTTAATCTCTATCTCTCTTTAAATGACCTATATTGTTGTCTCTTTTGTTTTCTGAAGAAGTTGAGCCTTCAAAACACTCTGCCCCAAGTACGAACAATGATGCAACATAAACCCAAAGTGTTTCCTGTTTCCTTCTGTCCAACTTGCTACATAAAATGAGTGTGAAGGGTTATACTGGTATTTTGATTCAGGGCTGTTTGCAAACAACATAATGAATAATTATTGGCTGTCTAGGGAGAGTCCAAAGCAGTTCCATGCACAAAAACTTTCTCTTAAAATGCAGTAATTTAAAAGGCCTAGAAAGGGGGGTGCCTATTTGCAAAGAATTCATGTGGAGCCCAGTTCATAACCTGTAAGCACCATCTGAGACCACTAACTGGTAGTTTTCTTTTGCAGAGCAGGGCACCACCATCTTGCTGCTGTCCCAAAGGTTCCTTCAACTCAACAAATGGTCATTACAATGAGCAGAGCAGGGGAAGCACTAATCTGCCAACTGGGTAGAGATAATGTACTGTGTCAGAACCCCAGGTAGGAATAACTGAGACAGCAATGCTGCTCCTGCAAAGAAATAACTGGGACCTGAGACTTTTAAAAATGAGGGACAGGAGCCTTTGTTTACAGTTTAGGTACTGCTGTCTATAGGCGTGTTTGTATCTTTGGAGCGTTCCTTTTGTTGCAGTTTGCACTGGTTTAGAAAGTGAGCCCTATACTGTCATATCCCATCATCCTCAGCAATCCAACGGGTGCTGAAAGTCCCAATCCATAGCTTTTATATTTGCCTTGTCTTTATTAAGATATACCAGCCTGTTTGTTTTAAAGGAATCAGTAAGGTGCGACTCCCTTGCCCTACAGAGCATATCACGCTGAGCCGTGAAATTTGCATTCAAGATCTTGTTTTTCACTATACACAGCAAGAACAGGAAGGCGACTTTCCATTATCCGCTTCGCTTGCACTTTTAAATATAAGTAATGTCTCTTTCCTGTAAGAAATATTATGCAAGACCGTTCTGGCAAGATCAGGCATTTAGAAAGATATAAAAACAGATATCTTGTTCCTCAAAAACATATAAAGTAGTGTTGTTCCGGAAAAATATAAGCACAAAAAAAAGATAATTCTTTTTTGGTGTGGTAAATATTTTAGTTAACAATCTGCATGCCTATATTTTTTTCATGGGGGAGTTGCAGGTACAAAATCAGGAGGAGATCAAACGTTGCATCAGGCACAGAGTGGGAATAATTGCCCTTTATCTGAAAGGCTTGTTTAAAGAACAGAGTGCTCTATAGGCTTGTTCGGCACAAACCATTTCTCCATCCTTCTAATTTTTGGGCAGAAAAGTGCCCAACTCCTTTGTATTGAAACATTTGGTCAAGTCCCCCTTATCACAAAGGTGTCATATACTGTATGGTTGATGTCCAAGACAATAAGCAATTTGTATCAGAATTCAAGCTCATTGACCTTCAGGCTGGGTGCACCTCCTCCATTTTTGTGGGACAGCCCTCCAGTTTATGAAGCAGTTATCTACTGGTTGATCTCATTGTCTTATGTAAATTTTGGAAGCCATTACTCCCACATGAACCAGTTTAAAGGGATACTGTCATGGGAAAAAATTTTTTTTCAAAATGCATCAGTTAATAGTGCTGCTCCAGCAGAATTCTGCACTGAAATCCATTTCTCAAAAGAGCAAACAGATTTTTTTATATTCAATTTTGAAATCTGACATGGGGCTAGACATACTGTATTGTCAATTTCCCAGCTGCCCCAAGTCATGTGACTTGTGCTCTGATAAACTTCAATCACTCTTTACTGCTGTACTGCAAGTTGGAGTGATATCACCCCCCTCCCTTTCCCCCCCAGCAGCCAAACAAAAGAACAATGGGAAGGTAACCAGATAGCAGCTCCCTAACACAAGGTAACAGCTGCCTGGTAGATCTAAGAACAACACTCAATAGTAAAAACCCATGTCCCACTGAGACACATTCAGTTACATTGAGAAGGAAAAACAGCAGCCTGCCAGAAAGCATTTCTCTCCTAAAGTGTAGGCACAAGTCACATGACCAGGGGCAGCTGGTCTAGCCCCATGTCAGATTTCAAAATTGAATATAAAAAAATCTGTTTGCTCTTTTGAGAAATGGATTTCAGTGCAGAATTCTACTGGGGCAGCACTATTAACTGATTCATTTAGAAAACAATTTTTTTTTCCCATGACAGTATCCCTTTAAGGTGTATCAACCATCATGCACAATAATATTCTACCATTTGACAGTCCACCAGATATCGAAGTCTTTGTCCTAGCATTCCCCTTATCCTAGCTACTGTATAATTCATCGTATTTGGGCGTGTGTTCTTTGCAATGTACACATCTAGACGTTGAATTTGTTGAATTTCTTTACAAATGCTTGATTGCTGAGGAATGACTCAAATCTCTCACTCATATTCCTGACTCATATTCCTCAAAGTATGTCTTCATAGACAAATGATCTCTTGTCTATTTCAAAATCAGTTCACAGTGTTCATTTTTGAACTTTTTGTTGAATGTGGAATTGCTATGGGTTTATTTTTATTTCCCTTTTTTTGTGGCTGCTCAGAATGAATAAGGCAATCATCTGACTGGCTGTTTTTTTAATACCAGACATCTATTACTACATGTCCGCCATGTCCCAACTTCATTTTCAACCTTTTTTTATAGTTAAACCACCCCAACACTCTATTCATGTCTTATGGTTAAACATCCAATGTGAAGTCCATATGACACCAATATAATTGTTTGGTTTTGGCTTGGATGATGAGATCACATAAAGAGGACAGCATTTTCTATTTGCATGATAGTCGCTTAGGAAGGTATATCTAGTAAATCTAGAGCATCTGGGCTTGCTGAATAATCATTGGAGGAATTTCATTACTCATCCGAGCAGAAACACCTTTAATGATTACTCAGCAAGTCCACCATGAGCTGGATGAAAGGAAACCCTTCATAGACATGTTGTCCAATATCTTCCCACACTATCATGCAAATAAAAGACAACAGTATTTCTTTGTTTCATATTTTTACAACTTGGGACTGACCTTCATTGTTCAAGAATGACCACACACAGTTTTAATAGTACAAATAGTTCACCAGTTAATGAAGCCAAATTCTATTGACAGTTTTAGTTAATAGGTGAAGAAGTCCCTCTCTGTATACCTCTAATTCACTAGAAGAAACAAGTTTCATACATCCAACGAACCATTGCTAAACCAACCAGTTTTTGCTCACACCTATTTCCGTGACCTCACCATGCCTCTTCTTTGCTCATTCTACTCTCACTCTTTTAGCTCTGAACTTTTGCTTAGTCCACCATCCCCTTCCACCAGAAATAGTGCAGAAGGTAAAATGTACATCCATAATGTCATCAACAGTTCCATTGCACTTTTGTGCAGCTTTTGTTTCTCTGACAAATGGATATTTCTGGACTGAAATGCCTTTTGCCTCCATGGCAGACTGCCCCATCAGTGACACTCAATTCTGTGCCAACTGCTAAAATTCTTGGTGTGTCATGGGCCTTAGAAGAACAAATTGATTATGGGTAAAGTCTACATGGATTCATGTAACTTTAAGTTGATTTCATTGGAACATAAAAGGCAAATACTTACTCAGAAATGACACGTAGTTTTTCTCCAAAATGGAAAATTGGCTCACTCACATCAGGGGAAGGGTAGTCACAAAGTACTGCTAGAAACTCACTGTCTGACACTGGGAGATGCAAACAGAGAAACAAAACAATCAATCAGAATAGATCTGTTATCTTTTCCTCCAGCTTTATCATTAGAATCAGTTGTCGTCTTTATCATATGATTCTGTTGAAATGTTGTAGAGAGAAAACACAGTGGGTGTTGATGGAGGGGGGGCTTTGGTGTCACGGATACTAAAATTGTATTTAGACTATGGTCAACAAGTGGAAATCTGTCATGGACTATTTCATCAATCTGCTTATGTTTTATACATTGCATATGTCAAGACAAGATCACTGTATCTAGACTTAAGGTAGTCATACACACACTGATCAGTTTGTATGAAACATATTACGGTATGTGTGCAAGACATGTAGGGGGCCTGCTGTTCTTGACTAATATCCATGTATTGTGGATTCTGGCTGGTGTAGAGATCAGGCAGCTTTGAACATTTCCTGATGCATCATTGGCCACTACATAGTGCATGGACATATGAGGAAGTAAAGAGTAAACCTGCTTCTGATTGGCCCATGTATGGCCTCCTTCATTGAATGTAATCAAATGATATTACAGGATATTCTGTCCACACTGTTCCTTGAGATGCACTAGTGGCTGGGAAGTAAGGATAAAAATGGTCAAGCTGCCCCCCTAATTTTTTTTTATTTATTTTTTTTAAATACTTCTTCATTTACATATTTAACATGTTATTGCAACTAATTAATAGATTCCACATTTTTATAGATTATATATGTAAACAAACATTAAATACTAGCACACATCTTCAATTAGTGTACAGCTAACCTTTTGGTTCATATTGGGACCTTTTTCAAGGTTTTTTAATCGACGTCTCTATATATATATACTGTATATGCCAAATGTGTGGTTACTGAGGGCAAGTTTATAGAAATGGGGAAAAATACTGCATTCAGCCAAAGTCTTTGTTCTGTGCTGCCACATCCTCATTGCACTTCCTCTTTCGACTGGACTGCCCATAACATGTAGGAATAAAAAACTCTGTAACTTAGCACTTGTTAACTTCACACAGCCACTAAAGTTGGCCTTACATGGGCAGCTTATTGGCTGGTGTGTGGAGCCCTCCGACGGGCTGATCCGATCGATACCTTGCTCTAATTATTTTGGTTTTCTGGCAAAACTCTCATAAAAAAACTTGAACATCATGAAGGCTAATAACATCTTCAAATGGTTCAAGGGACCTCTGCCATTGACTCCTGCATGGCCTTGACACATTTTAGATGATGTATTTTCAGATTCAATCTAATTCCAGGGTCGGTGTATAATACATCTCGAAAACGTTTTAACCTGATCCTATGTGCAAATCCTGCCTAACCAATGTCTCTGCAGAATTAAGGGGATTAAGAAAAAGTTTATTTGCTGCTGAAACTGCCTTTCACCTTGATGTTTGAACATTGTTGGTAGGATTCCATTCATAAATATACAGCTAGGCATTAATGTTTGACATCAGGCCTTCCTTGCATGGCTATTCCAGTGCATCCCACCGGGTTAAGTCAAGTTCTTCCATTCCCATTTCCGCAAGCCCGTTCTGTAAGGACCTTACTTTGTGCCCACAGTGAGTAGCTCCATTACTGATTCAGCAGGATAATAACAAACTCTCACGAAATATTAAGCATTGTTAAGAATGCTGTTGTATGATATAGGGGTACTTGTGTCAGCAATTGGCTTAAATAGTCAGTTTTAAATAATTAGAAAAGGTGTTCACTTATTACTGGCTATATAATATACAGTAATTTAGTGGGCTACAACAATAATATTTTTGTACCTAAGGGGCAGATTTATCAAGGGTTGAATTTTGAGGGTTAAAAAAACCCTCGAAGTAAAATCCTTCGAATTTGAATATAGAATTCGAAGGATTTTAGCTCAAAAGGTTCGATCGAGCAATTCGAACTATTTAGGGCGATCGATCGAATGATTTTTATGCGATTAAAAAAAACTTAGAAAAGTATGAAGTCTAAGTTTTTTTTTTAAAGAGACGGTATTTAAATTTTCGAATAGTCTAACGATTTTTACTTTGAATCGTTCGAATCATGTGATTCGATCGAATTTGACCAATTCAGTGGTCGAAGTACCCAAAAAAATACTTTGAAATTCTAATATTTTTGCATTCAAACTATTCACGCGAGCTTAGTAAATCCGCCCTTAAATGTCTACTGGGAGTATGTCACTTGCCACAGTAAGAAACAAATTTTATGAGCATAGGGCCTGACTTAGATTGAAGGAGACAATGATGTGTAATTGGAATGATAAAACTGGTACATACCTGTTTGGCATGAAACAATGTTATCTGGTGGTGCAGCTGAATTTTTTACAATGTTTCCCATTTCCACTTCTGTTCCAGTGTATCAATTCTATGATTTAAAAAAAATAAAGGAAATTTGTTTTTAGTTTCTAACATGCATCAAAGGTCAGACTAACCAGAGGTATCGCAAACTGATAAATAAGCCTACACCAAAAAGGCCCATCTTTAGTTGTGGTGTGTCCTGGGATAAAACAAACCTAACAGGCCTATTATTTATACCAATTAGAACAGTCCGTTCCATGGCCTCATAGCTGTTAAATTCCCAATATCCCACAAGAGCCCTTAGTTTCCATTAAAAGCTGACCGTGGTACATCAACAGCTGAAGATAAAGATCCTAAGCAATATCATTGCCATTTTGCTCTGCTGTTGACCACTCTGTTGACATATATGAAAGTTCACACTAATTTAATTTTCTGCTTAATGTTTGCACTAAACATTGCAGATTTGTGGACATGGGAAATATATGGCACAGGTCACTTTAAAAAGAAGCTTTATTTCAGCAGTCTCAGTTCCCTACTCACAGCTAACATGAGGGTATTAACATGGACATGAAACTTAATTTACATTATTTGTCATTTCTCTTTTCCATGGAGCTGTTCTGTAATAAGCAACCACACTTAGCGCCACCTTTCCTAAAGCTGTCACCCTAGAAATGGGTTTATACAGAAAATATGGTCCTGAACTCAAGTTGACAACCATAGAGTTGCAATCCCAACCCAATAAGGGGGTCAACCATAGAGTTGCAATCCCAACCCAATAAGGGGGTCACTGTTGTTTACTGTGCCACCTAGTTTTCTTATCCTTCTGCAAAATGCTTCCCTCCTAAACTATATTAAGTCCCTTTATTTATTTGAAGTTTGATGTCGATGTTGAAAGTCATTTCTGATATTCTTTGTTATTTTAAGACCATGAATCAGCTTAATTGCCCTCCCTGGGAAAGTTGTATTGTATTAATATGGTTGTATAGATTTGTCCTTCAAGAGGAGGTATCACAAGTGATCTAAACAGTCTAAACTCCCTCTTCCTGCTACTCATATATAACAGGGAGTACTTATTAGGACATTGATGTAACACAAGGTGGCCAGAAAGAAGCTTTAGTAGGTAATATGAGGCATGAGTCAAGGGATTATGAGAACAAGTCATATTCAGTAATCGGATTTGCTCCAGGCCACCCCTAATAGTCATACTGTGTAGGGAACAGCAGCAGGTCTTTCTGGCAGGCAGTATATCATGATTTTTGTGGTTACAATACTGTATAGATCGTACGTTTTTTTCATTTCCTCCTTCTGTTTCAGTAAATGAGAATAGAACCATATTTGCTTTCACCAAAATAATTTTGACGGCATGTGCAAATGCTCAAATACTTAGGTCAAGCAGCTCGGTCTGATGGAAGTTGCTTCACGAGTCCGGCATTGGGGTACTTATGTTTATTCCCAAGCCCCATTGATATCACTGCTTATATGCAGAGGAGGCTTGAAGAGTTGGGCTGTACCACAAAGTGCCACTGTGCAGTGTGTTATTTTGTTGACATATATATATGTGGTACAGTTTTATCAGGGCCTTAAGTTACATGTCATTTCCCTTTGTCTATTTTTGCACAGCCATTTCGTTCATGGACTTGTACTGGAAGCCTAGCCTGTCACTTAGCACTGGGGCAACAGAACTCATTGGTTCTGCTCCTGACGTTATTCCTTGGTAGTGGTCATCTGAGTTTTTGGATTAATGTCGTACTGTAAGGTCCAGTGTTTGGTCAAGACCCCACCAATGCTCATAAAAATGATATATTTTTAAGAATATCTGGCTCAAAGTTTATGCCTTATAGATTTTCCTAGTACTGACACTAATTCTCCAACACACACTAGTGGACCTTTAGAATGGGCCCCTATAAAGATCCTTGGACCCCACAGCAGGGGAGCCAGTCCCACATGGTCAAGCATTTGAAGCAAACATGTAGACAACCTATTGATTTGTGTTATAGCTTCCTTTGAATTAATACAAAACATTGTCATCTATCCACACATGCAAAAACCATAGGAGCATGGTCGTTATCCCTCTGTAAATCACTAGAAAGAATGGGTTAATATTCTGATGTTTCATCTCCTGTAGAGTTAATCAATTTGGCTCCAAATAAACCCCTCGTGTAGTCTTCTGATTTGTTCTGTGCCTTTTTTAACAAAGTTCTATCTTGCACAAATAAGGAAGTTGCCCGATATCTTGCATCAGTTTCCACTGCCTTTTTTGCACAATAGGAAGCTAAAGAAGTGCAGCGACAAGACTCAGAAACTGTTGTTTTTTTCTTGAGCCACATGTGAAAACTTAAAGAAATATGGCCTATTTTATAGCGTTGCAAGTAGGAGCTGCCGCTAGACTTCGAGCTAACCACTTCAATGTAGGGGTTTCAGCTTCTGGGGTGGTGAAGTCCTATATTTCCAGCTCATGACTAACACCTGTGCCCAACACACTTTATCTCTCCGTGGGATCAGCACCTGTGGATATCGGGTGCCAGTTAAAGATTTAAAATCAAACTAGAAAAGTTAACAATACAAATATAACAAACAAATTGAGGACAATCGAAAAATATCTTAGAATAGTTTGGCAATGCATTTGAAGCTTTCTTGGCGGCACCCAATGCCATTGCATTTTAAACATTGTTTTCTGTGCTTCTCAGTAGGGTTTACCAAGTACAAATCCTCACTGATTGGGGGGGTTGGAAATCAGAAAAGTAAAAAAGAAACTCCTTTTTGATATTCTGTGTGTTGGTCTCCATATTTAAGGAATTTACCAGAAGCAGACCTCTGATAAGCATCAGTTTGGCCACATATTAGGAGGCCAGCTATTTATTACTCAAAATCACTTGCACTGAACTGGACAAAAAATTATAAGAATTTTTTTGCCAGCATTTTCGCACCTAGAGGCCAGATGTGGTGAGATCCATTCTGTCCAATGGGGCACAGCAGCACATTTTTTATGGAACTAACGGGAATATCCTCAAATTGTGTTTTTTAATCCATTTGTTAGAAGCTTACAGGAAGCTTTCTTGCGCCTCAAACAGTATTGTCATTTCTCATACATAAGATGAACCAGAGGAAATTTTTTTGCAGATTTTGATAAATCTGCCTCTAGGTATGAGAAAATTTGGTGGAAGTCTTTGGGGAAGAAGAAATTTAGTTCAAAGTTGATCATTATGAACTTGTTGCGCTAAACCTGATTTGATACGCAATGGTAAAAGGAGACAATGTTCAGAACCTGGGAATATTCATATTTCAAATTTTCATATTTGATCACAAATAACATCAAATGATTATGTGACATGACGACATATTTCAGGTTTGGTTTTCTGAGTACAAACAATTTTGTCACCAGGGTGCTAAAAACCCAGTTGGCCCTCCCAACCCAGAACCGATCCCTATCTACCCTCTACTGTCAGTTACTCTGCCACAATTACGCATTAGGTGCTTTGGGGGAAGGGGATGTCGGTGGGTGAGCGGGAAGGAGGGGGGTCCCAAAGGTGGTATGTAGGCTCCTGGGGTAACAGCCCTGGGAAGGCCTCACACAACCCAGTCCAACCCTGGTTAGCACTAAGGCTAGTGGCACATGTTGCTTTTGACCACTGCTACCATCCAGCAGAAGACAGTAGTTGCCAAACTCCCATGTCCACTTGGGCATTTTCTATCAAGGCCTGTCTGTCACCATTTCATATGTATTGACCAGGGTGTTTTTCATTAAATAATAGTGACATACAGGCGTATTCAATTCACCACTGACCATTGCACTTTTCTACTGGCTAACAATGATGAACGAAACCCCCCATGTGCCATTAGCCTAAAGGTCTTCAACAACCTTATCCTGAGCCTGACCCAATCACTAAATAAAATATGAATATTGCTGTATAGCTATCCAGACCCCACAGATTAGACAAGAGAAGAAATCGCCAAATTTACATTTTTCAGATATCTTGTGGATTTTTTTTAATTCTCACTCCAAAATAAATTAAATTAATAATTGCACCACCACCTCTTAACCCCAAAGTCAACCATCTCTACCATAGACAAGATTTTTGGATAGAAGGCCCAAAACCTGAACTGCCAAGTCAGTTGACTAATATTGCATAATCTACTACAAGCATGGGATTTATTTATCTAGAAAAGCTCAGAAATACAGAGTGCCATTTACCTTACTGTCCTGTTTAAACAACAACTTTACTGAATTGTTGATAGTAAAGTACTTTGTAAATGATGGTAATGAAGCGTCATAAATCTATGTTGGTGGCAAAACAATACCAATGGGTTATTTCAATGCTTAATTGTTTTCGGTAGCCCTAATGTACAGTGTGGTGCATCCCATTATGGACAGATTCACTACCCAAAGAACTCCAGGTCCAAAGCACCCCAGATAACTGGTCTAATAAAAAAAGAAATGTCCTTTTCTACAAGGAGGATCGATTATTGGCCCAATATACAATATACTTTGCCATCACAAATTATTATTATTATTTTTGGTAATAATAAACCCCAGAATGCTTAGTTGGTTCCATTGACAGTTTCCCCAGAGTTTGTTGTAGTATCCATGCCTAGCAAATGCATATTCTATACTTCAAGGAAATAACTGCAAATGTGTTATTTACATAGAATGGTACATTCCTGGCTGTTAATTAGTAACATAGAACAAACAGACTGTAGAGATTATTTAGCTTCTCCAGGTTTGATGTTGGAAGGACCCACTGTTATCCCGCCACCCCTCTTTTGCAACCTGGTAGGGAAATAAACATGGAAATTTGTTTTGACATAGAAATAGATCCAAGGATTGCTTCCCATATTTATAATTAATGATCATCATCAACATTGCCCAAAACTGCCCTCACCCATGTTTCTTTTCAGGCAATCATTTAAGGGACATTCCCTCGTCATGAACTACCACCTGTCAGTTTGCACTAGGCAAAGAAACAACCTAAGGTAATCATTAAAGATAACACTAATAAGAAAAACCCAATGACAAGCAACATCTACCCCTGATGAAGCTGCAGATACAGTGAAACTAAGTGGGGTGGCATAGGTGGACCAAGCTAGATGCAACTAGGTACCGCAAATCCCAACATTGCTAGATAGCTGCAAGAATTAGGACACAGGTTAGACTATATAAGTTGGAACAAAATTAACAGAAACAGGCAGATTTCATTGCTCTAATTCAGAATTCATTGCTTTTTTCACCTAAATTGCCCCTTTTTGGGTGGAAATTGCTTAGCTTGTTCCATCTTTTTTGTGGCTCCTCTGTGTTCTCCTGGTTGGTCAGTTGTAACTAGACCTATGTACAATACAATGCCTATAATATCTATAGTTTTTGTTGCTGAACTTTGTTTGCAATATTTGGCATAACGTTTATTTTTGACAAACTTCAGATCATATTGTGTGCAATATTATTTCATGTTTTTGTTCTGTGCCCCGCCAGTATAGAACTTTAAGGTTTTGCCTGCCTGTTGGGGTCACTGATCCAGGCACCCAGAAAGTATTCAATTGTGCAGGTAACTAATAATTCTTTATGATTAATATCCACTCTTTATTTCAATCAAAATTTGTTGTTGAAAAAAATATCCACTTTAATGGAGTGGTCTTTATCCAAGAGGGGGCACAGATCTATCTTCCATAACTGAAACGCTCTAATTGTAGATAATTTTCTGATTTGAGGCCAGAGGTTTCCAACAACTTTACATTTAAAAGGCTTTGAAAACCCTTAATAAATAATTAGAAGCCAATTTTCAGGAGTTCTATCATAGAGTCTTGCAGAACATCCAAAACACAGCAATCCTGAGACTTTCCTTGCAAATACAATTGCTCTGGTCACTCCCCACGGCACGCAACCCTCAGAATTGAATAAGCTCTAGAGTGATGATAATTGTGTCCTCATACAATAATTACAACTAAGATCCCTTACCTGAGAATATCTTGGTTTATGCCATTGCTGTAAGGTGCACACAGGGGCCCTGGCTTTATGATGGAGTGTTGTCAGCCCCAGACAGAAAGTGACAGAAGAGAACGTCCGGGTTTAGTTTTATACATACAGAGGAAGTGTGCGGCTCATGCTGCAACTGTCGTTTTGCCTTCACAAGGAGAATTTGCACAGCACTTGTGAAGGAAACAGGTTCCTGTTTATAGAATGCGTCCATCACAATCATGTTACAAGTTTGTGTGAAGTAACTCTGAAAGTATCATCTCACCTATTGCTTGAGAACAAACTGTTGCTCTGTTATCCACCCTCAATTTTCCTTTTAAAACAGAAAAGCATTTTTGTGCTGTTTTTGGTTCAAACGTCTTCTTTGCTCCAGCTTTGGTGGATCCACAACATCAGATTACCTTAGACCCCAAATCTTATCCTGGTGCAGTCTGGGTCCTCTGCTCGCTGTATCCCCCTCATTCTAGTAGACTAAACTAGGGATACATAGCTTTTTAAAATATTCATTATATTAAGAGTGAGAAGGGAAGGAGTTGGGAAAATATGTAAAGACAAAGTTACAAAAGATAATTCAAGTATCTTGTGTAACATTAAGGCGCCTTTCAAATTGTGGAGAAAATGTGATTTCCAAAGAAAAAAACCCTCAAAAATGTGACTACAAAAATTAATCAATAAGTCAATGGAAGGTGTATCTTCAGCATTCAAGTCTTTCTAAAAAGTCAGCTTAAAAAAAATTGCATGGAGCATTGTGATGTTTAAGTCACGCATCACCACCTTAATTGTTTAATCAAAATTCTTTGAGATTATTTAAAAAAAAAAGTTCTATTTGAATTTGAATATATCTACCCCCCAAAATGGTACATTTTGTTTAAAAAGGAACGCTAGGTATGATACGGAGGATAGGTAAGATTGATCCATTGGATTTAGTGGAGTAAAGGGTGTAGAGTGTGATCAGGGGCACTGCTACCAGTTACAAGAGGTCTAAAAAAGCCTCTCTTGGTATATTCAAGAGCTGTAATTCTGATTTTTGAATCTGAATTTTGCCTCTGCTAGTGCAGAGAGAGCAATTTCACTGGGAGGTGGTATCTGAAAAGCCACCCCAGGATAGAAAGCCCCCTAAGTGTGATCCACATGGATTATGGGTTTCTGTTTATCTTCTTAATATATTGTCCGTTATCTTTCCTTATTCTTGGGAACGTGGCAATCCAGCATACATATGTCGGTAATGTTTTAGTGATTCAGTTTCCATGTTTTCCAATAGGTTTGACTTCATATTTTTTTAATGGTTGTTATTTCTTCCATGTTCTTTGTGGCTTCCCATTCTATCAAGGCTGAAATTTCTGTAGATTTCTATTTCAAGGGTCTCACAGATTTGCCGAATGTTAAAATTGTCTTTAATTGTGGCATTGAGTGGACTATAAAATAGCATGTTTAGTGCTGGTGAAATATTCCTTTCAGTTGTTACCATAGGTTGCCTTTGTCTCCATTACATCTCCAACATTTGTCCTCAACGTGTTTAAATATTTTCTTTAGTTGGACCTGAGTAATTCTGGTGGACATATTGAGGCAAATTCACTAAAGGGCAAATTTTTCGCCTGCGAAGGCTTCCGCCACACTTCGCCAGGAGCAAATTCGATACCACTTTGCCAATTCATTAAAATGCGAAGTTGCGTCTCAGCAGCCGAACACTGGTGAAGTATACACTAGCGTTAATTTGTCAACATCAGCATTTCATAGCCAACTTTCGCTAACGTTAGTTTCTGCCTACTGAAACTTCATCAGTCCTCTTACGCTTAGGTCAATTTGACCACATATAGGTCATATATACGTCTTTATTAGAGATGTTGGTGTAAATGCTTGAATTGGCCACTTATTATTACCAATGTCCAAGGAAGCAAAATAAAGACAAAATAAATCCTCTAATTCCCTAGACATGAGCCCACCCTAAAACAAATGTGGCATGCCCCTCAAATGGTAAAAAAACTTGTAACTTAAACTTTTTTGTTTTAAGACAATCCTGCTTTAAAATATGAAAAAACGCCAGCGTTTTTTTTTTTTAGAACTTATGACTTTTCGGCATACAGGATATGATGTCACTGACTTAAGAATGAAGAGCTGTAGCTTTATCTTATCAGTTCACCAGGTCTAAGGTGGTGAAGGAAACTCTGGCAAAAGAGATAACATTCTGTAAAATTCGAACTTTTGTGAATTTGCAGAGTAAAGATTGTTTGCCTGAGTGATAATTTACCTGGTGATAGGGTCTGAAACTGCACTAGTGATGGTCACTTTCGCTAGCGAATTGTCCTCTATGTCTCTATTGGCAATATCCCTGCGGATGGGATTTCTGATGAATTTTTGCTAGCGAAGGTCACTTTGCCCTTTAGTTAATCTGCCCCATTGACTTTGTTGCTAGAATATACAAAAAAAGAGAGAGAAAAAAGAAATGACCCATCTAATTGCACCTTCCCATCCATTCTTGCAAAACTCAAGTGAAGTGATTCTTAAAGTGCATGTAAAGTCTAAAATAGAATAAGGCTAGACATGCTGTATTTTGTATACTAAACATAAGCATGAACTTACTGCACCACAAGCCTAATTAAACAAATAATTTATGCTTTCAAAGTTGGCTACAGGGAGTCACCATCTTGTAACTTTGTTAAACATCTTTGCAAGACTAAGACTAAGTGCACATGCTCAGTGTGGTCTGGGCTGTTTAGGGATCGTCATAAACAAAGCTGCTTGAGTTCTGCATGACTGGGAAGGAAGGCGGGGGCTCCCCCTGCTGTTCATAAGTACGATTGTTTCCCTGCAGAGCAGTTAGGGACCGTCTGACAATTCCTATCCACAGCAGTAAATGAAGGGAGAATTTCACTGCATACAGTCAGGTTTCTTATAAAAACGGTACACATTTTTTAATTAAAGCATATTGGAGATACGTTTCTTTTTCATTAAAGAAAGTAAAAATCGGATTTTATTTTTTTGCCTTTACATGCCCTTTAAAACTTAACTTTTAATAAAGCGTTAAAAGAGGCTGATAGACTGAATAACAAGGGGTTAGAGGGTTTTTTTGTAAGTCACTAAGGTAAGTACACCAAGTAATAACCCACATCCATCCACCCCTTCACCCACTTCAGGATCCCTCCCTTCCGGTCTACGGTCGAACTGCTGAGGGATTAGGGTAACAAAGACCACAATTCAATTAAATTCTTTCAGAAACTAGGTGTATTTAGATACTGGTATCGAATTGTAAAACCCACGGATCGTTCGATAAACCAACCCCTTCACCCTCCAAGGTCCCCTCCCGATCCAATTGCCCCAGTAATGAATTCTATGTCCCTATCAGACGCCTACCTAACCAAAGCTAAAAATGCGCCTGAAGCGCGTTTCACCCGCCAGTTTGCGGGCTTTATCAAAGGCTTAGAATATATCTGCCTGTTTTTGAATTCCATTTAGTTTGTTTTCCCAGTTCAGAAAGAAGATTGGTTTGGATTGGCTGTCGTTTATCAGCTTCTGGTAGAATAAAGAAAAGGGTCTTGGGATTCCCTATCTCTTAATACTACTACTGTAGAAGCTCATCAGGTTTTAGCGTTTCATCAAATTTTGGGATAAATGCAATCTTGAATTTTAATAAATTGGTCCTTAAAAGTCTACTTTTTATGGTAGCCCCAAAATCGCAATGGATGGCTTTCATAATTATTTCGGATCATATTACATAAAGATACTACTAACTTTTTTCTAATAATTTTTGGATTTAGCCAATGGTATAACTACAAAGAAAGCAGACCCCGCGGCCACAAGGGGGACCTGGAAAATTGTCGTTAGATCAGGTAGAAATACATCTGAGATTTTGCTCACATCATGGATCTATCTCCATGTTGTTCTTGGCTTGTACTTTATGTTTCTCAAGATCTTGAAGTAGCTTGATTGGTAGATTTTTTCTTTTGTTTCTTTTTTTTCTATAAGATAACAAACCCTAGACTTGCTACCTATTCTGAAATTAAAGACTGGTTCTAAAGCCATAATTTTTCTCTAAGCAAGCTGAGGAGCATTTCACTTCCTCCAGTTAAATTTATCATGATAAAATAGGCAGCCTGCTATATTTAAACTCATGTTTTAAAATCGTATTTCAACAAATGCAGCCAAGTCTAATGCTGCGTTAAAATAAATATACTTACATTTAAAACAGGAAAAGGTGTTGTGGTCAGTGAAAACTTGGTGAAATACAGTTTGGTCAGATGACACGTTCAGAGGAAATTGGTGCAATGTGGTTGTCTGTGAGTACAGTCTGCTAGTCAAGATGATTTTTAAATCCTGAAATGTTTCTGCTTAATTTTGAACAGAACATGGGAATACTTATGCAGTTGTATGACTATGAGCAAACTTAGGGGACTGTTCCTGCTGAATTGTGCTTAGTAGAGGGGGATACCTATGCTGCCATAGTTTTATGGATCTCTCTGTACAGACTATGAGCAAACTTAGGGACTGTTCCTGCTGAATAGTGCTTAGTACAAGGGAATACCTTTGCTGCCATAGTTTTATGGGATCTCTCTGTACAGACTATGAGCAAACTTAGGGACTGTTCCTGCTGAATTGTGCTTAGTACAGGGAATACCTATACTGCCATAGTTTTATGGGATCTCTCTGTACAGACTATGAGCAAACTTAGGGACTGTTCCTGCTGAATTGTGCTTAGTACAGGGGAATACCTATGCTGCCATAGTTTTATGGGATCTCTCTGTACAGACTATGAACAAACTTAGGGACTGTTCCTGCTGAATTGTGCTTAGTACAGGGAATACTTATGCTGCCATAGTTTTATGGGATCTCTCTGTACAGACTATGAGCAAACTTATGGGACTGTTCCTGCTGAATTGTGCTTAGTACAGGGGAATACCTATGCTGCCATAGTTTTATGGGATCTCTCTGTACAGCAAACTTAGGGACTGTTCCTGCTGAATTGTGCTTATTACAGGGGAATACCTATGCTGCCATAGTTATGGTATCTCTCTGTACAGACTATGCATATCAAACAGCCACGATCCTTAAGCTCTTTTCTCCATCATCCTCAAATTTCAACCAGGGCTAGATGAGCCTTTCTGTAGCACATATAGTGTATATTCTCGATGCCTAAGCTTCATAAAGTGTCATAGCCCCTCCTGGTGTGCCATGAGTAATCATAAACCCACTGTTTACCCATTATATTGATTGTAACAAATGGAAAGTAATAGATCTAACTGACTACTTCATACTAATGAAAATGGGCTATTAGTGGGTACAGATGAGTTAGTCAAGAGTATAGAATAGGGTCATGTTCTGGTTGTCTCGTCTCTTTCTGCGTGTGTCTCTATATAATACTCTATGCTATTAGCTCAAACCATTGAGGAAATCGGTCTTACTCTCGCTTCCCCAATTACACAGGGATTACTCTGACTCTCAAAATAATCACGCAGTTCTCCCCAGGCCCTTCTGTTTTCAGAAATGGGCATCTACATACACTTCCCTGTTTATAACGTATAACATCCTCGCTTTGTTAAGGGTTTTTATATGTTTACTAAAACTCAAAATGTATCTTATATTTTTTTATTAAAACAAAGTCAACCTAACTCCCATACACGAATATAACTAATTTACCAAAAAATCAGCTTGAAAAAGTCTGAGCGAAAAACTTTGCGACAAAATTGGCGCTCCAAAAACTCCATATTTATCAGACGAAAACCAGCGTAGATCACAATGGAGTGTTTTCAGATTTTGGGGTATAATAAATCTCTACAAATTTGAGTGCTCACATATTTCTAGCATGCAATTCTACACAGGTTAGGATCCTAAAAGTGCACCCTTCCAAATCACCCAAGAAATGTATCCAGAAGAAGGCAAACAAAAACTCCTATAGGCTAGAAACCGGTTTTGCCCTAATCAATCTAACAGAACACCTTCCCCTGTATGTGTGTGTGGTAATGTCACAGGCATGGGAACATATGTGGGGCAAGAGAGCCTAAACTAGGGGTAGGTAGACATGGTACCTGCCTAGTGCCCCCCCATCATTGTGCCCTAGGCAGGTGCCTGTAACGCACCCCGCTGGTTGCCCGTCTGCGCCTACCTTGAGGCACACTGACAGGTGAGTTCGGGTTGAGCTTCCGGCGCATAGTCGCCCAGTGAATACATGCTCTGCGCGCCTACTTTCGGCGCATGCGCACCTGGTCCTTCCTATTTGAAATTACTGGTGCCTGTGTCCAAATTGGACACTGATTGTTATATTCCCCTTCCATTGGTTCCCCTTAGTGTCCATCTCTACTTCTCGTTTCCCATTGGCCCTTTTTCCTTAAATAGGTTCTTCCCTTTTCCCTCCTTGCCCAAGCTGGCTTCTGTTTGTTCAGTTCCTGCCTAAGCTTTGATGCTTATTGCCGTTCCGGTTTTTGACTCCTGCCTGCCTGCCTATTGACTCCGATTCTGCCTTAACCCTTCTCGTGTTCACTTCTCTGGATTTGACTCCTGCCTGGTTACCTGCTACCTGTCCCGAACCTTGCCTGGCCTAACTTTGTTTCTGCTTCTTCTTGCCTGTACTATGAATATCATCGATGTATTTGGGTTCCATGTAGATTCTGCAGCAGAAAGCTGGCATCAGTGAAGACCAGGATCCTCAGGGGTGATCTTGTTTACTGTAAGGTACTTACCAGCGGTCTCCCTGGGTTCCTTGTTAACTAGCATTACACTACCTCTTCTCCCTACCCCTAGTTCTAGCCCTGCCATAGGAATATTTCTTCTTCATTGGATGTCCTCTTGTCACTTTTGTCATCCCATGTGCAAAAATTCTCACTGGCCTTGGAGGTATTTTGACATTGTGATCTTATGCTCTCTAAGGAGCCCCTTTCTTGGAAATGTGCCATCAGTTAGTTGGTCAGTCATTACTTTCATTTGTTTACTTCCAGTTCTTCAATGCCTTTTCTTGTAGATTCCTGGCTAAAAAGGAACCTTCTACTCGAGACCACTATGCTTGGAGAAAGAGATGGCAAAATGAAGTAATTTTATTAGCAACCATGTACAATTTTTCAGACTATGGGGTATATTTATCAAAGAGTGAAGTTAGAGGTCGCCGCAGTCCTCTAGAGTGAAATTCAGCCACTCTCCTTTCATTTCTATGGGATTTGGAAAGGCGTATTTCACTTTCACCCTAAATAAATACTCTTTTAAAAATCCCATAGAAATTAATGGAGAGTGGTGGAATTTCACTCTAGAGGATTGTGGCGACCTCTAACTTCACTCTTTGATAAATATACCCTTATCTCTCTTGATTGGCGTTAAGTCCTCATATGTGAGAAGGGATCATCACAGTGTGAAGATAGTTTGACAAACTCAACTTTTTGGGGTTCTGTTCAGTTCTTCTTGTTTTAATGTTATTGTTCAGTTTAAAAATAAAAACTGGGTAAATAAAAAATGTTTCTAATATAGTTAGTTAGCCAAAAATGTAATGTATAAAGGCTGGAGTGACTGGATGTGTAACATAATAGCCAGAACACTACTTCCTGCTTTTCAGCTCTCTTGCTTTCCACTGATTGGTTACCAGACAGTTACTGGGGTGACTTGAGGGGGGGCAACATGGATCATAACTGTTGCTTTTGATTCCAGTTATGTCCCATGTGGCCCCCCTTAAAGTTGCTGACTAACTCAGAGTTAGAGAGCTGAAAAGTTGTGTTCAACATCCAGTCACTCCAGCCTTTTTACATTTTTGGCTAACTAACTATATTAATCATTTTTTTATTGTGCACAGCCTATCTATTTACCCAGTTTTTATTTTTACACTGAACTGTTCCTTTAAAACTATTTTAATATCGACAAAATGTGACATATTTTGAAATAAAAGATCAGTGGAAAATTTATCTCGAATCTGTGAAATGAACACACCTTAGTGTAAAACTTTCCACTAATTGCCGACCGCCAACCACTGACATTTGTCTTTAGCAGAAATAACGAAAGAAAAGTGTTTTGCTCGGTGTGTGAGATGAGGGAATATTTCTCTTGCATCTCCATTTATCCAACCAACTTTGCATCCATGCAAAAATACAGTAGATGGGTTCTTAGCTGCAAATGGTAGTGTTTCGATACAATTCAAGAGTTTTTCAAGCGTTAAAGAGAACTAGGGTTTCATCGCTGCAAGTAAAGGTGTATCTCATGAGTTGAAGGAAACATCACTACTGCAAGTGGTTTGGTCCCTCATACTGTCATCAAGAGTTCAAAGGAACTGGAGGTGCATCACTTTAAGTGGTTTGATACATGTACCTCATTCTATCAGGAGTTCAGAGGAACTAAGGTTTCAGCATTGCAACCAGTTTATATACTTTATACTGTCATGAGTTCAAAGGAATTAGGGGTTCATCTCTGCACTTGTTTAATGCATGCGCCTCAAGTCATAAGATATGAACGTGGTAAATTGCAAGCTTACCCCCGTGTCTACGGGAACCTCCTCGTTGAACCCCAGTCGGTTCTGGCTCTGGAGATAACTACATCCAACTATACGTTGGCTGGTAGGGGTCTCACGAACCCGGTCGGCCATCAATGGAGAGATCCGCTTGTTTAAAAAAGAAGTGGCGAGGTCTGCCACGAAGCGCGTTAAAGGAACGGTAACACCAAAGTGTTTTAAAGTAATGAAAATATCATGTAGTGTGTCCCTGCACAGGTAAAACTGATGTGTTTGCTTTAGAAACACTACTATAGTTCATATTAACAAGCTGCTGAGTAGCAATGGTGGAAATTGTAAAAAGTCTATATGGCACAGGTTAAATAGTGGATAACAGATAACAGATAGTGCTGCCTGCCGTATAACCTGAGTCTCTTCTCCTTTGAATGGCTGCCCCCATGGCTACACAGCAGCTTATTTATATAAACTATAGTAGTACTTGTATCCTGTGCTTGAATGGCTGCCCCCATGGCTACACAGCATCTTGTTTATATAAACTATAGTAGTACTTATCTGTTATCTACTGTGTATCCTGTGCTTGAATGGCTGCCCCCATGGCTACACAGCAGCTTGTTTATATAAACTATAGTAGTACTTATCTGTTATCTACTGTGTATCCTGTGCTTGAATGGCTGCCCCCATGGCTATACAGCAGCTTGTTTATATAAACTATAGTAGTGTGTTTTGAAGTAAAAAAGACAACACTGCATTATATTTTTATTACTTTTAAACATTTTCATTTTTGTTGTTACAATTCCTTTAAGCTAAATGTCTGCCCCACTGTTCTACTGCTTTTCAGAATGTTCAATAAAGCTGATTGATTTTAATACAAGCGGATCTCTCCATTGCTGGCCAACTGGGTGCGTGAGACCCCTACAATCAACGTATATTTGGATTTTATACATGTGCCTCATGGTATTGGGAGTTTAAAGGAGAACTAAACCCTAAAAATGTATGGCTAAAATGCCATATTTTATATAGTGAACTTATTACACGAGGCTAAAGTTTGAGCTTGTCAATAGCAGCAATGATCCAGGACTTCAAACTTGTCACAGGGGGTCACCATCTTGGAAAGTGTCTGTGACACTCACATGCTCAGTGGGCTCTGATTGGCTGTTGAGAAGCTAAGCTTAGGGCTCGTCACTAATTATCCAACAGAAAATGAGCTTCCCTGGCTGTAATATAAGCTGATGCTACAGGTTTGCTGATTATTCAATTCTGATGCTAATTGCACTGGTTTCTGTGCTGCCATGTAGTAATTATGTGTATTAATTACTAATCAGCCTTATATTGTGACATTTCTATTCTATGTGTACTGTATATTGTGAGTGGGTCCCTAAGCTCAGTAAGTGACAGCAGCACAGAGCATGTGCAGTGAATCAGCAGAAAAGAAGATGGGGAGCTACTGGGGCATCTTTGGAGACACAGATCTTTACTGCTAAAGGGCTGTGGTTGCCTTGGGCTGGTACAGAAGCACAAAACATCATGTACAACATTTCTAGCTACTTCTTCATTTTTACTTTCCTTGTCCTTTACTAAGGCTTTATCACGGCAAGTTATATGGGATTTCAGAAGCCCAAAAAATACAGGGATTCAGAATTATAAGCACATGGTACATGTATAACCATATTAAACTGCCTGGTTGTCACTTGCTTAAGGTGGTAATACATGGGCCGATAAAAGCTGCTGGCAGCTTAGCATCCCGTGTATGGAGCCCTCTGAGGGGCCCACCCAACCAATATGTTGATTGAGCAGGTTTAAAAATCCTGTTGGAGTGAGAACTCTAGCATAGCAACCAAAAGGTTTTTGCTTTTAAACAGGTGATCAGTAAATGCTACTTTCCAATTGGTTGCTATGGGTTACTGCCCCTGGGCAAACTTAATGCCTTTTATTACATAACCCCCTAAGTCTTTTAAAAGGAAAATATAAATCATTTGGTTATTCAGTGCCACAATAAACTGTTAATTGCACTGGAAGATGTAAAGTAGCATAATGTACATTGCAAACTGAAATGACTAGCGTAGAATTCCAGCACAAACTAGCTGAAACCCCCTTCATTGTGTAATTATATAGACAGACTAATGATTTACACAAACAAGGTCAATGGTATAAAAGCTCAAGCCTCAGATGCCCCTTACTCTCTATGGAAGCTGATCCTATTGCACACATTTGTTGTTGTCAGTCACATGAACATTCTGTACTTGTGGGTTCATTGCGGGCATTTGTGTAATTATGCAAATGAAACATGACATTTACTTCCTCTAACATTACTGAAACTGATTAGGAAACAGTACGATTATGTTCAACTGCGTAACAATGCATATGTTGCTAAAGCAGATACACACCTGTGCTTTGAATTATTTACATGGGACAGTCTATAGCAGTAAGTCTTCCCAGAGGTTGGAGATCATTTGAAAGCCCCAGTGCCCCATATCTGGTACTTTGAATTATTTACACGGGACAGTCTATAGCAGTAAAGGTGGCCATAGATGCAAAGACCCGATATGCCATTAACAGGCATGGCTATATCGAGGGTAATCTGATTGTTCGGCCGTATGGCTAAACGATCAGATTACGATGTGCCATGAGCTCCGGCGGGATCGGTCGGGTCAAAATCAAACCTGACCGATCGACCAAACGACCGATCTCCGCCGGGCGAAAGATGTCGGCACACGCCACACACGATCCGAAAATCGTACGAATCCTCGATTCGTACGATCCGATCTGTGTGTCTATGGCCACCTTAAGCCTTCCCAGAGGTTGGAGATCATTGGGAAGCCCCAGTTCCCCATGTCTGGACTTAAAATTATTTACATGGGACAGTCTATAGCAGTACGTCTTCCCAGAGGTTGGAGATCATTGGGAAGCCCGAGTTCCCCATGTCTGGACTTAAAAAAATTTACATGGGACAGTCTATAGCAGTAAGTCTTCCCAGAGGTTGGAGATCATTTGAAAGCCCCAATGCCCCATGTCTGGTACTTTGAATTATTTACATGGGACAGTCTATAGCAGTACGTCTTCCCAGAGGTTGGAGATCATTGGGAAGCCCCAGTTCCCCATGTCTGGACTTACAATTATTTACATGGGACAGTCTATAGCAGTACGTCTTCCCAGAGCTTGGAAATCATTGGGAAGCCCCAGTTCCCCATGTCTGGACTTAAAATTATTTACATGGGATAGTCTATAGCAGTACATCTTCCCAGAGGTTGGAGATCATTGGGAAGCCCCAGTTCCCCATGTCTGGACTTAAAATTATTTACATGGGACAGTCTATAGCAGTACGTCTTCCCAGAGGTTGGAGATCATTGGGAAGCCCCAGTTCCCCATGTCTGGACTTACAATTATTTACATGGGACAGTCTATAGCAGTAAGTCTTCCCAGAGGTTGGAGATCATTTGAAAGCCCCAGTGCCCCATGTCTGGTACTTTGAATTATTTACATGGGACAGTCTATAGCAGTAAGTCTTCCCAGAGGTTGGAGATCATTGGGAAGCCCCAGTACCCCATGTCTGGACTTAAAATTATTTACATAGGACAGTCTATAGCAGTAAGTCTTCCCAGAGGTTGGAGATCATTGGGCAGGCCCAGTGCCCCATGTCTGGTACTTGGAATTATTTACATGGGACAGTCTATAGCAGTAAGTCTTCCCATGTACAGTACCAGTTGAATTGAGTTGCTCTCAGAGTACATGGCCTGAGTGACACAGATCTGTTATTGTGGTTTATACAAGAGCAAGATGAAGTTCAGTATTCATATCCTGCCCTAAAAAACAACAGTTATATCTTTGTAAAACAACATAAAAAGCCTCTAAGTGAAACCAATGAGGAGCGGCATAGGAAGAGTGGGTAAGATGTTTGACAATAGGAAGTCTATAACCTTAGCATTACTAGGCAAACTGCTGTCAGTATCAGGTTATAATTTCAGGTCTGTTGATATTTTTATTTATCATTGTGTTTCGCAAATTATTCGTAATTTCGCCGGAAATTCTCGAATTTTTTGGCGAAATTGGACAAATTCGCACATCACTAATAATTAATCCTTATTGGTGGTAGAAGAATCCAACTAGGTTTAATCACTTTTTAAAAGGTTTTTTTAGTAGACTTTAGACATGAAGATCCAAATTACAAAAATACCCATTATCCAGAAAACCCCAGGCCCTGAGCATTCTGGATAACAGGTCCTACCCCTGTATGACTGAGTGAGGGGTATCATTCCCATTGTTTTGTGCTTGGCCAGATCTGGTGTTTTTTGCAAGGAACAGGTCACATTATGCTGTTAGTTGTGGTTCATTGGTAGTATGGCACTGGGGCTTCCCAATGATCTCCAAACTATGAGAAGGAGTACTGCTATAGGCTGTCCCAATGGGGCTTCCCAATGAACTCCAACCTATGTTGTCTCAGTGCCTAATCATAATTTTATTTTTTATGTTCTTTTACCACTAAGACCACTAGAAACAGGGAGAAATTCTATTGGAACCAGCTTCTTACTGTACTTAGCCCTTGTTCTATCAACCTAATGGGCCATGTGTCTACACACCAACCCTAAAGCTTGTAGATACTGCTGCATCCAAGTATAATTGTATGCCCGTACTTAGATATAATTTATCCTGCCGATAAGATTATTTGAATTGCTATATTAATACTTTTTACCTTAATTAAACTGGGACCAATATGTCTGCCCTGAACTTGACATGGGGCACCTCTCCACCACTTGTGAAGGCTTGTGGCCCCTATGGTTCAGATACAACAGACAGGCCCATGTTGAGTGACTGAAATTGACCATACACTGGCCAGCTCACTAACTGGGTGGATTTTTGCCTATTTGAGCAACCAAGAGGTGGTCCACTTAGTGCTAATCATACATTCAAATCAAAAGGCAATGCAGACTTGACAAGTGGTCTGCCTAACGCGTTTCGTGCCTACTGGGGCCTTTACTCATAGGCCTATGCGTAAGTGGCCAGTAGGAACTTAGGCGGTCATCTGTATGTCCTAATAAATTATTTGAATTTTTTATCTTAACTTTGGTCTTTACTTTTGGAGAAAACTCACAACTTCTTGCTGTTTTGGATTTTTGCACCCATGGGCTGGGGTGAACTGTTAGTATTTTTCTCCCCTGATTCATTATTTTTTGACACTTTTTTTTCTGATTAATAGTGGTATAATTATAGGCTTCGCGCACCAATTTCTTTAATATTTTAAATATTCCTATCAAGTTCAGCACCTGAGATAACTGCACGCTGCATTCTGGTCCATTTTTTCTGCATATCTATAATGTGGGCCTGACTTCCCTATTTTGCTGAATGCAGTTACACCCTCCTTATCTCAATGATAAATACCACTGACGTCAAATTTATATTTTTTCTGTACTATTTATGTAAAACCCTTTTCTTTTGAAATGTAAAACCCTTTTCTTTTGAAATGTAAGTTTTGCTTTTTTTTTTTCTCTGTAATAAAACAGTACTTGATAATGTTTTTTTTAGTAGAATTAAAGCATGGAGATCCAAATTACAGAAATACCCCTTTATCCGGAAAACCCCAGGTCCCGGGCATTCTGGGTTAAAGGTCCCTTACCTGTACTGGGTTCCACCATCTTTTATCTGTCGTCATGCTTATAGTCTTACAGTCTATGGGGGAAATTTACTTACCTTCGAAAATCCGCACTTCGCCAGGCGTAGATTCGTCAGGACATCGCAAATTCACGAAGATCAGTTCTGCAAAAGTTACCAATTGTTTGCGAAGTTGTGCTAGCGTTGTTACGATCAGCGGTCCGAAGTTACGATCAGCGGTCCGAAGTAACGTTAACAAAGGCTAATTTGCATACGGCGCCAAATTTAAAAATGAATGGACGCGTATGCTGCAGCGCATATCTAACACTACACAAGCCCAGGGAAAGGGAATAAAAGTATATAGGGGTGTTCTAATGCCCTACACATACCCACACAGTATAGTTTAAGGTGCCATATATTATAAAATGTAGGGGGGAAGGTGGGCACCCTAAAAAAAATGTCACTCTTTTTCAGCCGATCACTCAAATTCCTATCTAGTCTATTGAACTTCGCCTGCTCTGACCTGGCGAAGTAAACTCTGGTGAAGGAGGTAACGTTCAGAAAAAAAACAATCTTAGCAAATTTGCATATTTTCGCCCCCTTCGCTAGAGTGCAACTTCGCCAGCGTTAGAGTGCAAAGTTGCGCTAGGCTATCTACATCGCCGGTGAATTTTCGTATTAATTACTAATCAGCCTTATATCTCTATTCTTATATATTCTTATCTCTAATATCTTATATTTCTATTCTATGTGTACTGTATATTGTGAGTGGGTCCCTAAGCTCAGTAAGTGACAGCAGCACAGAGCATGTGCAGTGAATCAGCAAAAAAGAAGATGGGGAGCTACTGGGGCATCTTTGGAGACACAGATCTTTACTGCTAAAGGGCTGTGGTTGCCTTGGGCTGGTACAGAAGCACAAAACATAATATACAACATTTCTACCCACTTATTTAGTTATTGATCAAGAGGCCACATAACACAGAAACCACTAATATACCCATCACAGTTACCTGTTTCTTCAAAAAGTATGAATAAATGCCATTTTCTATGCTAAAATCCAGCTGTTTAACAGTTCTTCTCTTTCTGTATCATTAAAAAACCTGACAGGGAAGGAGGGACTAAACACTGATGTTACTAATTGTAACAACTTCTTCACAGCTTACAGACAGCATGCAGGAACTACATAACCCACAATGCATTGCACTGGGATGTTCTGCTCCTTATTGAAATCCCATGTGCAGGGAATAGTGAGTGGGGTTTGGAGGATGCAGGCTGAGGACAGATGGCTGTTGATATAAAGTAAAAGTAGTCAGACAGCTCAGCAAAGTAGTCAGACAGGAGGCTAGGCCTAGGGAACTGTCAGAAACCATTAAAAATCATGAAAAGTCTGCATATTTTTTTAAATGATGTAAATTGCAAAGTTGCTTGAAATTATGTTTACTTTTCAAAAAGCTTAAGTTATGTTTTTGTGGAGTTCCCCTTAAGGATACAAAAAACTGCTACAGAGGTTATAGGTTGGGGTACAGAGGTATGAGTATATTACAGAAGACTGGAGGTCACATACAGTATGAACCTTTTCTTCCACAATTTAGAAGATCGGTACCATTCTGTGGTGGCTACTGTAATATTTTGCTGGCCAGTCTGCTGAAATGTTGCACAGAAAGGTCTGAATCGCCCAGAGGCCTCAGGGTCCTATTGTCCGCTGGCTGCTCGCTCATTCCCTGTGGCCGCGAGCAGCACCATATCGCGGGGGAGCTCAGAGTTCCCAATGTAGTGTAGGATACAGTTTACAATACATGCCATCCCAGGCCTTGGTGGCCTCGCCAGAAATCCAGGCCGGGTCTGAATGCAATCACAAAGGCCAAGTTTCTTCCCCAAAAATCCCATTGATCTCACCCACTAACCTTTGAGGCACAACAGGACATCTGATGGTCACGCCAGTTTGGTGCATATTCATTAGTATAGCACAGGGTTTTCTAATCAACATAAACAACTTGAACACATATGTGGAATGAGGCTAGTGGCTGAAAATGGCAAGGGAGCAATTATTAAGTACAGGGCAAGGTGCAAAATAATGGGTGCAACCCACCCTGCTCCGCAGGTAGAACTCAGGGTGGAAAGTGCATCGTGAACATGTAACCAATACAAATGGGGATTCATAATAACATGGGGAGAATTTTAAATGGCCCCAGTAATTTATAGCAGTGAATGAGATGAATGTTTCCAATAACCCAGCAGTGAGATCAAATTGCTTATTGGTTGCTCAGGGTTGTAAGAGCGAGAAGAACTGCCCGTGTAATTACCTGTATACAATAATATATACGTCTAATCATGTGATGAGTACATAGACCCATAAGATGCCGTAGAAACCAATGGCTATGCTCGTATTCAGTTAGACAGATCCAACTGTAGGAGTTTCCAGCTTTAATCCGAAATACATGTATTTGTGTCATTCCATATACTTAACCACAGGACCTCCCTTCTTCCCTAGTCTACCCCTTACCTTTAGTCTTACAGAAGGCACATGGTGCATCACTTGGTTTCCCGATAAAGACTTTACCTCTTGAGTCTTTCCTCTCTCAGTGCGTGCTGCTCAAATACGTCAACCCTCGGTGGTGTGTGTGCTGTTTCAGTCCACTATGGAGAACTCAAGAAAACCCAAACTTCCTGAGCAAATCTCCTATCAGAGTTTGCAGCTGGAGGAAGTGGCAAATTCTGAAGAAAACAGAAGAGCTAATTTTATACGGATTTATCATAAATTACAATTTTCGCATCTGGAGACACTCACTGATAAAATATGACAATATATTTTACGTCCAAATGTGATGTACACGTGGGTAACTTTGCTTTTAATTGTAGCAATCACATCATCTCCAGTGATAAAGCTTGAAGAAATCTGGGCCTTGTCATTGAAGTTCTTCCTTTATTGGGGGTTTAACTGGGGTACTATATTACAACTCAACGGAGCACAGAACTGCTCTTGCGTGCTACTCTACTCTCACTCTGATCCTTATCCATGGGGCCCCTTCTCTCCAACTGTGACTGAGGTGCTCTCCTACCTTAGTGTCCTCTTCTTTTTACTCCTTAATGAAGTTGAGAAGAGGCCTAAACCTGGTAACACCTCCCTTTTTGGCGCCTGGGCCAGAGAGAATTGTCCACCTTCGAGATGGCTCAGTTAACCTGAATGTGGATTTCTTATGGTAGGGAATAATAAACCCTTTGTACTCCACATATATATATAATTCATGGGTATCTCAATGTCTTATTTTTATTATTTTATTCTTGCTCTTACCATTGGTTCAATTTAACTCCGGGAGCTCAGTCTTATCCCTTATCAGCTCACAGTTAATTGGACAGTGACTTATAGATAATATACAATTGACAGGGACTTGCTCCAGCCATAAAGGCCCACACTATCTTCCTAAGTAGAAACTGTGTGACTAAACAAGTTTGACTTGCTTCCCCTGCCAGAACCACAATGTCTGTAACAGACAAGACTAACAGCTGATCCCACACAGACAGACTGTGATAGGCTGATGCTCAGGGCATCTCATAAATAAAAGCCATTGTATTTTCCATGTGTTAAAAACATGTGAAACTGCCATATCATCCAAGCAAACATAAATTCTGTTACAGGAGAAGGCAAGTAAAACATAAATTTTTGCTTCGCTCCCTTTCCTCTTTAATCTACACATTTTCCAGGCATGAGGGGGCCATTTATGACCCCTAGGGTAGTGTGCAAAGTGCAAAACTGACTGCAATGTGTTGTTTAACACCACAGATACCTGCAACTGTCCTGATGAATGCAATGAGGCATGTCATTATCCCCCCCATACCTGTCCCCCTAACTTGTGTATCTTCAAAACCCAGGGAGTAACAGCAATCACAGGCTGCAATAGGGCCATGTCCTTAGTGCCTGCTTTATTATCCCATGTGAGGTGCAGAGAGCTGCCAAACTGGGGAACAGATGCTGCTTGGATGGACGCTAAGGGTCATGCTTCTTACCCCAGTCTTTATAACTAATACTTATGGTCTTCATATTTTCATTAGCATGAGTGCATTTTCTTTGGTAGCTGCTTAGCATTTTGTGGCCTCCAACTTGGAGGTCAATGATGATAAGTGGGCTTGCAACATTACCATCCCATCTTCACCTTTGAGAGCAGGTGCAGCCCTCAAATGCCTACAACATACGTCTTTCGGTGCCTACAAACATACTACGTTATCTGATGACCGTTCAAGATTCCACGTGTCCATTCACTGTTTTAAGACCCTTCACGGATTAAGAGCCTTTACTCTGGTATAGTGTAGTCCTCAGATGCTCAGAAATGTGCGTCTTTGGGTGCAGACCTCAAATGCTCACAAATTTGCATATTTGGGTACCTATAAACACCCAAATATATCTGATGACCCTTCCACTTCTGTTGTAAGGTAATGAACCTTTGCTGGGCTATAGGGTACGAGAGACATGGGTGGATAGCAAGCTACTGGCATATGCTCTTCTAGATATTGTATGAAACCTCTTATAGGTGGAAATGGAATGCAAATCAAGACATGTGTTGGTGACACTTTGTCTTATGCGTCACAAATTGTTGGTCCTTTGTGAAGATGCCCCATAGGGGTTCTTAAAACAGTGTATAAATAGGTGAAATCTTGAATAGCATCGGGGTGAATACTTATTTGCTATCTTAGATATTCCTGGAAGATCAGTGAATGAGTGATGCAACAATAAGCATGTCTGTGAGCACGATGCAATTGTTACATTGCACCAGTTAAAGTCATGCAATTAAAGTTCTGCAATAAAATGACATGCTTTATTGCTGTTGTCCTTGGCCTAGGGTGGGTCTGCATTTTCTCCAATGATGGTTATCAGCGAGAAGAGAGCAAAGGAACAAGTAAGATTCTTGGCTGCAGAAGTTGGTTGTTCTTCTCCAAACAATAATGATGTTCTAACCTGCCTTCAAGGGACAGATGCAGGAGCCTTAAATGCTGCTCAGACAAAGGTTAGCCTTACTCAGTTATTTTCCTGGTCAAACATATCATTGCTACATACCTGGGGCCCAACACATTAAAATCTGGTTAACTAACATTTATTTATTTTTTATATGATCCATAGCTGCTTGCTCAAAGGGGACCATTTCAAACATGGGGCCCCATTGTGGATAACCTCTATGTCAAAGAGACACCATCTCGGATGTTGCAGCACAAGAAGGTTCAAAAAATAGATCTTCTGACTGGAAGTTCTGAGCAAGATGGCTTGATCAGTCGTGCTAAAGCTATCAAAGTAAGTGTTTATTACATGCAGTAGATCTTATTCAACTTGTCTTTGGAATGAAGAACTAACCATGTGTTATAAAATGTGACTATTGCACAAAATTTAACAAAGAAACACACAATGTTACAGCCGTAAGCCACAGCATTCTTCTCTGTGTTCAACAGATGCACAAATTGTATAGTACAGTATCTAGTGCTTCTTCAGTTTAAAGGGATAGTTAAACTGAAGAATACTAAGAAAGTCCAGTTCCTTTAGGCTTATTTCTTTTAGATACTGTATATCATTACCCCGATGAATGCAATTCTACACAGACAAGTTGTATAGTTCTGTAAATTATGTTATCATAGTAATGCACAATATTCATTCAGCAAGTGGTTAGGGATGGTGCCTAGCTTACATTGCTACAAACCCCATTTCTAATGCTACCATGTGCCTTTATATGGTCACATAAGCCCTCAGTGACTTCTAATATCCTTATCATTTACAGTAGGGGGTATATTATCCCTTATAATACATGAGTGATACTCAGAGTTCCCTGTATAACTCAGCCTGCAGCCTTGTGCCTTTATATGGTCACAGAACCCCTCAGTGACTTCTAATATCCTTATCATTTACAGTAGTGGGTACATTATCCCTTATAATACATGAGTGATACTCAGAGTTCCCTGTATAACTCAGCCTGCAGCCTTGTGCCTTTATATGGTCACAGAACCCCTCAGTGACTTCTAATATCCTTATCATTTACAGTAGTGGGTACATTATCCCTTATAATACATGAGTGATAGTTCCCTGTATAACTCGTTCCCTTGTGCCTTTATATGGTCACAGAACCCCTCAGTGACTTCTAATATACTTATTAATTACAGTAGGGTATGCATTATCCCTTAAAAATCTGATACTCAACCCATGACTGTAAATAATCCATGGAAATTTCATGTGACAGGTGAGCTCTGTGACCTCAAAAATGCATAGGGATTATGGTAGTTATGTGTCACGAAACTGCCATCTACTGCAACCTCACTGCCCAGCTGCCCACTTACTTCATTATAAAAAGCAGTAATATATTTTTGACAAGATCTATCCATCATAAAGCCATGTTCATTCCTACTTATAATCCAATGAATGGAAATACATTATCCACCAAAAATGTCAGACTTACAGGTCTTTAATTTCCAGACTGAGATCAATATGCCTTTTAAATATTGATCAAGCCGTGCTCATTGGGTGCCTTGTTCACATTAACTTTGTGTAAACTTTGTGTAAACAGTACCATATCCTGTGTCAGCCGCTGACTAGACTAAGCTGAGCCATCTGTGCCCCTACTGAGTGTGTCTTGAAACTCTGAATCCTTTATAGTATACCGTATAGAAAACCCGATTACTGATGGCATATTTGTGTGCATTATATATGCGCGTTTGTGTGCATAACTGGATAAACCAACAATAATTCAAACTTTCCTTGTTTAGTTTATCCTACTAGAAATGTGAACATGCCATTCCTGGTAATACAGCTGACTTCATCTGAAATGTGTTTATATTCCCTCCAGAGATTTGAAGAAACCCAAGGGCGAGTTGACAAAACTGCATTTTATCAAGCCCTTCAGAATTCCTTAGGAGGAGACGAGGCAAATTCCCAAATACAAGATGCAGCTGTATGGTTTTATTCTTTAGAACATTCCTCAGATGACTATACTGGGTTTTCCAAAGCCCTGGAAAAAGCCACACGGTAAGTTAAAAGAGAATTTCGGCAACTGACAGATGAAATGGCCTGTGACCCTGCATTGGATCTCAGAGGAAATATGATTTATTTGAGTTATTATGGTACTTCCAAAAGTTGATCAGTGATGATAATCAAGACTCCTGAGGCTTCACGGTGTCATCTAGTAGATGAAGCTCCTACTATGGAATGCTAGTGCCAGCAGGGTGAGTCTTAAAGGAGAACTAAACCCCAAAATAAGAAAAGCCTCTACCTACTTCCCTATATATTCCAGCTCCCTGCTTCCCCCCCACCGCATATTTGATTACCCCTGAAAGTGCCCCTAACACAGTCCTCGCGTATCGGATCGTAAAATAGGCGCAGAGAAGCTCATGGGCACCATCTCCCGGCTCTACGGTATTCTTCCTTATGTGAGTGCCATATTGGCGCATTCGCAGTTGGAGCAGTCTTACATTTCGTAGGAACTGCGCATGCTCCAAAAATGTCGGAAATTGCCGAAGTGAAGGAAGAATACTGAAGTTCTGGAAGATGATGACCATGAGCTCCACTGTGCCTTCTCTGCACCGATACGTGAGGACTGTGTTAGGGGCACTTTCAAGGGTAATCAACTATGCGGGGGAGGAGCAGGGAGGGGGGACTATCTAGGGTAGTAGGTAGGGGCTTTTCTTATTGGGGGGTTTAGTTCTCCTTTAAAGAATATCTGTATAGGTGGCATATAAGACACAGTAAGGGGCCTACCTAAAAGCTGCCACCGTTTTTATTTGTTTCAAAAAGCCCATTCTACTCACTTGTAATGAGGACAGGGTGTGACTCCTGGTGCTGTTTTTTTCACAGAGTGCTGGATTTGTGATCCAGTACACCCCTGGGTGCTTAGAATGAGCCATAATGGGGTGCACCTTTGCACTTGCACCCTGGGGCTTTCAGGATCAACCTTCATGCCCCCTTACATGCTAGGCCATGTCTCTGATGGCTTCTTGTAAAGGGGAATCTTCACTCCTCTCCCTGTAAATGCCCTTATGTTGCCTGGGTTATATCCTGTATTCCAAAAAAGTCATGAAAAAAAACAAAATGCTGGTGTTTTTTCATATTTAAATGGGATTATGTTTACAAATTGTGTTAGTTATTTACAAAATTTAGGGGGTTATTTATCAAAATTCAAATTTAAATTTTAGTATTTAAATAAAAAAAGTCAGACCAAACTATAATCCACGATTGGACCATATTTATTTTTAAAAAAAGATTGATTTAATCAGATTGGGGACAAACTCGATAAAAACAAGCAAAAACGTGAATTGTACATTTTTTTCAGAGGTTTTTCCCAAACGATTTTCTATGGCTTTTTCCTTAAAAGCCAGAATTTTTTCAAATTTTTGCCTAAAAAGCTTGAAATAGTCAGATTTTTGGGTTAATTCCAGTGCAAACCACAGAAACTTCCAAATAGGATAGGGACTTCTCCCATTGACTTATATACAACCTCGCCAGGTTTGAGATGCCGGATTGTTGGATGCAGATTTTTCCATCCTTGGGGTATAATAAATCTCGAAAAATGTGAATTTTTTTATCCACTAGAAATTCAGATTTTATATTAAAAAAATTGAATTTTTGTGGCATTCGGACTTTAAAAAGTAACCCCCTTAACAATTAAAGCTCATGTCACATTTGTTTTAGGGTGGGCTCATGGCCAAGGACAATAGAGGATCTCTGCCTTCATTTGCTTCCTTCATTTTTAATAAAAAGTGGCCACTTCCAGCAATTTCACCAATATCACTAATAAATACATGCAGATGACCTTTATACATTATACAGACTGAATTTAAATTGATGTAAGCGTAAGTAAGTAACGCAATTTCACTAGGAAGAAAGTAACTCTAGAGAAAAGTTGTTATGAAATTGGTTTTTCCCCCGAGACGTAATTGTGCATTTTGATGAATACGCGTGTTTGTCATGAAAAGCGAAAATTCTCACGTCTTCTTCTGGATTGTATGTCCTGATTAGCATTGGCCACGCTAAAGTCTGAGCAAACTTTGGTTTAACATTACACAGTACTCTATGCCACAACATGGTATGGCCATGATTTATTTCAGTGGAGGAACACGTGGGACAAGGATCTCTACATCTCCCATCAGTCCTTTATTTATGTTTGCATTGTTGCATAAACCCAAATGTTATTGTACAGTTACATTTGATGCATGAAACTCTAAAAACTCTACCAAATAACATTAATAGCAAAAACACCACTATATTATGATGCCACTCATCCACTGGTAAAAAGGTTTTCCAAGTGTTTTTTTTAATAACAGACCCATGAAGAATTCCCTCAGCCAATACACAATAGGAGCATGAGGGTATATTGCCACTCTGTAATGCAGAATTATTGGTTAGGAAGGGTTTCCAGTCACTTCAATGTGCAAACAGGAGCCTTCAGTTTATGGAAACTTTAGTTCACACACTCCACTACAGTTTTAATCCCAAGGGGGAGGGTAAAAATAACCTGAGGGTGAACATTCATATTTCCAACACCTGAATTGTGACCTTGGTTTGTTTAGATGAGGCTGGGCTGACACTATAGATAGTCCGGAAGCCGCATGTGAGTGTTATGAGAAGTATATGCAAATCCAATGCCCAAGGGGCAAAAATTACTCTCGTTTTTAATTAATAACCAAAATACTGAAATGCAGAGATGGAATGAAATTAGGTACTGGGACATAATAATCCTAGAGACACTGTTTGTAATTTTTTTTTTTCTTTTTCCCTTTTTAGTTTTACTGTGCTCAATAGAACATCTCATGCAATTTTATAGCTACAGTCCCAAGGGACACTGAACTTTATTTTGCATTTCTATATTTATAACAAGGGCTATCTTCTATTGATGGCATTATATAGAGAGGGACAAAAATGAATGTATTCAGAGAACATTCTTAGTACAGGTATGGGATCCGTTATCCAGAAACCCATTATCCAGAAAGCTCCAAATTATGGAAAGGCCATATCCCGTAGACTCCATTTTATCCAAACAATCCAAATGTTTTAAAAGGATTTCCTTTTCTCTGTAATAATAAAACAATACCTTGTACTTGATCCCAATGAATGAATCCTTATCGGAAGCAAAACCGGCCTTTTGGCTATATTCTACAGCCTTAAAACACAAATCCTAGCACTGATACTTGAGAATCTCTTGAATCACATCACAGATAACTCCAAGTTTCCTTGGCAGGAGGTCAAGAGAATCCAGGCTACACTTGGCCCTGTGATGATGAGTTGTTCAGAAGTTTAAGCACCTTCTTCCTGACAGCAGCTCTTTCTCTCCGTCGCTGGAGAGGATGTGCTTTATTACATTGTATAAAAGGGATGTAGCACAGTAATTCTCAGTCAATTAATTTTTATTGTTGCCAACAAAAAAAACCAAAGCATGGGAACTCTATCATTAAGCAGCCAATAACCATTGCAAAATGTTTTGTTTCAAATGAAGCAGAACCTGAAGGTAACAGAATGTTCTTCTGTGAGGGACGTAGGGGTGGTGGTTATCTAGAGGGTTCTAAATGGGTCCAAACTTCTGACCAATCTAAACATTTTGTGATGGGAACCTGTAGCCACTACTGGTAACTCTATCCCTAAATAAAGTATTAAAGGTTTAGTGCAATAACCATAGAAAGCTGGTTTAGGGTACAACCCTTTCTGGTTGTTCTTCTAACTACCCTTGCCTTGACTTTTACTCCTAGGGGTTTATTTACTAAAACCTGAAAGAATCTCATTTTTTTATTAAAACAAATGTGACCAAACTCCCTTCTACAAATGTAACTAATGTAGCAATAATTTTTCTAGAAAAAGTCACAATGACAAAACGTCAAACCAGTTCATATTGTATGATTGATTCTCCAAATACTCGACTTTATCGAATTGTTGCTGCAAAACTCAGCACGAAATAACTGTCAAGAAACAACTTCAGGGACATCTGCCATTGACTTCTACATGACCTCGATAGGTTTGAGATTGAGTATTTTTGGATTCGGAATTTTAGCAGCTTTGGGGTATAATAAATCTCAAAAGAATTGAGTTTCTATTTTTCCAAGAAAAATTCGTAGTCTTCCCCCTAAAAACTCGACCAGCTTCGGGAGCTAGCTTTGACACTATGTATTTTGAATTTGACTCAGCTAGGCACTAGGATTCACCTAAATCCAAATCCTGCTGAAAATGGCTCAGATCCCTAACCAAATCCTGGATTTGGTGAATCCCTAATTAAACATAGTGTTTGTAGATTCTTTTGGTTTTTTTTATCGCTGAGAGTTTACATGTATGTAAGGATAGATGTTTAGAACTCATTATGATTTAATATTCACATTAAATTATCACCATTTGTATCTATGCATTAGTAGGTGGGACACTAGTCTATTTTTGACCAACATCTGATAATATACTACAGGAATGGGACCTGTTATCCAGAATGCTTGTGACCTGGGGGTTGCCGGAAAATGGATCCTTCTGTAACTTAGATCTTCATACTTTTTGTGTACTAGAAAATCATGTAAACATTAAATAACCCCAATAGGCTGGTTTTGCTTCCAATAAGGATTAATTATATCTTAGTTGGGATCAAGTACAAGCTACTGTTTTATTATTACACAGAAAAAGAAAAAAAAAAGATAACTTTTAAAAATTTGGATTATTTGATTATAATGGAGTCTATGGAAGACAGCCTTTCCATAATATGGAGCTTTCTGGATAACAGGTTTTTGGATAACAGATCCCATACCTGTACTAATATCTATCAAGAATACCTCACTTAAAGGAGAATTCAACTCTAAACTTAAAAACCCCTACCCTACATAGACCCCCTCCTCCCCCCCAGCCTAAAGGTGGCCATAGACGCACAGATCCGATCGTACGAATCGAGGATTCGTACGATTTTCGGATCGTATGTGGCGTGTGCTGACATCTTTCGCCCGGTGGAGATCGGTCGTTTGGTCGATCGGTCAGGTTTGATTTTGACCCGACCGATCCCGCCGGAGCTCATGGCACATCGTAATCTGATCGTTCGGCCATACGGCCAAACAATCAGATTACCCCCGATATAGCCATGCCTGTTAATGGCATATCGGGGAAAGATCCGCTCGTTTGGCAACATCACCAAACGAGTGGATCTTTGCATCTATGGCCACCTTAAGTGTTACCCCGGGCAAATGCCCCTAAATACCTCTCATTGCAGATTCAGGCATCGGAGTTCATGGGCGCCATCTTCTTCTCTTTGGAAATCTTCAGAATGAGACCAGCATGTCGGCGCATACGCAGTTGGAGCAATTTTTGGTTTTGTGACAATTGCCGAAAATTGCAGAAGCGTCGATCTCATTACGAAGACTACCAAAGCGGCTGAAGATGGTGCCCTTGAACTCCGATGCCTGAATCTGCACCAGGGGGTAAGTAAAACATTAGGAGCATTAGCCCAGGGGTGGAGGGAGGGGGATCTATGTAGGGTAGGGGGTTAGGGTTTTAGTTTAGGGTTGAATTCTCCTATAAGGCAAGGCAAAATGGCAGCCCTAAACTGTTATGTATATATGGTAAGTATAAAACTATAGGGGATTTTATAGAAACCTCCTGCTTATAAAACCAGTGTGACTCATGCACTGCACTGAAATCAGGACTGGGGCAGTTGCAGAGGAAAGAGCTTTTTCCTTTTTTGCAAAACAGTGTAGAAATTCTTGGAACTTGATTATTAAATATTCCAGTAACAGGGAACATTGTCATTTTATAACATGTTTTTTGTATTTTTCTAGGGACCATTTTATTGCCTGTCCTGTGGTCAAAATGGCGAGACACTGGGCTGAAAATTCAAAGGGAAACATATATATGTATTATGTTCCTGATTCCTTATCTCAGAGCAGGTGAGATTAATGGTTCTACTGAGACTAAACATGGTCACCTTCTTGCCCTACTGCTGCCAACTTCTTCTATACATACTACCATTTATTGTTGATTAAACATAATCTGTTATTTAAAGGATCGAAAAAACAAAATCTGAAAGTGGTCACTGTAATGTTAATTGTTTGTTGCCATGGTGAGGTCCTTGATACTCTGGCTTGTTTATGGCAGTCAGAGATGAGCAGAACTAGATGGAAGCCTTGCAGTCAAGAATGGGATGGAGAGATACAAGACACATTAAAGGGATCCTGTCATCGGAAAACATGTTTTTTTCAAAACGCATCAGTTAATAGTGCTACTCCAGCAGAATTCTGCACTGAAATCCATATCTCAAAAGAGCAAACAGATTTTTTTATATTCAATTTTGAAATCTGACATGGGGCTAGACATTTTGTCAATTTCCCAGCTGCCCCTGGTCACGTGACTTGTGCCTGCACTTTAGGAGAGAAATGCTTTCTGGCAGGCTGCTGTTTTTCCTTCTAAATGTAACTGAATGTGTCTCAGTGAGACATGGGTTTTTACTATTGAGTGTTGTTCTTAGATCTACCAGGCAGCTGTTATCTTGTGTTAGGGAGCTGCTATCTGGTTACCTTCCCATTGTTCTGTTGTTTGGCTGCTGGGGGGGGGGGGAAAGGGAGGGGGTGATATCACTCCAACTTGCAGTACAGCAGTAAAGAGTGATTGAAGTTTATCAGAGCACAAGTCACATGACTTGGGGCAGCTGGGAAATTGACAAAATGTCTAGCCCCATGTCAGATTTCAAAATTGAATATAAAAAAATCTGTTTGCTCTTTTGAGAAATGGATTTCAGTGCAGAATTCTGCTGGAGCAGCACTATTAACTGATTCATTTTGAAAAAATTTTTTTTCCCATGACAGTATCCCTTTAAGGTTAAAGGAAAAGCAGAGGGAGCTCGAATGAGTGTATTTTGCCAGTTCACAATTGTAGGGAAGCAGTTAATTATTAAGTTCCTTTAGGTTTTTCCTCAAATTTATTTTTTTAGAAAGATGTGACCTAGGGCTCTGGTTCTTAAGAAGAGCTCTAGATGTGGTTGGACTCTTAAGCTGGCCATAGATGTTGAGATTTTTAAAAGATCAGATTTCTCGGAACGATCGTATGAATTGACCATCAACTAAAAAGATCAATTTGCCAGGAAAACAAAGGGGAGCTGCCTGCTTGGCCCTGCAAACATAGATACATTGCACTGGGACCGACAAAGATTTTTTGACCTGGCCGATCATTTTCCTAACAGATGTCGGCCGAAAAATCGTAAGATGTACGATCGTTCGAATCCCACTAACCGCACGATAATTTCGAAGGATTGGTCGGACTTCCCTAAAATCGGTCGTTCGGCAAGAAGAGCTTTAAACCCTTGACTATATGTTGAATGAAGCTGGGATTTTTAATCTAACAACCTAGGGGACCTCAGGCTAAGAACCAGAGACCTTGGAGATATCGATACCAGTGCAGTTACCCAACCAGCTCTTCCTTTTGATCACTCTGGTACAAGCAAGCACATGATAGCAAAGGTCTGATTGGTTATTATTAGTGATAGGCGAATCTGTCCCGAATAATTTGCGAAATGGCCAAAAATTTACGAAACTGAAAATTCGTAAAATGCATTGAAATCAATGGACGTTAAAATAATAATTTGACACACGACAATTTTGACACAAGCTAAATTTTTATACGCGCGACTATTTTGGCCAAATGCATTAAAATCTGTGGGCATCTGAATTATTTTGATGCACAGCAATTTTTATGCATGCGGCAATTCTGTTGCAGGAAAAAAAAATTTGTGGCTGCCACTTTTTTTCACAGCAGTTTCGGCAAATTTTTAGTGTGCGGCAAATTTGCAGCAAATCCATGCCTGGTGAGTTTATTTGCCCATCACTAGTTAATATAGATGCAGTTATACACCTTTAATGCATCAGGCAATAAACATTGTATATACAGCAAGATACTTTACCAATGAATTTCTTCAGCTCTGAGTAAAAACGTGTTCCCTGCAAACCAAACGCAATATAATGAAAGCAATTATGTTGTTGATTACAATGCCTTGGCCCAGTTTAAATGATTTAGCAAAGCAAACATCATTATTTCCTTTGGCGAAACTCAGAATTCCATTCAGAGACAGCTTAATTCAGGTTTATATGATGTTTTCTAATGAGGGTTTTCTAATGAGGTTCAGCCAATCCTGGCTCAGCTTTAGAGGGTGTTGTAGGTATCATGTCAATTGTTCCCTGATAACTTATAATAGTTCTTTTGGAATAAATGATCCCTATCAAATGGTATTTGATCTACATGATAGACATGTACTTAATACAAGAAAAAAAAAATCAACTATTACAATATCAGATGGAAAACAGAGATTTAAAGCCTTGTATTGCCCTAGGCCAACTCCAAAATTCAAGAGTTTCCTGCTGAATTGCTCATTCCACTGCAAAAATAAAACTCATATAACGTTACATTCCGAAAGCTAAATTTGCCGAGACAGGGGGCTTGCAGTAAACAATCAAAATTGCATAATTTAAAGAAATGCAAAAAAAAATTTAGTTTCACATACAACAGTGTTATTAAAGGAGAATGAAAGCTCCAATCCAAGGAGGGGGCCAAATGTGAGGTCACACCCAAGGATTGTAATGACTTTCCTCATACCCCAGGCCGGTGCAGAAAACTGCCCAGTATACACATGAGCAATCCTATGCCTTCCTTTTTTTTCTTTGCTCGAGTGCGCATTCACAGTTGAGTTAAAAACAGGACTTTAACAAAAAAACTGGCCTTTCACAATGCATGCATTGGTCCCTGGATTTTGAAGAAAGAAGAATAGAGGAAGAGGAGCAAGTGCCACTAGCTGGTCAGGTAAGTCAGGTGGGGGGTGCCCTTACCTATGGTTTGGAGCTTTCCTTCTCCTTTATGAATACAGCGCATTCACTGACGTTGTGTAATAATACCTGGATGGTGGTGGGGATCTCCTTTGCACCTCCTAATGTGTGTGCACCGAATCCGGAAATTGACGCACATTAAACGGTGAGTCTATCATCATCTCACTTGGCGCGAAAAGTTAATATTAAAGGGTCCGCCATTGATCTCCAATAATGCCACTCACTCATCCACTGGAGAATCTCACTTTTTTTTTACTGTTTTTGGCTATCATCCTAGAGCCTCTTCATTTTCTGGTCATTCATCAGATGTCCCCAGATGCTGCTAACTAAAAACAGGCAAGGGTCAGGACAGGCAGCAAACTCAAAGAGGTCAAGGAGAGGTTAGGTCAGAGAAAGACAAACTTGAAAGGCACCCAGGGTCAATTAGCAGTGGGCCCTTTAAATATATAATTTTTGCACAGTAAAAATCAGATGCGTCACATCAATTCCAGATGCAGTGCATGTAGAGGAGGTAGGGGGCATACCCACGGGCGAGATGGCGGAGACAGGTATTATTACACCTTAACTCAGAGTGCAATTTGGAGGGCAATTGCCATGGTTTTTTTCCCCACAATGCACCTTTTTATGCAGAATTCTAGCAACATTAAGGGTGCAATGCAGGTGATGGATCAAACACAATTGTTCTGTTTCCGACTCTCTGCGTCCAGTGCAATGGCGCCTGATTCGTTAAAATGGGCAAATCTCTATGTGCAAAACAGAAGCAGTTGCACTGGATATTTTCCTGTCATCGGGCTCATTGTTGGAATGATATCTGCACCCGGTGTGCTGCGTTTATTGATACAGGGCACCGAGGGGACCCTGGAGCTGCCGCATGGTCAGATATTGACCGTAACTCTAAGGTTCATGCAACACTTGATTCGGAACAGAAAACAACTAATTAGTGCTGAGTGCAACGATACGAAAATGCGAAGAGCACATTTGGACTCAGGTTCCTTTAATGAATGCTTTTAGATGCGACTCACTGCAAGGAAAAGCACAAGTTCCACGCTACATCTGCAGACATAAATGAGCCCTTTTATCTCAATCATTTCTTTTAAATCTTCCAAAAATAGCATTGGAATGTGTTTGGGTTGCTCATACAAACAGACTTGCCGCATACACATGAACTTAGGCCTATTTGTGCTTTTTCTGGCACTTGCTTGTCCTCTTCTGGCATTTATCCTTAATGTGAAGCTCCTTCCAATGTTTGCAGAGCCTGATCCAGTCTCACACTGAGAAGTGATTAATTCTACTGAGACATCATCTGCTCCCAAGAGCAGTCTACTGTAGCCTCATCTGCTGTCCCCGCAGTGTATCTGTACTAGGACTTTGGTTTGGGATACAGTCTTTTTCAGCAGGATTCAGCCGATCCTTGTGCCTTGCGGAACCGAATCCTAATTTGCATATGCAAGTCCCCACTTTTTCCTTTCTGCCCCTAATGTGCATATGCAAATTAGGATTTGGTTCAGTATTTGGCCGAACCACTCACAAATCATTCGGGCTTTTAGCGGAATCCCAGATACTGAATTTTAGTCCTTCCTAATCTGTACATTAACATCAGTTTTCTGGGGAATAAATTAAATTTATTCTTAAATGCAAATCTACTGTTGACAGAGCTACCATGAGGCTTGCAAATTGGGTGGTTGCCCTGGGTCCTTCACTTAGTGGTATCTCATCTACTTATAAAACTCTTGCATGGCCATTGATTTACTGTCTCAGCCGAGCACCCACTGACCTACAGTATTTTCTCTCATGTAGCTCTCAGGATTTCCATGGACACGTCATGCACTTACCCTGCCGACACATGCCTGTTGTTTCATTTTGGTTATTGACAGTCTCTTGGAAAAGCAGCACCACCACATGTGTGTTAGATCAAATCAGCCAGTGGAGTGGATTAGAATTGTGTTGAGTCAGAAGGATTTCAATACACTGTTCTTAAACAGAACATTTCTATACAAATCCATACTTTTTAAATTGTGAGGCCAAGTTCAATTTAAGGTTATAGCAGAAAGGGTATTTATTCGGGGCCACCAGCACTGGAAGTAAATATTTTTGTAAAAAGTTAAATATATATAACACCCAGTAACAATGTCAGTTTTGGCAATAGTCATTTGCATCTTCATATTTATTTAACAGAGGGATTTCCAGCCTTTTTTTTACAGGTGCCAAATATAGGCATTGATTGGCTATTTAGTAGCACCATGTGGACTGGCAGCATGAACAAGACTATGTTTGGTACATGGTTTTTGTACCTTGCCTCCAAGCCAGGAATTCAAAAATGAGCACCTGCTTTGAGGTCCCTTGGAGCAACATCAAATGGATTGGGAGCAGCATTTTGCTCACGAGCCACTGGTTGGGGATCACCGATTTAGTGTTTCCATTAGGCAAATACTCTGCATGGCCAAGTATGTGGATACGCCTTTAAATATTGGAATTGGTTATTTCAGCCACAACCATCGTTGTCAGCACAGATGCTACTATGTTATACAATGAGATTCTTGATGATTCCATGCTTTGTGGAATCTGTTGTGGGAAGGGGCTTTCCTGATTTGTCAGTATTATAACCCAATGTGCAAAGTAAGGTCTAACCAGTATTGGTCTGCTGAGCTGTGAGTGGAAGAACTTGAATAAACCTGCACAGAGCCCTAATGTTAACTCGAGTGGACACCTCAGTGATGGACTGGGGCATTAGAGGCCCACTCTTGGTTATACCAAGGGTCCTGGTCACAACCACAGTGCACCTCCATCTTTAAATTTTGAGGAGGCCGGCAGAGCCCATGAAGGATGGGGCCCGCCATATTTTCTCCTGGAATACCACCAGCCCAGTTCAACCAGGCCTGTTGGATGAATTTGAGTGCTAAAGCAAACTAGATCTAATCACCCAACATCATTGCCCAACCTCCAATGTATGTTGGTGGGATTTTCTTTTTTTTTTGTAACAAACTATATTAGTTTTCTTCCAGTCAATCTTCCAATATCTAATAGAAAAGTAGACACTAGAGGTGCTGCATAAAATGAATTCATAAGGGATGCCCAGGGCTGAAATTATTTATTTGATAGCCCTATAAACATGGATATAATCCTCTGCTGACAAATAACCATTTAATGTGGGATATAAGAAATGGTCGCTTCGTTTAATTTCAGTCTTCTGGGAGGAGAGCTTCTATATATATAATGCTTTTTTTGGCATTGTTTTACTACCACCACATTTGCCCCAGTTGGAGCAGAAGGCCAGAAAAGACAAGATGAAACACCAAGTCCACCTAAGACAGACAAGTGTAGTGCAGTAGTGTTGCCATAGAACCAAACATTTCTTCGCAGTCTCTTCAGTTTCAGAGAAGAGGATTCCTGCCACGTTCTCACAGCTGATCCAGTCTTTGGCCTGCAGTCAGTTTGCACATCTGCTAATCAGATAACCTTCTCTTGTATTTTCCTTTACAGGCGTAACTATATAAAGGGATTGCTTCACTACTTTAATAACCCAGTAAACTGAGATTCAACTTGAATAAATGTACTTGGTAGTTGGACCATGTTTTATGCATCTTTCACTTTAACACATGCCAGGCTTTTTGCATTTAAACCATATTGTCTTCTACTTACATTGGGCAGCCAATAGGATGATTTAGTTATATGGTTCCCACTAACCACCAGAGACCATTTTATGAATAGTCATAGAGTTCTGTAGAATATATGAAATTCTCATCCAGTTGTAAGTTAGTATTTGCAGTTGGAACATTAGGAGTAAGAAAACAGATACGCATGGGAAGGTATGGATCCATCTGCTGTACATGGAAGCTATTACATTTCCACTGATCCACTGGTGTTGCCAAAAACAGTGTTACCAGATGTTACCAGATACTGTCCAAGCCCTTGGAAGTTGCTCCCAGTGGCCTCAAAGAAGGTGCTTTTTTTTGGATTTCTGACTTTGAGGCAAGTTTTGGAGGCATACAAACTTACTGTAGATCCTCCTGTAGGCTGCCAGTCCACATAGGCCTAACCAAATAAACAATTTCAGTCCTGGGCATCCCTTATAAAAAATTTTCATGCTTGTGTTGCTCCCCACTTTTCTTATAAATTTTTATTTAGATCACAGGTAAAAAAAGTTGGAGGTTGAACAAATCCATACTTATTAGATTGACAATACCTGAAACCACCTCAGAAGATAATAGACAACAGCATTGATGGCGTTCAATTAAAAAGTTCTTTACAAAGGTCTTATTCTATGCTATAGGAGTAATTTACGAGTGCAGCTGGAAGTGTGGCTGAACTACAATGGGATCAAATGTTGCACTTAATTTCCTTATTACTTCGATCTTCATTTCCATATCCATATTGAATTTTTATGATTTTTTTTTGTTTTTATGTTACAGTTCTGGCCTGGATCTCCCTGAAGATGTTGTCTATGCTTTTGGTCTTCCATTTCATACCAACTATAAAAGCCAGTTCTCGTCTGAGGAACAGATTCTCTCTTTAAAGATTATGCAATATGTTTCCAACTTTGTAAAAACTGGGTATGTATGTAATCTGGGCATTTCCAAGCCTTTTAATTCTCAGAAATACATATTAAATATAGGACTGTTCCTGGAAAATAAAGACATTGGCTACTTCATGTCATGCGATGAGGTGATTATGTTCTAATCTAACCATGTGTCTGTATTCTGGTTATGTATTTTTTTGGTCATCTTCAAAACAGCAGTAAACAGGTTTGTTTTTGGAACGGCTTGTTTTGACAATTTTTTATTGTTTGAACTCTTTCAGAAATCCCAACTTTCCATACAAATTTTCAAGAAGAATTTCTAAGGAGTTGCCTGCCTGGCCTATGTATTTAGCACACAGCAACGGCACCAATTACAAGGAATTCAGTTTATCTCTGACTAATAACCAAGGATTGAAGAATTCTGAATGCTCCTTCTGGAATGACTACATCCAAAGGCTGAAAGAGTCTACAAGTGAGTAGTCCATAAAAGGAGAACTCACCATCTTTATCTATGCTAAAAAATAAACCAAAGGGCAAAGAAGTCCCAAAGAAATTCTAGAACTGAAAGAGAGCAGCTTAATTGGACATTATAAGGTCCACAGTACCCTAAAGATTTGTTACTTCCGAGTGCTGCAGGGTTTTAAAGTGACCCTGATATCAATGAACAATTTAGGACATTGGTTAGGATAGTTGGTTTTATGTTGTGCTATTCTATTAAGCAGGACCTTCAAAACTTCAGTTGCTCCAAGAGGAAATAAGTGCTTGAGGAAAGGAAATTCTATACTCTGTCCTCATTTTAGATCCACCTTGATTAGAGGTCAGGTCTATGAAAACAATAATATCATTAGTCCCTGACTTTCTGATGACAGTCTTTTAAGATTTACATGAATTTTATAAGAATTTCTTTAAAGGGTTATCCTTTGGTCCTCTGTCTAATGATTAAAACATGTGGAGGCCAATGAAGACCTGCCAGGAACAGACTATATCTATCGCCGATGGGGATTTCCAGCCTTGCAATCAATTTCTCATCAATGTGATCAGTACCAGATATTGGACCAGATTCAATTCAATGAGAAAAGGGTTTATCACATGATAAGTCATGGGCGAGATTCAATTTGAGATGCAATTCAATTTAGAAAAACTTATTTCATGGTCAAAAAAAAACCCCTGAAAACTAGTGATGAGTGAAATTTTTCACCAAGTTTCTGCCGCGAAAATGATGCCCATAGACTCTAATGGGTGAAAAAATGTGTTGATTGTCAACAATTTTGCCCATAGACTTGAATGCATTAGGGCAAATTTTCTTCATTTCATGGAAGTGAAATGGGGCAGATGCGCCCATCGCCAGTGAAAACTGTATGGACGAGATTCAATTCAGTGAGGAAAGGGTTTAGCACATGAAAAGTGATGAACATGATTCAGTTTGAGATGTAATTAAATTCAGAAAAACTTATCTCAAGGTTTATTGCGTGAAAACGATTGAAGTCTATGGGAAAAAAAACTGGAACTGAATTTGGAGAAAGGGTATGGGACCTGTTATCCAGAATGCTCAGGACCTGAGGTTTTCTGGATAATGGATCTTTCCATAATTTGGATCTTCATACTTTAAGTCTACTAGAAAATAATGTAAACATTAAATAAACCCAATAGGCTGGTTTTGCTTCCAATAAGGATTAATTATATCCTAGTTGGGATCAAGTACAAAGTACTGTTTTATTATTATAGAGAAAAGGAAATTATTTTTAAAAATCTGAATTGTGTTGATAAAATGGAGTCTTTCTGTTGGATAATGGGTTTCTGGATCAGGGATCCTATATCTGTATTGTAATGAAAATTACCTTATCCAAAATACATAATATAATATTATCACTATATAATAAAGTATTGATAAAGTGTCATCATATTTGTACAATAGGACAGGGATACATATAAATGATAATCACATCTAGCTTAATATGGGAGGGAAGGAGGGGTAGTTATTTTGAAGAACATTTTGCTGCAACACATGGACTTTTGCTCAAAAATGTTATAAAACTAATGAAGACCTGGAAATACTTAATAGTGCAACTTAAATAGTTTCAGGCCATTTAACTGAATGACTTTATCATCTGTTGAGTTTGTAGTAATACATTTTCTTGTGCTTTACTTGTGTTTCAGGATTACAAAGTCCATTTTTACAAACAGAGAAGACTCCTGAAAGCAAATTGATGGCCAGTCCAGCACCGACATCTCCAAAGCAAGAGAAAGAGGGGTACAATAGAAGAAAATAAAGAGTTCCCCTGGGGTTTCTTTATATAAAAATAATCATAAAATAATAGCGCTGTTTTTACAGCTGTGATTTTCATATTCCCTGGTGAATGTTTTGTCTTCAATAAACTATTTTAAAAAAGTACAAATTTATCTCTTTTTGCTGGACGAGGAGGTAGAAATTATATTATTTTTACATTGTGTGTGGGAATTGAAAGAGAAGAGGTGCTACAGGCAGCCAAAGTGGATAACTCACCTCTCTCGTGGAGCAGTAAACCAATATTATGCATATAGGTAAAGTTGGGCTGTCCGGCACTTAAGGAATTCACAGAACCAAAATTATGAAAGTAAAAGCAATATTTATTGATTAAGTAAAAAAAAAATACATATCTCCATTGACCCTACGCATTTCGTGCCCAATAGGCACTCAGTCATGATCTAAACAGGGCCTATGGAGATGTGTATGTTTATCTTTATCTTGTCTTGTGTTGTAACTTTATCTATCTGGATAATGTGGAAATTTAAAGTCAAACGTTTTTAGAGTAATTCGAGCACTTTGATTTGAGACAGAGGTCTAAAATTTGGTCAGGCCCCCTAGCAGGTATATATGAAAAGTTTATATAAGTATATAAAAGTATATATTAAAATTGTATAAGGTGATTCTTCTCTGTTCCTTTAAGTATGGGACTTTCCCCAAAAGCCCAGCATGAACCTCTAGCAAACACATGCCCAATGTCCACAGTCTTTCCCCCGTGTTTCATTTGAAAGCCTTATTCAGATATGCAAATTAGGCCCCAGTCCCACAATGGGTGCCAAAATTAAAAAGAAATATTGGTCATAAGTCACATAGTTGCTTCCTACTTGGTTTGACTTTCAGTCAATAATTTTTTAAAAAAGATGTCATATTTTAAAGGAGAAGGAAAGGTTAAAAGTAAGTAAGCCTTATCAGAAAGGTCCCTCTAAATATACCAGTAAACCCCCAAAGTAGTGCTGCCCTGAGTCCCCTGTCAAAAGAAACACTGCATTTCTTTCCTTCTATTGTGTACTCATGGGCTTCTGTATCAGACTTCCTGCCTTCAGCTTAAACCTCCAGGGCTTGAGCTTGAGCATGCTCAGTTTGTTCCTCTGCCCCCCCTCCCTTCTCTACTGTAATCTGAGCTCAGAGCAGGGAGAGACTCAGGCAGGAAGTGATGTCACACCACATTAATACTGCAGCTCCCAACCTAAACAAACAGAGAGTTTCTAGAGCTTTTTACTCAGGTATGGTAAAACATTCTACAGAATAAATATAGCATTCTAGCTTGCACTATTGCAGCTAATCTATTGGCAATAAAATGCCTCCGTAGCTTTCCTTCTCCTTCAAGTAAGAGACACAAGATAAACCCTGATAGTGATTGTAGAACTTTCCTTGCTTTAAAAATAGTTAAGTCTGAAATAAACTTGCCAGTAGTTGAAGTTTATTGTAGGAAATGGTGGCCAGTTCATGAAGTTTGTTGCATCTGAGACTCAAGACCAAGAGGTTCTGGTCTGAAGAGAGATGTTATTGCAGAGCATGAGGTGAAGATGAAGACAATGAATATTCTGTTCTGCTGGCTTATACCTGGTTCTTGGCAAATGAAATGAGTGAGTATACAAAGGGGGGTTATTTATCAAGGTCCGGATATCCGAAAAACTACGAATTTTTCAAGATTTATTAAAATCCGATGGTCTAAAAACTCAGAATCTAAAACCCCGACATCTAAAATCTCTTGAGGTCCTTTATAAGTTATTGGGGAAGGTCCCAGCGTCTGTACTGATGTCCGTACCGGTTTCCGATGAGTTTGTGGTTTCTGAGCAAAAAACTATGAAAAAAACATAATTTTGGTGGAAAACTCCGAACAATTTGGAGTTTTCAGGGGGAAAGCTCCGAAGTTTGCCCGACCCTATTTTTTCAGGCTTTTTTTCTTCATAAATAAGGTCCATTCGGGCTATCAGAGTTGCTCGGATTTCTAACTTAGAAATACTGAGATAAATTTGGACCTTGATAAATAACCCCCAAAATCTTTGTCACTAATGATTCTGCAATGTCACGTAAGGTCTAAAATGAACTCATCTTGTCTTGACTTGCATGGATTTAAGAAGCTCATGACCAAGTCTTCACCGTGCTCAGTCTTAAATCTCCTAGGCCTTAGCTCTGACTTGGTTTAAAGTTTGCCCAGGTCTACTAAACAACTGGATATTTGCTTTCAGCAGAGAACCAGTAAAAGCCATTGCCTGTGAGATCTTGATCCTAAGATGCTTATGATTAAGGGCGTCTGCGCCCGAAACGCATCAAGCAATCCATGCTTTGTCTTTTAACATGGGTGAATAAAGATTTCTGATTTTAAAAAGTGATCCGGTGTGTGGAACTCCATTTTCTCTTCTCTAGATCTTGATCCTAAGACTAGTTGCCAATGATTATACCTTATACTTATTTGCCTTGATGGTTATGACAAGTGGTACAAAAGTACAGGTAGACTATTGATTTCAGGGTTAGAGTGGGCCCCACCGACCCACACCTGCTCCTGCGAAAAACCTGGTGGGCCCCAGACCACCCAGTACAATTCTGATTACTTTCCGTCCCTGGAGATAAATGGTAGAGGCTTATAACATCTGGATTGTTTTCATTTTTTTATTTCAATTTGGTCTGCTTGTTGTAACCTGATAATGATTCTGAAAAATGCCTGGATGCTTATAATTGTACAGTATATACATTTCTGTACATATTCCAGAATCCCCAGCTGGGCAGGAAACCCCAAATTGACATTTATTGAAATTCAGAGTCTCATTTTATCATGTGCTGCATTTTTCTGCAATTTCAGGTCACCCTATCTTTGTAATCTGTAAATTCTACTTTAATTCAAAGAAAGGGAGTGCTGTCGTATAGTGCAAGTGGCAGGAAATCGCCCATAACCTTTGCACAATCTATTGCTTGGCCTACATTACTATATTGCCGCACCTGTGCCATTATATATATATACGTCTTAGTTCAGTGCTCTGTGCTTAAAGGTTTGTCTTGTTCATGGGATTCGACTATAAAAGAAACTGAAAGGTAGTTGACCTAAAAATTAACTTTTGGTTTACTGTAGATGGATATACTGTAATTTAAACATGTCTGCATTCGTTTTGTTTTTTTTTCTGAATGAAATTGAGAATAAAATGTTATCTAAAGGTCCCTGAACACCAGCCGCCAGAAAGAAAAATTTAGGCCAAATTTTGGGTTATTGATATAGGACAGGTGGTCAGTCCACTTTGTGGGCTAAATGTGGTGATTAGAACTCTATGGGGCAGATTTACTAAAGGGTGAAGTGGCCGTCGCTAACGAAAATTCACCAGAAATTCAATCCACAGGGACATCACCAATTTACTTACAGACGTAGAGGACGATTTGTTAATAAAAGAGACCGGCAGGCAGATTTTCGCTCAGGCGAACGATCAGTAACATAGTAACATAGTAAGTAAGGTTGAAAAAAGACACATGTCCATCGAGTTCAACCTTTTTTTTTTTTTTTTTATTAACTACCAGTTGATCCAGAGGAAGGCAAAAAAAACCATCTGAAGTCTCTCCAATTTGCCTCAGAGGGGAAAAAATTCCTTCCTGACTCCAAGATGCAATGGGACCAGTCCCTGGATCAACTTGTACTATGAGCTATCTCCCATATCCCTGTATTCCCTCACTTGCTAAACACCATCCAACCCCTTCTTATACCTATCTAATGTATCAGCCTGTACCACTGATTCAGGGAGACAATTCCACATCTTCACAGCTCTCACTGTAAAAAAACCCTTTCCCAATATTTAGCTGGAACCTCTTTTCTTCTAATCGGAATGGGTGACCTTGTGTCAGCTGGAAAGACCTACTGGTAAATAAAGCATTAGAGAGATTATTATATGATCCCCTTATATATTTATACATAGTTATCATACCACCCCTTAAGCGCCTCTTCTCCAGCGTGAACATCCCTAATTTGGCCAGTCTTTCCTCATAGCTAAGATTTTCCATATCTTTTACCAGCTTAGTTGCCCTTCTCTGTACCCTCTCTAATACAATAATGTCCTGTTTGAGTGATGGAGACCAAAACTGTACGGCATATTCTAGATGGGGCCTTACCAGTGCTCTATACAGTGGAAGAATGACCCCTCCTCCCTTGACTCTATGTCCCATTATGGATTTGCCTAGTGCAGTCCCATTAAGGGTATAAGTGGATATTTTTACATCCCAGGTGCAGGACTTTACATTTATCAACATTGAATCTCATTTGCCACTTAGCTGCCCAGATTGCCAGTTTGTCAAGATCATGTTGCACGGATGCCACATCCTGGATGGAATTAGTACTCCGCATATTTACTAAAGTGTAAATTTTACAGAACGTTACCTCTTTCGCCAGAGTTTCCTTCTCCACCTTAGACCTGGCGAACTGATAAGATGAAGCTACAGCCTCCTCAAACTTTATATTCTGTATGCTGGAAAGTCATAAAAATTTTTAAAAATATTCTTATTTTAAAGTGGGATTGTCTTTAAAAGTTGAAACTATTAAAAAACTTTATTTTAACATTTTTATTACCATTTGAGGGGCATGCTACATTAGTTTTAGGATGGGCTCATGTCTAGGGCATTAGAGGATCTCTTTTGTCTTTATTTTGCTTCCTTGGACATGTGTAATAAGTGGCCACTTCAAGCATTTGCACCAACATCTCTAATAAAGACATATATAGGACCTATATGTACCCGCCCTATTCAAATGAACCTAACGCAACTCCACATTTTAGTGATTTAGCGCAGTGATAGCGAATTTGCAGCTAGCGAACTGTAAGAAGTGTGGCGAAGCCTTTGCAGACGAAAATTCGCCCTTTAGTGAGTTTTTTTCCCCTATGTATTTATCCAGTGACCATGTTGATCGTCCAATTATAAATTGAGGTGCAGGAGCTGTGTTACATATTCTCCCTCCTTAAAAAAACGACTATGTCCATTGTGTATGTTACACATTTATCCTTCCATTGCTGAGAGATCCAATGCTGCAGAGAACATCTTAAGTGTATATCTTGTATGATGCCAATGTTCATACTGTATTAAAGGTCACTGGGATAGGCTGTCCCTACAAGTTTCATTGTTCATTCATCATTTATCTGTTTCATATCCAGAAATGGACTTGGGCACTATTTTTATTTTTTTTTAACTTTTATTTTTATTTGTTTTGCAAGTTATATTTGGCCACACCACTTTAACTTTGTTAAGCAGGTGCACAGTTAACATTCAGTTCCAAAAGATCTTATTGCATCTCCAATCACTGTTTAGCAATTACCCATTGGGTTGCCTTAATTGTCCATAGAGGTAGTGGCCGGAAAAAAAAGGAAGAAGGGGTAAAGGGGAGGAGAATGAAGGGGAAAAAAGAAAAAGCAGGAGTTGTCAAAGATTAAAGTCAATTGTAATAACATAAACATTCTGTTTTCACCATGTTGTTGTTTTTTTTAGCATTCAATGTAAATTGGGAATTTCAAGTTGGGGATCATTATCATCCGGAGTCAGGTCTTGTTGTTAATCCAAGGGAACCCCAGTGATTCTTTTTGATTCTTAACCAAAAAGATGATTTGCTGAGAAGTGACAATACTAGAATGAGTGGTAGAGCAAAGGTCAAGCAGTTAACAGAGGCTTACGCACCAAAACTCTTGTGAGCTCTTGTAATGGTTCTTTCCAATGGAAGTATCTCAGAGATAAAACTAGACTGAGTCCATTTCTAGTCTGTGGTGCCTATACTTAGGAAGTGTTGGTTTAGAGTACTAACTCCATGCTGCTACTCATTGATGGAGCCAAATACTGCTCTTGCTAATCTTGCCTGTCTAACAGGGGCCTTATGCTTCAGGCTCCCATCATGTCCATCCCTAGGTGAAGACCAAAATGTTCTCTTCCCATTATATAACCTCTGAACATGAATTGGTCACAAGATCCCTGGGCCAACTGTGGACACCTACCTACCACAGATCATAGGCAACAAAACCTGGACTCCCTGAGCAGTAGAGGAATTAACCATTGTGGGTCGCCTACATGTACTTGATACAGTTGTACATTTTTGGAATTTTATTGAACCTTTAAGAATGTGCAGGGCAATTCAGTTTATAATAGCAGAAGCCAGACCTTAAGTAACCCTGGCCCTGGTTTATTGGTGCCTCATGCTAATTGCAGCCGCCTGGGCGTTGGAACCAGAACATTTTTGTTTTCTTAGCTGCAGGTTGCAGGTTTTCAGAAGACCAAGAGATAGGCGGTTTCATTCCAGAATTACAATAGAGGAATAAACTTCAAATGAAAAGACTGTTTCATGCAGGAGAGAATAGCTCTGTGTGGTTTTCATTTATAGCTCATCCCCTCCCAGACTTCTCTAACTGGGAACAGATCCATATAACTGTGTGTGTGTCTGACTCTGCCACCCTACTTATCATGTATAAATAGCATAAAACCCATGCTGTGATACATAACACATGTCGGAGGATAGGAAGCCTTGGCCGAAAGGATGTGTGTTTTTCTGTAAATATGCCTAATAGTCATTCATTTTAGACAAGCAGAGAACCACATTTAGATTCAAGGTATTTAGAAGCAGGCTACTGGCTACAAGTGACAGATTTCATTCATCTCATTGGGTAGTCTTGTTGTTTGTTCAGCTGACAAGGAATACACTGCAATTCAAGAAATGTAATAGCTAACAGAAGCATGCAGGAGGAAAAGGGACCTCATGAACTATGTTCTAAGTGGTTCCCAAACTGTAGGGTTGGCCCTACAACTTGTAGCAGTGGCAGGGGGTCTCAGACTAAAGGCCAGTAAGGGTGAGATTTAGGAAGAATGGTCATTTGCTTTCTTAGATATAATAAAACCCAGCTTGAAGGTCATTTGCAGTGCAGTCTGGTTAAATGTGTATTTGATGCCCTAAGACTTAAACACTAATAAAGGTATGGGATCCGTTATGGAGAAACCTGTTACTCAGAAAGCTTTCTCTGTGATAATAAAACCGTATCTTGTACTTGATGCAAAACCAGCCTTTTGGTGTCACGTATGGTTTCTCGAACCCAGAACAGACTCCAAGGTTCCGGTCACGGCTCACGCTTCTGCCTATAGCAGCCCCCTTTCACTTCGGGAGGAGCCCTCCGCTACTTGAATGCTGTCAGGTCTTAACGTGAGAGAACCATGGTGCAGTACGGAATCGGGAAACAAAAGCACAAGCCAGGGTCAAACCAATCAGTAAATACGGTATTCAGTAGAATACAGGCAAAGGTTGGTTCAGGCAGCAATACAGGAGTAGTCAAAACAGACAGGGGTCAAGTACAGAGAAACAGGCTAAAATCACACCCAGGAAATAGAAATAGACCTATGATAGGCAAGGAACAATTTGCCTCGGCCCTTTTGAATATTAGAATTTTCGTGCCAATACTAATGACATCACACACTGTGCCAAATGAAATTCTGGCTGTGCACAGAAGAGGAGTCGACAGGCGTCCCCGCAAGTGAGCTCACTGCCTCCCAGAAGTAGCTAGAGATGTTGTACATGATGTTTTGTGCTTTTGTACCAGCCCAAGGCAACCACAGCCCTTTAGCAGTAAAGATCTGTGTCTCCAAAGATGCCCCAGTAGCTCCCCGTCTTCTTTTCTGCTGATTCACTGCACATGCTCTGTGCTGCTGTCACTTACTGAGCTTAGGGACCCACTCACAATATACAGTACACATAGAATAGAAATGTCACAATATAAGGCTGATTAGTAATTAATACAGATAATTACTACATGGCAGCACAGAAACCAGTGCAATTAGCATCAGAATTTAATAATCAGCAAACCTGTAGCATCAGCTTATATTACAGCCAGGGAAGCTCATTTTCTGCTGGATAATTAGTGACGAGCCCTAAGCTTAGCTTCTCAACAGCCAATCAGAGCCCACTGAGCATGTGAGTGTCACAGACACTTTCCAAGATGGTGACCCCCTGTGACAAGTTTGAAGTTTGAACTGGATCATTGCTGCTATTGACAAGCTCAAACTTTAGCCTCGTGCAATAAGTTCAGTATATAAAATATGCCATTTTTAGCATTATTCGTTTTAAATCTCTTTTAAGGTATGAAGATTCAAATTACAGAAAACCCCAGGTCCGAGCATTCTGGATCCCATACCTGTATTTTCTTATATCTACATTTGTTTCATGGGCTAAGCGGGTTTCTAAAGAAAGGTAGTGTAATGATGTAGAAGGTTAATTGTTTAATTAATGTTTGAGATATATATATATATGTGTGTGTTCAGGTTAGCCACTAGCGAGAATAACAGTTCTGAGGAGAAGACCCAGTTGGTGGAGATTAGGTGGTGATATAAAGGAAGGTTCCTGGAAGTTAGGGAGGAGATGCGTCATGGGAAGGAAGATGATCAGAGAGACACACGGCAGCAGTAAAGTCATCTTCAGGGAGAGGTACTAAGCCTAGGCGGCAGGAAGCCTAATGGTGTAACAGTACGCACTAGGGGGCAAATTCACTATGCGCCTAACGCTAGCGTCAATTCACTAGCGTTGGGCATTTTCGTTACTTCGCAAATTTGGAGGGGTTGAACTTGATGGACTTTGTCTTTTTTCAACCCAATTTAACGATGTAACTATATGTAACTTCGCACCCTTACGCCTGGCGAATTTGCGCAACGGACGTAACTACGCAAATTCACTAACGCGCACATTGTACTGAACGCTACCTTTTACGCTAGACTTCCTTCGCCACCTCAGACCAGGCGAAGCGCAATAGAGTAGATAGGGATTCTTCAAAAAAAAGTAAAAAAAATTTCTAATGTATGAAATATTTTATTTGATTTTCACATTAAACAAATAGAATCAATAGACAGCAAATATTATGCAGAAGAAGAGAGAACGGTACAGTTGACTAAATAGTATGTTATTGTCAAAAAGTATACCATATTAGAAAATTAACAAGAGCTAACAAAAATTAACTTACTAACTAAGTCAGTGGATGCAAATATAGTAAAACAAAGAAAGAAAAAGCCCATTAATAATCTGGAATGTCGGATAGATCTTTTACAGTTGAAGAAACCGCATAATATGATCACCAGTTTTAGAGTTGCATATTTCAAAATAAGGAGACCAAATCTGCCTAAAAAAATCTTTAGAATCACTTCCTTGAAATTTAATAATTAAGGCTTCTTGCCAGCAAAGCTGATTCATATAAGAAATGGTGTCCGATAATGAGGGGGGTTCCTTATGTAGCCAAAAATTAAGTAAAGCTTTCCTGGAAGCAGCTAAAAAATAAGTAGTAAGTAATTCATTTTCATGGGAGATAGACATTGACTTAGAAGTTGAAGAAAACATATTATTATCTAGATGCAGTAATGCAAGACCTGGAGACAATTTAAATTTTATCTTCAATCTTGTATTCAAAAAACTAGTGACTTCCTTCCAAAATAAATTAATCTTTGGACAGGACCATAAGTAATGGAAAAGTGAAACATTAGTCTCATCACATTTAGGGCAAAATGATAGGGGAGCATTAGAAATACTTTTAGACAACATTTTCCCATAGCCTAAATGGATAAGCTTAAAATGCTGAACTCTCCAACTCTCTGCTAGAATTAATTTATTATAATTATAAATAGATTTCACCAAGTCTAAGGGAGATACTTGAGTTTGCAAAAACTCAGACCATTTGATGGAAGAATTTAATAATGGGTGTGAGTCTATACTATAATTATTCCAAAATATTTTAGATAAAGAGCCAATAGAAATTGAACAAGGGAGTTCCATAAATCCTGCCAATTCATCTGCTAGTTTATGGTCAGCTAAAACCAGATTTTTGTTGTTATGGAGCAGAGAAAGACCACACTGACAAGCCAAATAATAGTATCTATCAGCATCATGAAGCTTATACTCTTCTTTAAAGGGATACTGTCATGGGGAAAAAAATGTTTTCAAAATGAATCAGTTAATAGTGCTGCTCCAGCAGAATTCTGCACTGAAATCCATTTCTCAAAACAGCAAACAGATTTTTTTATATTCAATTTTGAAATTCGACATGGGGCTAGACATTTTGTCAATTTCCCAGCTGCCCCAAGTCATGTGACCTGTGCTCTGATAAACTTCAATCACTCTTTACTGCTGTACTGCAATTTGGAGTGATATCACCCCCTCCCTTCCCCCCCCCCCAGCAGCCAAACAAATGAACAATGGGAAGGTAATCAGATAGCAGCTCCCTAACACAAGATAACAGCTGCCTGGTAGATCTAAGAACAACACTCAATAGTAAAAACCCATGTCCCACTGAGACACATTCAGTTACATTGAGAAAGAAAAACAGCAGCCTGCCAAAAAGCATTTCTCTCCTAAAGTGCAGGCACAAGTCACATGACCAGGGGCAGCTGGGAAATTGACAAAATGTCTAGCCCCATGTCAGATTTCAAAATTGAATATAAAAAAATCTGTTTGCCCTTTTGAGAAATGGATTTCAGTGCAGAATTCTGCTGGAGTAGCACTATTAACTGGTGCATTTTGAAAAAAACATGTTTTCCGATGACAGGATCCCTTTAAGCTTTGACCAAGACATTAGGGTTTTTGTAAGAGGGTCAAAAATGTCTTTTACTAAAACTAATAAGTTTCTCTTAAAAGAAAATAAAAAGGAGTCAGACTTTTAAAAATCTGAGGGTTTGAGTAACAGTTTAGCTGGCATGAAAGGGGTTTCCGTATAACTATTCCCATGTCGAGAAAATAAATGTTTCCACACAAAAATGGAATCACGATAGAGAGGATTTCTCTTAAAATCACAAGGAACCTAACTAAGTTCCAAAAAACGCTGGCGTTTTTTCTATATTATGGGTGATAGACTGAAAAAAATTGAAACATTTTTTGGGGCTTCCCTCCTTCCCCCCTACATTTCCTAACTCATGGCAACTAAACTATACAGTGGGCACATGTGTAGGGCAAAATAAAAATTTTATTTGATGTTTTGAAGGTTTCCCAGGCATTTGTAGTGCTGCTACATATTCCTCCATTGAAATTTGAATTTGGCGCCGTATGCAAATTAGCCATCGCTAGCGTAACTTCGCTTCGCTTAGCGAATCAACGCTAGCACAACTTCGCAACCTTACGCTACCCCTGAGCGCAACTTCGGATTTTAGTGAATTTGCGGAGCGCTGGCGAAACTACGCCTGGCGAAGTTACGCCTGGCGCAACTACGAATCTTAGTGAATGTCCCACTAGGAGTGTAAGGTTAGCAAGGTAAAAAAAAAGTAAAAAATGTTTTCCCCTTCCCACCCCTAATTTGCATATGCAAATTTGGATTCGGTTCAGTATTCGGCCAAATCTTTCACGAAGGATTCGGGGGTTTGGCCAAATCCAAAATAGTGGATTCGGTGCATCCCTATTAGAAGGTGACAAAAGCATTCTTGTTTTTTCGTTTTTCTCTTTACTCGGCTTGAAATTTTGGCAGATAAATGAAATCGAAAACCTCCTTTAATTTAAAATTTCTATTGCATACAGTTACGTGCTGAATATGGGAAAAATATGAGTTGCTCGTCAGTAAAAAAAGAGTTTGCAAATTGTTGTGCGCACTTTAGGGAATATTGTGTGTGAATCACGCAGGAAGCAGGCAAAAGGCCAATGAATATCTGCAACTGAGCCTAATGCTTTGCATGCAATGTCCCTAGAAGTACAATAATATACATTCCATTGAATTACATAAATTACATAAAGATCCGTTATTTCGGAAAACCTCAGGTCACAAGCATTCTGGATAACAGGTCCCATACCCGTATTCCCTTCCGTTATCTATTATCCCGAAATTTCTGAATTACGGAAAGGCTGTCTCCCATAGACTCAATTTTATCCAAAATATCCATATTTTTAAAAATGATTTCCATTTTTTTTTCTTTAATAATAAAACAGTAGCGTGTACTTGATCCCAACTAAGATAAAATTAGCCCTTATTGGAGGAAAAACCAGCCAATTGGGTTTATTTAATGATTGCATGATTTTATTGTAGACTTATAGTACGAAAAATACAATTACAGAAAGATCAATTATCCAGAAAACACCCAAGCCCTGAGCATTCTGGATAATAGGTCCCATACCTGTATTAATATAGTCCCACATTCCTGGAGTGCTTTACAGACATTATACATTGTTCACATCAGTCCCTGCCCCACTGGGCTAGAGAACAAATGATGGTCCACTCTATAAACTGTAGTTACATAATTAATTAGGGATGAAGAAAGACACAAGTCCATTAAGTTCATACTTTCCAAATGAATCCTAGTGAAAACATATAGACATACCTATACACACCAATCTATACACTCAAATATACAGTATAAACTATACATACAGATACAAAAATAACTGTAGATCTTTAGACTCCAATAGCCTTGGATATTACACTTGTTGAAGAAGTCGGCCAAAGCCACACTTAAAGTCATTAATATACCCTCACAAAATAACCCATCAGGGAATTCCATGACCTTATTGCCCTCTACATGTAGAACCACTAAGCTGCTTAGAATGAAACGTTTCTCAAGTCCAAAGGCGTTGCCTCTTGTCCTTTCATCTTTTCTATGGTAAAAATTGTTCCCACCCCCAGAATAGAAAACTATTCTGCGAGTTTGAGTTGTGAAACCCGAAAACTCTAAATTGATCTAAGTTAATCTAAATCGAGTTTTTTCCATTTGAGTGTTTTCTTAAATAAGAAACCATTCGAGTTCATTAGAGGTATAATAAATTCTAACGTTCGACCTTTGATAAATTATCCCCTAAAAGTTGGGTTGAGGAGCTCCCCTATAAATCAGGATAGATAGATAGATGATAGATAGATAGATAGATAGATAGATGATAGATAGATGACAGCTACTTCCTTTTTTTAATTATACGGATTTTAGCAACATGGGGCAGATTTATTACTCCAGCTCCAGGTCATGTAGCAGTCAATGGCAGACGTCCCTTCAACCATTTTAGTTTATTATTCATTTTTTTAAGTGATTCAAGTTTTTTATGGCATAAAAATCACTGATTCAAGTTTTTTCCATTTGAGTTATTTCTTAAATCAGAAAACATTCGAGTTGTGAATTCATTCAAGGTACAAAAAAACTCACAAATCTCTAAAATGCGACCTTTGATAAAAAACCCCCTATGTGTCACAGAATATCTGTCAGGAACAATAACATAGCTCTGAAACCTATAATAATAATATTATAATATCCTTATATGGTATATTGATTGTGCCTTTCCTTCTCCTTTAAGTATTCTCTATAAAAAGTAAATTTACCTGTAATCTTTCTGAATCCAGAAGTTAAAGATAAAACAGAATAGTCCATACAGTGACACAGTGACACGCTATCTTGTTATCATTGTAGTTGATTGGTAAATTAGTTCCCCAGTATTATTTAGCAGACAGTCCCCTAGTGTTATAGATGCCTAACTGGGTCCTAAAATACAGTTAGGAGGGGGACCTGTTTCCTTATCCTGCCTAAAGCTATGCCCTTTGGTGTTCAAGCAGTAACCAGTAGATGGCACTGTGCTAAAGTATAAAGTCCTGAGCAGCCATGTGTTGAGGGTCCATCTTGTGCTGGCTCTGGTCTGAGCAGGCAGGCAGTGCTGCAGTGGAACCTAGACAGGTCAGGTCTAGTAAGGATAGGCTACTCACCTTAAAAGGTCACAGAGTGACAGTCAGTCAGGCTCCGCGGATTGTGAGTGGGATTATGAACCCGGGTACTAATTACCCAGAAGTAGTGACTGAGTGTACAGACCTAGGGATGTAGTGATTCCCCTTAGGTTCCACTTAGGGTAAAGGCTGAGTACCCCGAGTATTTGCTGTTGTACAAATTCTTTTCCCTGCAGGGACTGATACTAACCAAAGGTGCTGTGAGTATATGCCTATCCACTTCTGTTGTATGATCCTGCTTGCTCTGTATGTACACTCCATTGTAGATGCTCCTGTTTAATAAATATGTTCTCGGGTTAAGTTATTATAAGAACCACTGGCACCCAATTATTGTACCCTGCAACAAGTTACAGTTATACTACACCCTGCCTCCACACCGTTTGCGAGGACTTACCCCTGAATAATTAAGATCCCATCCGGAGCACAGTATAGGAGTGAAGCCTATAGAGACAACGGTGCACTCAGTTTACTATATCGCTACATCATCATTCATAATAAGCCTGTTTATATCTCTCATTCCCATTGCTGTGTGTGTGGCCCATGTCAGAAAAGAACATTCCTTTAAATGAGACGGGAGATTCTCTCTATGAGGTTAATGACACTGCTGTTCCTATAAATCATACAGGATTACTAACCATCATATATTTGCCTTATCACAGTTTCTTTACAATTCACTTCTTTTTAACTTATAATATAATTTGTACTGGAGCTGGAAACACTCCCAAATCACAAACAAAAAGAAAACTGTAAATGTATTTAGCAAGTTTTATTGTACAGGTTGATCATTGTTACTAATATAAAATACTAATACTGTATATCTACAGTACATCCCCATATCTCCACCAATAGCCATGCTTTTATGTTATAATCCCTTTGCAAGAGGCCAATAGGAGGATGACATGGAACATAACAGCACATTATATGGCATCACTGTGGCTCTGGCCTATTGGAAAAATAGATTCAGAAATGTATGGCTGCAGCAGAAGGAAACAACAGCAAGTCTACAGTATATAGCCTACACTGTACAGCTGGGCAAGTGCAGCCAGGGCCGCTATTAGAAATCATGGGGCCACATTAAAAAAAAAAAATCTGGGCCCTGCCCACCCAAGCCCCGACTCAGATCCCGCCCACCCCACACCACAGTAAGAAGGCCACACAGATGTCAGCGCTAAAAATGGTTAAAACCCCCCCAAACACACAATTATTTTATAAGTAAAAAAAAAAAACACCCTACAAGTTAAAAAAAACATTGGCGCCAGGGCCCCCAAATCATTGGTGTCAGGGCCCAATATAAATTTTTTTTTTTTAAACAATTTAAAAAGAAACATTGAGGCCCTGGAGAATATTTTTTTTTTTAAAAAAAAATTGCTGGCAGGGGCCTATATAGTATTAAAATAATACATTGGTGGCCAGGGGGTTAATAAAATTTAAAAAAAAACACATTGGTGTTCAGTAGAACTGAACTCGTGGCTTTGTGTCTTTAGCTTTGGCTCCTTTCGTGGCTTTGCAACTTCAACTTTGGCTCCTTTCATGTCTTGGGGTCTTTTTGTGGCTTCAGGACTTCAACTTCGGGTCTTTTTGCGGCTTCAGCTCTGTTTGCGGCTTCTGGACTTTGGCTCTTTGGAATTCTGCTCTTCGGGACTTTGACTCTAGGAATTCGGCTCTTTGGGACTTCGGCTCTTTGGGTCTTCGAGTCTCTTCAAGATTCTGCCCTCTTTGGCTATTTGGGACTTCAGTGGTGCAGCACGACTTCAGCGCTGTCAAGGGGGGCCCAGATATTTCGAAAAGTGGAGATTAGCCGGGCTCCCCTTGAGTGTAACTATTCCCTGTTTAAGCACAATTTTGCCATAACCACAACCCAAGTTTACTCATGGCCTGTCCCACCTTGGGTAGTCTGAATTGAAACTTAGTTAGTCCGGACCAAGGAGGAAGCCCAGGGGTCAAAGTCCAAGTTTTTGGTACAAATAGGGGTCAGGCGAAATCGTAGTCCAAATCCAGGCCAAGGCAGGCAGATTAGAAGCAAGGTCAAGGTTCAGGCAGGGTCAAAAGTCCAGAAAACAACATAGCAAAAATTATAACGCACCCAGGAATTCACCAACAATCGGGCATTGAACCGGCGTCCTGGGCATCCCTTTATTTTGCTTGCGTGACATCATCGCACCGGCATCCAACGCCAACTACGTGGAGGTCATGGGCACCGTCATCTTGTTTCCGGCGCTGGAGAGGAGACGCGCCATCAGGCGCTCGTGACAGATGGTTCTTGAGCTTGGAATGTTACATGTATGGCCCTTCTTCAAGAAAACTTTCCTTTGGATATTGTTCATGATTCATTTCATTAGTTTATTTTATTTATTCATCTGTTGACAGAGTTTCTTTTGTTTATTTCAAGTCATTAGTTGGCCCAAACGTTATTTTATTTGGCTATTTTGATTCTTTAAGATAAGCAGTGCTTAACATACAGCATAGTGTGTGGGCCTGTATTCTTTTAAGTCTCCTCTTGGAAAAAAAAGTATGAACGTGGCTTAGGGTCTGGCCCAGTTCATTGAAGGGAATTTCCTTAATGTTTCCAGTTTCTTTTACTTCTACTTTAAATGATTGTAAGGTTGGAATGTTGGTGTTTTCTTTAAGGCGTTATCATTTTTTGTAAGTAGATACATTCTGAATGTTCTTCTGTCAGAATTTGAAATCTTGCCAATTTCTTTTCTCTGGGGAAACCTGTTTTTGAAAGGAAAATTCCATAGGAAAAGTTGTGGATGAAGTGCTCATGTAGAATGCAAACTGCAGAATATGGTAATGTAGAATGGCAGCGATTCAGACGGCATTTGCTGTTTTTATTTGTTGGTTCCATTTTTTGGTCTTCCATGTTTTGGTCATTCCGTTTGGACTCATACTGTAGGTTATTGATACTTATGAAGTTTACAGTACAGGTATGGGACCTGGTATCCAAAATTCTCAGGACCAGGGTTTTTCCGTAATCTGGATCTTTATACGTTAAGTCTACTAGAAAATCATTTAAACATTAAATAAACCCAATAGGCTGGTTTTGCCTCCAATAAGGATTAATTATATCTTAGTTGGGATCAAGTACAAGCTACTGTTTTATTATTATAGAGAAAAAGATTATTTTTAAAAATCTGAATTATTTGGATAAAATGGAGTCTATGGGAGACGGTCTTTCTATAATTCTGAGCTTTCTGTATAAAGGGATTTCTGGATAACAGATGCCATATGTATGGCTTTAATCAACATCAGTGGGGAGAGGAGAAGCATTGAATCCATGTGTTGAAGGGAATATTCACTACAAGCATTTTTTTTTTAAATTTGGATTATTTGGATAAGAGACAGTCCTTCCATAATTCATCGCTTTGTTGATAGAGGGTTTCCGGATAATGGATCCCATACCTGTACTAGTATATCAAAGTCCTGATGTCAGAACATGGTGTTTAAAAAGATTATTAATTACTGGCTTAGCAGCAAAGAGTCCGAAGTGACTTCTACAATCCTTATATTTAACAACAGGGGGTACACTAATCCTTCAGTGAGTCATGTAACAAACATTATAACACCCTTTATAATAATAATATGATTTACAGGCTATTCATGCCTCTTGCGTATTATGATATGAATAAACATTTTATTAAAGGTGATTGACTTGTTCCACTCTAAATAGGACTGGAACCCATTTCTTTCCTTGCACAAGATGATCATTTGGGGTCACTAGTCTGAAAGAGAATATTCCCTTCAATACATGGATTCAATGCTTCTCCTCTCCCCACTGACATTGATTAAAGCCATACACAGGTATGGCATCTGTTATCCAGAAATCCATTTATACAGAAAGCTCAGAATTATAGAAAGACTGTGTTCCATAGACTCCATTTTATCCAAATAATCCAGATTTTTAAAAATTATTTCATTTTTCTGTGTAATAATAAAACAGTCGCTTGTACTTGATCCCAACTAAGATATAATTAATCCTTATTGGAAGCAAAACCAGCCTATTGGGGTTATTTAATGTTTATATGATTTTCTTGTAGACTTAAGATCCAAATAACAGAAAGATCCGTTATCAGGTCCCAAGCATTCTGGATAACAGGTCCCGTACCTGTACAGTATAACAAATGAAACAGGTTGAAGGGTCAATAATAATATTGATAATATAATAATAATAATAAATAAGACCATATGCTTGAACAAATGACTTAGTTTTGATGTCCAAACCATGTAATTTCTGGCAAAGTGAAAGAGCAAAGAAGATGCTGAGTATCTGTAACTCCCATGTCTCCCTGTGGACCTTGCGTCTTCCTTCTTGATCCATGGAATGAAGTTTGTTTTGTTTAGACCTGCTCTCCACTCCAAATGAGACATTATTTGTCACAAAACAGATGCAAGATCACATTTCACAGCTGTTCCGTTGTTAATAAACCAAATGGCAGTTATTATATATCATGTTCATGTGATATTTGCTCTAAACTTCCCATGACCTAGTCACATGCTCCTGACCTCCATACTCCAACAGCTTCTGTCCACTAAGCCTCCATAAACACCATGTGATGCTAATAACTTGTCTTGTGATGGGTAATAATAACAAATAAAATAACAAACAAATACAAAAAGTATTGCAGAAGTGATACCTAGATAATAAAAATAATATTACAAGCTTTCGGAGAACCAAGGCCCCTTCGTCAGGCAAAATATAAATGAAAGTTGGAAAAGCACAGCATATACACTGTTTGGTCAGTGAAAGGTATTCATGGGCAATAAATTAGGAAGTTACAGATACACAGAGATCGATTGTAGAGATAATAAAATTAATTAGGGAGGGTTGTAAATAGTCCAGGAGTCTGGATTCAGTCAGGTCACATGACATCAAACCTGACCCTAAATTAAGGCCCTGTCTTAATGTGTTAAATAACTTCATACATTTGAATTCATAAATCTTCCTTTCCCGTTCAGTTTTAAAGTTCCCTTTTAGGGCAGAGACACACGCTGCTATTTCGGGAGATTAGACGCCCATCGACAAATCGGTTCTTCTTTGGACGACTAATCTCCCCAAACTGCCCTCTCGTTGGCTAGAATGTATGTAAGAATAGAGCCGGATGGCACTATGATTCAGCTGTAATAGTTGATACTTAGGGGCCCATTTGAGATTACTAGTGCTTTTTGGCACGAGCAAACTTTAAGGGTTTTGTGCCGAAAAAGCTTGGTAATCTTCAAAAGTTTCTTACAAAGATTGCAGAGCATTTTTCGCTCGTCCCAAAAAGCACACAATCTTAAATTGGCTTAAATAAGTGTGACTTAATTATTTGTTTGGCTCTAAATACCCAACAGCATTGAGCTTAATGTTTTTAACATACAAACTTATTTTTCCACCCTTACACTTAGGGGCAAATTCTTCAAGGGTCGAATATCGAGGGTTAATTAACCCTCGATATTCGACTGGGAATGAAAATACTTCGAATATCGAAGTCGAAGGATTTTGTGCAAATATTTCAATCGTACGATCGAAGGAATAATCGTTCGATCGCATGATTAAATCCTTCGAATCGAACGAACAAAGGATTTTAATCCAATGATCAAAGGATTATCCTTCGACCAAAAAAACTTAGCCAAGCCAATGGGGACCTTCCCCATAGGCTAACATTGGGTTCGGTAGCTTTTAGGTGGCGAACTAGGGGGTCGAAGTTTTTTCTTAAAGAGACAGTACTTCGACTATCGAATGGTCGAATAGTCGAACGATTTTTAGTTCGATTCCTTCGATTCGAAGTCGTAGTCGAAGGTTGAAGTAGCCCATTCGATGGTTGAAGTAGCCAAAAAAACACTTTGAAATTCGAAGTTTTTTTACTTCGAATCCTTCACTCGAAGTCGATGAATTGGCCCCTTACAGTTATCTCTTGATACAGATACACTCATTATGTACAACAAACCTTCTTTTTTTAGCTTTTCATAAGAATATTGGGCAATACACAGAGAAAAAACAAATTGGCAGCAAAATGCCACTAATGATTTTAACTACCCACTATTTTTATTTTGTTTTAACACTCACGTTACGTATTACACATTGGGCTTGATGAAGAGCACAGAAACCTGAAACACTGGCAGTTATGTGGGATAATCGATCCCATTATTGAATTTTTGGATCAATGTTTGACCTCGGGGCAGTAAGGGTTGATGGTTTCTATACGTTCAGGCGGCACAGAGCAGCCAGTTACCAGAGGTGGCAAAAAGCCCCGCTTTCCGCTTTTTAAAATGGAAATTTGGCTCTTCTAGTGCAGCGAGCGCAATAGCGATGCGGCCCCTCCTCGACCTGCTCCAACGCTAAGGGGCCGATTCATCAAGCTCGAGTGAAGGATTCGAAGTAAAAAAACTTCGAATTTCGAAGTGTTTTTTGGGCTACTTTGACCATCGAATGGGCTAGTTCGACCTTCGACTACGACTATCGAAGGATTCGAACTAAAAATCGTTCGACTATTCGACCATTCGATAGTCGAAGTACTGTCTCTTTAAAAAAAACTTCGACCCCCTAGTTCGGCAGATAAAAGCTACCGAAGTCAATGTTAGCCTATGGGGAAGGTCCCCATAGGCTTGCCTAAGTTTTTTTGATCGAAGGATATTCCTTCAATCGTTGGATTTAAATCGATCGATCGCCTAAATTTGCACTAAATCCTTCGACTTCGATATTCGAAGTCGAAGGATTTCAATTCCCTTGATGAATCGGCCCCTAAAAGTTAGAATAGCGGAGCGGGAGGGGGGCGGCATCGGGGCTGCCCTGGGAACACTCCTGTATACGTTTGGATACATTTTAGATAATTTTGTGATGGAACCTTCCACTTTTGGGACTTAAACACAGAAGCAAGTGAAATTATTATTACATAAAGTTCTAATTCATTCATTCATTCAACTATTTTAATAAAGTATAGGACTCCAAAGTGAAGAGAGGCCATGGTTTCCCCCTCCACTATGGACATGGCCTGTCATCCAATTTAAGGGCTCCTAGAAATGATGGATTGGATTTCAGCCTGTAACTTTATTCTACCAACAGAACACTGTTTTCTTTGCCAAGAATTATTCTTCCACGCCCACTGCTCTTGCCCTTTTGCCTGGGGGTGATAGAAAATTATACCTCATGTTCTCATCTTCTCTCCGTTATGAAAAAGAATGGAACTTACGCTTTCCTCTGTACTATAAAGTTCTCTACTTAAACTGATCAACATAAAGAGAAGAGTCCTGAACACTGAATATATCAAATTCCCTTATTTAGAGAGCAATGTTCATGCAACTTTACATCTCCCAGTATAATTAACAGTATATTGCCGCACTGAAATACCAAATGATTTATATTGTACTTTTAAAAAGACTTAATGATTTATATTGTACTTTTAAAAAGACATAACTGGGATGGGTTCCAGGCATGGAGGATTATAGCCGAGTTCTTTGCCTTTGTAGATAATGCAAAATTAAGAAATAAACCTATTCTAAGTGACTTTTCAGCTGGTCTTCATTTTATACTTTTTGTGGTTGCAGACTATAAGGTTTCCTCTTTCAGTTGTAATTTAACAATTATTTTTCTAGTGCTCATCTCTTGGACTCGCTACTATTTATCTTTATTCTGATTTTCATATTGCTGGCTGTTGGCTAGAGGGATTAAGCCCTAGCGCTCATAGTCAGAGTTATTCTTCTAATTTATATATGTACTGCACAACTTAACCCCAGCACAATATATAGCCCCAGGGAAAACTTATTTTTGCACAAGAAAGACCATACCTGCTTTTCTCTTTATTTAGCATGATCTCTTCCAAAGACACCATTAGACCATAATACATTTTTTTGTATTATGGGGAGGTGGCTCTCTCTTCGATGCTTGCTCTCCCAACCCCCACCTAATGATGACTTTGGAAGAGATCATGCTAAATAAAGAGAAAAGCAGGTATGGTCTTTCTCCCCCCAAAGATAACTCTCTTTTTTCACTTGGTTAGGACTGACACATGGACACTGCCTTGAAGGGCTAATGCCATTCTGTATGGGGGGTGTATATGTTCTTGATTTAATGGAAATTCCCTGCTACTAAAAACAAGAGGCCCGTAATTAATCCAAGCTCTGGGTCACCAGGTTGACTCCCAGACGTAAAATTAGCCCCCAAATAAATGCAAAAATAATCCTACTTAGGGAATATTATCTGCATGATGTCTGTTATCTCAGTGCTACTGCTGCTTGTTAAGGGATGGATTCCATAAAAACTCTAAAGGAGAATTAAGACTGGAAAGGGGAGCACAACACAAAGGTCAGTAAAGAGTATTGATGAGCGAAAAATTTGTTGAAGTCAATGGGCTTCAAAAATTTTTTAGCAAGACAATTTTTCTCGCTCTAAATGCACTTTTTTGTACAAATGCATTATAGTCAATGGGCATTTTTTCTTATGGCGACTTTTTTGTCTTGGTGACTTTTTGGTCGCGGCAAAGCTTTGCCGCAGTTTCGCGAAATGATTTGCAGATGGCGAAATGCGGAATTAAACTGTGAATTCATGGCTGGTGAAAAAATTCACTCCTCACTAGTAAAGAGATCTGGCCTTTGGAACTAAAATAAGCCAAATAAGACCTAGATCCTAATTATTCTTTTGCTCTACAGAGGAATATTTATGATTGGAGTGTTGCTTTTAAATCATGTTTATTTATACTGTTTGTCTACACTGTCCCACACTGTGGGGTTCATTCCTTAAAGGCCGCTGTAAGATAACACCTTAGTATAATTATTTGAAACTGGAAGTCTGGCCTGGGCCAAAAATATAGAACAGATCTGATTTGGAGAACATGGCTAGGCTAGGACCTACTCATCTTAGCCCAAACCTACACTTAACTACCCGGATTGCTGTTGGCCATACTGTACATAAATTACATTCCTTGTTGCCCAGTTCCTGTCTGTCTTCCTGTCCCATCTGAATTTCAAATTTAAACCTCTGCCAGTTCATGATTATATGATTAATATTATACATCTAAGCTCTGATCTGTTTGACAACCCTGATTGATCCATTCCTAGACCTCAGCCTGAGCCTAACTATATTAGAGACATCTCTAATGGCTTCCTCTTGATCCTTGCTGCTTCTGGCTGGACCAGAGAGTTACTATATCATTAGGGCACCGTTATGATCATGTGCACACTTCCAGTGCTTGATATTGTGGTAAATAGGGTCTGTGATATGTAGTTTGGGTGATAACAACCTACCTTTGCCTACCTAAGCAGTTCTGTTTGGTGCCAGATACTTCAAAAATTCAGAGTCAACTCTGCAGTGACAAAAAACACTTAGATACTGTATGTGGAAATAACCAACTAATGAAACATAAACACAAATATTGCCCTAGGTGTCTCGTCTGCTTCAGACATGTTAGTTATTTGTTGGTTTGAGTGTGTTCTTTCCATCTCCCTGTACCAATTACTGTAGAGTTTCATGGCACATTACATCATGGAAGACACTAAATCCAAAAGAAAAAAATGTGAGGATCTCCAAAAATCAAAAACAAGTATTGATTAAAAAAGTAGAAATTTATTAGGACATAGAACCTAACGCGTTTCGTGCCTAGTAGTGCCCTACTAGGCACGAAACGCGTTAGGTTCTATGTCCTAATAAATTTCTACTTTTTTAATTGATATTTGTTTTTGATTTTTGGAGATCCTCACATTTTTTCCTTTTGGATTTAGTGTCTTGGATTTTACACCTGGGGACTGAGGTGAACTGTGAGTTTATCTCCTTGCTGTTTACTTAATCATGACAATTTTTGGTATTTAGAGTGGTACCATTTACATTATACATATTTTTTTTTTTTGTGGCAGCACACACTCCCACTTTTCTCACATTACATCATGCACTTATTTCCCTGTGCGGTGTTGAAAGAACTTGAGAATGGAATGTCTCCATAGTTCTCCTAATTCAGCGACCTGCATCAGCACCTTTTCTTCTATGATATTCCCTTGCCCATTCCGTGTTACACATGGCTTGGAAGCAGTGTCTGATAGAAGCCCCAGACTCACACAGATGAAATTGATAAAGAATGTGAGGTCAAGCCAGAACAACATATTCATTTCAGAATCACGGCAGACTTAGCAAGAGCAGAGCTGCACATCACCATTCAAGCCTTGGCAACCCAAGTCTTGGGTTTAGTGTTGTGGTTCCTGGACAGATAGCGGTTCCTTTGCGAGAGAAACATAAGCAACCAAATAGCTCGTTTTTTGGGAACATTTACTGCTTGTCTAAATAAAGGATCACGGTTTGTCATGATTTATACTCACTGCAAGTTTCACTCCCCGTGAAATATGTTTGAGAGTGATCCAAAATATCCACATTGAAAAAGTAATTGCATTTTTTTTATACTTGCATAAACATCACATTCCAGATATTCTTATAACTTTCGTTTTTATTTCCCAAAGTCATGTAGGTTTTCCCAGACTGAAAATATCTATTCATGATTGAATGAACTATGGTGCAAATGGTAAAAATAAGACAAATGGGCCTTGGACGCAACTGTTTGTTCTAAAGAATAAACTGCAAAGGCAAGTGCCTTCCCCATGAATACATACAGCACTATCTACATCCAGCAAATCCCTTGGGTGCAGGTGCTCAATGGATGGATTCTAACCCCAGGTCCCAATCATTATAGACAATAGATTCCATACTTGTGCGGGGGACTGGTAAATAGTTTGCCATTTTTATTTTGCAGTCCCCTAAAGTTTGGCCACTAAGAGGCCCCATAGTTCATAGCAGGAAGGCTCCTCTTCCTGGGTAAAATCATGACCTTTAGAGTTCCCTAGTTTAGTGTGATGATATATATGTTGGAGCTTTTGCACTTTCAGGGCTTTTGCCAGGGACTCCCTGATAGGGGAAGGGAGTCAAGAGTGGGAACCCAGATAAGTGCAGGATCTATTAAATGGTCAGCTATGTCTGGTTATACGTCTCTCTAGGAGAGACAGTTAGGCTCAAGGCTATTTATGTGAGCAGCTTTAGCTCCACCCAGGAGTGTTAGAGGGACTAGGTTCCAGGTGACATTATTGCCCAGAGAGGGAGCCAGTGTGTATTCCTTAGGGGCTAGATAGTTCTACCCGTGCTCCACTTTGAGAAGAGTTCCAAGAGAAGGGGTGAGCATCTTAAGTGGACTGATTTGCTTCTCATTGATTGCTGTATAGGTGTAAATGCTATTCTCAGAGGGCAGTTTTGAGAGTATATGCTAACCTACTACTTATGCCCATTTATATATTACTGTGATCCAGGGCCGGAACTAGGGGTAGGCAGAAGAGGCAGCTGCCTAGGGCGCAATGATTGGGGGGCGCTGGGCAGCTACCTCTTCTGCCTACCCCTAGACTGAACCCACCTGGAAATCTGTTTGCAGTAAGCGCAGCACGCTGAAGCGAACGTGAATGCATTTACTGCGCATGCACGCCGGGCCGCCTTTACTGCGCATGCGCCGGGAACGGGCTTACTGCGCTTGCGCGCCGGAACGGGAGAAAGGAAGGGGCGAGCAGGCGGGCTGGGCTGCCTAGGGCGCCCGGCCTGTTTGGCCCGCCTCTGCTGTGATCTCCTTTGTGGAATTTTCTCAAAAAAAGTAGTTTTGGTTACAAGAACCACTTGTGTCCAATTATGTGTAATACTAGATAATTACAAGTTAACATCACCCTGCCTGCAATACAAGTGAGGGCTCAAGATTGGGACAAAGAGTTTTTTCATTCCGGAAGTAAAACTAATGGTCATTTGGAAGCCCTGGTAGCCTCCCTTTCTATAGAATTACACCTGTGTCTCTAAACCCATCTGCAGATCAGGGAACGTCATGCAGAGCTTACAAATCTGGGACCTGTGTGTAATAGAGCAACCCTACTGTCCCCACATGGACTCACACCATGTTCTCAGCAGCTACACTCAAACTCATTACAGTCAAACAGCAAAGATGACACTAGAGAAATCATACACCACACACTGCAAGCAAAAATGGAACTAGAGGGGGGCAGGCCCTGGCGCAGGATGTGCAGCTGCGACCCCCGCCCCCCTCCGTACACCTGGAACTGGCCGGGGAACATGCGGCGGGCGGACTGCCGGGGGGCCCTGGCCCGCTAGCACCCCCTGCTCCCCCGGTAGTTCCGCCCCTGACTGCAAGTGAACGCATTTTAGGGCATCGTCAGGGGAAATCGTTATCCTGCATGCGCTGTCCTAAGCCAGCGGAATGCAACATAGCAAGCTTTTTTACTCACCCATCCTCAAAGGCAAACGTCACACCTCGCTCCTCCCTCCTCAGCCGTCAGATCTTGCTCATCACTCCTCCCTCCTCAGCCATCCGTCCTGGGTCCTTGCTTCTCTCTCTCACTTCTCACCCTGCTGTGCCAGATGTAAAGTGAAATGAAGGTCGGTTTTATTACTACTTGGGAGTGCTGCAATTCCCCTTGAAAAGTAAGCACCTACTGCTAAAGTGCTGGATGATTGTTTGCAAACTCGCTTCTCCCTCCTAAGCCATCAGCTCTTGCTCCTCACTCCTCAGGGTGCGCATATTCAGCCCTGCGCCCTGACAATAGTTACTTGTTCTTGGCACGTTTTTTTACCTTCCATTTTAAATATGTGATTCCATTTCTTTTAGCCAATAGGTGTTCCTGAGGAGTGATGAGCAAGAGCTGACAGATGAGGATGGAGAAGCGAGGACCCAGGATGGATGGCTGAGGAGGGAGGAGTGAGGAGTAAGGGCTGATGGCTGAGGAGGGATAAGTGGGGAGTAAGAGCTGATGGCTGAGGAGGGATGAGTGTGGAGTAAGAGCTGAGGAGGGAGGAGTAAGAGCTGATTGCTGAGGAGTGAGGACGCAGGTGTGATGTCTGCCTTTGCGGATGGGTGAGTGAAAAAGCAGGCGACGTTGCATTCCTCTGGCATAGGAGATTGCATACAGGACAGTGATTTCGCCTGAGGATGTCCTAAAATGCGATCACAGGGTCTCCCCCGCTCACTCCTCCTCCTTCCTCTCTCTGCTTCACACAATGAAGGCCCATCTAGTGGGGGGGGGGGCAAGTGCGAACGCTCATGTTTATTATACCTTGACCCAGGGAATGACTTAAATTCAATAATATGCAAGGAAATTGAAGATCTTTTCACAGCTCCGTTACGTTTAGCTCATCTTTTCTGGATACCTAAGACATCCAGAGACACACCGTCAGACATTTTGGCAACATCACAACAAGTGCTAGATCTCTGAGATGCCATAGCAATCAAAATGAAACTAACCACTCCTACTACTAGATACAGAACAATCCTTTCTAATAAAAGCTTCCCACCAGGATGCACACCTATAGAATTTCGACCATGGATAGCAGCAAATCTGTTATCTTTACTTGATTTTATATCTGATCGGACGGTTAATTCATTTCAGCAATACAAAGAAGTCTATAATATTCCGCATACGCAATTCTACAGGTATTTACAAATAAGACATTATGTAGAAACCCCGCTCGTACCCAACCCATTTGATTTCACTATTATACATGCACCTTGCCTCAGATAATACAGACATGCATCAACCTTATATGACAAAGTGGGAGGAGGACTTAAGGTGGCCATAGATGCAAAGATCTGCTCGTTTGGCCACATCGCCAAATGAGCGGATCTTTCCCCGATATGCCATTAACAAACATGGCTATATCGAGGGTAATCTGATTGTTCGGCCATATGGCCGAACGATCAGATTACGATGTGCCGTGGGCTCCGGCGGGATCGGTCGGGTCAAAATCAAACCTGACCGACCAAACGACCGATCTCCGCCGGACGAAAGATGTCAGCACACGCCACACACGATCCGAAAATCGTTTGAATCCTCGATTCGTACGATAGGATCTGTGTGTCTATGGCCACCTTTAGATCTCACTATTTCTGAAAAGACTTGGACAGCAATTTGGGACACAGCTAAATAAACATCTATATGTGCAGTCTCTAGTGAAAGAGCTTATAAAATCATATATCGTTGGTACTATACCCCATCACGCATTAGTAGTTTCACTCCACCATAGTTAGATTTCAAAGTCTGCATAATGTGTTTTGATACTGATTGATGTTAAAAATAGACTACTATTATGTATATTATATTTAGCAGAATAAAATGAATAAAAATTTTGAATTAAAAGAATAATTCAATAGTATGCCACCTAAAATCTGCTGAGTTCACGTAGAAGTTAATGGCAGAGGTCCATTGACCCATTTGAAGATGTTAATTGCCCTTCTGACATTCAAGGTTTTTCGGAGAAAAACTCATTTCGAGTTCTGTTCGAATTTGATTCGAGTTTTTGGGTCGGTAACATTCGTTCGAACTTTAGACGTTCAAGTTTTTTCTTAAATAAGATACCATTCAAGTTTCGAGGTCATTCAAGGTAAAAAAAAACTCTTTTACTCAACCTTTATGTCTGAATATTGTTCTTTGAACATTGCTTTGTCTTCATATAGGAACCCTTTCTTCATTTACCCAACAAGCTCTCCCTGGCCCATTGATTTTCATGTTATATAAAAAGGACTGGTTACTAAAGTCCCCTAAACCACTGAGAATATTTCAGAATGGTTAAATGGGACACGGTTTGTTGTATTTTCCTGCTCAGTAAAGATAATTTCAACTCTTTTCAAAATGTTCCCGACTTGCTCATTCACTTCATAATGCTGTGTTTCATGTTCTAAGGGCACGACCATATTTCCTGACAGCCAAACCTCCTCTTGTAGGAAAACTAACAGTAATTACAGTTTCAAAGTGTTTGCGAGTTAGTAGTGTTATTTCTGGATTAATATATTTGGAAAAAATTTTATAAATCTTCAAATAAATCCCAGGAACATGAGTGCATGGCATCCAAGATTGAGAATGGAGAAAAACTGTAATGAGTATATATATTTATAGTGGATAACACACCTGAAGTACAGTAAGTTACAGTAGAGAAGTCATTTGATTCTCTCTATATCGTGGTATGGAAAAAATCTGGCTCTATCGCTGAGCTATTTAGTTGTACAAAGTGTTGGAAAGCGTCGCACCATTGAGACCAGGACTTTAGGGCAAGAGACAATGAATTATGGAGTCTATCCTCAAGTGATGCCGGCAGATTTGTGTTTATCATATTCACATTCCATTCAGAATCAGGAATTTATAGCTATAAAGCTGAATACGCCCATATAAAAAAAGATAATTCGGTAGCAAGGGAGACAGGCACCGGTGGAACCTGCAGTTCGAAGTAAAGCTTAAGGGAAAAGAACAAATGTTCAAAATCAGCAGCTCTTTTTAACAGTTAAGAGAGAAATAACCCCTAAGAATGAATATGGCTAAAAATGCCATATTTTATATAGTGAACTTATTGCACGAGGCTAAAGTTTCAGCTTGTCAATAGCAGCAATGATCCAGGACTTCAAACTTGTCACAGGGGGTCACCATCTTGGAAAGTGTCTGTGACACTCACATGCTCAGTGGGCTCTGATTGGCTGTTGAGAAGCTAAGCTTAGGGCTCGTCACTAATTATCCAGCAGAAAATGAGCTTCCCTGGCTGTAATATAAGCTGATGCTACAGGTTTGCTGATTATTCAATTCTGATGCTAATTGCACTGGTTTCTGTGCTGCCATGTAGTAATTATGTGTATTAATCACTAATCAGCCTTATATTGTGACATTTCTATTCTATGTGTACTGTATATTGTGAGTGGGTCCCTAAGCTCAGTAAGTGTCAGCAGCACAGAGCATGTGCAGTGAATCAGCAGAAAAGAAGATGGGGAGCTACTGGGGCATCTTTGGAGGCACAGATCTTCCCTGCTAAAGGGCTGTGGTTGCCTTATGCTTTAGTTCTCCTTTAAAGACACAGCATACTTACCAATTGTGAATTAAGTATCCTTGGTACGACTATTGTTCCTGAGAACAATAAGGCAACTCATTTTATCATTTCTAGGGGAGCCATAGGCTTTAACTTCCACTTACTGCTCAAGAAGTCACTGTCAGTCACCTTTGCCCTGAAGAAGCAAAGTGTTCCCCATTTGCCCAAGGGTTTTACATCTGTTCCTAGTGTCTTAATCTTTAAAAGGGATGGGAATAAGTGATCAGTCTCTTTTTGAACTCCATCAAAAAAGACTAAGGTGGGGTAGGCCTCGATATAGGAGTTGAAAACCAAGCCCTTAGGAAACCAACCCGTGGTGAAGTTGGGATAACTGTGACTCAGCCAACAAGGCTTAGCAAGTATCAGACTAACTCCTGGGAGAGTACATCTCAGGAGTAGTGAGCAAAACTAGCATGGGGTTACTAATACCCAGATGGCACTTGCCTTATTGTAGGAACCACAGCTGGAAAAATAACTCAGGTTATTACTTATCCCTGAGAGGCTTCCATTGGAGGGAATCCATTTCACTGTAATGATCATTCTTTTGCCCCAACTGTAAAGTGTTCCATGGGAGTACCTTTTCTGTTCATTAAACCTTTAATTCATGGTTCGGAACCCCTGGTTTATGCTTAAGAAATCATCCCCTTTAGCTCTAAGCCCACGCAAGTATAGTGTGAGGATATCAGAATAGCTTGTTACTCATTTTGCTTCCAGCCTCTGTGCATGTGGAATCCAATTTTTACTCTGGGATTTTTTTTAAGGCATCAGACGCAGCTATAAATCTCTGCCTAATATATTCTCACTCAAATACTGACTGCCTCATTATGGGATCAGGGCTTCAGGTGCAACTGCTTTTTCTGAAATATATATCTCATCTTGACAGCTCTAAAATGAAATACAAGGACATATAAGAAATGTAAAAACAATCAAAAATTACATAATACAAGACAGAGGAATGTATCACTTATGATAAAAATCCAATATCCATCACAAAACAGTTTATGGCTAAATTTCACAAAGCTTTTCATTTGGGTAGTTTGGAATGGTAAGATAAAGATAAATAAATATCCACTTCAGAATTGTCAAAATATGTACTTTAAAAATATCATTTTATGGGGTCAACCTACGTTTTAGGGTTTTTAACAGATTAATTCAGGCAATGTGATGATTTTGCAGAAGTTGAAGGAACAGCTATGACAATTCAATTGCACTATTTTTATTTTTGGGTCTGTGTATGCCTATTTTTTTGGTAAACATTTGCATGTTAGGTATCAAACTGTTCAGAAGACCCCTGACATTCATATTTAGAATGCTTTCATTTAATACCCATTCACATGTGGAACATAAGATGCTGTAAAGCGCAATTAATTGATGATTTTCAGAAATGTCATAGAAAGCAATAACTTTAGCAAATCTTTGCAGTTTGGTTGTTTGACAAGTGCTCATACACAAGGAATTCAAAATACAGATTTGGAGAAAAGGATGGGGAGACAAGGCTTATTTCTAAAGTGCAAGGCGTAGGAGTGTGTGTTGTGGGTTTATAAACCATACAAGTCAGGAACCTCCACAAAACTATACAGATTTAATATTGGTGTGCTCAGGTGACATGAGCTTTCCAAAGCAGCTGAATTTCATGCAAATAAAATAGTTTTGATACTTTTTCTTTAAATTTAAAAAACAATGTGTTGTTAAAGTATTAGGTGTTTATAGTCCTATATCTTGTGTGGTGTATCTAGCAGTGTCTGACAGTGAAAGGGTTATAACAATGTTAATTATTCCCTAGGAACCGAGGCAGACACTGTACTTTGGAATTCTGATTTATCTTGCTGCTGGACTCTCGCACTGTGTATATGACGGGGGGGGGGGATACATAACCTGGATTACACCCAACCAATAAATCAGGACCCATTGTGAAATGTTCTAATTCCACAGCAGCCTATTCACAGCTCCGTAAAGCCCTTCACTGCTGTGCTCTCTGCTAATGATTTCATTTCATGTGCTAGTGTAGTGTATGTAGGCATGACTATATCACAGGCTGGCTTTTATATCATGCACTGGGCTGAAATTACTTTCATGAGAAAGGTTATCTCACAGTTTATACATTTTTTCTCATCAAACTGAATCTGACCCCATTTTTTCCAGCGAATGTTCCCCCTAGGGTGAATAATGTTCTAGGTGGTTGGTGCTTGGCTGACTCTAGTTCTAAGCCAGATGCCATAAAAATATTATTATCAGGGCTGATTGTGGGCCTCTGACTGCCCCGATGTAGTCTTCCAAATGCCTCCCATCCACACAACCCCAGTCCATACTCACCAATTCAATGTCGGAGTGGGATCTTAAAGATATCAGGAGACTGGAGTGGATTTTTGCCACCCCTTAGAACCTATGGGGTGCTGGCCTCATGTTAGCAGCAACCCTGATATTTATTGTGACTCTACATATTCAAGTCCAGAGCTATCCAACAACCAGCCATCCATTTTTCAGAACTTCTCCAACAGGCTGAAACATGAGTGTTTGGATGTTGGTAGTTGGTAGTTGGTTTGTCACTGCTTGATAAAGCCTTATAGAGACGAAACGCATAGCAGTATGCAGGTGGCGTGTCACTCTTAAGGTTTTAATACAATTCTGGTGTTTTACCCCAAAATTGTTAAATTTGAGAAAATCGGCTAGCTGCCGGGATTTCGTGAAATCGTAAAAATCGGTAAATTGTTGGGTTATGTGTAAGCAACTTCAGAGTTTTCCGCTCCGTGGGAAGCACGTGCTGACATATATCAGGCGCCATCTTGGATTTCGTAAAAGAGGTGTCTGTGAAGTGAGCTTTCCAGAAAAGATCTGCTTCTATGGGATCCTGTCAAACTGTACCCGCGAGGAAAAAAACGGAGCGCAGGATCTTGGTAATACAATACTAGGGGGCACGTGTAGCTGGAAAAAGAGGGGGTGTGGGGGACACCCCAGTTAACCCCCATAACCTCCTTTTTCCATATACCTCAACACAAATAGCCTGACTAGCAAATTATTCTACAATTGACTACCGAGTTGGAGAACTGTAACTTACACAATAATATACCCAAGTCAGAGAACTATAACTCACATCCATTTTGTTCTACATTGTAGTTGTTATAAGACTAAGGGAATCATCTATACATAACCCAATTGGGCAAATTATTCTACATTTGACTACCAAGTTGGAGAACTATAGCTCACACCATAATATACCCAAGTTGGAGAACTATAACTCTACATTGTTGCTGTTACAAGATTGGGGGAATCACCTAAATATAACCTAGGAGACTTTTGGTTAACAATTTATATCACTGGGATTTATAATTAGTGACCACCTACCTGAAATGTTTTACATACAATTTTTCCTCTTTTTTAATTTTATACTTATATTTTGATATATTATATTTTTATATGTTTATATTGATATATTTAAATTGTTATATGTTTAGTTCCTGGCCAGCCAGGTTTTAAAGTGATTCATTTTATTGAACAATAAAAGTGAATACCTTCAGATTAACTTGGTCTCCAAACACAACTTTAATTAATCTTCTAATTATCTGTTATCCTCAAAAGGACCTTGGAGATTTAGGGCTCTTACTGACGAGTGGTTGAAGCTGCACTCCCCTGCGTTCCGTTTTTCTGCGTTCAGCCGCAGGGGAGTGCAGGAATCGACGCATTCATTTTTTTTCAATGGGGCTGTACTCACACAGGCGCCTGTAGGCCTGCTGCATTTTTCCTGCGTTCGGTGCCTACATGCGCCTGTGTGAGTACAGCCCCATTGAAAAAAGCTTAATGCGTCTACTCCTGCGCTCCCCTGCGGCTGAACGCATAAAAACGGAATGCAGGGGAGCACAGCTTCAACCGCTCGTCAGTAAGAGCCCTTAAGGTGTGATCCAGACCAGTTAAAGTTTCTTTTTCCCTGAATGCCACATTACCTTTATTAATTGTAGTTGGTATATGTATGTAGGCGAGCAGAGGGTACCTACCCGTATCTGAACAAGATGGCGGCGCCCAGGGATCCCACGTGGTTCAATCTGTCGCCAGCGTCATAGCGTCTTGACGCCAGCATCAGTATGGGCGCCAGCATCACAACGCCAATGTCATGACGTCATCACGTCGGGTTTGGCGCCAAAAGAGGCCTATATAAGATACCAGGACCAACTTTGCCCAAATATAGTTTCCACTTGTATGTTCCTGTGTGGATCTACTGTTATTCTATTGGATTCCTGTCTGTTGACTTTAGCTTGTTTCTTCATATTGAACCTTCTCTGTCTGGATTGACCCTTTTGCCTGGACTTTGTTGACTCCTTTGCCTAACCCCTTTGGATACCTTGAACTGTTCTGGACTGTGTTTCCTCCTTGGTCCGCTAATCTGTTTCGGAACCTTCGGGCCCTGACATGCCCTTCTTTGCCTAAGTAGACTTTTAACTGCCAGGAATTGTACTAGGGTAGGACAGAGAGGATATGTTACATATTTACATAGTTCAGTTGGGTTGAAAAAGACCAAAGACCATCAATTTCAACCCCTCCAAATGAAACCCATACATAGACACTTCTCACACCAACCCCTCCATACTCTCACATAAACTATATGTACCCATATCAATACTAATATAGAATACTAATTTCTACAGTTATAGTACATTTTAATCTTGCATCTCCATAGACCATGATATTTTGCTTGTCCAACAAGTCATCCAAGTCCCTCTTATAGTCATTAACTGAATCAGCATCACAACATCACCCGGCAGTGCATTCCCCAACCTCACTGTCCTGACTGTGAAGAACCCCCTACGTTGCTTCAAATGAAAGTTCTTTTCTTCTAGTCTGAAGGGGAGGCCTCTGGTACGGTGATCCACTTTATGGGTAAAAAGGTCCCCTGCTATTTGTCTATAATGTCCTCTAATGTCCTTGTAAAGTGTAATCATGTCCCCTCGTAAGCACCTTTTTTCCAGAGAAAACAACCCCAACCTTGTCAGTCTCCCCTCATAATTTAAGTCTTCCCTCCCTCTAACCAGTTTAGTTGCACTTAGTCTCTGCACTCTCTCCAGCTCATTTATATCCCTCTTAAGGACTGGAGTCCAAAACTGCCCCCATACTCCAGATGAGGCCTCACCAGGGACCTATAAAGAGACATAATTATGTTTTCATCCCTTGAGTTAATGCCCTTTTTTATACAAGACAGAACTTTATTTGCTTTAGTAGCCAACATATTTTTTGTGTCCAGTCTGACCATATCGTTGGGTTCACCTTAACTGCAGTATCTTCCAATAAACTTCAAACAAGTGTCTGATATTTATTATAGTCAGGCACCAGTAGGGCAGCACCTTTATGTTTGAATCCTGACACTTTAATCTAAAATATCCTTGAAAATGAAGAACTTGGAAACAATTTCTATGATCCTTTGATGTTGGAAAAATATTTTTCTGATGTTTCTGATTTTTTTCCCACCCATGTTCATTTTATTACTGGACATAAAAGAGCCTCGATCACCAAAACTGGAGTTTTGGAACTTTTGATGTTTAAGTAGATGGTGAAAAATATTGCTCCATTTCTTTTTTACTGTATATCACATAAACCTTTTCATTTCTTCTAGCCCACATTAAGCCTTGCTTTAGATTTCTTCTCTGAATCACTGGCTTTCTGGCATTTCTCAAAGCGTAGGAATCTTTCTCTGTTTATAACATTTCATGTATCATGAGAGAGAGAGAGAGAGAGAGGCCATTTCAGAAGTGAAATATTAGATTTTATTTTTAAAAAGCTTCAACATTTAAAAATATTTCAGAATTTAAGAGTCACATAGCTGGAGGTACATATTGCCTGTCAGGCTTTGTTAAGGACTACCGATGGCTGAATGTGTCACAAAAATTCCGAAACCGCTGGAAAAATTGTGAAAATGTGAATATTTGCAAAATGCAGTGACGTCAATGGGCTTTTTTTTTGGATGACTTTTTTTTTGCTTGGAATTCGTTGGAGTCAGTGGGTAGTTTTTTTGTAGCTACTTTTTGGGCAAAACACATTGGAGTCAGTGTGTGTTTTCTCTTGTCTAATTTTGTTCATACAAATTACATTGGAGTCAACGAATCTATGTCTGGCCAAAACGTTTGCTCATCACTATTAAAGGAGTTGTTCACCTTTGAGTTAACTTTTTGGGGCATATTTATCAAGGGTTGAATTTCGAATTGAAAAAAAACCTCGAAATTTGGATTCAAAAAGACCAACCGAAATTGAGTCCAAGCTGTTTTTTTTTTTTTGTCGAATAGGTCTGTATTCGGCCAAATTCAAATCATAGGAATTGAAGGAATAGCGCTTTCGATAGAATCCGATTCAAAGTTTTTTCCAAAAAAAAGTTGATTTTTGTAAGTCCGCCAATTGACTTTAAGTAGGTTCTAGGAGGTCCCCCGTAGACTAAAACAGCAATTCGGCAGGTTTTAGATGGCGAATGGTTGGTTGAATTTTTAAGACAGTACATCATAAATTCCGATATTTGAATTTTCGAATTTTTTTCAAATTCAAATCGAATTTGGACAATTCCCTAGTCAAAGTACACAAAAATAGCTCGAAATTAGGATTTTTTTCATTTGAAAATTCACCTCGACCTTTGATAAATCTGCCCCTTAGTATGATGTAGAGATTTGTAATTGGTTTTCATTAATTATTTATTGAGTTATTTAGTTTTTATTCAGCAGCTCTCCAGTTCAGCAATTTCAGCCATCTTGTTGCTAGAGTCCTAATTCCCCTAGCAACCATGCATTCATTTGCATAAGAGACTGGAATATGAATACTAGAGACCTGAATAGAAATATGAGTAATAAAAAGTGGCAATAACAATACATTTGTAGCCTTACAGAGCATTTGTTTTTTAGATGGGGTCAGTGACCCCCATTTGAAAGCTGGAAAGAGTCAGAAGAAAAAGGCAAATAATTCAGAACCTATAAAAAATAAAGGGCCAATTGAAAAGTTGCTTAGAGTTAGCCATTCTATAACATACTAAACGTTAACTTAAAGGTGAACCACCCCTTTAAAGACATATCAGAATTCATATGATTTTCCCTATACTATTCTCTATAATTGAAAGCACTGCGTATCTTGACATCGCAATATAAATAAATGATGATGATGATGATACTTTATAAATGTTTCTGTGAGGACAAATGACATTATTACAATCATTTTGGCCTATTTACACAGAGGGGTTATTTATTAAAATCTGAATGCTAAAATATCAAAGAAACGCTTTTTTTCACTAGAAAACTTGCATTTTTTGAGATTTATTATACCCCAATGCTACAAAAAGCCCGAATCCGAAAATCCGCCATCTCAGACATCGAGGTCCTGTATAAATCAATGGGAAAGGCGCCTATATCAATTTGCCGTTTTTGTGGTCTGCGCTAGGTTTAGCCCAATAATTTAAATTTTTTTGGTTAAAAACTCTACAAATTTAAACAATTTGGGAAAAAGCCTGAAAAATGGGTGTGATTTTTCTAAATATTTTTGAGTTATTCCGCAATCCAATTAAATTGAGTTAAAATCGGGCATAGGAGTTTTTTTTTCGCTGGAGTTTTAGGAATTGATTCACCGGCGGCGAAACGTGCAAATTCGCGCTTGCCAAATTTATGAGCGACAACAAAATGAATGGGACAGCGATGTATGTGGAAACTGGCATGGAGTCCGCACATCGAGCTTGCAATAAAAATATACCGGAGTATTACACACTGGAAAAATGTAAACAGAAAGATTCATCTGGAAATCCGTCTTTTGAACAATTGCTGGGAAAAAATGTCTGGCTAATTCCACTCTAATCCCCCCCCCCCAAGAAGAATGAAAACTGGAACCTTATATAGACGTTTTGTTACTGAGAATATTCTACCGGCGGGAGGGGATAAACCAAAAATATGGGATATTCACATAGTAACTGAAAAAAAACGAATCCACAACTAAAAAAAAACAAATGCTCTGTAAGAACTACACATTAAGGGGCAGATTTATCAAAGGTCAAAAAAAAACCAGACCAATCGAAATTTATTAAAACAAATTTAATTCGGGAGAATAGGATCGACTTGCAAACTTCGATTGTATTCGATTCAAGTTTTTTTTAACAAAAGCAAAAAAATAATAATTTGATTTTCAAAAGTCCACCAAAACACTCAAAATTGATTGTAGGAGGTCCCATGTAGGCTAAAACACCAATTTGGCAGGTTTTAGATGGCAAATAGTCGAATTCGAATTCTTAGGGGCAAATTTACCTAGGGTCGAATATCGAGGGTTAATTAACCCTCGATATTCGACTGCCGAATTGAAATCCTTCGACTTTGAATATCGAAGTCGAAGGATTTAGCACTATTCCTATGATCGAACGATCGAAGGAATAATCGAACGGTTATATCCTTCGAAACGAACGATTCGAAGGATTTGAATCCATCGATCGAAGGATATTCCTTCGATCAGAAAATTGTTAGGAAGCCCATGGGGACCTTCCCCATAGGCTAACATTGGCCTCGGTAGGTTTTAGGTGGCGAACTAGGGGGTCGAAGAATTTTTTAAAGAGACAGTACTTCGACTATCGAATGGTCGAATAGTCGAACGATTTTTACTTCGAAGTCGTAGTAGTAGTCGAAGGTCGAGGTAGCCAATTGATGGTCGAAGTAGCCATATTCGACCATTCGAAATTCAAAGTATTTTTTCTTCTATTCCTTCTCTCGAGCTAAGTAAATGGGCCCCTTAAAGTTACAGTACATGATAAAGTTTGAAATTCGAATTTACATATATTTTTAAACTTATATCAATTTGGACTATTCCCTAGTCGAATTACACTAAAATAAACTAAAAATGTGTTGTTGTTTTTTTTAATTGAGGAAATATGGTATATTCACATAATAGCTGAGGTTGAAAAAAAGAGTGAATCCTATCTAATTCTTAGCTGGCCCCAGAATGTATGAGCCAAGACTTGGGAGATCTAAAGGGTATAAGGGGTATAAGGGAGGCCGTAACTCCATTTACATTGGGCTGAAAGTGAAAATTTTCACCGAATCTCACAACAAAAATGACGCCCATTGACTTCAATGAGTGAAAAAAAATTGTCACGTGTCTAAAAAAATTTGATGACCCTGCATTGCGTGACAATTTTTTTTACGCCAATAGACAACGCATTTTGGTGAATTTTGCAAATGTTTGCAAATCGATACGGGTCATATTCACCCATCGGGGCTTACGCTCTGCTTTAATCGACTTCATTGTTTCATTGCTGGCTGTATGTTGCAAAGAATACATTTACTAATGCAGAGTCCAACAAGACTAATGTGCTTTCAAAATAGCCTTAAACGGGAATTAGAGCTAAAAACAATTTTCAGGCTAATTCCAGCGCAGAACACAGAAACTTCCAAATACAATAGGGACCTCTCCCATTGACTTATATACAACCTCGGCAGGTCTGAGATGGCAGATTTTTTTTCCACTAAAAATTCAGATTTTATAGTAAAAATAAGTTGCATTTTTCGAGTTTTTGGCATTCAGACTTTGATAAACAACCCCATGATGTTCTGCCTCTCCGCTGATAGAATAAGGTAAGGAGAATCGCGTGGATCACAGTTTTACTGCACTGGAGGGGTGAGTGTCTCTTTAAGGAAGTTCAGGCAGAGCAAAGTGAACAGGGACCTGGAGGTGGGGAGAGCAGAATAGGAGGCCGGGAAAGTGTCTTAAAAGGAAAATGCAGGGTTTGTCCTTAAACCTGACGTCAGATCTGTCTAAAAAAAAAAAAAAGACAGTAAAAGAAAGAGACAAAAGGATTTATCTGCCTTTATGTATGTGTCAGTGAAGGGAAACTTCATGACTCTGCCCCAGAGGGATCTGCACCCAAGGGGACCCAGTCTGGCTTCAATCAATGTATCCAAGTCTGCCTGCCAGTGATGAGGTGGCTCCCAATTTGGATTTTAGCAGCAAGCAGCATTTGCCAGGTGAGTTGCATGGGCACAGGCTGAGAGGCAAAGTCTTCATTGCAACATTCCAGCAGGAGAGGTGTTAAGTAGAGCGTGTGCAGGCACCTTTATTTAAAACTTTAAAGTAGCTCATTGAGACTGCAGCAGGAATAGGGTTAAGTACAGTGTATGAAGGCTCCATTCCTTGCAGCACATGAGAAGCTCACTGAGACTGCCGGCAGGAAAAGGGTTAAGTACATTATTTAAAGGTTCTATTCATTGCAGCATGTAAGAAGCTCATTGAGACTGCAGCAGGAATAGGGTTAATTATGTAAAGGCTCCATTCCTTGCAGCACATGAGAAGCTCATTGAGACTGCAGCAGGAATAGGGTTAAGTACAGTATGTGAAGGCTTCATTCTTTGCAGCATGTAAGAGGGTCACTGAGACTGCAGCAGGAATAGGATTAAGTACATTATGTGAAGGCTCCATTCCTTGCAGCACATGAGAAGCTCAATGTGACTTCAGCGGTTTAGGAGTTAAAGATCACACATGAAGCTTTCATTATCACTGAGACTGCAGTGGGAAAAGGGTTAAGTACAGCATGTGAAGGCTTCATTCTTTGCAGCATATAAGATGCTCACTGAGACTGTAGCAGGAAAAGGGTTAAGTACAGTATGTGAAGATTCTATTCTTTGCAGCATACAAGAAGCTCATTCAAACTGCAGCAGGAATAGGGTTAAGTGCAGTATGTGAAGGCTCCATTCCTTGCAGCACATGAGAAGCTCAATGTGACTTCAGCGGTTTAGGAGTTAAAGATCACACATGAAGCTTCCATTATCAACAGCACTGGAGTAGCTCATTGAGACTAAAACAGACAAGGGGTTAAGTACAGTATGTAAAGGACCCATTAACCACTTTACTGTAGTAATTCACTAACACTGAAAGGGTCACGTACAGTAAGTGAAGGTTCAGTTCTTTTGCAGCACTTAAATAGCTGACTGAGACTTTAGAAAGCAAGGGTTAAATACAGTATGTGACCGTCCCATTAACTATGGTACTGGAGAAGCTCAATGACACTACAGCAGGAATGGGGGTGAAGTTGTTTATATGTAGCTCACTTTATATACATCCCAGAGTAGCTCACTGAGACTCCAGGATACAAGGGGTTAAGCGTATGTATGTAACAAGAATAAGTGATCTATGGACCCATAACAGACATAATAGGGGCAAATCTAAAAAAAAGTTGGAAATATTCTGATGGCAGTTGTGGGGTGGGGGTGGGTAATCAGTGTTGTCCAGTCTAACTGCCATCTCTGCTGAAGCTCATCCCTTTAATACTAAGGAGCTTAGTGGCAGTGGCTTCACCCACGTGGCACCGGCTGGAGGGATTCGGCCAGGAACCTTGAGCGCAACACATTTTTATTGTCCTTGGAAGCTGAATTAGAAAATGTGTTTATTTGGGAACTGCAATTCCATCTGTCAGTGATTTCAATTAGGAGGCTGACGGGCCACTAAAAAGACAAGCCACAAAATGTAAATTGTGTTGCCAATGATGTATAGTAATGCTTTATATATTCCCGCAGCAATGCCCCTCGGAAATCTGGAAACATCACATGGTGACGGATGCATAACCGTAAAGGGATTGCTCCCCTTTAAATTAACTGTTAGTATGATGTAGCGAGTGATATTCTGAGACAATTTGCAGTTGGTCTTCATTTTTTATTATTTGTGGTTTTTGACTTATTTAGCTTTTTATTCAGCAGCTCTCCAGTTTGCAATGTCAGCAATCTGGTTGCTAGGGTCCTAATTCCCCTAACAACCATGCATTGATTTAAATAGGAAACTGGAATATGAATAGGAGAGGCCTGAATAGAAAGAAGAGTAATACGAAGTAACAAGGGGCACATTTACTAAGCTCGAGTGAAGGATTAGAATAAATATATACTTTTTTTTTGGCTACTTCGACCATTGAATTGGCTACTTCGACCTTCGACTACGACTTCGAACGATTCTAACTAAAAATCGTTCGACTATTTGACCATTCGATAGTCAAAGTACTGTCTCTTTAAAAAAAACTTCGACCACCTACTTCGCCACCTAAAACCTACCGAGCACCAATGTTAGCCTACAGGGAAGGTCCCCATAAGCTTTCCTTGCTTTTTTTGATCGAAAGAAAATCGTTCGATCGATGGATTAAAATCCTTTGAACGATTTTTCCTTTGATCGTTCGATCAACGAAATGCGGTAAATCCTTCGACTTCGAATATCGAAGTCGAAGGATTTTACTTCGAGGTTCGAATATCGAGGGTTAATTAACCCTCGATATTCGACCAATAGTAAATGTGCCCCCAAATGTGTAGCCTTACAGAGCATTTGATTTGAGATGGGGTCTGTGACCCCCATTGGAAAGCTGCAGAGAGTCACACGAAGGAGATAGACTGTAGCGCTATTTTGCACTCTGATGCCAGGAGTAATTCATGCCCTTATCTTATCCCGTTTAGACTATTGCAATGTCCTCATAACTGGTCTTCCTGACTCCCATCTCTCTCCCCTCCAATCAATCTTAAACTCTGCTACCAGGATCCTTCTGCTCTCTCCTAAAAGGGAACCTGCTCAACCCCAACTAAAATCCTTAGTGTGGCTGCCTGTAAAGCAAAGGATAACATATAAAACCCTTCTACTAACATTCAAAGCCCTTCACTCCTCTGCTCCTCACACTAGATTTCTTCTATTGTCTCACTATACGTTCCTGGTCGTCTTCTCCGCTCTTCTCAGAGTCACCTTCTCTTCACACCATCCACATCCACTGCCACCTCTCCTCTCAAACCCTTCTATCTTGCTGCTCCTTCCCTCTGGAATTCCATCCCTGAAATCCTCCGTAAGGAATCCTCTCTTAATCTCAAAACTAAGAGCCTACCTTTTGGACCACTAGAACATTAGCCTAGTCCTGTCCCTACTGACTATGCCTTACCTTGTGCACTTTTTTATCTCCAATTTGTACCTGTATGTTACCCTCCCATACACTTAGACTGTAAGCTCAATGGGGCAGGGACCTCCTTCCCTCTATGTCTCTTACCAAATAGCACTTAAGCTCTTTGTCCTATGATTCTGTATATATATTTATTATGTGATTTGTCTCCCCCATGTATACTTTTATATATATATTGTGCTTTTATGCACTGTACAGCACTGCGTCTCCTTAACAGCACTTTACAAATAAAGTTATACCTACATACAGGCAAAGTTTCACTAAGATGCGCCTTTGACTCAACTTTACCTGCCCAGCACAGACCAGGTGAAGTGCAATGGAATGTATAGGGCTTCTTCAATTTTTAGTTGAAAATTTTTCTAAGTCCCAATAAACTCTGGTGTCTTTTCCTTTTTTCAGGGTGATAGGCTGCAAAAGTCCGTACATTTTTTTTTGGGTAACCGGCTTTCCCCCTACATTTCCTAACATATGGAACATAAACTATACACTGGGCTCTTGTGTAGGGCAATGTCATAACTTTATTTTATTAAGCTTCCCTGGACTTGTGTAGTGTAATGTATTTGCTGCAACAGATACGTCCATTCAGCTTTAACTTCCCGCCGTATACAAATTAGCCAACGCTAGCACAACTTCACTTCGCTTGGCGCAGTAACGCTAGTGCAACTTGTCCAGAGTTCGGCGCCCTGGACGAAACTTCAGATTTTAGTGAATTAGCATTGTCCTGGCGAATCTATGCCTGGCGAAGTGTTGAGATGTGAGCGAAGCCGTCGCTGGCGAATTTCCGCAAGTTATTGAATTTGCCCCTTGGAGCTGTCATACTGCTTGCCTGCACTTAGATTAACCACAACGTCCTCCATAGATAAAAGCAACAGCACTGCTAGCGAGTGTAAGCTCTTTTAGCAACAGCCAAAGGCAGTTTCCACTTTGGTCTAAATTCCTAGTAAAGCTGTAGGGGTGAGTAGCTTTTGGCTTTTGGATCATTAGGTTGCAACTAGTGGAACTCATAGTTTTTGGATAGTTTTTAGCAAAGTGTAGCACAAATAGTCCTGACATCAAAATAATTATATTCTTAAACACAAAACCCCTACTACTACAGGGGTTATTCTTGACATCTGTTGGCTTTGGTCTGGTCTTTCTCGCTAGGGAAACAGTCTTTCCTTGTAGTTTCATTCTTCCATTCTTGTTACCAATTTAGTCAGACTGGGGAAGTCCTGGACCTTAGGGGCCCCAGGCCCCCACCCCTACGGAAAGCATTTTAGGACATCATCAGGAGAACACACGCTCCTGCATTCACTCTCCTAAAGAAGAAGTATGCAGACTCGTCTCTTATTATACTCACTTATCCGAAGTAACTGCAGTCACACCTCCATGCTGCCCACATTTGCTGTTGCAATCTCCCCACTCCTGGATCATTCCTCAGCCCTCCCTTCTCAGACCTCCCTCTTCAGCTCTCAGCCCTCCCTCCTCAGCTCTCAGCCCTCCCTCCTCAGCTCTCAGACCACCCTCCTCAGACCTCTCTCACTCCTCAGACCTCCTTTCTCAGACCTCCCTCCTCCTCCTAAGCCAGGCTGATAGCTGAGGAGGGTGGACTTAGGGCTGAGAAGGGAGGGCTGAGGAATGATCCACGAGGGGGGGAATTGCAACAGCAAATGTGGGCAGCATGGAGGTGTGACTGCAGTTAGGAGAGTGAATGCAGGAGTGTGTGTTCTCCTGATGATGTCCTAAAATGCTTTCCATACACCCCAGCCATGAGGTCACTGCACTCTCTCCAGCTCTTTAATATTCTTCTTAAGGACTGGAGCCCTGATGCCTCATCTAAAATGAATCTATAAAGAGGCAAAACTGTGTTTTCATCTCTCAAATGAATGTCTTTTTATGCAATACTGCACTTTATTTCCTTTAATAGCCACTGACTGGCTCTTCCTAGAGTTATACAGTTTGTTATCCACAAACCCCCCAAATCCTTCTTAATAAGAGACGTGAGAGTTTGAGCTTTAGAAGAAGCAATGGTACAGGCAACATACATTATGCGAGGGCTGTGTGTGATCTTGATGTGGCCAAAATTGGGGCAATAACTTTAACTGACCAATGATGCCCTGTAAGACAATGGTGCAGAAGATGACTGTATAAAACAGGTGGATTCATAAGGTGGCCAAACTATTCTTTTAACCCTATTTTCCAATTAATTTAAACTGCAATAACTGTGGAAGAGAATATCTCCCAGACTAGGCGTTTTGCTTGCAGCATATATTATATTTTGGTGAGAGGTGAATAAACCCCTTTCATTTCTTTTTCATGATCAGAATTATACTGGAGAGAGATTGATGGATTTCAAGATAACCTGCTTGACTTGCTACAAACTTAAACCCCCAGATATGCTGATCCTTCAGTTAATAAATATGATCTATTTCAACGTTTTCACATCTGGGCACCCATGTGTTCTTTAAATACCTGAGTAGATTTAGTCTTTGGACTGGTAGTTTTATGGTTACTCTGAGTATTGTCTGGCCATGTTTTACAGTAGCGTTAAAAATGCAGGCTAGGGGTCCCTTCCTGTGAGGCGGGATGAATGAGTGTGGTGGAGGTCCCGAGATTGACAGGGTAATTGTCACAATGCAAAAAAAAAAATGATATTTTGTCCATCTGTTTAATGCCATAACAACATTTTTACTTAAAGGGGACCTGTCACCCTATGGAACAATTCCAAATTCTTTTCTATCATGTTAGTTGAGCAAAATAAACTTTACTTGCACTATATTTATAATTTAAATGTTGTTTCCTTCACTCCTGGAATTACACTATCACGCCAAGCACGCAGCAGCCATTTTTTGGACACGGGTATTAAGATAAATTGTGTATCACCCCAAAATCTTGTGTAAGCAGGAGAATTGTGAACCTAATGCCCATACACAGTGTCCTACATAATTATAGGGCCTGGGGAGGGAAGGGGCAATGCAACAAGTGCAGTGATATGTAGGAAGTGCTGAATGGAAAGTGAAAGTAATTGACTGCTCCGCCTCTATGCCTCAGGCAATAGAGGGGGCAGATAATATTTGATTGACAGCTCAGATATTTAAACACCTTAATAAAAGGTATGGATGTTGTAATGAAAAAAATAATTTGTGTTTCATGTTTAATTTGCAAAGGACTTTCATTATGCAGCTTTTTATGTGTAGGTGACAGGTCCACTTTAAGGGACGCCAATTCTGAAATGAACGAGGCCTGAGCATAAATGGGATATATGTGACTTACACAAAATAGTATATGTTGGTGGAGCGACTTGAGATGAAAGATATCATGGACATTCCATCTCAGGGGAGTCCCATCGGTACAACATATTGAATCTTTCATCTATAGATTCCTAGTTTTGCTACTGAAAGTATTAATGCAAGTTTACTATAGTTCTATCCATATGTGCCATTGGGTTTGAAAAACACTTGATTAAAGGAGAAGGAAAGCTACAGAGGCATTTTATTGCCAATAGATTAGCTGCAATAGTGCAAGCTAGAATGTTATATTTATTCTGTAGAATGTTTTACTATACCTGAGTAAAAAGCTCTAGAAACTCTCTGTTTGTTTAGGATAGGAGCTGCAGTATTAATGTGGTGTGACATCACTTCCTGCCTGAGTCTCTCCCTGCTCTGGGCTCAGATTACAGTAGAGAAGGTGGGGAAGAGGAGCAAACTGAGCATGCTCTTGCCCAGGGCAATGAGGTTTAAGATGAAAACAGGAAGTCTGATACAGAAGCCCATGAGTACACAATAGAAGGAAAGAAATGTGGTGTTTCTTTTGACAGAGGACTCAGAGCAGCATTACTTTGGGGGTTTACTGGTATATTTAGATGGACCTTTCTGATAAGGCTTACTTAGTTTTAACCTTTCCTTCACCTTTACGTATATTTGGGTATTGACCCAAAACTTGTCATCAGGGCGGGGCCAGACAGGCACCCAAGGAAATCCAGATGTACATGTGCGTGACCATAAGCGTGCGCAAAAAACAGGTGCGATTTAACGTTGGACAGTGGAATTTGCTCAGCCGGACTAGGGGTAGGGAATAGGGAAGTTACGTGCCTGGAGTCCCCCAAGATTTGTGCCCCAGGCAAGTGCCTCTTCTGCATACCCCTAGTTGCAACTCTGCTTGTCGTAAAACCACTACCTGGAGTAAATGGTTTGCAGCTAATCTTCTGAAGTCTTTCTTCCTTTTCACTTTTTTTTTTTTTGTTATCTTATATTGTAACAATTACTTATTTGCTTATCTCAAAATTGTTACAAAAGTATCTTATCTGTTTTAAATTAAGTTAGAAACTTTGTTTCTTTTTCTGGCTGTCCAGTACAAACGAGGGACTGTGTGTTGAGCTGTCAAAAGAGGGACTGTCCCTCTAAAAACGGGACAGTTGGGAGGTATGATTGTCCCATGGTGGCTGGGATTGGATTTTTTTTTTTTTTTAGAAATGCACTTATAAAAATGTATTCACTTATATAGGCACCTGAGGGTAATGCCCTAAAAGCTGCAGGCCTTGGCACAGGCCCTTGGGTTCCTACAGGTCTGGATTTGTGGAAAGACCCGGGCCTAGGGCAGCAGAATTTTAGGGGGGCAGCATGCCACCCAACCACACCCACATTGGTTTGGAAGCACTGGGGATTTGCAGTAGATACAATAGTTATTTTTCTGTGCTCCAATCACCAATCCTCTGAACCCAATGCTGAAAGTTTGTGCATGTGCACAAAGGTAGGGGACAGGGGTGAAGAACAGCAGCGGGCCTTGGGGTATCTGCTATGTAAATCCAGCCTTGGATATATATATATATATATATATATAGTGAATAAAGTACCCACTCTTGTAAAATATAAGGATATTATACGTTACAGAGGAGTTTCATGGCCATATAAAAGTACGAGGCCGAAGGCAGAGTGTTTTTATACAGGTCATGGATCTCAGAGGTAACTTCTAATATCCTCATATTTTGCAACTGGGGGTACTTTATTTATTATAATACACAAGTTTCAGTGAGTCATGTGACAGAAATGACATCAGAACTCACCGTTTATAACTGATGACATCAGAACTCACCGGGCTGGGCTGGTTTCTTTCAAAAATGCAACAGCACAGGGGAATTTTCTTTTCAGCTTTGTGCTGCCATTATCTTTTAGTGCCCCAGCATTCTCTACACCAGTGGGTCCCCATCCTTTTTTGCCATGAGCCACATAAATATTAAAAAAAGTTGGGGAACAACACAAGCATGAAAAAAGTTCCTAGGGGTGCCCAATAAGGGCTGTGATTGGTTATTTGTTAGCCCCTATGTGGACTGTTAGACTACAGGAGACTCTGTTTGGCAGTACACATGGATGGTCTTTATGCAACCAAATCTTCCCTCTGAGTCAGAAATCCAAAAATGAGCACCTGCTTTGAGGTCACATGTTGCTCACAGGCCACTGGTTGGGGACCACTGCTCTATGCCAATGTGGTCCATATGTACAGCGTATTGATTTTCTATTTCTGTATAGTGCACGCACAAGCACAGAGGATGACGAGGCACTGGAAAAGTGTTGTAGTGAGACGCTAAGAAAAAAAGTGCCCTGGGCTGAGCATTTTTAGAAGTTGAGGTGCATCAGCTCAGGTCTGAAGAAAGTGTCTAGAATCACGGGGGAATGGGTGTCTAACAATTGTCGCCCCCAGCAATTTTGCATTCCATTTTGCTTTAAAAAAAAAACCCCTTTGACTGACATAGTTTTGGGGTAAAATGTTCATGTTTTCATAACACAGGGATATTAGCTGCATTAAGTTTTATGTTTCCGTGAAACCTTGTGAAAACAATGGTTTTCAAAGCACTTCATGTACGAAAAGAGCTTGTCAGTTGTAACGTACTACAACCAGTGCCAAGTGTAAGCAGCTTCTTGGCACGGAGTAGTAATTCGATTCTGCGAAAGGTAGAAGTGAGAAAACCTCCATTGTTTTGAGTGCTGTGCATAGAAAGCTCAGGTGTAAAGCTGCCTACAAAGAATGTGTGACCTTGGGCAAGAGATTCTATCTCGGCGCTGCAAAACAGATTTCTTTTTTCTAGGAAAGGAATGTAGAGCAGTGATTACCATAAAGCAATAGAACCATATCATTTGTTTTAGCAGTTCTCCTGGGGCCCTCTATGGGGCCATCTATGGTGTCATTCAGCATTACTCCTGGGGTCCTCTATGGGGCCATTTATGGTGCCATCCAAAGTTACTCTGGGATCTCTGCTGTAAGGGTAATATGTTACTTTTGGAACACTTCCAGGAAAATCCATTCTTATGGCAATTTTTGCAGTACAGGATTAACTCTACTGAGCATTCTCGGCACATGGAATCTTAAGCTAATTTCAGCATGCATTCTACATCGCTTCATTGAATGGACTTATTTATTTAATTTTGCATAAAATGCTGCAATGTGTAGGACAATATGAAATAAGCGTTGCCAAGATAAACATGCTAGACTGCCCAAACCTCAGTTCTTAGTAGTTTGCTGCCATGTGTACTTAGTTATTTGTAAATGTCATTATTATTGAAAGCAGTACTGTCTGTCTGTTTATATTATCTGCACTGCTAATTTTGACTCTGGAGCTCTGCTTCTAGAATCCCTGCCATAAAGCAAGACAGAAATGCCGCTGTTTTACTAGAAAGAAAGTAGAGAAACACCCACTAATATTTTTCTCAGTAAGAGCTCCAGAGAATACTGGAATACTGGAAGAAGACAAGGATAGGGACCTCTTGTATATAGGGACCAAATGATTCCTATTTACCTAAATCAAAGGAAGGTAGAGTATTCTGGATTTTAGGGCCTTTTTATAAAAATTAAAAGTCTGAATTTTTCTGATTATTTTAATCAAAATAGTCCAACCAAACTAGAATTTATGATTGGACCTTAAAAAAAATCACAATTTAATGGGATCTGGAACAAACTCGAAAAAATCGAGTAAAATTCAGATTTTTTTTCGGGATTTTTCCTGAAAAGCATGACTTTTTCAGATTTCTGCCCGAAAAGTCCGAAATAGTCTGATTTTCTGGCTAATTCCAGCACCTACCACAAAAACTTCCAAGTAGGATAGGGACCTCTCCCATTGACTTATATACAACCTTGGCAGGTCTGAGATGCCGGATTTTTGGATTCTGACTTTTTTCCATCCTCGGGGTATAATAAATCTAGAAAAATTAAATTTTTTCGTGATTTTGGCATCCGTACTTCAATAAATAACCCCCTTAATGCATATATTTGAATGCCAAGAGCATTATGTTGAGGTTCAGATGCTTCTCATTTCTTTCCAATGCAGCAGTGGGATAATTTTCACTGTGGTCTGTGTGGATTACATTTTAATCCATTTGTAAAAGTAATTTTTCCATTAATATCTGTCTAATTTCCGTCAGCTAGAATTTCACTCATTAGGCATCTGGCTTGTGTCATTCCTTTAATGAAGGGTGTGTTGCCTAATTGCACCAAACCGAGTATTGTGCTTCTTTCAAAGCCTAATGGGATTCTTGTAAGGACAGGTCCCATCAAAAACAAAATCAGACAAGTTATTAATATGTTTAGAAAGGGTTTGATAAAGGCTTTGGAGAGGCAGACATATTTAGAGGGTTTTACTGCCAGACTGTCCCTTCACCAATGGGAATTTGCCTTATACAGACAGTGTGCAATGGTGCTAATAGGATGTTCTCTCATTCTTTCTCTCTCTCGTTCTGTAGTGGTCCCTGTGTTTGGTTTGTGGGTACTAAAACCACTATAATTCTTTGTTAGAGTCTTTGTGCACCCTACTCATCATTGGTTGAGGACCAAGTCAATAAGTTACGTTTTGATGCCTTGTTGGTCTTTGGTCTGCATTCTCCCCCATCCATATGTTGCTCCAACATGGACCCACCCTGATTTCATCATAGTGATTTAGCTGATGCAAAAACAAAGGTTATATGTAAAAATACACAGTGTATTGTTTATGGACTGTTCAATGGATACCATATTCATATTGCTTCTGTTTCTGAATTATAATTCCCATTTGGCGGGTCACTATGCTAAGGGTAACGTACAAAATTAAAAAATGGAGAACAAACAAGTATCAGTCATGAAGGTGGACAGTTGACCCCACTGATGTCCAGTAAGCTACATTTCTTACAATTGGTCAACTTAGTAGACAATACTGGCCATAAATGACCACTGTGTCCCTCAAACAGTCATTGAGCAGAGCAGTAGGGTGCTATTTTGGCAGGTTTTTTTTTGGGTTTGAAGGTCATTATTCCTTTGCTAATAGGTCAACTTCTCATAAGGAATAATAACAGGAGGAGAATAAGGAAATGGTGGTCAGATGATCAGGACAATGGAGTCTTATTTATATCTGAAGCTGAGGAAGAGCTTTATTGCTAACAAAAACAAAAGAAAATTTGACATCCAGCTTAATTTTCCATTGGACATGATACAAAAGGCTCAATATTATTATATCGGCAGGAGACACCAATGGGTCAATTACATTCCAGTGTCTTCTATCATGACTTGCAAGGATTTTTAGTGAAACAAAGAATTCTCACTTGGGCTCTGAAGGTGTCTGAAGGACAGTTAATGTAATGCATGATGAACAATATCTTTCCATTGTTAATACAAATAGTAATGACTTTTTATTAATAAGAAGCAAATAGATTTAGCAGCAATGGCCTCAGTTCAGGTGGAACTGCAGGTGAACACAAAGTAACTGTAAGTGATGAGGGAAAGATTAAATGCTTCTGTCAGGTGATTAGTCTTACGTGATGATTATGTGCTGAGCTAGACCTGCCTCCGTAATGGGAGGGTGTGCGGCTCTGGAATCTCAGCTATGCACCTTGTAGGTTTAAAAACTGTGACAGAGGAAGACATTGCCTTAGTTACCATACAGCTAATGAGAAAGATTTGTTCAGACTGGAATGTTCTAGAGAGAATTCTATACAGTTGTATTACAGAATGTGCAGAATATGTGTAGCTCCCTCTGTCATGTGATTCTGCCCAAGTGAACAGGACCAGGCAAAGCCGCGCTCCAGAAAATGTATAAAAGGTGGATAAGGGCAACTTTTTTGTTAATAGATATTGATGAGCTAAACAATGCTGTAAAATCAAAAATTTTAAGATGGTAATAAATACAACTTTTATGTTTCCTCCTGTAACCATTATAGTTGTCGTAAACAACAGGCCAGGTGTTATTAAGCTGTAGCCCATATGCTGGGTATCACCAATAAATAGTGCCATGCACAGTCTATAGAAAAGGGGAGGAGAATAGAACCTGCTCATGTTAGGTGGATGGCATTCAGTATACAGACTGGTGGTCATTGCAGGCAGAGGTGGAGTCCAAGATACAGGCTAGTGGTCAGGGCAGGGGGAGGTTGTGTCCTGATTATAGGCCAATGATCAGGGCAGGCAGAGGTGGAGTCCTGTATACAGGCCAATGGTCAGGGCAGGCAGAGATGTGGTCCAGTATACAGGCAAGTGGTCAGGGCAGATAGAGGTGGAGTCCAGGATACAGGCCAATGGCCAGGGCAGGCATAGGTGGGGTCCTGTATACAGGCCAATAGTCAGGGCAGGCAGAGGTGGGGTCCAGGATAAAGGCTAGTGTTTGATGCAGGCAGAGGTGGGGTCCTGTATACCGGTAAATGGTCAGGGCAGGCAGAGGTGGAGTGCACTATGCAGGCAGGAATGCTATCTGGCTGTTATTTTACCAGTCTGGTTGGTTAAAAGTATGCTTCATGCCCATTTAAAAATTAGGGAAGAAAAGTAAACATTTAGGAAGGCTGGCATTTTGTTCCAGAAAACTTGGCAACCCTATTTATAGGCGGCACTTGGCCTTAATGTTACTGGAGGTGGAGGCTGTGAAGAAAGAGAAGGTCAACTCTGCTCGTCTCTGCGTGAGCATGTTTGCATTCCTTAGTGCCCTTCTGTCCAGGGTCATAAAATGTCCCTCCGAAGAAGCACGTGGTACACTTGTCCTCATCAGAATTCCTAACTCCTCAAGTGAAGATGACCTCATAGATGAGATATTGGGTAATGCTTAAACCTATTCATCATGTTTTGGTACAGTACAGTCATAGGATAAAGCAGTGGTTTTGTGACTAATCTCAAGAATATTTTCCTTTCTCTTTGTCTGTTATGAGTTCTCTCGGGTTAATGAAGCCGGTGTTCTTATGTCTGGGAAACTCACAGCATCTAAAGTGAACTCTGAATAATGGACCAAGGGAAGCTGAGATCCCAGACACATTCCAGATCTCTGGTGTAACCAAGGAATCACTAGTATCCTCGTTTATTTCTGTGGCTTTACTCCTGGGTGTATTCAACTCATTGCTTCTTCACATCATCATAAATATCCATATCCAATCAGTGTACAGCAGTGACATAAAACTGGCAACATGATATCCAAACAATAAACCCAGAATTATAATGCATCCATTCACAAACAGAATAATGGAAATTAAATGCATTGAATATCTTTTACACTAGTGATCTACTCACTCATGTATTATAAGGGATAATGTACCCCCTACTGTAAATGATAAGGATATTAGAAGTCACTGAGGGGTTGTACTGTGACCATATAAAGGCACAAGGCTGCAGGCTGAGTTATACAGGGAACTCTGAGTATCACTCATGTATTATAAGGGATAATGTACCCTCTACTGTAAATGATAAGGATATTAGAAGTCACTGAGGGGTTGTTCTGTGACCATATAAAGGCACAAGGCTGCAGGCTGAGTTATACAGGGAACTCTGAGTATCACTCATGTATTATAAGAGATAATGTACCCCCTACTGTAAATGATAAGGATATTAGAAGTCACTGAGGGGTTGTTCTGTGACCATATAAAGGCACAAGGCTGCAGGCTGAGTTATACAGGGAACTCTGAGTATCACTCATGTATTATAAGAGATAATGTACCCCCTACTGTAAATGATAAGGATATTAGAAGTCACTGAGGGGTTGTTCTGTGACCATATAAAGACACAAGGCTGCAGGCTGAGTTATACAGGGAACTCTGAGTATCACTCATGTATTATAAGAGATAATGTACCCCCTACTGTAAATGATAAGGATATTAGAAGTCACTGAGGGGTTGTTCTGTGACCATATAAAGGCACAAGGCTGCAGGCTGAGTTATACAGGGAACTCTGAGTATCACTCATGTATTATAAGAGATAATGTACCCCCTACTGTAAATGATAAGGATATTAGAAGTCACTGAGGGGTTGTTCTGTGACCATATAAAGGCACAAGGCTGCAGGCTGAGTTATACAGGGAACTCTGAGTATCACTCATGTATTATAAGAGATAATGTACCCCCTACTGTAAATGATAAGGATATTAGAAGTCACTGAGGGGTTCTGTGACCATATAAAGGCACAAGGCTGCAGGCTGAGTTATACAGGGAACTCTGAGTATCACTCATGTATTATAAGGGATAATATACCCCCTACTGTAAATGATAAGGATATTTGAAGTCACTGAGGGGTTGTTCTGTGACCATATAAAGACACAAGGCTGCAGGCTGAGTTATACAGGGAACTCTGAGTATCACTCATGTATTATAAGAGATAATGTACCCCCTACGGTAAATTATATAGATTAATTATTTGAATGGCTTTACAGAAAACCAACTAGGAGGTCTATCTAAGTCTAGGCTGCACGCCAATGCTCTGTTTTGTAAAATGGTATAAATGAGATATGTATAAATTAGTTCCAGGAATGAGAAAAGTTTGCACCTAAGGGTGATGGCACACGAGGCAATTGTTTTTCGTGACTCCGGGTGCAAAGTAATTTGTCATTCATGGGCAGTGTAACGTTTTTGATGGAGCTCATCAGGGTTTTTAATCTGCAAACTGAACAACTTCCATTTTGTATATTGTGCACTAATCAGCATTCCTGTAGCTTCAATATCTCTCTATAAGGATCCCCTGAAATGGGCAGATAAGAAATAAAGATGAAATATGTATAATATAAACGTATTTAGCAAAGATTAGCTTTTTAGAGTTTTCTACAGGGATCGAGAACTGCAGGAATAGAGAGGTGTCATGGCAGAAGTCCATGTTCTCTTGGACGGGGGCCTCCTCTGGCCGCGGTGAAGCTTATGAATGTGTAAGGCCGAGTGAATGGCACTGATTATAGGTACCGCGGGAGCCATGGATCCGTGACAGTGGCCTGTGAGGGACATATGGGAAATATTACAAGACTTTTTTGGTTGAAAACATTTATTTAATCTTCTTTTATTAAATCCATCATATTTTAACCTTCGTAACTCAAGCAACCAGAGAGTCTAAACAGACTGCAAGAAAATGTATTTTTCTTTGCCCATATTACAAGTTAAATGCAGCCATTTAGACTCAGAAAGTCGCTCTTTGGTTATTTATATTTACAGCTTCCACTGCGGCTCCCAATGTCGGCAGCCAGTAACATGCTGTATACATCAGCTGTGCCGGATTCTGTCTTTGGTGGGAATTGAACCTGGAACCTGCAACATAGTATTAATATTACATCTAAAGCCTTGAATAGTAATATATGTAATATATGATACATTTTTATCCTTATTGAGTGACAATAGGTCAGCTCTACGACATCCATTGGAAATTTTTTTTAACGGCTCTGTTCCCCTTTAAATTAACTTTTAGTATAGTAATGTAGGGAGTGATATTCCGAGACAATTTGCAATTATTTTTTATTTTTTAATTATTTGTGGTTTTCGAGTTATTTCGAGTTTTATTCAAGAACTTGCAATTTGCAGTCTGGTTGCTAGGGTCCAAATTACCCCAGCGACCATGCATTGATTTGAAGAAGTGAATGGAACATTAATAGGAGATGACCTGAATAAAAAGATGAGTAATAAAAAGTAGCAATAACAATACTTTTGGAGCATTTGTTTTTAGATGGGATCAGTGTAAAGCACTGCGTATCTTGACAGCGCTATATAAATAAATGATGATGATGATGATGATCAGTGACCCCCATTTGATAGCTGGAATAAGTCAGAAGAAGAAGTCAAATAATTCAAAAAGTATAAAAAAAGAAAAAATTAAGACCAATTGAAAAGATGCTTAGAATTAGCCATTTTATAACTTGCTAAAAGTTTATTTAAAGGTAAACCACCCTTTAAATGCACTCCCCCATAACCCACCCTTTATGTATGACCTGGTAACATACAAAAATTCAAAAATATATTTCCAGTCATTACTTAAAGTTAAAAAATTACTCTTTATTTATCATAAATATTAAAAAGTAGGCATACAGACCAATTGATACGTTTCGCACCCACAGGCACTTATTCATAGGCATTACTGTTGTTACATTTGGTCACAAAATTTATACCCCAGGAAATCCCTCCCCAAACGTTAAAACCAATCACGTGTTGCCACCTCACGTTTCTTTTCTTAAAGCAACATACATATCAATTTGAAAATAAAGAAACCAAATTGATATGTATGTTGCTTTAAGAAAAGAAACGTGAGGTGGCAACAGGTGATTGGTTTTAACGTTTGGGGAGGGATTTCCTGGGTTATAAATTTTGTGACCAAACGTAACAACAGTAATGCCTATGAATAAGTGCCTGTGGGTGCGAAACGCGTAAGGCGGAGCATCAATTGGTCTGTATGCCTACTTTTTAATATTTACGATAAATAAAGAGTAATTTTTTAACTTTAAGTACTGACTGGAAATATATTTTTGAATTTTTGATCTGAGTGCCTTTTGGAGTTGGGGGCTATATTCCAGCACCTTGGCCCTTTTTTGACAGGCCTGTATAGACTGCAGCAGTTGAGTAGTAAAAATTTCTGGTAACATACAAGGCAATATAATAAAAAGCCTAAAACAGGCCTAGTAATAGTAAAGTCCACTTTGTATTACATTAAGCCAGTAGAATTTTTGGAGATTAATTAACCTATGACTTTGGACTAGATGAGTCTGAAACGCGTCAGGCAATGATACATCTACTTGTTCTTATGTATTTTCCAGTTGTCAATAATAAAGGTGGACTTTTTAATTATCTACATGGAGGTGCAGCCCATTTTTCGTTTTCTTGATGAAATAGTGTGTCCTGATTCTACTGTACTGCCTTAGCAAGAGAATGTCCCTTTGCTCTAATGAACCCCATGCTAAGGAATTCCAAAAAGCTGCTTTAAGGTGTCACGTCATGAAGTTCCCGGTACATTCTTTGCGCCTGTCAATCAGCGCTGTAACCCTTGGCTACACTAGTAAGTCAATTAGAGTCATTGTGTTGTTACCTTCTCTCTGTGTTAAAGGACAGGCAGCCCTGAGATATTGGAATAATTGACAGTTGGGAGACACAGGGTTCCTTTTCAACTTCAAAAGGATGGAAAAACTGCCAATCACTCCTAGTCTTTTATCTGTTGCCTCGTGTCCATTACTTACTCCGACAGGGGAGAAGCAACGTCACTATTGGGCAAGACAGGGAGAATATGAAGTAACAAGGAGTCACCTGGTGCTTCTTCCAAGAGATTGAGCACATTTATTATCCAAAGCACAAGGTGCACGTAGGTATTATTTGTTCGCCGATTGGTATCCATGCATATAGGAACCCTTCTCGCATTTTGCATTGTATATAGATATTTTTGATAATATTTACAGGAACAGTAACACCCAAAAAATGAAAGTGTTTTAAAGGAATGACTATGTAATGTACAAACGGGTGGGTTTACTTCAGAAACACTATTATAGTTTATATAAACAAGCTGCTGTGTAGCCATGGGGGCAGCCATTCAAGCACAGGATACACAGTAGATAACAGATAAGTACTACTATAGTTTATATAAACAAGCTGCTGTGTAGCCATGGGGGGCAGCCATTCAAGCACAGGATACACAGTAGATAACAGATAAGTACTACTATAGTTTATATAAACAAGCTGCTGTGTAGCCATGGGGGCAGCCATTCAAGCACAGGATACACAGTAGATAACAGATAAGTACTACTATAGTTTATATAAACAAGCTGCTGTGTAGCCATGGGGGCAGCCATTCAAGCACAGGATACACAGTAGATAACAGATAAGTACTACTATAGTTTATATAAACAAGCTGCTGTGTAGCCATGGGGGCAGCCATTCAAGCACAGGATACACAGTAGATAACAGATAAGTACTACTATAGTTTATATAAACAAGCTGCTGTGTAGCCATGGGGGCAGCCATTCAAGCACAGGATACACAGTAGATAACAGATAAGTACTACTATAGTTTATATAAACAAGCTGCTGTGTAGCCATGGGGGCAGCCACTCAAGCACAGGATACACAGTAGATAACAGATAAGTACTACTATAGTTTATATAAACAAGCTGCTGTGTAGCCACGGGGGCAGCCATTCAAGCACAGGATACACAGTAGATAACAGATAAGTACTACTATAGTTTATATAAACAAGCTACTGTGTAGCCACGGGGGCAGCCATTCAAGCACAGGATACACAGTAGATAACAGATAAGTACTACTATAGTTTATATAAACAAGCTGCTGTGTAGCCATGGGGGCAGCCATTCAAGCACAGGATACACAGTAGATAACAGATAAGTACTACTATAGTTTATATAAACAAGCTGCTGTGTAGCCATGGGGGCAGCCATTCAAGCACAGGATACACAGTAGATAACAGATAAGTACTACTATAGTTTATATAAACAAGCTGCTGTGTAGCCATGGGGGCAGCCATTCAAGCACAGGATACACAGTTTCTGAAGCAAACACACCAGTTTTACCAGGGCAGAGCAACAGGACATAATATTTTCAAACATTTAAAATACTTTAATTTTTTGGTCTTACTGTTACCTTCTGCCCAGTGTGAGGACAAGTAAAGAATTCGCCCTTATTAGCATTTCTACAACAGATAGGGCTACACAACTGATAGGGGTTTATATGTAAAGTAATAACAGGGGCAACATTTCCTCCAACTCTAGAATCCTGTAACAACCAATCAGCATGCACCATTCCCTGGTCTCCTGGTTGGAATCAAACATCTGATTGGTTGTTTTTGGTTACTAAAACGTTGCATCACTTATTACCCCAAATGTCCCCATGGAAACTCTTCTGCTTCCAAAAAGGGTTGGTTGACTTTCCATCAGTTGGGTTGCACAGGAGATAGAAAGGAAAATGCCCACACCATGGTGGAATCGGTGAGAAGTGCAGTGAACTGCCCGGGAGAGTTGTGTTGGCAGGCAGTGACTATTAAGTAGCTTAAGGTTGTTGACTTAGGAAAGAACTTGGTGTCGGTGGTGGATTTAGAAAAAGGTTTCTGTTATATTTGAGGCCGCGTTGGAAATGTCCTCATTATTTAAAATAAACTGAAATGGGATGAGACAAATGAATTTAGCACATTCTTGCCAAACCTACATGTATTTGTGGCTGCCTGAACCTTACTTATGAATTCTCCCTCAATTCTCCATTACTTCTGCCTGCTACTTGTTTACTGCACTTGCCGCCCTGCTCAGTTCAGGTATTGGATCCGTTATATGGAAATCCGTTATCTAGAATACTCCAAATTACATGAAGGCCGTCTCCCATAGACCTCATTTTAATAAAATAATTCAAAATATTAAAAATGGTTCCCTTTTTCTCTGTAATAAAATATTTGTTGGGTACTTGACCCAACCCAAAGATATAATTAATTCTAATTGGATGCAAAACCAGCCTATTGAGGTAATTGTATGTTTACTGTATTTTTAAGACCTAAAGTATGGAGATTCAAATGATAGAATTCATTATACATGAATACATAATAATTAGTACAGGTATAGGATCCGTTACCCCAAAACCCGTTATCCAGAAAGCTCTGGATTACGGAAAGGCCATCTCCCATAGACTCCATTTTATCCAAATAATCTACATTTTTTAGAATTATTTCCATATTTCTCTGTAATAATAAAACAGTATCTTGTATATGATCCAAACTAAGATATAATTAATCCTTATTGGAAGCAAAACCAGCCTATTGGGTTTATTTAATGTTTACGTGATATTCTAGTAGACAAGGTAAGATGATCCAAATTACGGAATCCGGGTCCCGAGCATTCTGGATGACAGGTCCCATACCTGTACATCTTCCTCCCTGAACTAGCTCTGCAATGCTCATTTTTCTGGATCTTCAAGCCATGAGGTGTGGCAAGTGTCTAGCCACCTGCAACAGTTGAAGACTCTAGATTGTAAGGTTCTTGCCTTCCAATGACAAGATGGCTTTGTAAGCCAAATACCTAGTTTTAAAGAAGAGGTTTTATTTTGCAGATACACTAGATCAGGGGCCCCTACCTTTTTTTTACCCATTAGCCACATTCATTTGTTTGGGAGCAACGCCAGCATAAAATAAAGTCCTGTGGGTGCCAAATAAGGGCTGTGATTGGCCTTTTGGTAGCCCCTACGTGGACTCTCAGCCTACAGGAGTCTCTGTTTGACAGTACACATGTGTTTTATGCAACCAAAACTTGCCTCCAAGCCTGGAATTCTACAATAAGCACCTGCTTTGAGGCCACTTGGAGCCACATTCAAGGGGTTGGGGAGCAATATGTTGCTCATGAGCCACTGGTTGGGGATCACTGCCATAGATAATAATATCAGGCCATAAAATACTGAGGATATTACATTTTCAGAAACAGAAATGTAACATACTGTATATAGGAATGAAGAGAGAGACCAAGCAGGCACCTAAATCAAGCCTTTGTGGTGTTAATGTTCCAGAGCAAGAGGCACACAGAGCCTGGGATTTATAGTTCATTACTGTGCATGAAGCCATGAAGTCCCCGTGTAGCAAACATTTCCATGAATGGATAGTTCCACTTTTTGTTTTTTATCCCTCTGTGATGGAAAATTCATGGTAGTTCAGTAATGCTGAGATCACTAAGGCTGTGGTTGGCGTTGTGGTTGGCACACTGTTCTCCTGCTGAATCTGTGCCTCTAGTAGACTCACTCCAAATCTTTATTGATTTATGTGGTTATTATGTCCGACTGCAGGACTGGATGTTGGAGAAGCAAAACAAACTTCATTGGACAAATGGCAGGAGAAGATACCCTGTATCCAGTGGTCCATATGGTCCCTCACTACTAGTGCCTATAAGAAGATGAACTTCCATCTTCATTGGTTCCAGGGCCAACTGGGAATTGGAGGGGTGCCTGGTCAGTCTGATGAAAGCATTGTATCTCTTTATTAATAGGCCTTGGGACAACACACAGAGGAATCCCATTAAATCTTTTAAAGGTTCTTCTTTTTCTCAGTAAAACAGTAATGTTTTGGAATGTAGCAGTAGGTGAAGTTATATTGGCAGGAACCTTAGTTACAGGAAAAGGCTGGATGTCTCGCTAGCAAAACAGAGTAACCAAGGCTGCTGGTATTAATTTATTACATATTATAGTGGGGTGATTCACAGATTAATCTGATTTCTATGTGGACATTTTTTACCTTCCTCTGGACCAGCTAAATACTAAATGTAAATTGTGGAATAGGTTTATACATTTTTTATTAGGAAAAGTATAGTGGATAATGTCCCCCCTACCGTAAATTATAATGATATCATAAGTCATCAAGGAGTTATGTGACCATATAAAGGCACAAGGCTGCAGGCTCAGTTATACAGGGAACTCTGAGTATCACTCATCTATTATAAGGGATAATGTACCCCCTACGTAAATGATAAGGATATTAGAAGTCATTGAGGGGTTGTTCTGTGACCATATAAAGGTACAAGGCTGCAGGCTGAGTTATACAGGGAACTCTGAGTATCACTCATGTATTATAAGGGATAATGATAATTGATCATTGAGTCACTGCTCCCGCTCATCACCATGTTGTAGGGGGTATGCCTTCATGGAAATTGGGTGACAACACTGTAATATTATAATATACTGTATATTGTCCACTACTTTGCTTGTAACCACTAGGGCACCTCTCCTTGAGCTTCACTGAGGTGCTCTCCTTACCTCAGGGGACTTCTTATTAATGAGACCTTTGAGAACATCTACTCTATGATCTAGATCCGTTGTACACCTTCATTTTTTTACCCACAATCCCTCCTGGACAAATTGTGATGACCTTCTTCCCACAGTGCATGTCTAACCCATCATGGGCCTTCCTATAGTAGGGGCAAATGTGCTTTGCTCCTTTGCAGATATACTGTATTTCACTAACATTAACAATCACTTCTTTACACAAGAATTCTTTGTTTGTTCTATCTGTAGATCTGAGGTGTACAAATCAACAAAACTTGACAAATTACTGTCTGGTGGAGGGGGTCATCGTGACACAGACTAAAAGGATCCAGCCTTTCTCACAGTCTTGGCAGTCTACTGTCTGATAATCTTGTCTACAGCCAATTATCATCTTGGCACAACTCTTTGGGGCGAGGTTGGACTTTCTGGTAAATATTATCGAAAGTCATGTAAATAGGAAATGGTTCTTATAATTTTTATGTAAAACAGAGTGCAGTGTCCTTCAGTGAGATGTTTGAAGGAACTGGTTTTTCTGTGATCACAAAAAATCGAAGTCTGTTTTTACTTATAGTTGACTTAATTTAGTATTACCCCAGGCAGTAGTGTAAAACCACTAAGGGCAGGTACAGTTACCACTGATCAGTTGGGTCTGGTGTCTCACTGAGGGAAATTATCCTACAGAAGGGCCATCAGGACACTCCCTGTATTCTGGTAGACCAGTCCCACCCTGACATGTTCTCTGTGAGTAAGTTCACCAGAACATCATCAATAACAGGGACATCTCTTACAAATGAGTGGACTGCATAAATTCATTGTGACTTTCTAGAATCCTCACACTGGAGATCATTCATCTTCGTCTTGATAGATGTTCATCACATTCTTCCCAATATTTTGAAATATTTTCAAATATAATCCTCTGGTATGTGAGACTTGATTGTCACAGCCAGTCCCAAAATAATACTTGCACAACCACCAGGTGGCAACAGTGGGGTCTCTGGAGCTACTGGAAGCCTAGGAGAAATGTTGATGGCACTAAGCTGAATCTGCTGACATTTCCTTTACTCTGGATTGGGGACCCCTGTGATGCTCTTATAGGACATAGTTTTTCTGCCAGAGGACACCCAAATCCAGCTCAAGGGAGAAGTGACACCACATCTAACAGCAATGATGGCTCCAGGGCAATGATGGCCGAGGGTTGCCCACATTGAAATGGTTTCTCTCCTGTTTCCAAGATACTCTACTGTATCTACAGAAAGTGCTCTCTCCTAATTGTTAGAAAAGCAGATATTTAGGGTTACAGAGTTTAATTGGAACACGTGTGGAATGTTATTCTTGAAAGAAATCAGATTGACATCACAGAGCCAGGAGGGAAACTTTCTCCTTTCTAGGAATTGTAAATAGACTTAGCAGAGAGGGATTTGCTGGAGGATCGGTAGCCAGAGAGAGAGAGAGAGAGAAGATACAGGTACACTGTATGGAAAGGCTGAATTTGGAACTTGTCATGCACTAAATATAATGAATTAAAGCTGTTGGCCTGGGGAAGAACCACTGCAAAATAGATTATTAACTCCCTAGAATACATAGTTCAATACAGTTCCACCCAAAATCTCTAATTATTAACTATGCAGAGATGCCTTTACCCAATGTATAACAGTAACATAGTTGATGGTGTAGACAAAAGACACATGTCCATCAAGTTCAAGTCCTTAATTAATCATGTCCAACTTCATCCAAAGAAAAGGAAAACGCCCATCTGAAACCTCTCCAATTTGCCTCAGAGGTAGAACTGACTCCAAGAGGGTAATTGGACCAGTCCCTGGATCAACTTTGTACTAATGGTTAATTGCAGTGACCTGGTGCTTTTTTCCTTGTTAAACAGGCATCCAACCCATTCTTGAAGGTATCTGATGGTCAGAAAAAGTATTCTACAACTTTCTACTCAGCTCTCACTGTAACAACCCATCTTAAGATGGAACCTCCTTTCTTCTAATCTGAATGGATGCTTCTGTTTCTGCTTGGAATTACTGAGTGGCATCAGAAAGTTTATTATATGGTCATCAGTCTTCTTCTATACCTGAGACTTTCTATACCACCTTTGCCCTTCTTCTAGTTCAGTTATATCAAAACTGCAAGTTCTAGAGGGGGCTTTACCAGTGTTTTGTAAAGCGGAACAATGACCCCCTCCTCCCAGAAATCTATGCCCCTTTTAATACAAGACAAACCCTTTTTGTCCTTGCAGCTGCTGACTGGCATTGCTTTCTACAGTCAAGTTTATTACCCCTAGGTCCTTCTCCATTATGGATGTTTGCATTAAGTATAAGTGGCTGCTACTTTTAAATCCCGGGTGTATAACTTTATTCTTATTCAACACTGAATATTATTTATGAATAGTGATGAGCAAATCTGTCCAGTTTGGCTTCGCCGAAAAATTGCTAAAACATTTGCTAAACAGCAAAAAATTCATCTAGTCAATTTGCGGCAACATTTTTATTTTTACAGCAACATTTGTTATATTTCTTGTGGCGACTTTTTTTTTGTCCAAATGCATTAAAGTCGATGGGCGTTTGTTCTTATGGCGACACTTTTGTCATTATGACTTTTTTGTTGCAGCAATTTTTTCCACGGTGAATTTTTGCCGCAGTTTAGTGAAATGCGGAATTTCCCCTTGAATCTATAGCTGGTGAAACAAATTGCTCATCACTATTTGAAAACATTCTAATTTCTATCGTGAATCAATTTTTTTCTCTAAAACTCTAGTGACTTTTTTGTCCAAATGCATTAAAGTCAATGGGCATTTTTTCTTATGGCGACTTTTTTGTCCAAATGCATTAAAGTCAATGGGCATTTTTTCTTATGGTGACTTTTTTGTTGCAGCAAATTTTTCCACAGCAATTTTTTGCCGCAGTTTCGCAAAAAGCATAATTTTGGCTCAAATCCATGGCTGTCGAAAAAATACGCTCATCACTATTGATGAACATTAGAATTTCTATTTTTTACAAATTACATTTGTTTTTTTCTACAAATTGGTGTTTTTTCTATTTCTCTAAAACTCTTAAGATTCAAAATTTATGAAGTGTAAAAACCACGAAAAACTCTAATACAAAAGCAGTTGAGATCCTATAGAAGTCAATGGGAGCTGCGCTGATCCTATTGGTCCTTTTTTTGGCCATTCAGAGGTTTTCTGTGTTTTCTTTGCTAGTAATTGCCAGAAAAAACAGAATTTTTAGAGGTTTGGGTATTTTTTAGTGTTTCAGTTTGCGTTTTTTTTTCCGTTCGCGCTTTTTATATTCGGATGTTTTAATAAATCACAAGGCATTCGTGATATTAGAGAAATAGCGTTTAATCGTAGTTTTGAAAAACTCTAGAATCACTAAAATAAGAATGTTGATAAATCGGCCTCCGCAAGTGCCAGTTTGCCACATCCAGGGTGGAATTAATTGTGTGCCATTAGCAAACACTGATACCTGACTCACAATACCCTCCTCCTGGTAATTAATGGACAAACTGAATAAAATTACAGAACTCTGGACACCCCACTAGGATCTCTATTCCAAGTAGGGAATGTACCATTGATACCCACACTCTGTACACTTAATTAATTCAAGGATTTATTTAATACAGATAATTATCTGATAAGTGTTGCCTGTGGCTGTTGTATTTACCATGTCTGAAGTCTAAAAGGTGTTTGTGTATAACAAGCCTTTATCCCAACACTCATTTCTTCTGTTCCAAAGTCGTGTCTGTAGTAACAGCAGCCAGAATACTTAGTGCCGGTACCACCTGAAGGCATCTGTGGGAAAGGGGATATTTATCTTAAACTTTAATGGAATGAAAAAAAAAATATTAATAAAATGACATGTTTCATCGTCCTGTGCTGTTACAGTAAGTGTTCCCTTCCATATGCCTGACATTCCTATATAATATATGTGATGACCCAAGGCTAAGAGCGGCGTGTTTGTGCTCAGTATGTTTCTTTTTTATTGGTCTGAATGTGCAGTATTGATCATTTTAATATATTTTTTTAAAGGAAAAGACTCTGTAAGTGCCCATATGTTAGGGCTGGTGATTCTCGTTCTTCGTCAGTATTGGCTGCTCCGAGAGCAGCTCTCCTATTAGTCTAAGACAGGGCTGTCCAACTGGCGACCCCCCTTTATGTGGCCCTCCATATCAAAATCTTCTTGCTGTGTCTGTTTACCATACGTAAAATTTAAAATTTATCACTACAGAGATTAACTGGCCCCTGCATTGTTTAAACCTCAAATTCAGACTAATCCCCTGTATTGTTCACACCTGTGACACCTCTATTTTTCACACCCCTAAAGGCTTTTACTGATCACACCTGAGACCCAGACTGAAACTGCCACATTGTTCACCTGTTCACACTTTATTCAAAATGCTAATGGGGCACCAGCACTGTCACTGTATGTAGTACATATTAGACTGCTCCTGATTCCTGTCTCCTGCTCTGTTCTGTCTTCCCTGTGCTCCCTGTGTGTCTCATACTTTGCCTGCTCTTTGCACCCTGTGTTTGCCAAACTCTGTCTGACCTATGATCCCTATGGAATGTAAGCCTGGTATTTGTTCTGGGGGTTTGTTAGCATTTTAAAATTATTGTTAGTGGCCCCTAAGGTGTTTAATCATATGTTGGGGTACTGTATTATACACAGGGGAGGAGGAGGCATATAGATTTAAGGGTATGTCTTAATATGACTTAACTTTTTTCACATATGAGTGACATCCCTGCCGGTGCCGGGCCAAGGTAGTTTGGCTCCCTAGGCAAGAGCTTCACTCAGCGCCCCCCTGTCCTGCATTACCATTTCCCTCCTTACCATGATGGTTTTTAAATAAAGAGAGCAAGAACATGTACAACACTTTCATTTATATTACTGCCCCCTGTACCTGTACCAGCAAGCTCAGCAGCCATCCATCATACAGCCCTCCTGCAGCCATCATATTGCCCCCAATCTTTACCTCTACCAGCAGCAGCCAAAAATATATCTGATCACATCATATTGCCCCCAGTCTTTACCTGTATCAGCAGCAGCTAAAAATCTGATCACATCATATTGCCCCCAAGGGGTCCGTTTACTAAAGTGCGGTAAATCTGACTTTAAGTTTCCGCATGTTATCGCTGAGAATATTTTTACGCCAGAATATTCGCAGCGACTAAGTTTACTAAGCAGCGATACGCTCAGAAGTCATTGCGATCACTTGCGGTAACTACGTTAAGGAACCAGCTTACGTTAGCGGTAATTTTAGCGAGTTGCGAATTTTCTGGCGAAAAATTACGTTTTTGCGAATATTTATGCTATAAAATAGTCTTGTTTTATGGCGGTTATTATGGCAATTTTTACTGTGACATTTATGGCCAGAAATGCATCTTCAAAACTTATAAACTTTATTGACTGATGATTATACCATCCAACAACATCACCAGAGTAACACCAATCAAACATGTCTGCATCATATAAACCCTTCTGCCAATAGAATCATAGGAAATGATACCAGTCAATCTCTTTGCTTCATAGAAATGCACAGTTTAATGTCGCCAATCCCAATGAAACCAAAAAGTGTAGAGGCTGACGAATCCTTGGACTGTGATGCCACTGCCAATAATACGACTCTGAGCTGAAACTGCTGCTGTTGCACCAGATAGAAGCAGAAGCCAAAACATCCTGTCAGCAATAGCTACAGATCTCTCTCCTGTCAGCAAAGAATGATGGGTAAAAAAAAAACATTATTATGGGATATTTCCTGCCCCTTGAGAATTTTCTGGCGGAAAAAATACTTTTACGCCACTTCATATGTGGCGGTAAAAGTTTGCGAATATTCTGGCGTTAATTTTGTCTTTAGCACATTTCGCTGTTTAGTAAACCATGCGTTAATGTGTACGTAGCGTTATTTTCAGCAAATGCGATAACTGGCGAACAATTATTCTTGCGCAAGAAAATTCGCAAATTTATATTTACCGCAGGTTAGTAAACTGGCGATAACATATTTGGCGAAAATTCTGTCTATATATTGTGCGAATATTTTTAACGCACTTTAGTAAACAGACCCCCAAGTATTTATGTACCTGTGCCAGCGCCCAGCCCAATCTGTACGTGGCTGTGCCAGCAGGAAGCTTCACACTTTACAGTAATAGAAAGAAAGTCTTCAGTTCAGTGTAACTGTGCAAGTCTGAGAGCAGCAAGAGCCACACCAAGCAGCCCCCCAGCTCTTCTGCCTCTCTCTGTCACCCAACACATCAGTGACGTCATTGACGCGTATACGCACATCACGCTGCACTGCCGCACCGCACATAAGGAGCTATTACTTGCCGGCAAAAGGAGAAGGTGAAGGAGGGGGATTCCACCTGACTGAGGGACCATGATTACTGAAACAAATTATTAATAAACGCTTGAAAAAAAACCCCGTTAAAAGTGCCCCCTCAATGATGGCGTCCTAGACAGCCGCCTACTCTGTCTACCCCTAGTTCCAGCCCTGATCCCTGCAGTGAGCACCAACCATCTGTTTTGGTGTGATATTAATGTGGACATGGTCTTGCGGTAACATGGGTGTGGTTTACAGTGGGTGTGGTTTAAAAACAGGGAGTGGCTAACACTGGCTTCTGTTATCGGCCCTCCACCATGTAGATTAGAAAAATTCCGGCCCTCTGTACCATATAAATTGGACAGCACTGGTCTAAGGGGTCATTTACTGAGACCCCAGAAGAAAGTGAAAGAGCACTAAGAGACACAAAAGCATGAATACATTGCAGTCGAAAGCAGGCACTGCTGTATTCATGGAGTGGAGGGACCTAGGCCTTGCACACTGCACCCTGTTCTGCACAAAGTAAATGGCCCCCTTAAGTCTTGAGTGGCATCTAACGATGGGTGACTTTCTTGCATTTCACCGAAAGATGCACAAATTTTCTGCAAAATGACCAAATGGCGATGCTCAAATTTTGACACCTGCGTCAATTTTGACACCCGCGTCAATTCGCGACAATTTTGATGCAGACGTTAAAGTCAATGGGTGTACGAATAGTGTTGACGCGTGTAGGTTTTGACGCAAGCGACTTTTCCGATGTGTGTCCAAATTTTTTGACGCCGGCTAATTTCCGCGGGAGTTTCTTGAATTTATTCGCTGGCGGCGAAAAGCGGAAATCCTTCTCCTTCAATAAATCTGCTCCTTGTGTTTAAATGTTCAAATCAATTTAAATAGACTTATGTATGGAGATCCAAATTACGGAAACATCCCTTGTTCGTAAAACCCCAGGTCCCAAACATTCTGATTCATAAATCCCACACCTGTATTCTAATGTGCCTGTAGCCTGTACAGAGACTATGGGGGTTATTTATCAAAGTCCGAATTTATCTCAATATTTTCTGCTACAAACTCTGATCAAATCCGCTCGGGTTTTATTTATTATTACATTTTCCCGAAAATTTGATTTCCGGTCTATTATTCAAATCCCTAGCAACCAGATTGCTGAAATAAAACCAGATTTTCATGATTTTTCCGGATTTTTTCATTAGATTTTCACTATTTTTTCGTAATTTTCACCCGAAAACTCCGGGGTTTGCACGAAACCCTCCGCACATCAAAAAATCATTGGGGCTTCTCCCATTGACTTATATGCAACCTTGACAGGTCTGAGATGCCGGATTTCCAGATTCAGACTTTTCCATCCTCGGGGTTTAATAAATTCCAAAAAAATCCGTGATTTTTTTTATGTCAGATTTTATATAAAAAAAAAAATACGAATTTTCCGTGATTTCTGCATTTGGAGTTTAGTAAATAACCCCCAATGTAAATCCTATATCCAGCCCAGCTTTTGGGTGATACCATCAGAATTTCTTTAGCTGCTTGGATTTTGGATCCCTTGCTCAGGTCTGGTGCTGGTTCTGGTTCTGTACAGTATTAACCAGGAATATGTGCAGAAGGAACGTTCCATGCTCACAACAAGTGAGTCCTGTATGGCAATTCCCAGCCATTTGTATAAATACAGATATACAGAAATTTTTTTCACTGTGCTGCTTCTAATTATTGCACTACAAATAACTGGATTTACCTTTTATGGGTAGGGACACACTGGGCGATTTGGGGAGATTTAGTCGCCTGGCGACTAATCGCAGCGACTTTTCTCCCCGAATGCCTCCCCTCACTCTGCGCCTGGATAAAATGAAAAGTCGCCGGCGCTAATCACACACGGCGATTCGTTTTCCGAAGTCGCCTGAAGTTGCCTCACGAGGAAACTTCGGTCGACTTCGGAAAACGAATCGCCACGTGTGATTAGCGCAGGCGATTTTTCATTTTAGCCAGGCGCAGAGCGAGGGGAGGCATTCGGGGAAGATTGGTCGTGGAAAGTCGCGGCGATTAGTCGCCAGGCGACTAAATCTCCCCAAATTGCCCAGTGTGTCCCAGCCCTAAGGCAAGAGAAAGAATAGGGGGTAATTGGAGTGCTATTAATTAATCCAGGATGACATCAGCAGATGAGATTGCCGTTCAATGCTGCCGTTCCTCAGGCCCCTGCTTGTACAGTCAATGCCCCGGGGCCCTGAGATGAGAGCAGAGCTATTTACCAACTTCCACTCTCAGTCAACCAAAGACTTTTAAAGAAAGGGGTTATTAAAGGTGTTGAAAGCTGATCAGCGTTACGCAGTGAATTCTTGGCTGGGAGAAGGCAAGTCTCCCGTGGGGAATAGTAGCGCTCTGTGATCAAGAACATTTTTATTGCCCTTCGTTACGTGTTTTTATTCCATTCTCAGAGACAGTGGAGACAAAGCCAATTAAAGGGCTTCCAGTCCCTGCGCTTGTGCTTCAGTTGTAATAACGACTGCACTATTAAAGGGGTTGTTTGCTTTTAAATGATCTTTTAGTATGATTTAGAGAGTCATATTGGGAGGCAATTTGCAATTGGTTTTGTTTTTTTATCATTTGCGGTTTTAGAGTGATTGAGCTTTTTATTCTGCAGTTGCTGTTCTGGTTGCTAGGGATTTGAATAAGAGACTAATAAGAGAGGCCTGAATCGAAAGATGAGTATTAAAAAGTAGCAATAACAATTAAATGTTTAGCCTTATGTGTTTATTAGATGGGGTCAGTGACCCCCCCCCCATTGGAAAGCTTCAAAGAGTCAGAAGAAGAAGGCAAATAATTCAAAAGCTTTAAAAAAAGAAGACCAATTGAAAAGTTGCTTAGAATGTGACATCCTATAACATATTAAAAAAAAAGTTAACCTAAAGTTGAACCAGCACAGAGATCTAACAGGGTTAAATACAAGGCGTAACCTGTTAATGAGTAAAAGTCACACTAGTAACCCATCCAGGGCTGGACATTGTCCCAGATTCACCTTTCTCCAATTTGCTTGACGTGAGAGTTGGAATTGCAATTATTCCCTTCCTAGACCCTCAGTTATTGTACTTGGCAAGATTCAGGCAACACAATGTAATGTCATTAAAAACAAAATCTATATTTCAGCCCGACCCCTTCTCCTCAGTTGGATGTGCAGCCTCGCTCCCCTATAGGCTGTTGACTTTCTGCAGATGTCGCCATGTTGGCAAGACTGGGCAATGTGCCGCCATGTATTTCTTAGCCAACGCTTTGCCAGCCAATCATCCAGACCTGAGAGAACAACTCCCTGCATTCCTTGCATCTCTGTTCAAGGTCTTTGTAAATGACCCCGTATTTCCCACTCTTTCATTGTGATTTACATTGAGTGCCAAAAAGAACCTGTTTGTTTGTGACAGCTACAGGACCAGCATGGGGCAGCGGAGATTAAGGCCAGCATTGATATACAGTATAATATATAGTGAATAAAGTACCCCCTCTTGTAAAATATAAGGATATTATAAGTTACCGAGGAGCTTCATCACCATATAAAAGTACGAGGCTGAAGGCCGAGTGTTTTTATACAGGTCATGGAACTCCGAGGTAACTTCTAATATCCTCATATTTTACAACTGGGGGTACTTTATTTATTATAATACACAAGTTTAAGTGAGTCATGTGACGGAAATGACATCAGAACTCACCGTTTATAAGGATATAATTTACAGGATATTCATGGCTTTTGTGTATTATATAGATATAAGCAACACATGAGCAAATCTGCATCATTTTACTTTGCCGAAAAATCGCGAAACTGCTGAAAATTTGCAATGCTGCAAATTTTTCAAAACACATTAAAACCTATGGGCGACTTTTTTTGTAGCAAAATATATTAGAGTCTATGGGCAACTTTTTTATTCCGGCGACTTTTTTTTGGAGTAAAATATATTAGAGTCAATGGGCAACGTTTTTGTTTAGGGGACTTTATTTGAAGAAAAATATATTGGAGTCTATGGGCAACGTTTTTTGTAGTAAAATATATTGGAGTCTATGGGCAACGTTTTTTGTAGTAAAATATATTGGAGTCTATGGGCAAAGTTTTTTGTAGTAAAATATATTAGAGTCTATGTACAACGTATTTGTTCCGGATACTTTTTTTGGAGTAAAATATATGAGAGTTTATGGGCAACTTTTTTGTTCCAGCAACTTTTTTTGGAGTAAATTATATTAGAGTCTATGTGCAACTTTTTTTGGACTAAAATATATTAGAGTCTATGGGCAACTTTTTTGTTCCGGCAACTTTTTGTTTTTACACTACACAAGGCTGGGAAATAATAAAATAAAGTTGTTATTTTGCCCTATACATGTGCCCACTGTATAGTTTATGTGCCATATGTTAGGAAATGTAGGGGGGAAGGAGGGAACCCAAAAAAATATATGATCTTTTTCAGCCTATCACCCCAAAAAAAGTAAAATACGCCAGCGTTTTTTGTCAAGGGGGTGAAGGCAAGTCTGGCGCAAGAGGTAACGTTCAGTAAAATGCGCAAGTTAGTGAATTAGCGTAGTTACGTCCCTTCGCCATTGCGCAACTTCACCTGGGGTAAGGGTGCGAAGTAGCGCTAGAGTAGGTCCACTTCGCTAGCGAATTTACGCCAGCGCCCGTTAGTAAATCGGCGAAGTAACGAAATGACGTCACGCTGGCGAATTTGCCCTAGCTTTAGTGAATTTAGTGAATTTGCCCCCATGTAAAATTTTGGAGTAAAATATATTAGAGTCTATGGGCAATGTTTTTGATCCGAAAACTTTTTTGGAGTAAAATATATTAGATTCTATGGGCAATTTTTTTCTCACTCCAATTGCATTAAAGTTAGAGGATGTGTTTCTTGAAAACCGCGGATGTGGAATTGAATGAATCCATGCATGGCGAAAAATTGGCTCATCACTAGCAGCTGAAGGATATAATTGGGGTGTGAAAGCATGTGCCAAGTTTTTGGGTATTACTGTAATCAACTGCCTGTGGAGGGCCCCATTGATTGCCTCTCGTCACTACACAATTAGCATATGGCTAGTGCAAAGAAGAGAGGAGGGTAATTCACAAATTCAGTCACAGTTGCGCTAAAATGGATGCAAATGCGTGTCCTTATACACTCTTTGCACTTCTAATTCTTTGAATTAATTGCTATTGTGTGAATTCTGCCTCTATTTTTTTCTAATAAGGTTCCAATTCTGTTAATCTTCCGCAAGTGCATCTGTTAACACTATAGAAGACTGAAGCTGCCGCCATTTTGAATGTGGCGGTTCCCCCAGCAGGGTCTGTCAATAGGTAAAGCAGAGTCACATGCTATATATTATTTTCTGCTCCTCCCGAAAGGTCTCCTCCTTCCTCATAACAGAGAGGCGCTGACCTTGTTATATTCAATCATACTGTAAGTCCATCGGTCAAGGTCTTGCCAACCGTTTCAGGTGCTGGACAGCTCCCATTTCAGACCTGCAGCACTCAGGGGTTCCTTCCTTCTCATCTTTGTAAAGAACCTTCTGAGAAGGAATCAGTGGGGGGGGGGGCTGGTGACTGGATCTGCTCTGACTTGGGGATTTGGGAATATTTCCCATGCAGTCTCACTCTGTCCATGTGTCAAACTATCTGAGGTTTCCATAGTTGGCAGAGAAGATTTAGGTTCCTGTAAGTTTAGGAATGATTGTATCCACACTTGCTTCTTCTTTGAGATATCTGGAAATCTTGTGTGGGATGATCTGAAGCTAATCCTATTTTATAAAAGGAAACATATGCGATAACCCCTGATATGAGCTATTTTTATTCCCTGGTGTGGATGAACTCTCAATCAATGTTCCTTGTCAATGTTCTCTGTCAGTTTGTCATACCTAAGACCAAAGAGAAGATCAAAGTCAAGGTGGGCTTATCCGCTGTCATACTACTGCCCCCTTTCCCCAATGCCCATTATTGTCCAATGATACAACAGGGCCCGGGTAGCACTGGGTTTTTCCTGGTATCCCAGCAGGGTCGGATGGGGCCAGCCAGTCCAACGCTGTGTCCCAGTTGGCCAGTCCAAGCCTGTCTACCTTGTGCTTATTGGTTACACTTTGGATCTTCTCTTTGCTTTGTCCTTTATTTGTCTCCAAATGAATTTCTCTCCAGACTAAAAGTCATTGTGACCATGGTACAAGGGGCCTTAATTTTTAAAAGTCCCCCAACCTGTTGCCGAAATTAGTTAAAGCTCTATGAGTCACCCTACATGGGTGATTTTCAACTGAAAGGCCGGCTTTTGGGGATATTTAGGGGTTTCAGACTGTTTCCCATTGATATGAGCAGAAGTCAATCATCACGGACAGTCAAGGCATTAATTGTTGGATATAATTTACTGAATGCAGGACAGGGTGCAAAGTGCAAAAAAAGAGCAATCCACAGAGACCAGAATTCCCCCGATGAGGGATTGGTGGGGGAGGCACATAGGCGTAATAGGCTATCGCTCAGTCCAACTGTTCCAAGCAAACCATGGAGCCACCTGCACAGTACAGCTGGATACACAGAAGAATTAGCACTAATTTACAATAACAGGCACCTTCCAAAAAAATATTTGAAAACCATAGAAACCAGAGGCGCTTCATCAGGCAGAAAGAATGTACTCACTCTGGCCTTGCTATACCCACATGTGGCAAAGGCATTAGAAATAGGAACTGGGTTGTAGTTCTCATGCCGTGGAAGGTTTAAGCCTGAAATAAACCGGCGAGTCCAGAAATAGCTTGGGCTTGTATTTTAGATTAAGCCAATGGCCAGTGATTTTGTTTGATGTGGGCAAAGACAAAGAGGTCAGTGTCTGATTTACAAACGGCTTTGCCAGACATCAGACTCCCAGTCACTTCCGCTCCTTTCTTCTGCCCATTTACCTTTTATTTTGTGAATTTTTATTTTCCTGTTTTCTTCCAAATTCCAGTTCCCCCAACGCTATTTAACGCAGTCAAAAAAAAAAGGTCAGCGACTGTCTGCACCAATATCTCATAATGGCCAATACAAATATTACTCGGTTTAGGAATATGCAGAACCCAGTGATACTGTGGGTCATGCATGATATTTTATTATTTTATTCTATTCATATATATTCACTATATTGTATTTTATTTATTTATACATTTAAGTCCTGTATATAAAAGCAGTGGTGAATTGGTTTTGTTCTTGCCAAAAGGGTAACTAGTAACCTACGCGTTTCATGTCCCATGGACTGAGCAAGTATGCCCTGCACCTTATTGGCTACTCTTAATTTGGTGAGATTTATTCTCTTATGTGAACATTTGGGTGGGGAATCTGGTGGTTACAAAGTATTTTTTCTGGGTCGTAACTATCAGTCAGTCCTGTTGGAGAAACTGACTCACTGGGTGGTATAAGAACGCTTGTTCCAGGTCTACTGACCAAAGCAAATATTTATGTCTCCAATAGTTGACCTATAGATTCTACTTGCTGTTTGGATTCTAGGGGTTGCTGCAATGGTACCAGTCTCTGTGCCTTTTATTCCTCTAGCATAACTAGAACTAACTTCTGAAAGTCATAATCTTCTTAAAGTGCAATACAAACATGAATTCCGTGCCACCAATTCTGTAGTGCACAACGAGCAAGTCAGTGATATGCGGAACATTTCTAAGGCTCTTGCGTTACTGTTTTGTCATCTGCTTCCCAACATGTATTCTGACTAGTATCCATCCAGAACCAATACAAGCTGATCTTCAGCCTTTCCACCCTGGAAGTTAGATTTTATTTTCATTGGTTTGCTTCCCGGAATAGGCTAGAAACAGATCTAACTTCAGGGAGTTCTGATTGTCAGCCAAGGATCCCACACATTCATGTAGGATGCTGATCAGTGTATTATTGAGGCGGAAAACCTACTTTTTGTTTTGCTTTTGTTCTATCAAGGGTTGGTGTTGGCCTTCTGTCTGTGCAACATCCCATTCCAAAGCCAACGTTGGTTCTTGTTTTCTCCTGAAGCATCTTCTTCTCTTTACTCTTCTGGGAAGGTTCCCGCTTGTTGTTGCTGCGATTGTTGTTGCAGTGATAAGAGCATCAGTGAGTTTTCCACATATTGTACTTATCTCTGCCAGGCTCCTAATTGCCAAATGGTGGAAATCCAACCACGTCCCAAGCATGGAAGAACTGATTCATCTAACAGACTCAAATCTATCCTATGAGAACTCAGTGCTCCTACACTCACCGCCAACATACAGAGACTCACCCACCAAGCATGGAAAACCTGGAAACAACAACCCTCCAACTCTCCAAATACTTATCCACCCTCCAACTATGATGGCACATAGCCAAGACAGCAGGACAATGGTAGCAAAGACCTTTCAAGCAGAAAAAACTCGTATCCCTCCAATTACCCATAAATACTTACCCTCTTACCTCCTTTCCTTTCTTACTGTTCTTTTTCTTATCCGGTCTGTTGAAATCTCAATGTTGATTATAATGTTGATTAATTGTACTTTGAAAAATCAATAAAGATTTCAAATAACAAAAAAAAAAGAACATTAGTGTGTTGGACACAGATGATGGGGATCAGGCATGACTCATAGTTGAGGTTGTTTTCAGAGGGCAACTGTGTATTGATTTTTTATTTTTTCTGGTTTTACCTTGTTCTTCTTGCACCTACCAATTATTACCTGGTCAATAAACCCAAGGGCGTTCGCTAAAAATATACCCCCATGCAGACTTATTTGATTTTGGAAGGAAGTACCCTGCTAATAATATTTTCCGCTTTAACTTTGGCTGAGACGAATGGCATGGGTTTGATAAGGAATTGAGGAGTCGTGACTAAGAAGCTGGAAACATCCAGCGTGAGAAAGTTCGGCAATGCCGCGGAAATCACACTCCATATGTAAGCCGCTTCTGTCTCTTATGCCGATTAATAGCGTATGCTGGTCGCCTAGCAATGTCCCGGCTCCTGTCAAGCAACGTAAAGAACTCCTGTGCGCAATATCGCACACCCACCTCTATGCTGCACAGTGATTGGGTAGAAGGCTGTTCAGTTAGTCCAAGAGGGGACTCTGGGTAACGACCTGGAGAGGTAATTTTTATTTGGCATGGTAAGGGCTTTCTCCTTCACCAGGTCCCTATTAAGGGATCGTGTAAGCTTTATCTTTTTCACTTTTCTTCCAACGTACTGTCCCACCTTCCTTTCCTAATAGATATGCTGCTGCACATTCCTTGCTAATTAGGGTTGCCTAGCAATGGACTTAGAGCACAGAAACAGTTGGGGGTTTAAATTCTGTGGGACCATGCGGTCTCTGGTTGTTTGTTCTGTATTCTCCTGACGACTATCCCTGTAGGGGATAGAAACGTTGAGTCTCCAATAAAGTATCACATTTGTTAAGCTTCAGAAGAGTCCCGTAAGTGTCGCTATTCCTGCAGATATACCATTACATGTTTGCTGGCACCCGGCATTTACACAGGAAACGGATATATATATATATATAATTTTGTAATGAGTCAGGGCCTCAGCAGAGCCTCAGGGGTCAATGGTCAAAGTGTCTGGAGTAGGAACCTAGGGGAAGGCTGGACTGAGAAGCAGGTAGAGTAGGTGTAAGTCAATATGGAATAAACATTAAGGTGCAGGCAGAGTTAACAGTAGGTAGTACTGACTGAAGCACTGGCAGGTATCAAGGCAAGACTAAGAATGGGAATTGGCAAAGGCAATAGGTCAGGCAGGATAAAAGGTAAGAACTTGGTGGGCCCCGGCCCTTGTGGGACTCGCCAGCTCAGCCTCGTTCCCTCCTCACCACCAACAACTTAAAGAAGAAGGAAAGCTACAGAGACGGTTTATTGCCAATAGATTACCCACAATAGTGCAAGCTATAACACTATATTTATTCTGCAGAATGATTTACCATACCTGAGTAAACGGCTCTAGAAGCTCTCTCTGTTTGTTTAGGATAGCAGCTGCCATATTAGCTTGGTGTGACATCACCTGCCTGAGTCTCTCACTGCTCGCTCATAGCTCTGGGCTCAGATTACAGCAGGGAGGGAGAGAGGAGCAAACTGAGCATGCTCAAGCCCTAGCCCTGGAGGTTTAAGATGAAAACAGGAAGTCTGATACAGAAGCCCATGAGTACACAATAGAAGGAAAGAAATGCTGTGTTTCTTTTGACAGAGGACTCAGAGCAGCATTACTTTGAGGGTTTACTGGTGTATTTATATAGACCTTTCTGATAAAGCTTACTTAGTTTTAACTTTTCCTTCTCCTTTAAGAGTGCTCCACAAGTAAGAGGAATGCAACTTGCAGGTGTATGTGTGTGTGTTGGGGGGGGTTGTAGGCTGGTGGTGCGGTTTATGACAGCAGAGGAGTTAGTGGCTGGGGTGGGGGCCCCTGAGGTGACAGCCCAGTGGGCTCCAGCCACTCCAGTCCAACACTGGGAGAGCCTACTAGCAGTAACTTTGACCAAAAGAACTGGCAGCTTCCATTGTTGTGTGGGCCTTAAAAAGTCATTTCACATAACTCGGTGGTGCCCTGTTGTCATGTCTAGTAGGCCTGTGTCATATTATGTCTCTGCAATATTACCAATGTGTCTTCCTGCGACTCTATGATGTATAATGGGAAATGTATGGAGGAATTCCTGGCTTCCCGAGGGGCATCTCTGACGGTGAGTCAGCTGGTGTCCGGGATTCCTGAATGTTCCATGTGGCTATGGAAGTGAATGAGTACAAGTCTCGCATGAAGTCAGATTCTTGAATAGTATTCTCTCATAAACGAGCCCAGATTCATGTGCTGATAAACAGGTCTCTGCTATGGAGAGCTCAACAGCGCCACCTAGTGCTATTTTACTTAATGTGCTCGTGAGCAAGACCAATATTCTCTTATAATTTGGTGCTAGACAACTAAGCAGCTCAAAAGTGCCCCCCTTTAGTGGTAATTCATTACTGGGTCTTGTTCTGTTCCTCACCATTAAAAATCTGGCATGGCAAGTGCAAGGAAGTCCTGTTCTTACCACCTGCCATATTCTGTTTTTCTCTGCATTGCTGGTTCTGGCTGCTGTTAGACTACAATTCCCAGCATGCTCTGACAACTATAATACAGTTAATCAATATCTATAGGGGGGCTGGCTGTCCTTACTGTTATTTGAAGCATGTGGCTGAATAGCATAAGATCTCCGGACACCCCTGTCTGTAGTACATGTGTTTAACGACCCCATTGGAAGTGTTATTTTATGGCACTTGTCCATATGCTGCTTTAACTGATTTATTTTGTTTATTTATTTAGATATTTGGCCATGTCACATGGCAGCCCCTGTTACTCTCAGACATGTTGGAGATTTGGCATTTGCTGTAGTGCAGTAAATCAGAGCAGCGATGGTCTGTCTGGACTACACTGTACTGCTGGATCAGCCCTGCATCTCCTCTTTATTTTCTTTCTGCCCTTCTTTTTTTTAGATTTGGATTTTTTTTTTTAAAATTTGACACCAGAATATGTATCATCTGAACCCCCCTAGTGATTTCATACATATGGAATGCCAGACGGGAGTTGGAATGCCTCAAACTAACCAAAACAATTTTTTTCTCCAGTAAAAATGACTTAACCTCTTTCGTATTGGACTGATCACCAGGCTGGGGGGGGGGGGGATTCCATGGACAAACCCCTGTGTCGGGAGTGTGAGATCAGCAGCCTGCTGGGAGTTGTAGATCAAACAGGATTGGGATGATCTTCATACACATGTGTTATACATTTGTCTGCCCAGCCGCTGGTCTGATCTTAACTGGAATTTGATGCGAACTGGCTGCTGTATTTACTCACTGAGCCACAAGAGTCGCTGTCGAGTCAGAATTACACTAGTTCCAACCAAATTTAATGGGGAACTATCGCAAAAATGAAAATTTAATATAAGCTTCATCGTAATGAAACAAGAAACTTCTAAAACTTCTAAATACAATCAATTAAATATTCTGTATAGTTTCTGAAATAATCAAGTTTATCTTCACTATTCCTCTCTCAGCATCTGTTTCTCTTCATTCTCTCTTCATTCAGCAGTTGGGTGTCAGATATTCATTGACAGTTAGATCCAATATATCTTATAGGGGGGCTCCTTTTGCCTAGAAGATGTATTAGAGCTCACTCCATTAAACTCACCAGACATCCTGTCTCTCTACATGCAGGATTTGTGCAAAAGGCAGTTATTTTGTTACATTTTGTTTGTACTGGAATCAGTTATTTGAGTGAGATCTAATACATCTGCTAGGAAGGAGCCCCCCCTATATTAGCTTATATTAAATTTTTATTTTAGCAATAGTTCCCCTTTAAATAAAAATAAGGAAATAGGTTTATGTTGACATTGGAGATATATTTCCATCAAACCTGCTATATAATAATTGTTTTGTTTAAATCGCAGGTATTTTGTCAGAACGCCACTACAATGTCGCCTGTGACTTCCGTAACCGAAGCTTACACCCGGAGGCAGTTCTGTAAGTGGCCGTGCGATTGCCCACAATTCCCCCCAACGTGTCCGGCAGGGGTGAGCCTACTCACGGACGGCTGCGATTGCTGTAAAACCTGCGCCAAGCAGCGAGGCGAGAACTGCACCGAGGCCGACACGTGTGATATTCACAAAGGACTGTACTGTGACTACAGCAGGGACAGTCCTAGGTACGAAGTGGGTGTATGTGGACGTAAGTTTTCCATATCTTACCCTTTCATTTCCTAGTGTAGGCAGATATTTTTTTTTTTTCTTCCCATGTTGGCTGAACTGGTATTCCAACATGTCCAGTTGAGTATTTTATTGTCAGGGTATGAATAGCACAGGTCTGGTCTGACTTTACAAAGCCATGATATAGAAGCATAGAAGCACTATATAGAAGGTAGGAGGGCATCCAAAGCACATTTCATAGTGTTTGTAGGCTGCTTTGAGCTTGAATGTCTTCAAATGCTGCCAGGAGGTGCAAGGTTTAAGGAAAGAAGGAGAAGTCAAAGTTACATTTTCACAGATCTGGTGTTTAATTGGAAATGTACAGCAACTCTCTTTGCCCTGGGTGATGTGTGCCTTGGCAGGGCTACTTTCAGATATCATGGGGCCCAAAATACCTACCTGGCCCTGGCCATGCCACCAAAACATCCTCCCAAACACCATTCATATCTCAGGAAGGCTCCCCTTCTTTTCAGCAGTAGGAGCCCACTGGGGTCAGGCCCTTGACAGACACCTGAAAGCACTTCTTGATGACAGTCTAGTCCACAGGCAAGTAATGTTCCCTTGTGAGAGTTGCCTGAGTTTTGCAGACCCCAGTATTATTCTAGATTGGTGCTCTCTAATGGGGTATGGGTTACTTGGCACCTTAACACCCTGTATGGTGATTCTTGGGTCTCAACTACAGCAAAAATAGGTACCAGGCACCAATTCGATAGCGTCAAAACTTCTTGGTATAGGAACAGATACTCCTATGCAGAAATTGTGCTGCAGCATTTTAATCAACACTGTGTTGATTAAAATGCTGCAGCACAGTTTCTGCATTGGAGTATCTGTTTCTATACCAAGAAGTTTTGAGACTATACACTTTAGGAAGGACATAAAGTTGGGGACAAGATACTAAAATTTCTCTGGCGCAAGCTGAGCCCTCATACCAAGAAAACATTGAAGTAAAACAATTCAATAGCGGGAAGGCATTTTATGCAATGTTTTTGGAGATTAGAAACGGAGACCTGGTGACCTCATCACGGTGTTGCCCAATGTCAGTGCAGAATATACGTTACTATACTCATAACAGTAGATGTATCACAAGTAGCAGAGAAAATGGGTTCCCTCAGCAAAGAACTGCATTTTATCAGCTTTAATCAAATTTTAAAAAGGGATTGGTTGACAATAACGGTGTTGTTATGTTTTTGCAATTAGCCTAATCGTTGCCCTTTTCTGGTGAGTGGTGAGCCCAGCCTGAAGGCATGTTATGTACAGATTTGGGGAGAATGCCTATTTGTTCTATTAGCTACACCTGAAAGTCTTTCTTGGAGGACATTTAAATGCAAGAGCTTTGGTTGGGGGTGTGCCTAGCCTGAAGGGCAGTTATAGAAAGATTTGGGGAGAATATCTATTCTTAGATACACCAGGTCATAATCTATTCTTAGATACACCAGGTCATAATCTATTCTTAGATACACCAGGTCATAATAGAGCAGGGCCAGGTAGGCATTTTGGGCTCCTTGACATCTTGGAGACCAATTAGAACATGATTCAAGGTGAACACTTAATGATATCCTAGATATTCTTTGATTTTTTCTCTATGGCTGAGCTAAGGTAAGCCCTAAACCAAACGTTTTCCCCCAAAGGGGGGTATGCACCACATACAGTACATAGGGCAACTTATTTTCTAGCAGATAGGATAACATTTGTATGATCTCTTAAGAAATTGATGTCAAACATATGCAGAAAGAGAAGCTTGACATTAACACTTAATCTTATTTCTCAACTCAAGTAAAATAAGTCATAATGGCACATTTTATCCCCTGTTTTATAGAAATGACTGGCGTGGGCTGCATGCTCAATGGTATTAGATATGTGAATGGCCAGAGCTTCCAGCCCAACTGCAAGTATAACTGCACGTGTGTTAATGGGGACGTAGGATGTGTCCCGCTCTGCACAAACTCCCGACCGCCGCTGGTCTGGTGCCAAAACCCCAAGCGCATCAAAATGGCCGGGAAATGCTGTGAACAGTGGATATGTGATGATCTGAAGAGGGTCCGAAAAACGTCTCCTCGTCATATCGCTTCTTCAGGTGGGTTTCCCATCATGCTTTGCCAGCCGTAGAATTTTACATTTGCCCCTGATGGTCACAAGGCTTCTGTAGCACAAATGATAACTAGGTTTGGGGTTCTGATTGGCATAATGTACCCCTACTATTATTTTACTGTTTACTCGTATGCTTACTAGAATGGCTTCAGCGGGCAATCTGCTGTTGACTTAAAGTAGGGAGATCCAAATTATGGAAAGACCCCTTATCCGGAAAACCCTAGGTCCCGAGCTTTGTATAACAGGTTCCATGAAATAAATGAATTTCAACAAAATCTGGTTTTCCTCTCTTTGTTTGCCCTGCACCTTGTAGCATATGAAGGCGAAAGTGAATCCTGGCACAATAATTGTATCGTACAGACGACCTCATGGAGCCCCTGCAGCAAAACATGTGGACTAGGAATTTCCATCCGGATATCCAACGATAATGACAAGTGCATGCTTCGCAAAGAGAGGCGTCTGTGCAACATGAGACCATGTGAGGTGGATATAACCAAACACATAAGGGTAAGCATCTACATTAGCCTCAAATTCAGGGACTAAAGAAGGAAAGGAAAAGAGAGTAAAGGACTACTTGTCACGTTCAACACATACTCAATTAAATAAAACAGCAGTGCAGACATTAATGCCCACCACCTCAAACCATAGTCCCCTGATCAGTGATCCCCAACCAATGGCTTGTAAATAACATGTTGCTCTCCGACCCCTTGGATGTTGCTCCCAGTGGCCTCAAAGCAGGTGCTTATTTTTTAATCCCAGGCTTGGAGGCAGTTTTGGTTGTATAAAAACCAGATGTACTGCCACACAGATCACATAGGGGCTACCAAATAGCAAATCACAGCCCTTATTTGTCATCCTCAGGAACTGTTTTTAACCTTGTTTTGCCCCCCAACTCTTTTAACATTTTAATAGGGTTCATGAGTAAAAAAGTTTGGGGACCCCTGCCCAATAATGTACATAGCAGCCAGGAGATATCATATAAAGATCTTCGAGGAGATCTGGCCCTTTCTGTCACATCATGATTATACAAAGATTGTCCTCAGTGCTGTGTTCTACAGTTCCAAATAGATGATAAGAGGTTGGATTGGCATATTCCATGAAGAATAATATCTCCATTGGGGGCAGGGCAGCCACCAGGGGGGGACAGGGGGGAGAGTTGTAGGGGGCCCCGAGGCTAAGGGGGGCCTGGCCACGCCACACTTACTTGATTAGCCGGCCCCCCATCTTTCTGAGAGCTGCTGACTTCGGGAAGGCATGGACATTTAAGGGGCCCTGGCCACCAATTTTCTCATAATGTGCGGGGGGGGGCCTGGCCACCAATTTTGGCCACTGGTTTTTTTTTCTCATGTGGGGTCCTAGCCACCAATATTTTTTAATGGGGAGGTCCTGGGCACAAATGTTTTTTTATGGGGGGCCCTGACCACCAATATTTTTTATTTTTTATTAACATGTGGGAACCCTAGCCACCAATATTTTTTTTGTTTTTTTACTGTGTGGTGGGGGGCGGACCTGTGGAGGGGGGAGGGTGGACCTGTAGGTGGGGCTTGCAGTGGGTGCAGCCCAGGGGGCCCAGGAAATTTTGTCGTATGGGGCCCTGCGATTTCTGATGGCGGTCCTGATTGGGGGAAATCCTTAGGCACATCGCTCAACAACCACCTCATCTCATCAGTTACATTCTATCTTCCTCCACTCCTTTTTATCCTTCCTGCTTATTTTTTGATGCCTGGCTTGGAGGCAGGATTTGGTTGCATAAAAACCATATGTACTGCCAAACAGAGTCTCCTGTAGTCTGCCAGTCCACCTAGGGGCTTCCAAATAGCCAATCACAGCCCTTATTTGTCATCCTCAAGAACTTTTTTCATGCTTGTGTTGCTCCTCAACTCTTATTACATTTGAATAGGGGACCCCTGCCCAATAATGTACATAGCAGCCAGGAGGTATCACTATAGAGATATTTGAGGAGATCTGGCCCTGTCTGTCACCCTTACTTCTCTGGAGTCTCTACAAAGGAGGACATTGGCTTATAGTTATGGGAGAAAGCAAACTTCCCAAGAAGTTCCTTGTGCTCTATGTAAGTGAAAGTAACTTGTTCTGTAGGTGGCTATGTGCTACCCACCTGCTGTGCTTTGTTTTTATCTCAACCACATATAGATACCTTCTAAAATAAAGTTTTTCATTGCATTTTTTTTGTTAGCCAGGGAAAAAATGTCTATCAGTGTATAGAGAAACGGAACCAAAGAACTTCACCATATCGGGCTGTTTGAGCAAAAGAACGTACAGGCCCAAGTACTGTGGCGTTTGCACAGATGACAGGTGCTGTATACCCTACAAGTCGAAGACCATCCAAGTGGAGTTTGACTGTCCGGATGGAAGTGGCTTCACGTGGAATGTCATGTGGATCAACGCTTGCTTCTGTAATCTGAGCTGTCGGAAACCAAATGACATTTTTGCAGATCTGCAGAGTTATCATGATTATACAGAGATTGTGAACTGATGTGAAGGCCTGTGATGGAGGCGACCGTCCAGGACCACCTGTGACAACCATGTCCTCAGTGCTGTGTTCTACAGTTCCAATAGGTGCTAAGAGGTTGGATTGGCATATTCCATGAAGAAAAATGTTTCAAGTGTTTGAATTGGGTGGAAACTTTAGGCACAATGCTCACCAACCACCTCCACTCCATTTTATCCTTCAGTTTAGCCTTCATTCTGATGCATCTTCTCCTTTTAAATTTCCAATATTCTTTTTGTTTTTCTCTGCGTATTCCAACTGTTGTTTCCTTTATCCTGTATCTTCAGTCTTTCTTCATTCCTCTTTCTTTTATTTTCCATTTCTTTTCTTCTGTATACTATTAAATTTGCCCTTCCCTACCTGTAAAACTCTGCTGGGAGTAGAACAGAGTTAATGGGGTTCTAAAAATCAATATTTGGCATGGACATCCCAAGTTTTTTACTTGTAAAGGCCCCTAGAATTCCTTTCTGGTTTTGATTGTGTCTACATTATGACTGGACAATCAATAGGCCTCAGGTAAAAGAGTGCTGGCAGGTAGTGATGAGTGAATTTTTTTTTCACCAGGCATGGATTTGTAGCAAAATTCTTTGTTTTGTCATCAACAAATTTCTTTATGAAACTTCTGCAAAAATTTGCCTTGAAATTTTTCACTGACAAAACTGCCATGAAAAAAAAAAACGCTCATAGGATTGAGAAAAAAAAGCCTATGCCTTTCAAATTTTTCACCTTTTCACAAATCTTTCAGCAATTTTGCTAATTTTCTGGTGAAACGAGACAGATTTGCTCATTGCCTGGAAATTTAGATCCAGTGGCCACTCTGACCCTGGCGTCTTAACAACAGATAATATTTTACTACCTTCACATTGTTCAACGTACATATGAAAAGATCTGAGTGTTTTTGTTCTTTCTGAATTCTTCTTTAATAGAATCATCGGCAATGCCATTAAACTTTCTTTGAAGAGGGTAAAAATTTAAATATGAGCCGCAGTCCAACTATATTTAAATATGTTTAGTCTCTCCTGGCACTCGATTGTCTGCACTAATTTGTAGGGCAGTTTTATATAAAATTTATATATGTATTTTTTTATTTTGAGGTACTGCTCCTCACGGTGCTCTGCTACAGGGAAACTTGGGGTCTGAGACAGTTTAGTTTATAATCTTGGCACAACAAATATCATTGTAAGCTTGGCCCATTGGAGAATGGATACAATGGCAGAGCAACTCATTGCCCATTTTGTCAGTGTGATGCCATGTTTTTGCCGCACAAATTATGCAACCTCAGATAACACCACAAGATAATATCTTCTCAATGTCAAGTCCTTGATAGGCTTTTCTGGCAAAGTAGCAATTTTAGTTCCTTGCAGTATCGAGCTATAAAGAGTCTCTTTCTTGTCCCAAAATTCTTCAGAACTACAGATGGGTGTGCCAAAGATGTGAACATGAACATTAGATTTTAAAGTATTTATTTTAAAAGATTTTGTGAAGCATTTTCTTTACGATTGCCCTTCAAGGGACCCTATCAAGGGTCGAAGTGAATTCGAGGGACTTTTCGAAGTAAATAAATTCGAAATTCAAAGTCATTTTTTGGATACTTCAACCATCGAATAGGCTACTACGACTTCAAATTCAAATTCGATTCGAAGTAAAGTAGTTTGAATATTCGACCATTCGATAATCAAAGTACTATCTCTTTAAAAAAATACTTAAAATTAAACCTGCCGAAGTGCTATGTTAGCCTATGGGGACCTTCTAGTGCATTTTTCTAAGTTTTTTGAAGTCGGAGAAAAATCCTTCGAATCGTTCGATTCAAAGGTTTTTATCTTTCGATCGAATGATTTTACTTCGACCGCAAATGGGCAAATTCGATGTAAAAAAACTTCGACTTCGATATTCGAAGTCGAAGTATTCCAATTCGATTGGCGAATTTCGAAGCTTTTTCTACTTTGAAATTCGAACCTTGATAAATCTGCCCCATAGTGTGCCAAATCATACAATATCCAAGTTTAAATGTTTATGTGGTCCATTTCCTTTTGGTTTTTTGTTGTATTTATGTAAATCATTACATTTTTATTTTATTTAAGGAAAAGTTGTAAAAAATTGTAAACCTATTAAAAAAGCAGGATAATAAATCTACAGACTCCTGAGTGTGTGGAAATCACTTTGGTAATCTCATTTACATCGGGAAAAAATAGACAACCAATTAAGGAACACATTTATTTTCCCATGATTTAAGAAATTGCTCTGAAAAAATGTGATTATGTTTTTTTTGAATTTCAGTTTTCCAGACTAGAATTATGAATCTCCTTATACAACTATCTCAATTATCAGGAAATTGTTTTAGTAGTGTCTCATTCTATATGTACTACTCAAAATTCCACTTATGTGTATAAGAGGCTCATTTATCAACATTCTTATTTTAGTGGTTTTAGAGGTTTTCGAAAACCACAAATAAACAAATTTTCTCTAAAATTACGAATGCCATGTAATTAATAAAAATATCTGAATCTAAAAAGCATGAATAAAAAAAAAATGTGAAAGCCTCATAAACCTCTAATTGTTCAAGTCTTTTGGGCAATTACTAGGGAATAAAAATCTGAAAACCTCTAAAAGTCCAAATTGATCCAAAATGGGCAAATAGGATAAGCACAGCTCTCACTGACTTGTATAGGACCTTGGCAGCTTTTACATGACAAACTTTTGTATTAGAGTTTTTCGTGGTGTTTACACTTTACAAATCTTACATTTTTTGAGTTTTAGAGAAATTTTAAAAATCCACAAATTTTTAGAAATTAAAATGTTAGTAAATAAGCCTCCTTTTTTCCGTTCAAAATGTTATAACTGTTTTAAAATGTATCACGTTTAAAAAACCAGAGGCAAAGATTGTTGAAAAAACATTATAGAACGACAAACAAAAAAAATGAAATAATAGTAAATGGCATTATACAACACGGAATCTTCATAAATACACCCCAGTGAAAAGTTAAATGTTTATTATTCTTTAATAAATACAATAATTGCATTTCAATATACAGTGAGCTCCTTCAGTGTCCCTCAGGTCTACAGAAATTTTAAAATGTATCTGCCCCCAAATATTTGAAAAAAAATGAAACAAAACCCAAATACTGCAGCTATGTTGAAAGGAGCTATAACACAATTTTTAAAGACTCATCTGAGTAATTTAATTAATGGTAAATTGCAACTCTCCTAGAGAACACAGAATAGAATTATACAGATACACTGTGTTTGCATCAATTTAGCATTTTCTTTCATTAGCAGCCACTATGTGCGTATGGTCTAAAATAATAATCAGATTTATTTTAATGTATTTGTTGCTTTCCTCCTTTTTGCTACTTTCCCTGTTGTCTGGAACACAGTCATTTTTTTATTAGATAAGTAAAATTATTTTTATTTTTCAATTTTTTATAAATACACACCCACATCCCATTATTAAGAAGGTTATAATATGTTTAACAGCAAAATAGAATCAGATTAATTTTTGGTTTAATAAAATGAGTTCAAAAACGTTCAAAAATGTTATTTCAAATAAATTTAAAAATATGGATCTGAACCTATTTTCAAAATCAATTTCAGAAACGAATCTGACGAATTTTGTACATTTTCTTTTCTCTGAAGAGCGTAATTTGACGTAAAAAGTAGGCAGTACTTCAGAGCCTTGTCTTAGAAACCATTTTTTTAGTAAAAATCAACTCTTTCAACAGAATTTTATTAAATGCACAATACCTTTATAAATATTCTCTGCCATGATATATTTACATTGTACTCCAACTTTTAAACCAGAAAACAAAAATGAATTGGAAAAATCTTTAAGGGTCTGGCAATTTCTCAGAATTTTAGTCAAAAAGGATAATATAGGATATTATATTTTCCGAAAGAGAAATCAAACATGTTTAGAGCTTTACAGAATTGGTACCAAATGAACCCATTTATCGTTTAGTTAATACCACTTTTAACTGTACTCCTAGTACTGGATTTAAGTCTGATTTGCCCGGAACAGTATAAGTTATTTAGCAAGACTAAATGCATCATTAAGAGGCTTTCATTTTTACTCTTTGGTCCTCAGGTTTTCCAGTTCACAGTGATTATATCAAAACGTAACCCCCCATTTGCTGGTAGAGTAACCCAGATAGCGGGAAGGGTAGGATGTTTCCAATTGGCAAGCAGGTTTATGTTGTTGAGATGCCACGTAGCTTAGCAGGAGACTTCCATGGATTTTGGACTGTTTTGGTCAGAGTTGATGTTGTTGGTGTCCGTATGGGAACGGCTGCGGTTGCCATCACCGGTGTGCGCTCTGCTCCTGTTCCCGTCTCCGGTGTGGGAGCGGCTCCTTGAGCCCTCGTTAGTATGAGACCTACTCCTGTTGCCATCTTGGGATGAAGAGCTGGCGGCTGATCCAGTGCGAGATCTCATCAGTCTGGTCATACTAGCAGCAGGCACTTAAGGAACACAAGGAAAGAATATTTAGATCTCAACCAACATATTATAGACAATACATTTTATTATAGTCCCGCCAACTGTATTGTATTCACACTGGGTGCTTAGTCAAATGCTGAGCCATATATGCACTTTTAAGTGTAAGGCCAGACGAGGAGATTCGGGGAGGTTTTGTCACCTGGCGACTAATCGCCACGTCTTTTGCGCGACTATCTCCCGAACTGCCTCAGCGTTTTTTCTCCATAGGCTACAGCGCAAAATCGCCTGCACTAATGCACACGTGGCGATGCGTTTTCTATATTTGCCCGAAGTTGCCTCGGCTAAACCCCATGATTTCTTGGGATATGCCCAATAGATGGATTGCTTATGAATGCTTCCTAGTGATGGGCGAATTTGTCTTCAATGAGTTCCGCACAAAATTTTTTGACAATTTTAATACCCGTGCCTATTTTGTCCAAATGCATCAATGGGCGTCCGAATAATTTTGACGCACGACAATTTTTATGCGTGCGACTATTCTTTTTGCCAACTAATTTTCTCCGGTTTCGCTAATTTATTTGCCTGCGGCGAAACGCGGAAATTCACTGCGAATTCCCGCCTGGTGAATTTATTCGGCCATCATGGGTATGGCAGAAATGCTCCACCAACCAGCTTCATATTTGACTTCAACCTCAAATTCTATGGCATCAGCTGCCAGGTATCTGATAGCCAGCACCGTAGAACCATAGTTTCTGGGTTCTGTTGAGTCTTAAAGGGGGGGATCTTGACTTGAAAAATTATGACAACCATCCATTGGGTTAAAAAATTTCTGAAAATACTGATTTAGGCCCAGATTTATCAGAGGTTAAGAAAAATGTCCATATTTTTTCTTTTATTACTAGTGGAAGGAAAATCATTCCCCATAGACTTAAATTCCGATACAATTTCTACCAGGATGAAAAAAAAACTTTTCCCAATAATGGATTGTTTCCTATCGTACTTACTGTATCCCATGCCCTGGATCTTGACTTGAAAAATTATGGCAGAAATGCTCCACCAACCAGCTTCATATTTGACTTCAACCTCAAATTCTATGGCATCAGCTGCCAGGTATCTGAGAACCATAGTTTCTGGGTTCTGTTGAGTCTTAAAGGGGGGGATCTTGACTTGAAAAATTATGACAACCATCCATTGGGTTAAAAAATGTCTGAACATACTGATTTAGGGCCAGATTTATCAAAGTTTAAGAAAATGTCCATATTTTTTCGTTTTTATAACAAGTGGAAGGAAAATCATTCCCTATAGACTTGAATTCCGATGAAAAAAAAACACTTAAAATGAAAAAACACCCAACAATGGATTATTTCCTATTGTACTTACTGTATCCCATGCCCTGGACAAAGTATTTGAAAGCTTCAGCAAGTTTTGCCGGCTGTAAAAACAAAGAAAATGAAAATCAGCTGATTGTTAAGCAAAAATATGTTACAAAAAAAAAAAAGAAGGAAATTAGGAAAAAGGAATTTACCTGGATGACCTGAGGAAATCCCCCGCAGTCTGACATCTATGAGGCAAACAGATTGATATATATTGGCGTTGAACATGCTGAAAACCAAAAAAATGAAGGAACCCTCCCCTAACAAAGAGACCAACTGCTATATTTTTATATGTAATCGGAAGTTCATCAATGGGAAGTCTTCTATTGGTAGCCTTGTTTCAGCGCGGGCTATTCTTTTAATGATTTAGTTATACCATGTGACACATCCTGATAGAATGATTGGTTAGTGGGCAGGGCCTGTAATAAGTTGTTTATATAAGGGGCTCCCCGTCAGTTACACCATGTGACATGTTATAAATAAGAAAATGGGATGAAGACTAAATAAACTGCAATAGGCGTCCCACTCGTTATTTCTTACTGTCCCTTTGTCATTTATATGAGAAAAATAACAGATAAATGGGCAGTTTGTTTTTATTAAGGATGTTCGGAGTGAGTGTGTCACATGATCTCAGCACAGATAGACTGTCAGCTCTTCAGGACAGGGACCTCATTGCAACATAGTATTGAAACTGATGGCAATTATGTATTTATTCTCACTGTAACTTTGGCCCTGTTAGTGTTTATATATATATATATATATATATATATATATATATATATATATATATATATATATATATATATATAATGATTATCATATGATATACAGGTATTGGACCCATTATCTGGAAACCCGTTATCCAGAAAGCTCTGAATTAAGAAAAGGCCTCCTCCCATATACTCCATTTTTATTAAAATAATCAAAATTTTAAAACTGTAGTAGACTTAAGGTATGAAGATCCAAATTACAGAAAGATCCATCCGGAAAACCCCAGGTCCCGAGCATTCTGGATAACAGGTCCCATACCTGTACTAGAGAGGAGCCATATAAAATCTTACCTTTAGTAGGGTGGTCTTAGTGGGGTCCAATTTTGAGTTACATTCAACCTAAAGAGAGAAAAATATTTATTTTACCCAGATTTACAGTATTGTAACAGACAATTACCAACAGCAAGACTTACTGAATGATTTCAACTTCAATGATAAAAGAATGTAGAATCCATTAAAGCTTAATTTACGAAACATAGGTCTCATAGCTGGGACTAGGAGATACCATAACAGCTAGGTATCCCCCTGTACTAAGCACAATTCAGCAGGAACAGTCCCCTAACTTTGCTCATAGTCTGTACAGAGAGATCCCATAAAACTATGGCAGCATAGGTATTCCCCTGTACTAAGCACAATTCAGCAGGAACAGTCCCTAAGTTTGCTCATAGTCTGTACAGAGAGATCCCATAAAACTATGTCAGCATAGGTATTCCTCTGTACTAAGCACAATTCAGCAGGAGCAGTCCCCTAAGTTTGCTCATAGTCTGTACAGAGAGATCCCATAAAACTATGGCAGCATAGGTATTCCTCTGTACTAAGCACAATTCAGCAGGAGCAGTCCCCTAAGTTTGCTCATAGTCTGTACAGAGAGATCCCATAAAACTATGGCAGCATAGGTATTCCTCTGTACTAAGCACAATTCAGCAGGAATAGTCCCCTAAGTTTGCTCATAGTCTGTACAGAGAGATCACATAAAACTATGGCAGCATAGGTATTCCCTGTACTAAGCACAATTCAGCAGGAACAGCCCCCTAAGTTTGCTCATAGTCTATACAGAGAGATCCCATAAAACTATGGCAGCATAGGTATTCCCTGTACTAAGCACAATTCAGCAGGAACAGCCCCTAAGTTTGCTCATAGTCTGTACAGAGAGATCCCATAACATTATGGCAGCATAGGTATTCCCCTGTACTAAGCACTATTCAGCAGGAACAGCCCCCTAAGTTTGCTCATAGTCTATACAGAGAGATCCCATAAAACTATGGCAGCATAGGTATTCCTCTGTACTAAGCACAATTCAGCAGGAACAGCCCCTAAGTTTGCTCATAGTCTGTACAGAGAGATCCCATAAAACTATGGCAGCATAGGTATTCCTCTGTACTAAGCACAATTCAGCAGGAACAGCCCTTACTTCCTACATTCCTGTAAGGTCCTATGTCATTGTCTCCTACAGGAACTGCCCCCAGAATGTTTAATCTAATAAATGGGAACATACCACAGCATCCACAGCAGGGGAACTGTCTCCGACCACCAAAAGTGCAGGACATCTGTAACAGCACAGGCAGAGTTAGTACAGCCCAAATACAGTGATATACTTTATTTTATTTTGAGTTTTGATGGGGCATAGCAGAAACTTTGCTTGAATGTGACATAGTATAGTGCTGCAAGTATGTGTCCCTATCTGGGCACCTTATGTTTCCCTGAGACAAATAAAGTATCATAAATAGATAGATTTTTCCCTATTTTTATAGTTTTTTTTAATTATTTGCCTTCATCTTCTGACTCTTTCCAGCTTTCGAATGGGGGTCACTGACCCCATCTTAAGAACAAATGCTTCTGTAAGGCTACAAATGTATTGTTATTGCTACTTTGTATTATTCATGTTTCTATTCAGGTCTTTCCTATTCATATTCCAGTCTCTTCTTCAAACCAATGCATGGTTGCTAGGGGAATTTGGACCCTAGCAACCAAATTGCTGAAATTGCAAACTGGAGAGCTGCTGAATAAAAAGCTAAATAACTCAAAAACCACAATTAATAAAAAATGAAAACCAATTACAAATTGTCTCAGAATATCCCTCTCTACATCCTACTAAGGGGCAGATTTACATATGGTCGAATATCGAGGGTTAATTAACCCTCGATATTCAACTGCCAAAGGTAAATCCTTCAAATATCGAAGTCGAAGGATTTACCGCAATTATCGATCAAACGAAAAATTCGAAGGTTTTTAATCCATCGATCGAACGATTTTTCTTCGACCAAAAAAAGCTTGCAAAGCCTATGGGGACCTTCCCCATAGGCTAACATTGAGGTTCGGCAGGTTTTAGATGGCGAAGTAGGGGGTTGAAGTTTTTTTTAAAGAGACAGTACTATAGTCAAACTATTTTTAGTTTGAATCGTTCGATTCGAAGTCGTAGTCCAAGGTTGAAGTAGCCAATTCGATGGTCAAAGTAGCCAAAAAAATCATTCGAAATTCGAAGTTTTTTAATTCTATTTCTTCACTCGAACTAAGTGAATGTGCCTCTAACAGTTAATTTAAAGGTGAACAACCTCTTTCCTAGTAAAGGGATTGTACATGTAGGAAGTATCTTTATTATCAGATAAGAAGCAGCACATAAAGAATGAATATAACTCACTTCAATGTAACAGCGTTTGTTCCTGGAATGGGTCGTTCAATCTCCAGATCTCTGCGGCTGTTTGGGGACAAATAGAGGGAAATCATTATGACTCAGTTATGGATTTTGATTGAGAGATGCCACAAGCATGCCATAAGCATAGCCTTTATCCCTTCATATGTATTTATATATTCCATATACATATTTAATCTGATTGGCTCTTAAGCACATCCCATGCCATAACATAATCACCCTTATCTATTGTATGATCTCCGCCCCTTAAGCACATTACAGGCCATAATATCCTGGTCCGTACCTATTATATGACTTCACAAAGTGCTGCACGTTGTTCTGGTTAATGTCATGGAGAATATGTTGCCGGTAGGTCTCCACCAGCTCAGGGTTACTGTGCACCTCATCCTGGATTCAAAGACACAACGTGAAGAGTTGAGGCTTAAATAATTATACCTGCCATACATACAATGCAGGGCCTGGCTCTGGGTGCTTCTATAGGGGTGATACGGCTGATATAAGGGATCCCAGCAGAGGGTGGGTGTGTATGTGGGTGCCTCTATAGGGGTGATAAAGCTGATATAAGGGATCCCAGCAGAGGGTGGGTGTGTATGTGGGTGCCTCTATAGGGGCGATAAGGCTGATATAAGGGATCCCAGCAGAGGGTGGGTGTGTATGTGGGTGCCTCTATAGGGGCGATAAGGCTGATATAAGGGATCCCAGCAGAGGGTGGGTGTGTATGTGGGTGCCTCTATAGGGGCGATAAGGCTGATATAAGGGATCCCAGCAGAGGGTGGGTGTGTATGTGGGTGCATCTATAGGGGTGATAAAGCTGATATAAGGGATCCCAGCAGAGCTGGCGTATGTATGTGGGTGCATCTATAGGGGTGATAAGGCTGATATAAGGGATCCCAGCAGAGGTGGAGTATGTATGTGGGTGCCTCTATAGGGGCGATAAGGCTGATATAAGGGATCCCAGCAGAGGGTGGGTGTGTATGTGGGTGCCTCTATAGGGGTGATATGGCTGATATAAGGGATCCCAGCAGAGCTGGAGTATGTATGTGGGTGCATCTATAGGGGTGATAAGGCTGATATAAGGGATACCAGCAGAGGGTGGGTGTGTATGTAGGTGCCTCTATAGGGGTGATACGGCTGATATAAGGGATCCCAGCAGAGGGTGGGTGTGTATGTGGGTGCCTCTATAGGGGCGATACGGCTGATATAAGGGATCCCAGCAGAGGTGGAGTATGCATGTGGGTGCATCTATAAGGGTGATAAGGCTGATATAAGGCTGATATAAGGGAACAGAGGGTGACAAAAAGGAAATACAAAGCTGATGACAAAGTCAGCACCCAGAGGAGAGATATTTTGGGCTGAATCCCTTTGCTACACAATAAACTCACCTTTGAGAAGAGGTGAGAAATGACCATATCAGGTAAGGCGTTAGTCCACCCAGAAATCTTTGGAAACACAAAAAAAAAAATCACCACAATTGCAAAAACTGCAGCAGGTTCATGATAAAATGTAAATATGTTGCAGTTGTTCAATGCGTATGTTTCTCAGGGGACGACATTGAATGTTGGTATCGGCAACCAATCAATATTTTTCTTGAATTCCCAGTTCTCCTGTGAGCTGCAAAGAACAAGATGGCTGCTGAGTTTATGGCAACCCATAATGCACTGCGGATGTGACTTACCTTAGTGGCTGCCCAGTCCATCCAGCCTTCCGCACAAGGGTTAATGTTAATGAGCACCAGGCCTTCTACCATGCTGGGGTGGTTGAGCTGCAAGAATAAAAGAGTTGATTGAAACTGGGAGAAGAGACACCTAAGAAACAAAAGAAACCCAGTGCTGCTTGTGTTCTGATTCTTATGATAGTTGGGCTTAAATCCAAACAATGAAATCAGCCCAATTTGGCCATCACCTGGGTAAACAAATATAGGGCCCAGGGGCATGCAAGAAGTCTAGTCTGACCCCAGCTTTTGGGGTTTGGGGTAGGACAAGAAAATATATTAATAAAAAAAAAATAATATTTTTGGTGTCATTCTGATTTGTCCTTGTTAATAACAGAATATGAATCCAAGAAGCCTGGGGAGTCACAGGGCAGTCTGGTGGCCACAGAAAAGCCGGGGCATGCGACACCGATCCATGTACATCACTGGCCTATAGGCTTTCATGCTTAAATTTTGGGAAACATTTTGGGCAACCTTCACATGGGTACAGAGGCACAGCATAGACAATCCAGCAAGGCCTGAGAACTTACAGCGAATCTGGTAAGGATGTAGGCACCCGCTCCGATTCCTAAGCCCATAACAGTCCTCAGTCTATAGGATAAAGAAAGGAAAGGATGACTTCTTAAACGCAGAAGAACAAAATGTTCTAGAACCTCTTTATGGCAGTACTGCAACTTTGTCCCAGCAAACCTTTAGTAACTTATAGCAACCAAACAGATGTTTGCTCTCAAACAGGTGACCAGTCTATGATATCTGCTGATTGGCTGCTGAGGGTTACTAGGCCGGGTGCAAACCTTATCCATTTTTATTATTATACCCTCTTGGAGTTTGCCTGTTCCACCAATGGCATTTGTATGCCTGCTCTCTGAGATGTTCTCCCATTTGTTATTAGTCAGAGACCCCCCCCCTCTGGTGGCTGACTGTATGTATTAAACTAGAGATTTCTCACTGTACATCCATCCATTTCATCCATCTATCCATCCACCCATTCATTCATACATCCATTCATTCATTGCCTCCCATCCATCCCATCCATTCATCCCATCCATCCATTCCTCCCATCCATCAATTCCATCCATCCATTCATCCCATCCATCCCAATCCATCCAAGCCATCCATCCTCCTCTTCCATACATCCATCCCAGCCAAACCATCCATCAATCCATCCAACCCATACATCCATCCATCCTTTCATCCCATCCATCCCATCCAACCCATCCAACCCATCCATCCATTCATCCCATCTATCCCATCCAAGCCATCCATTCATCCCATCCAACCATCCATCCATCCATCCATCTGATCCATAAATCCATCCTTTCATCCCATCCATCCATCCCATCCAAGCCATCCATCCATTCACCCCATCTATTCATCCATTATTCCCATCCATCCTATCCACCCAACTCTGTGTGTCATCTATCCATCTCAACTGCAACCAACTCACTGGACTAATACTATTGGCTAATAATGTAGCACACAATTCTTACCCAAGTTGCTGGACAACGCCGGGAAGCATTTCGGCCAGTTGGTCCATTGATGGGTACATGTATCTGTGTCAAAATAAGAGTCATCATATTTTATTATCATATTTTCTTCAAAACCACCTAACCCTGAGTTTCACCCATTCTGCAGAGGCATCACTATAGGAGAAGTACTCAGTGACTTTTGGGGGCCCAAGAGCAGGGAGGGTCCTACAGGTTCATGGCTGATGCACAGTTCCAATATATCGTCACTTTCCTGTGCATCCGTCTGGGCTCCTTGGAGTTCTCCTGTCGGGCCCCAAGTATTTAAAATTGTTCAACTGGGCAAAGGATTTGGGGCTCATTTAGCAACACTGAGCAAATCTACCTCACTGCGGGGACCCATAGCAACCAATCCTTGATTTGCTTTCAGCGTTCTGCCTGCAGTAGACTGAATAAAAGCTAACTGCCTATTGGCTGCTGTTGGAAACTACAAAGGAACACATTTGCCCCATGTTACTAAATGATCCTCTCTAACTGTAAATGAGTTACAGGGTTATTACAAGCCGACAGTCAGTGGTACGTTATTTATATCACACGAAGCCTCTCAGATGTTTTTGAACTACAATTCCCAGCACCCACTGAAAGTCCAAACCTCGACATTCTGAGCTGGAAACTGACCCCCCTATGAAGAATAAGAACGTGTAAAAGAATATAATAGCCATGAGGCCACCCAGTGTGTAAGCCGCTTTGGCTCAGGGCTATTAATTGCACTAATCAGCACTAAACCCAATGCAGCAGAAGGCTCGTTCCAGCTAACGAGACACATTAAGTTCCCATTAATTGCCTGGGCCCTGCAGGAGTCATGTGACGAGTTAATTACCCCGCTGGGAACGACGCTGCCCCCTCCTGTTGGCCTGGCGCATCCACGTGGCACACAGAGAAGTGCTGGCTGATTTCGTGCATGTCCTCGAAGTTAAACAGCGAGTTGAAACAGGTTTTATCTGAAACAACGAAAAATATATACAAATATATTTCTAAGCAAATTTTCAATATACATTTATGAAGTTTTTATTGGTTACTTGTACGTGTAATTGCTATTGAAAAGCAGTATCTGCCCTTGTTATTCTCGGCACTGCTCTTTCTGACTGTAGAAACAAATGTATATAATAATAAATACAGTGATAGTTGTAGCAGAAGTCACATGGTTATCAGATCCGTGAAAAACCTGTGCAAGGAAGAGGGAGCCTTGGCTACATAGTTTCAACAGCCGGAACCAGCAGTGCAGGAAAGGGATCAAATATCGGTTTAAATAGGTCTAAATAAAGCTTTCGTTTTTAATTTCGCTTACGGTTTAAGCCGATGTCATGGTACGTTAAAATCACAGGTCGGTTCAGCTTGGGCGTCCCACACATAGTGACGTGGACAATTCCGTGGGCCGTCTCAATGTCATGTTCCTGCACAAGAGGGGAAAAAAATATCTATCAGTCACAATCCATATCTGCACTTTCACAGACCTGTCAATGTAACAAAATGTGAATCCAATAATGTTCTTCTGAAACTCTCCAGTTTGGAGAATTTAATCTCTTATCTGGTTGCTAGGGTCCCACTGACCCTAGCAACCTGGCAGGGCTTGGAATTGCGATTGGAAGATGGCTGGCGGAGGACCTGACCAGGACTTTACATTTTGGCAGAAACGAAAGAATAATACAAAAAAAGAAGACCAACTGCAAATCATTTTGGTATATCCAGAATTTCAATCATATACTTTTTAAAATTTCCGTTAAAAAAACAATTTAGAGCACACACCCATGGGCCACAAAAAATCCACCCCATCTCTGTTGTGGCCCATGATTCATGGCTGTTCCTGGGAAGCTGGAAGCATAAGGTATTATAGTAACTAGGGGTGCACTGAATTGGCTCTTTTTTAGCAGAATTCTGTGCACCCCTAATAGTAACAATGAATTTGTTTATTCAATCCCACAATGCTGTGCTCACCCCACATCTTACAGCACATACAGCGCTTTCTAAATACTTCTTTCTATCCTGACTTTCTCTATTCTAGTAAAATAAGTGTTGCAGGTTGTTAGGGTCACTGACCATAGCAACCAGAAAGAAAGATGAATATGCATGAAACAGAAACCAGTAATCCAGAAAGCTCCCATAGACTCCATTTTACTCAAATAATCCAAATTTTTAAAAAATAATTTCCTTTTTCTGTGTAATAATAAAACAGTAGCTTGTACTTGATCCCAACTAAGATATAATTAATCCTTATTGGAAGCAAAACCAACCTATTGGGTTTATTTAATGTTTACATGATTTTCTAGTAGACTTAAGGTATGAAGACTCCAATTACCGAAAGATCCGTTATCTAAAAAACCCCAGGTTCCGAGTATTCTGGATAACAGGTCTCATACCTGTACAAGCTCCTTTTTCCTAACTACCATTGAATAAAGGGGACTTAAAGGGGTGATTCACCTTTAAGTTAACTTTTAGTAAGTTATAAAATGGCCAATTCTAAGCAACTTTTCGGTTGGTCTTCATTTATTTTCCATAGTTTTTGAATGATTTGCCTTCTTCATCTGACTCTTTCCAGCTTTCAAAGGGGGGTCACTGACCCCATTAAAAACAATTGCTCTGTAAGGCTACAAATGTATTGTTATTACTACTTTTTATTACTCATCTTTCTATTCAGGCCTCTCCTATTCATATTCCAGTCCCTTATTCAAACCAATGCATGGTTGCTAGGGGAATTTGGATCCTAACAACCAGACTGCTGAAATTGCAAACTGGAGAGCTGCTGAATAAAAAGCTAATTAATTCAAAAACACAAATAATAAAAAATGAAAAACCAATTGCAAATTGGCTCAGAATATCACTCTCTACATCATACTAAAAGTTAACTTAAAGGTGACCAACCCCTTTAACTAAGCATTGCAGCTTTATTGTTACATTATATTAATATGCTGTTGCTAGAAGTTTTTTTATTGTAGGTCAATACCTCAGAATATCAGTCTCTACAGCACACAAAGGGGGTCATTTACTAAACTCTGAATGCAAAAATCGCTAAAAAATTTAAAAATTTAAAAAAAAAAATTCGGAATTTATTAAACCCTGAGGATGTAAAAGTCCAAATCTGAAAATCCGGCATCTCAGACCTGTCGAGGTTGCATATAAGTCAATGGGAGAAGTCCCAATGATTTTTTGATGTGCGCTGGGTTTCAGGCAATACCCTGAAGTTTTCTGAGTTTTCGGGTGAAAATTATGAAAAAATAGTGAAAATCGGATGAAAAAGTCCAAAAAAAATGATTGAAAATCCTATTTTTTCCGGCAAAGCAAATTTTCGGGAAGATGTAATAATAAATATTCGGAGTGATCGAGTTTGTAAATATTGAGATAAATTCGGACTTTGATAAATAACCCCCTAAAAGTTAATTTAAAGGGGAACAAATCCTTTATAAGTGGAGTTCATGCTAAAACCAGTGCAGTTATCCAGACCCACCAATAAACCGTTCGCTTTGATCAGTCTAGTGCAGATAAGATGATAAAATGAAATATCTGATTGGCTAATGTTCTGCTCTAGAGTTGCGCTCAGTTCTACCCATTGCACTGAAGTCCCAAACAAGAACAAAATGAACAAAATTCTCCAGTTATTACTCCGCAATTGAAGTCCAAGAAAAAAAAAAATCTAATATAGGAAAAAATTTTAATTCAAAATGGGATTCCTTCAACTATTCTCAAAAGTGGTTACTTACAACGTTGGATCTATAGAAGACAGAGTCGTCCACATCCAGCACCATCCTGGACAAAGCAGATTGAGCAGCCGTTAGAGGAGCGGGAGTTGCCAAACTGATCTGAGGGAGCCCCCGGCCTCTGGCTCTTATATAGGGGCAGCTGCTTCTCTACGTCAGTGACTCGCAGCAAAACAAGCTCAGTTGGGATGAGGATATTCTTAACTGGGATCTGTGTCAAAGGTTCTTGATATGACAAATGCTCTTCAAATCCAGCTCAGACGCCCAAATAATAGAAATAGAGGGGTCGGACCTGCCCCAGAAACATTAATCCCCTCAATGCCCTTTAAATACCAGCAGGACTTGGCTCTAAGCTGGCAATTTCAGGAGCTTCTGAGGTGGGTGACCCAAAACAAACACAATCTGCTGCCACCAGTGTCGGACTGGGACACCAGGGGCCCACCCAAAAACCTTAGACCAGGGGCCCACTCAATATTCTTCATCTCCTCAATCAAACTCTATTCTCCTAGTCTGTTCTCTTTACAAACTATAATCTATTTTTCCATCTATTTAGCCTCTTTGTTCTCATAGAAATAGGGAATGGCCATGAAATAGGCCAAAAGTTTAGCAGCATGAGGGGCCACTGACACCTGGGCCCACCAGGACTTTTCCTGGCATCCCTGTGGGCCAGTCCGATACTGGCTGCCACCCAACTATCATTTTCAACACGTTCCACTGGTAAAGGAGCAAATGGGAATCTCTGGGCCAAAAGATTATTAAAAGCCCAATATATTCCAAAATATTTGTGACTTCTGCCTAAGAAGCCTTCATTTACTAAAGGGGCAAGATGCAAAATGCACTTTTTTTTATCCAAGGGCAAATAATTGTGCCTCCAGGATTTGTTCCTGAAATGTTATATTTTATATTCACTTCCAATGCCATGTCCACCTTTAAATTAATTGTTAGTATTCTGAGATAATTTCAATTGATTTTCATTTTTTATTACTTGTGTTTTTTGAGTTATTTAGCTTTTTATTCAGCAGCTCTCCAGTTTGCAATTTCAGCAGTCTGGTTGCTAGGTTCCATATTACCCTAGCAACCATGCACTGATTTGAATAAGAGACTGGAATATGAATAGGAGAGGCCTGAATAGAAAGACGAGTAATAAAAAGTAGCAATAACAATAAATGTGTAGCCTTACAGAGCATTTGTTTTTAGATGGGGTCAGTGACCCTCATTTGAAAGCTGGAAAGAGTCAGAAGAAGAAGAAGGCAGATAATTCAAAAACAACAATAAATCGTGAAAAGTTGCAGAGAATTAGCCATTTGTAACATACTGATTAATTTAAAAGTAAACCGCTCCTTTAAGGGATAACATGTGGGCAGTCCATGGGCTTCCCCTTTCTTGTGTAAGAAGTGGCACTTGGGTCACAAGGTGCATTGGGAGCACTCGCTATCGGGGGGCCACCAGATGCTGAGGAACTGCCACAATCGCCTGCTGCCCTCCTGCTATTAATAAATATATAACTGACAGCACAATTGAACCCCCTCCTGCCATGAGTGTCTATAGTGAAACTGCCAGCTATAGCATACCTCCCAACGGTCCCATTTTCAGCAGGACAGTCCCTCTTTTGACAGCTCAACCCGCAGTCCCGCATTTGTACTGAAAAATCCCGACTTCTCTGCACTGAACAGCCAGAAAAAGATACAACGTTTTTAACTTAATTGGTTTTTGACAGAGAGCCCAGAACAGCCACTAGGTGCAACTAAGATACGTTTGTAATAATTTTGAGACAAACAAATAAGTAATTGTAGCAATTTAGATACGGAGGTCCCTTGGGAGAAGGTAAACTCACAGCTTAAAGGGCAATTCATCATCATTAACAAAACTATATCTGAATAATAATAATAATAATAACTGAAAAAAAACTCAGAAATATGTTCAAACTTTCATAACCTGCCAAATTTTGTAAAATGAACATGGTAAAAATGGGCGGGGTCAAAAAGATTTGCCACGCTACGCGCTCCAAATTTTTTGTCCCTTTTTTTAATTTCCAAAATGTTGGGAGGTATGGAAAGTGAAACTGGCAGCTATAGTGAAACTGCCAGCTCTGCCAATTTTCATCGTATTTTCACCCCCCAAAAAAACCCTGTACAAGTGCATTTCTATACAAACAGCTCATTTAATTCTCCATCATAAAATCATTGAGCCTATAAATATCCCTATTCTGTATAGGCCCCAGCAGGGGCAATTGCAGGACACGTCAGGCATTTCAACACCATATTTGCAGTCTGGACAAAAGGCAGTAGGTAAATGTTAGAAACCTCTGCGTGTGCCTTGGGTTTTAGGGTTCCCTTTGGGCCCCGAGTCTTTTCAGGGAGTTTTTTTTTCAGGCTAAAGACAAGATTCGGGTTCAAGAACGATCAGCCTATGGTCCTTCTGCTGTTCCTTGGGGGCGGTGCAAGTATCTGATAGGCTGCAGCCCAGCCTATAGAGTATCTGCAGCATACTGGATCCATGTAGTACTTTATTTATTATAATACACAAGTTTTAGTGAGTCATGTGACAGAAATGACATCACTACTCACTGTTTATAACTGATGACATCATAAGTCACCGTTTATAAGGATGTAATTTACAGGATATTCATGGCTCTTGTATATTATAGGGATATATAGTGAGATTGCATTAAGCACTAGTGAATGAAATGGACCCGTGTTTGGTCTAGTTCATTGTTAAAATCAAGATCCATTGAGTTCAGGAGCCATTACAGTAGTAATAGATGAGTAGCCATAATGTATCAGCAGAGAACACCAGAGTGATTAGAGGAGCAGGCACTAGCCGGGGAGGGGGGCACGTAGTCTGGCTCACTAATCTGATGGAAGGATAAGGGAGACGCCATCTGTGCAGTTGCTCTGACCTTTATCCGCTGCGGAAATGTTACAGTCACCTTGTTTGGCTCACGATTGGACTCAAAATAAAATATTTCCGCATAATTTTTTAAAGCCGAGTCTCAAACTGTGTTTCGCTGACCAATTATATGATTGGCTCATTAATGTCCATAACTGTAATCACAATGGCTGGACCAGCATCTTGTCATCTTGGACCTGACCCGAAAATAAGTATCACTCCTACTGCGGGTAGAGATAATTACTTGATAGACAGAAGCAGCACTGGTTTTCCCATGGATGCTGGGAGTTGTAGTTGCAGAATATCCTCAGTGGCAAGATCCTGCCTGTCCCTTTCCTATACCACAGTTAAGCTGACCATACGTATGTAGATCTGCTCTTTAGATGAGGTCACCAAACGAGTTGATGAGGTCGCTAAATGAGTTGATGAGGTTGCCAAATTAGTTGATGAGGTCTCCAAATGAGTTTATGAAGCAGCCAAATTAGTTGATGAGGTCGCCAAATGAGTTGGTCTCCAAATGAGTTGACGAAGTCGCCAAATAAATTGATGTGGTCGCCAAATGAGTTGATAAGGTCTCCAAATGAGTTGACGAATTTGCCAAATGAGTTGATGAGGTCGCCAAATGAGTTGATGAGGTCTCCAAATGAGTTGACGAATTTGCCAAATGAGTTGATGAGGTCGCCAAATGAGTTGATGAGGTCTCCAAATGAGTTGACGACGTTGCCAAATGAGTTGATGAAGTTGCCAAATGATTTGATGAGGTCGCCAAAAGAGTTGATGAAGTTGCCAAAGGAGTTGATGTGGTCGCCAAATCAGTTGATGAGGTCGCCAAATTTGGACCCTAGCAATCAGATTGCGGAAACTGCAAACTGGAGAGCTGCTGACTAAAAAGCTAAATAACTCAAAACCCACAAATAATAAAAAATGAAAATTAATTGCAAATCACTTTCTACATCATACTAAAAGTTAATTCATAGGTGAACATCCCCTTTAAATGAAGGCTACAGCTTCAATGCAATTGTGGTTTCACTAATTAGGAGTTGCACCTCCTTTCACAAGTGGCTGTGCTCAAGACCACCAGCAGATGGCACTGCAGCAGCACTTACATTAGCTCCACCCAGAGCTCCAGGCCAGTCTACTGTATATGATGAACTGTATTTACTGTAAAAGAGTTACTGTGCACCTATAGGCCAAAATATGTGGTATAATGGCATACGGTTCTCTCTACTATGGTATGACTGTAGTTAATTAGCATTACGGAATTACATTAGAATGGTAACATTGTGACTGGACTACAGCTCCCAGCATCCATTGCCAGCAAATATGAGACCTTAGCTGGGGTACTACTGTTTCAGGGAACCCAGGATGGGTTAAAGATACTGGGAGTATCTATAGAGCAATCACAGCACAGCCATGGGCTGGAGATCCATGAGAGGTTGGTACAGGATACTGGGAGTTGTAGTTCGGTTAAAGAGTCACAGATGTTTATTGCTGACATAAATGCAGTGGCAGAAACAATATAGCAGCAAGGTAATGACTCCTGTCCCTTCACTTGGAACAGCTCCTACAACTCCCAGCATTCTCAGACAGCCAAGCTGACAAGTGGGGGTGGATCAACTATTGCTGAATTAAAGGGGTGCTTAACTTCTAGTATGTTATAGAATGGCTCATTCTAAGCAAATTTCCAGTTGGCTTTCATTGTTTCTTATTTTATATGTCTGTGAAGATTCTCATTCATCCAGGTCATGGTATATCTGTAGAAATAAGTCAAGTCAAATAGAAGCGCTACATTCTGAATTGAGAAAGCCAGTTGGATGACTGGTGAAACGTCTTCAAGAAAAACAAAGCAAGTCCAGTTGATTTGACTTATTTCTACAGATATTTCTTTCTTTTTTTTATAGTGTTTGAATTATTTGCCTTTTTCTTTTAACACTTTCCAGCTTTCAAATGGGGGGAGGGGGGGGGGTCACTGACCCCATCTAAAAAAAAAAAAAATGCTCTGTAAGGGTCAGGGCACACGCGAAGATTCGGGGAGATTTAGTCGCTGGCGTTGAATCACCTCTTCTTCGGGCGACTAATCTCCTTGAAAAGCCTTCCCACCGGCTAGAATCAGACACTCCAACAGGATGGTACTCGGAGTGGTTCGTTTTTCAAAGTTGCCCTAAGTTGCCTCACAAGGAAACTTCGGGCGACTTCGGAAATCGGAGCGCCGCGAGTGCATTCTTCATTCAAGCAGGCGGAAGGCAGACGGAAGGCAGTTCGGGGAGATTGTCGCCACGCAGAAGAGTCGATTAGTCGCCAGGTGACTAAACTCCAGAATCTGCCCGTCTGCCCCAACCCTAAAGCTGCAAGTCAAAGTTTCAAAAAGAGACCTGCTTATCTTAAATTGTTACAATTGTTTATTTGCTTATCTTAAATTGTAACAAATGTGCACCTGTCACATATTCTGGGCTCTCTGCCGAAAGCCAATTGATTTTCAGAAACTTTGTATCTTTTTCTGGCTGTTCAGTGCAGGAGATAAAAGAGAAAGTCGGGACATTTCAGTAACAAACCAGGGACTCCGAGTTGAGCTGTCAAAATCGGGACTGTCCTGCGAAAAACGGGACAGTTGGGAGGTTTTAAGGGGCAACATTAGGTGAGTAGAATGAAGGTCACTTACCTGCGTGACATACTCCTGCAGTAACACTGTGATGCCCTGGGAATAGAAAGACAACATTACTGTAACTCACACATTAACTATTGGGAAGACACTTATCTCAACCCACACTGTCCTACACATTATCCCACAGCATCTTGACTTATTAACACAATATCCAGTGACACTGCTGTTCTGTGGGACCCCCCCAAGAACTGTACCCCAACCCCTGTTGTTCCGTACTAGACTCTGGTTACACAACAGGGTGATGTCTGACTTCAGTTGTTGAGGAAGAAATCAGATAAATGCAGAGAGATTAGATAAAAGTAAAGGAAAACTCACATCCTCCTTATCCGTCATCAGGGGTCTCCCCTCCGCAAAATTCAGGTCTGTCATCTCTGCAGACATAGCCGTTTGCCTGAAAAGAAGGGAAGACTTGCCGTTAGCATATATTAGATATACAGCAGCCCTATACCATGTGCAGCGTAGCCCTGTCACTCACATACACACAGTGCGGGGTTAATGAGTGGTGAAAGGTGATTGTAAAACCAGAATTAAAAAAAATCATTAACCTTTATTACTGTAACATTATTATGAGGCCTTGTACACGTTGTCCCAGGTGTTAGTGCTACTGTATCTACTGTACATGTAAAACTGTGCTCATGACTCTGGGCTGGGGCAGAACTATATATATATATATATATATATATATATATATATATATATATATATATATATATATATATATATATATATATATATATATATATATATGAACTATAGTAGTGTTTCTGAAGCAAACACATCAGTTTTACAAGTGCAGGGCAACACTACATGAAATTTTCATCACTTTAAAAAACTTTCATTTTTTGTTGTTACTGTTCCTTTAAGCAGCTGACACAGGAAGCATCTGCCGACGCATTCCTGCTCAGTTCTATTACTGTCATAATTCAGTGATTGATTGATTAACACCCACCAATTTACACACCTTGGGAACACCACCTACATGGAAAATCAATGACCTGAAACAGGAGGAATTCAAGGAAAATCAGGGACCTGAAATACGAGGAAATCAAGGAAAATCAGGGACCTGAAACACGAGGAAATCAAGGAAAATCAGGGACCTGAAACACAAGGAAATCAAGGAAAATCAGGGACCTGAAACACAAGGAAATCAAGGAAAATCAGGGACCTGAAACACGAGGAAATCAAGGAAAATCAGGGACCAGGAAGGCCCCAGGGTGATCCATTTCTTGTCTTAAGGGACAAATAATTCACTGCTCACAGACCATATCCACTGTCTCATTCTGGCCCAATGTGATGTATCTCCAAAGCTGAATGAGCAACTATCTGCTACTGATCTAGGGTGCAATCATCAACTATCTGATCTAGGGTGCAATCATCAACTATCTGATCTACTGTGCAATCATCAACTATCTGATCTAGGGTTCAATCATTAACTATCTGATCTAGGGTTCAATCATTAACTATCTGCTACTGATCTAGGGTGCAATCATCAACCATCTGATCTAGGGTGCAATCATCAACCATCTGATCTAGGGTGCAATCATCAACTATCTGATCTACTGTGCAATCATCAACTATCTGATCTAGGGTTCAATCATTAACTATCTGATCTAGGGTTCAATCATTAACTATCTGCTACTGATCTAGGGTGCAATCATCAACCATCTGATCTAGGGTGCAATCATCAACCATCTGATCTAGGGTGCAATCATCAACTATCTGATCTACTGTGCAATCATCAACTATCTGATCTAGGGTTCAATCATTAACTATCTGATCTAGGGTTCAATCATTAACTATCTGATCTAGGGTGCAATCATCAACTATCTGCTACTGATCTATGGTGCAATCATCAACCATCTGATCTAGGGTGCAATCATCACCCATCTGATCTAGGGTGCAATCATCAACCATCTGATCTAGGGTATAATCATTAACTATCTGATCTAGGGTTCAATCATTAACTATCTGATCTAGGGTTCAATCATCAACCATCTGATCTAGGGTGCAATCATCAACTATCTGCTACTGATCTATGGTGCAATCATCAATCATCTGATCTAGGGTGCAATCATCACCCATCTTATCTAGGGTGCAATCATCAACCATTTGATCCAGGGTATAATCATCAACTATCTACTATTGATCTAGGGTGCAATCATCAACTTTCTGCTACTGATCTAGGGTGCAATCATCAACTATCTATTACTGCTCTAGGGTGCAACCATCCACCATCTGATCTAGGGTGCAATCATCAACCATCTGATCTAGGGTGCAATCAACTATCAGGTACTGATCTATGGTGTAGTCATCAACTATCTGCCACTGATCTTGGGCGCAATCATCAACTATCTGCTACTGATCTAGGGTGCAGTCATCAACTATCTGATTTTGGGTGTAGTCATCAACTATCTACTTCTGATCTTGGGCGCAATCATCAACTATCTACTACTGATCTAGGGTGCAATGATCAACTATCTACTACTGATCTAGGGTGCAATATAACTGGCTGCTCAGTGGTGCAAATGGGCAGAGAGCAATGCAACTGGGCACAGAACAAAACAATTGATCAGAGAGAAGTTGAAATCTGCAACTGCCGCTAAAACCAGGTAACTGCTCCCAGACTAAGGGTAATGTTTGTGGAACAACGTAAATCACTCTGGAACAGCGTAACTAAATGCTGAGTAACATAAGTGTAACTCAGCATTACATTATCAGATAATTAAGTATCCAAAATCTAATTAGCACCTGTTTAAATGTATGGCCCCATCTGTGGCATTTCAGCCGAGCATTGCACAATATATACATTATCAGGGGCATAACTTTGACTGGGTCCAATAGTTGAATCTTTGGAGGGGCCCTCGATCCTTGTGTATAATATCACATATACTGACTACCCCCAAGCCTCCTGCAGTTACCAGGTCTCTGTATTTATTATCCCACCCTTATATGCAACAATATTATCATTCTCCACTTGCCTGACTCCTGCTGCTCCCGACCTGCTCATGTTATTCTTTGGTTATTTTTTCTGCAATTTACAATAGACCAATACGGGATAAAGGGAAGAACTGCACCAGCCAAGGTGGGTGAATTATTGTGAATGTAGTGTCACCTATTGCCCCTGTTTTCTAATGTGGAACCAGTCTGACACGGGGATACAGATAAATAGGGGTAATGGTGCTGTGACCGCTGCTCTTTCCCCTACTGGAAACTATGGCAACAAGGTCCCCAAAATTCTTTGCTGTCAAATCCCATAATAGCACCTGGGAATTGCTTCATTCCAGCGTTTGGTATTTAAACTAAATCGCTATGTAATAAAATGAAAAGCATTTTTTTATCATTGTATTTATTTATTTATTCAGCACATTGAAAAAACTAAAATTCTTAATAACACGTGGGAGGTTTGTAGGACAAGTGTCTCAAGCCAAAGACACAGGAAATGCTACAAAAATAGAATGAGACGTGCGGAGACTGTGGCTGAACATGTGATATTTAAAGGAAATGGGAATTACTCACAATGAAATGAATATCTGGCTTTGTTCCTCCACAGCGGGACGGGACTTGTCTCTTTCACTGCTGATTGTACTGAGACTCACAGAATCTCAGCTGCCATAAAGCAGGACAGGACTGCTGCTTACAATGGGGATCAGATAGGATCTGTGCAGCCACTGGGACAGAATGCTCTGTTATACAGATAGCTAGAATCTCAGCTGCCATAAAGCAGGACAGAACTGCTGCTTACAATGGGGATCAGATAGGATCTGTGCAGCCACTGGGACAGAATGCTCTGTTATACAGATAGCTAGAATCTCAGCTGCCATAAAGCAGGACAGGACTGCTGCTTACAATGGGGATCAGATAGGATCTGTGCAGCCACTGGGACAGAATGTTCTGTTATACAGATAGCTAGAATCTCAGCTGCCATAAAGCAGGGCAGGACTGCTGCTTACAATGGGGATCAGTTAGGATCTGTGCAGCCACTGGGATAGAATGCTCTGTTATACAGATAGCTAGAATCTCAGCTGCCATAAAGCAGGACAGGACTGCTGCTTACAATGGGGATCAGATAGGATCTGTGCAGCCACTGGGACAGAATGTTCTGTTATACAGATAGCTAGAATCTCAGCTGCCATAAAGCAGGGCAGGCCACAATCTGTTGCATAATTCCATATCTTTGGGACTCAGCAGCAATACAGATATTTTTAAACAAACACAAACACTCCTGATACACAGTTTGAAAGGGAAAATTTTTCTGATCATATCTGATTTATGATATAACTGTATAAAACATTGCAGTGAGGCGGAACACGCCTTCAGGACAGTATAATGCTTTGTCTGCAAATTCCTCACCTTTATTACACTGAATGTTTAACAGATCTCGTGATAAGGCTTTTAATGAGAGTAAAACAACATTCCACTCCTTCTATTAAAGGCGAACTAAAGACTAAATAAAAGAAAGAAAATGTGGCACTTTATACAAACTTCTGATCTTATTAAGCCGTCTTTTATGAGTCAGTGGCACTGCACATGCTCAGTGTGCTCAGAAGATAAGCTTAGGGGTTGGTATAAATCATCAAACAAAAAATGAGGTTCAACTGTTAAACAATGCTAATGCTACAGGGCTGACGATGAATGAATGCTGATGCAGAATTAATTTCACATTGCATTAAAGGAGTTGTTCACATTTAAATTAACTGTTAGTATGATATTTGCAATCGGTTTTCATTTTTTCTTATTTTGAGTTATTTAGCTTTTTATTCAGCAAATGTGCAGTTTGCTGTTTCAGCAATCTGGTTGCTAGGGTCCAAATTCCCCTAGCAACCATGCATTGATTTTAATAAGAGACTGGAATATGAATAGGAGAGGCCTGAATAGAAAGATGAGGAATAAAAAGTAGCAATAACAATAAATTTGTAGACTTACAGAGCGTTTGCTTTGTAGATGGGGTCAGTGACCCCCATTTGAAAGCTGGAAAGAGTTAGAAGAAGAAGTAATACAAAATAATACAAAACTATGAAAAAGAAAAAACTAAGGCCAATGGAAAATATGCTTAAAATTAGCCACATTAAGGGGTTATTTACTAAACTCAATTTTTTTTTCTGGTTGAGGATTTTTGGGCAAAAACAGAGGGAAAAAACTGATTTTCAGAGGAAAAAAAACTTGAATTTTTCAAGATTTATTATACCCCAATTGCTGCAAAAAGCCTGAATCCGAAAATCTGTCATCTCAGTCCTGTCGAGGTCCTGTATTAGTCAACGGGAGAGGTCCCTATCCCAATTTGAACATATTGTGGTCTGTGCTGGGTTTAGCCTGAAAATCCGACTCGATTTTGTCGAGTTTTTTCCCGATCGGATTAATTTGAGTTATTTTATTAATAAATAAGGTAAAATTGGGGATGGGAGTTTGGTCTAGCTTTTTTAATTTAAATTATGAGATAAATTCTAATTTTAGTAAATAATCTTAATGGGGAACCACCCCTTTAAAGTTCGCATTAAATATGACTTTCTAATAGGATTTTCTAAATCTATAATGACTCAAAACATATATTTTTTTTCCCCCTGCAGAACTAAACGAAAGGTGCAACAAGTTTCTCCTGATTTTTATGATGTCGTTTTTATTTCTAAATGACACTGTTTACACAGCAAATAATTCACTCTACAATATAAAATGTCATTCCTGAACCAGCAAGTGTATTTAGTTGTAATATTGGTGTGTAGGTGCATCTCAGGTCATTTTACCTGGTCATGTGATTTCAGAAAAAGCCAGCACTTTAGTATGGAACTGCTTTCTGGCAGGCTGTTGTTTCTCCTACTCAATGTAACTGAATGTGTCTCAGGGGGACCTGGATTTTACTATTGAGTGTTGTTCTTAGATCTACCAGGCAGCTGTTATCTTGTGTTAGGGAGCTGTTATCTGGTTACCTTCCCATTGTTCTGGGGATCAGAGAGACCACACTGACCTGGCTACAATTGTTCAGGAGTCATAACTGGCAGATGAATGTACAAAGCTGCTCTGTACACTGAATCCCTGCAAATATTGACTGAGTCTCTATCAGTTCTTTATCTAATGATATTTACTCTGCAGGCAGCTAACGATTAAAGAGGGGGTAACATTAAATCTGAACCAGTAAGTGTCATGCTGGCAGCTCCACCCCTTCTCATTATTAGCATTTCAACTTTAAAGGGGAAGTCCACCCAAAATCTGTTTTTTTTTTCTTAATAAAAGAAAGATTAGTTCTGAGCAGTTCCAATATCCATATTAGAGGTCACTGAGGGGTTGTTCTGTGACCATATAAAGGCACAAGGCTGCAGGCTGAGTTATACAGGGAACTCTGAGTATCACTCATGTATTATAAGGGATAATGTACCCCCTACTGTAAATGATAAGGATATTAGACGTCACTGAGGGGTTGTTCTGTGACCATATAAAGGCACAAGGCTGCAGGCTGAGTTATACAGGGAACTCTGAGTATCACTCGTGTATTATAAGGGATAATGTACCCCCTACTGTAAATGATAAGGATATTAGAAGTCACTGAGGGGTTGTTCTGTGACCATATAAAGGCACAAGGCTGCAGGCTGAGTTATACTGGGAACTCTGAGTATCACTCATGTATTATAAGGGATAATGTACCCCCTACTGTAAATAATAAGGATATTAGAAGTCACTGAGGGGTTGTTCTGTGACCATATAAAGGCACAAGGCTGCAGGCTGAGTTATACAGGGAACTCTGAGTATCACTCATGTATTATAAGAGATAATGTACCCCCTACTGTAAATGATAAGGATATTAGAAGTCACTGAGGGGTTGTTCTGTGACCATATAAAGGCACAAGGCTGCAGGCTGAGTTATACAGGGAACTCTGAGTATCACTCATGTATTATGTCATCATTTGTGTAAAACCCCAGAGTGCACTATAACATGGTGGGGGCAGATCTCTAGAACAGAATAATACATATTTCAGAATTAAAGAGGAGCTCCCTACACCCCTCATTTTTTATTATCTTTGCATAGATAGCCATTTATAAAGAGGCCAATTGTAGTGTTTTGCTTCCAGACGGCCAAGCTGCAATTCGACACTTTGTCATGTCACAGACATTAAAGATAATTACTCTGTCTTAGCCTGGTCACTACTATTAACATTAAAGTCTATTAAAAGGCAAATTAAATGATTTGCTGTCTGCTCTCTTAGCTGAAAACCTTTAGTTTGCCTCTTTATAGCATATCGCTGCCTGACCCGCCAAGCTGGAGATCTCTAGTTTGCCTCTTTATAGACATTAATGATAATCATCCTGGTAGAACAATTAACCTTCATGTTTATAAAAAAAGGCAAATTAAAGTGTTTTGCTGCCTGACCATGAAGCAGGAAATTCTTTTTTTGCCTCTTTTGTATCATTTTGCTGACCACCAAACAAGCCAGAAATCTCCAATTTGCCTCTTTATAGATTTTAATCAATTATAAGTCATTTGCTGCCTGCCCGGCAAGCTGAGAATCTTTAATTTGCCTCTTTATAGCATTTTGCTGCCTGTCCACTAAACTGGAAATCTGCAGTTTGCCTTTTTATAGACATTAATGATAATCGCCCTGGCTCTGCCATGTTGGAACAATTAACCTTCAAGTTGATGGAGAGGCAAATTGAAGTGTTTTGCTGCCTGCCCACCAAGCTGAAAATCTTCATTTTGCCTCTTTTGTAGCATTTTTGCTGCCTGGCCACCAAGCAGGAATGTCGAATTTGCCTCTTTATAGATTTTAATGGTGATTAATTTGCTGCCTGCCAGGCAAGCTGTAAATCTTTAATTTGCATTTTCATGGCATTTTTACTGCCTGCCTGCCAAGCTGGAAATCTTCATTTTACCCCTTTTGTAGCATTTTGCTGCCTGCCCACCGAGCTGGAAATCTCCTGCCTCTTTATATACTTTACTGATACTGACTCTTGTGGGGCAGATTTAAAAAGGGTTGAAGGGAAATCGTGGGAATTTTCAAAGTTGAAAAATTCAAAATTCGAAGTGATTTTTGGATATAGGCTACTACGACTTCGACCTTCGATTCAAAGTAAAATTGTTTGACTATTCCATCATTCGATAATTGAAGTACTGTCTCTTTAAAAAAACTTCAACTTCAATACTTCGCCAACTTAAACCCGCCGTAGTGCTGTGTTAGCCTATGGGGACCTTCCAGGGCATCTTTCTAAGTTTTTTGTATTCGAAGGAAAATCGTCCGAATTGTACTACGATCGGAATACGATCGTACGATGCAAAAAATCCTACGAATTCGACTTTCGCAGTATTCAATTCGATGGTCGGATTTCGAAGTATTTTCCACTTCGAATTTCGACCCTTGATAAATCTGCGCCTTGCTGTGCCAGAGCGATTACCATTAAGTGCCGCATTGTAGCATTTTGCTGCCTGCCCACCAAACTGGAAATCGCCAATATGTTAGGGTCAGAGCGATTTCCATTAAAGTCAAAAGAGCAAGAAATAGGAATATTTTGCTGCCTAATTGCCAAGCTGCAAATCCTGTGGGTGGAAAAACACTTGAATTCACAGCAAGTGCCACAACCATAACAAAACAAAGTCCTGGGTGTGTCAACTGCCGATTCTAAATGCCATGTGATTTTTACTCTTGTTTTTTTAGCCTCAATGTTAAAAAATGCAGGTGAGAAAAATGTCAGAGACAATGAGGCCTTAAAGCACAAACAAAAAGTCAGAGAACATAAATCACCAGAGTAGAATTTTACGCTGACACCTCCAGGGGAATCTGAAATATCAAAGGGCACCAGTAATATCTGCACTTAGTTTCCTTACAGTAACATTTCCCAGTCACACAGAGGGCAAGTTCCACCTACAAAACCACAGTGTTTCCTTATGAGCACAATAACAACACTGACCCACAACGAATAAATAACAAACAAATGCTGCTAAATGGGGGGAGCCCGGGGTACTGAGTTAGCGCCCGACCCAGACACTTTCTGCAAGGAGTCCCCCCCGTGTCTGTTTAGGTTTCCTCCGGGTACCCCGGGTTCCAAATTAATACAGGCAGATTAACTGTCGCTAGTGTGTGTGATTGGGACGTTAGAAGTTGCTGGGAGAGACACCTGAAATTCATATTCCAGTCTCTTATTCAAACCAGTGCATGGTTGCTAGGGGAATTTGGACCCTAGCAACCAGAATGTGGAAAATGCAAACCAGAGAGCTGCTGAATAAAAAGCGAAATAACTGAAAAGCTTTCTTTTTTTAGACTTTAGTTCCTGTGGTATCTTTTAGTATGTTATAGAATGGCCAGTTCTAAGAAACTTTTCAGTCGGTCTTCTTTATTTATTTATTTTTATAGTTTTTTTAAATTATTTGCCTCCTTCTAACAATTTCCAGCTTTCAAATGAGGGTCACTGACCCCACCTAAAAAAAAATAAATGCTCTGTAAGGCTACACATTTATTGTTATTGCTACTTTTTATTCATATTCCAGCGTCTTGTTTACATGGTTGCTAGGGTAATTTGGACCCTGGCAACCAGATTGCTGCGCAGTGAAAAGCTAAATAACTCAAAGACCACAAATAATAAAAATGAAAACCAATTGCAAATTGTCTCAGAATATCCCTCTCTACATCACTCTCTACATCATACTAAAAGTTAATTTAAAGTTGAACAACCCCTTAAGGGATCTTACAGACGAGCGTTTGAAGCTGCGCTCCTCTGCGTTCCGTATTTATGCGTTCAGCCGCAGGGGAGCGCAGGAGTAGCAATCTGCAAACCTGCCGCAAAAATTCGCCAGGCGTCAAAAAAATGGACGGCGGCGACAGTTTTTTTGGATACCGGTGCATTTTCGGCGGCGACTATGTCAAAAAAACTGACGCTGGCTTAAAAAACAAGGCGACGTTTTGCGAATTTTTCGCCGTTTCGAAACGCCCCAAATTCCCCCATCACTAGTAAGGGACAGATTTATCAAGGGTCAAATTGAAAATTCGAAATTCAAATTTTCACATTTTTATTATGGTCAAAACTGTCAAATTCAACTAGGGAGTTATTCAAACTTTATTTTAATTTGATTTCCGAGATGTATCGCACTCTGGCCCTTTAAGAACTCAAATTCAACTATTCGCTGCCTAAAACCTGCGAATTGTCGTTTAAGTCAACGTGAGACGTGTTTGCAGCTTTTCCTGACATTTGAGTTTTTTTCCGGAGAAAAAACTCGAAACGAGATTTTTTAATTCAAATCAAATTCCATTTGAGTTTTCGGGTCGATTTAATTTACCTGAGTTTGAGAAATACAATTTTTTTTGTTAATGCATTTTGATTGGTCGACTGGGCTGCTGTACATGAAGACTTGTAGACTGGCACAATACAATGTATTTGCTCTGAGTTACAGTCCCACTCTATAAGGATCTGTTATTATTTAAAATATAATTTCTATAACCCCTCCTCCATAGGAAACACACTGGGGGTCATTTATAAAGTTCGCGCGGCGCGTATTTTTACGCAAATGGTTGTATTGCCCATGTTTTTTCCTGAACGCTAATATATTGAACTGCTCTGCTCGTCTTCCCGTTTTTGTGAATAAATTTTCGCAAATGAGACGGGAGTTTGCGCGGGCGCACCCAATGTGCGAGTTTGTTGTGCGCGAAAAATAGCGTTGACAGTAACTTAAATTCGCACTTTGCGAAACAGTTTTGCGAATATTTTCTCCGCCACCACAAGTTGTGGCTCTATTCAGTCGCAGAGTGTGCTCGTAAATATTGTCAATTTGCGATTTTCGACATATTTAAAAAGCTCTTATAGTCATTTGCGTTGTGAAAAATAATTCGCAGTTCTGTTTGCACCACATTTATTCAGCTTTATAAATATAACCAGGCGCAGGGTAAATATATTCACTTTGCGGACCAATCACTAACACTGTGTAAAAGAGACATTAACTCTACCCTGCCTGTACTACACTGACCGTTTCTCATAAATAGATGATGACAAGGGATCTGATGAAGGAGAGGATTAAATCGGCCGAATACTAATTCCTTCCTTCCCCGCCTACAATCTGTCTCCCTCTACCTTGTTTACACGCCGGGGGAAATACTGTTATTTACATTCTATACTGAGATTATTGCTTCAGCTACAAACTGACCCCCTCGGGGAGCTGTACCCAAAGTACCAGTGAAATCCCATCAATTTGCAAATAATATCACGTTCCTCCCTGTTACAGACCAGCTCGACTCGGATTTAATTCACTTTAAATAGAATATATTAGGGTTGCACCCCTTAAACTTCTGTCGTAGCCCTTTTTTTGCTGGGTTTGTCACCAAGCAGAGGCAGTAACTCCACAAGTGTAACATGCAAGTCCCCCTCACCTGCCACCAAGGAATTCACATGAGGCGCCAGATGCATCACATTTATCCGTGGCCAAAAGGCACTGCCAGGGGATCTTCAAACAGGACAGGGGAGTAGCCCCCCTAATTCCAATGTGTGAGTAGCAGGGTGTCTTACCTGTGTAAGAAGAAGTATACCCTGGTGTCCTGATGCTGCGCCTCTCAGCAGTATAACAGGGTGTCTGGCTTCTCTGTGTGTGATTTGCTTCCCAGATGCTGCACTTTCTCAGTATATAACAGGAATTCTCTGCGTGTCAGTCAGATGGGAGTCGGTGCCCAGATGCTGCACTCTCTCTCCGCCGTATTACTGATACTTCAACAGACTTTTTTTTCCCCTAATCCGTCAGCTCGGTGCTGGGGGTTATATGTGATCATGTAACTCCACCTTTGGTTCTTCCCCTTAGGCTGAGCCTTGTGCAAGAGATGGAAGTGGGTGGCACAGGCTACTGGACAGGCTCAGCCCATAGCCCTCCCTGCTGGGCTCTACCCACTGCTCTGTGCCTGCTGCTGCCACACGTCTCTATTGGACTAGTCCTGTACTTGCCTCTTTCTGTAGCCCTGACCATTTTTTAAGGCAGCTTTTATGTATAAAATAAAAAAAGCTCTGATTTCCAACCAGCATTTTTCTTGCTGTTTATGTTCCACAGCTGCTGCTCATTTTCTGTTTCCTTTCTGTTAATAAAACACAATTAAAGGATATAGCTGCGGGTGTAGATTGCTTTATAGTTTCAGGTACGGATCCTTTGTATAATGTTGGTGTAACTCTTCACTGGTACAGCAGCTCCACCATCTGAGCCGAGCCAAGTTCTACCCTGCAGCTTCCCCCGGAGTCTCTTTGCTTTGGAGTCCGACTCAGACACTTTGCACAGGTGATACAGGGACCCCAAGCTCAGTTCTAATACCAGTTTTAGCCAATGAAGGGAAGTATAGTAACGAAGAGGGGCAGAGACTGGTTGCTGTTCTGCCAATCACATACAGAAACTCTATCACCAGGTTATAGTTTGTTATCAGGTCTTTTTGACATTTAGGGTAAGGACACACCTGGCGATTCGGGGAGATTTAGTCGTCTGGCGACTAATTGCCTCTTCTTTGGGGTGACTAATCTCCCCGAATGGCTTGCCCTGTCTTGCGCCGGCTATAATGAAATGTCGTCTGAGGCATGGCACGCGCAACGCTTTGTATTCCGTAGTCGCCCGAAGTTTCTTAGTGAGGCAACTTCGGCGACTTCAGAATATGAAGCAACTTTTCATCGCCTCTTCTTTGGGGTGACTAATCTCCCCGAATGGCTTCCCCCTGTCTTGCGCCGGCTATAAGGAAATGTCGTCTGCGGCATGGCACACGCATCGTATTCCGTAGTCGCCCGAAGTTTCTTTGTGAGGCAACTTCGGAGGACTTCAAAATACAAAGTGACTTTTCATTATAGCCGGCGCAAGACAGGGCGAAGCCGTTCGGGGGAAATTAGTCGATGCGATTAGTCGCCAGGCAACAAAATCTCCCCGAATAGGCAGTTGTGCCCTTACCCTTACTGATGGGAACCTGCTACATCACCGCTGAAATCCTGAGTATAATGAATGCTTTTCTAAAGATGTTTCTTGAAACTGTATTTAAAACAGCATAACTCCCAACATTTGGGAAATAAAAAGAGGGACAAAAAAGTTGCTGTGCGCAGCGCCACAAAATTCTTTTTACCACGCCCATTTTTGTATCCACACCCCCTAATTACCATGTTCATTATACGAAATGTGTCAGGTTATGAAAGTTTGAACATATTTCTGTGTTTCTTTTTCACTTATTACAGTTTTGCTAATGAAGATGAATTGCCCTTTAAGCTGTGAGTCTCACTTCTCCCAAGGGACCTGTTATCTTATATTGTTACAATTACTTATCTCAAAATTGTTACGAAAGTATCTTATCTGAACCTTGTGGCTGTTCTGGGCTCTCTCCCAAAAATTAGAAACATTGTTTATTTTTCTGCCTGTTCAGTGCAGAAAAAATCTGGGTTTTCCAGAAGAAACGAGGGACTACGGGTTGAACTGTCAAAAGAGGGACTGTCCCTCTGAAAACAGGACAGTTGGGAGATATGAAACAGTATTTCTCTTTGTGTCTCCAAGAAAACTGACCAGCTGATTACAAGGTTGATGAATACATAGAGTCTCTGTTGGCGTTCCCCAAAAACTGAGCAGAAAAAATATCTTTTTTTTTTTTTACTTGTAATGAGCTTGAAATGAGCGGTTGAACTGTTGAACCGTTCGCTGTGCCATCTTGGCAAACAAGCGGAACATTCCGGGCCAGCAGGGAGCCTTATGGTTTATTAAGTTTTATAATGTTGGACCTTTAGAATCTCTTATCTGGTTTTTTTCTGAAGTATTGTTCCCAGGAGGCAATCGCTTCCCTAACTTCTCAAAACATTTAATCTTCAAATTCTGCTGGCTGGCTGGTGTGATATTTAGAAGAATATTTATTTCAGCTTAGATAATATTATTCTGTATTATAAATCAGTAGCATTAGTGGCAAAGGTAGACCAAGGGGGGACCTGAGAAATGTATAAAGACTTGACATTTGGGGACAACAACAGGCCTCTAGTATCCCACTTGCATCACAGATTTGTGTAAGTTGCACAGGGATCACAAGCCAATATGCCAGAGCAATGAGAAGTAATAACTGAAGGAGGTGTTAGGAAGAAGCAAAGGGGCAAGAGCTAAGGAAGAAGAGAAAATGGGGAGGCAAATGTAGAGAGGTTTCTAAAAAGGCAAAGCAGAGAGTTGGGGAGAGAAAAGCACTAGGGACTATGGTAACGGGGGAAAGAGGGAGAGCAAAGTGGAACTGGGGAAAGGAGGGGAGATCAGAAGATGACGTTGGAGAGAAACATGGAAAAAACAAGGGAGAGAAATATGGAAAGAACATTGGGAGAGAAACATGGAAAGAATGTGGGAGAGAAAAATGGGTAAAAAAATATAAATCAGCAGGAGGAGGTAAGGAAGAGCCAACGGGGGGGAATAGAATAAAGAAGGGGACAGTGGGGTAACTAGATATTACTGGGCCCCACTGCAAATTATTTTTCAGGCACCCAAAATGTATAGAAGTTGACCTGTTTAACCAAAATTTATTGAAATTGTGTATGAGTTAGGGCCTCATGGGGCCCCTATACATCATGGGCCCCTCCTGCAGACACAGGGTCTTCTTCCTCTGTAGTTATGCCCGTGGAAGGGGAAGAGAAGTAGAGAAATTGGGAAGATCAGAAGATCAAGAAGAGAATGGCAGAGAAAAAGAACTGTGACATTGTATTGTGCCACAACACGTGCCTACTCCATGTTGGTATAAAGTTGAGGGATGTGTAGCCAGAGATTGCAACCAGAAGAAGTTGGTTATGGTTGACATTGATGCGGTTGGTGAGGTAGATTAAGGAGCCATAAAATCACTATGAAATTAATAGTATATAATCCTTCATACCACTGGGGGCATTCCCATATAGTTTTACCTGAGGTTTTTAGAAGGACATACCCTACATGCTCCTTATATACCATTTTGACAAACCATGTACCCAGAACAAAGACATAACCCAATGTGAAGATCATATGGAGGGGGACTGAGGATATTAAAAGGATGACAGTGGTGCCCAAACTTTAGGTTTGATCCCCACATGGGACTGACCAGAGAAAGGCTCGCCCTGAAAGCCAGTAAGGTTGTGTTTTGGGGAGAAAGCCTATTTGCTCTTTATAGAGTCCTGGAAACTTTGCACGAAGATCAAACTGAGAGGGATATGGGGGTGAGCATTCATTTGCTCTTCTGTGTATTGCTGGAACTATGGCTGATACACCAATATTATCACTTATTAAATCAGTGGTTGATTGAAGGTTCTGTTGAAGCCCCCCTTTGATGTCTAACTTTTGCAAAGCCCGTTTAGACCATACCAAATATAACTATATAGGAAACTGACTTTGTACTGATTTAGCCACAGTTCCAAGAATATCTAGGACTTCAAATACAATTTCACCCCAAATCCTACCCTCATTTGCCTTCAAAGTTGGACTTTCAAGACTATCTAGAAGATAAAATATGCATTCTACCCAAATCTCAGCCTAACTATCCCTCACTGTCAATGTCCCAGGTACTCCCAGGTAGGCCAGCCCCATAGTTTGGCAACCACCATTTTATATCAATGCTGTTGAACATGCTGGCCTTCACTTGGCCAACTAACAGCACCACTGACAGCGTTCTAAGGTTGTCCTTCTGAGACGACATTTCTTTCTCTAAATAGAGGCATTCAACAAGGTTCTTGGTTGGTTTTGGACCATTTAGAAGTTACAATCAGTTTCATATAAAGTGTAAAATTGGTGATCATAGATCCATATATATATATAGATAGATATACATATACGGATTGCAATGGGCACACAATGGATAGCGAAACTCACCTGAGATATTGTTTTACGGAATCACCTGTGTTGACATTGTACTGAAACGCTCTGTGTTTACAGTGCCACCTTCCATGTGTTCATGATCGATATTAGAAATGGAACTGAAGGTTAAACATGGAAGAATCATTAACCAAATGCAATGTTGGTTGTTATACTCTGCCTCATGAAGAGTTTAGGAAACAGTTTTCATTTCAGGAGAGCAGTGACCCACTACTTGGTTCCAGTTCATTTGCTGGAGTTTAAAACAAAAAGCTTGAAATGTTTTCACTGGAAACAATAACAGGAGTCTCCCTTTAAATGAGTCCAACATTACATGGTTTTTGTTTCATGAGATTTTCCCCAACTCCATGTAGAATTAATGATTAGGATCTGAAGGAGACCCTGGAGAGTGTTGGGTTGGGTTATGTGGAATAACAAAGCACAGATTAAGGGCATTACATTTAGGGGTGGGGGTTGCTTGTTGGTCTGTGCCAATAGGAAAGAAGATAGGGTTGCAACCTATTTTCAAAAGAGCTTCCAAATAGGGGGTGAACTGTACAAACTGGTGCAAAGCTGGACAGGTGGCAACCCTAAACAAAGACCAATTCTGAAAGCAAAAATATAGATCATGGTCAAGTTCAATGGTCTCCAATGCTGGATACAGAGAGTCCGAGACCAATGCTGTTATGGAGGAACTGCAATAGGAAAGGCTCATGGTTCCATCAATGATAAGGTCCCTCCAGGCTTAGTTGGCAGCTTAACTTCCTGTCTGACCAATATGTAGCATAAAATTGGGCAGATGCCTGCTGAACACCTTTGAGTTTAGTGCCCATTGTGCTTCAATTGTTGTTCCAGGGTCTAAAGGATTTTATCAATCTGATTTTACCTATTTTGTTCACCAACCCTTGGATGTTGCTCTCAACCTGCCTCAAACCAGGGGCTTATTTTTGAGGCAAGTTTTGGTTTCATAAAAACCAGGCATGCTGACAAACAGAGCCTCCTGTAGGCTGTGAGTCCACATAGAGGCTACCAAATAGCCAATCCGCATCTCAGAAACTGTTTGCATGCATTTGTTGCTCCGCAACTCTTTTTCTATTTGAATGTGGGGTCCCCTGATCTACATGATGCAAATTCAAGGGTAGCAAAGCAATAATACGTAACTACCAATTAGCCTTAACCTTGGGTCCACAATAATAAAGGCTGGCATCCAACTGGTTGCTATGGGCTATAGCAGCAGCGCGTATTTTGCACCCTTACTTAAAGGAGAACTAAAGCTAAAGAACTCGCTTCTCAACAGCCAATCAGAGCCCACTGAGCATGTGAGTGTCACAGACACTTTCCAAGATGGTGACCCCCTGTGACAAGTTTGAAGTCCTGGATCATTGCTGCTATTGACAAGCTCAAACTTTAGCCTCGTGCAATAAGTTCACTATATAAAATATGACATTTGTAGCTGTATTAATTTTTAGGGTTTAGTTCTCCTTTAATGACAGTTTGCATGCGTAGCAGCAAGCAGCAAGCTCCAGATGTAATCTCTCCAGGTCACAGACAGACACATCCCATTCGTTTCATGGCATAATGTAAATGATTGCAAAATACGTTTGAAAATATCTGGCAGATCCCTTAATGTAACCAAGGCCTTGGTATTTGTGCAGGAGAAGAGGGGAGCGGGGTTAGTAATTCACTGCATTAGCCTCAGATCTTGCACCATATACATCTTCTATATTCCCTATTAATTATGCAAATGCAAGGGATTCTCAGGGGATCCAGTAAGAAGCTGCCCTTAACAGGCACAACAATGGCTGCTGGAGCCAAAAGAATGGCCTGCCAGTCTCATATCCGATTGGTTGTCCAAACGGGCAAATCAGAAGCTCATTTTAATACTTGCTTTAATCTAGCTGCTTACTGCTGTATGAAACCAATGTAGTCTGCTGAATAGCTCTCATGCAGGATGTGGGTTCCTATATGTCTGGTTTTACACTGGGGAGGAGGTGGCAGGGCTAGAGGACTGGCAGTGTATTGGTATTTGGGGCAAGTGTGTTCGTAGTTTGATTTCATAGTGAGCTGGTGTGAGTTTCCAAGAAACAATAGACTAGTAATGGAGAATATAAGCAACGTGTGTATAGCCAGTGGCTGACTCAGGAAATCCTGGGGTTATTCATTTGAGTTGAGTTTATGTTGAATTTATGTTGATGCAACTCCTTGTAAACTGCTATGAGACAGCTTGTTGCATCACATGACGGGCTACGTGTGCTCCCTGCACTGGAACTTCTTAAAGAGGCAGCAGCACGTCAATAAAACTTTCTATTTCATTATCTGTTCACGTTCCACATTGCCCCTGACTTCCTAAACGAGGCCCTAGGCTGAAGCCCTTTCACCTGCCTCTTCCCAGCTTGCAATCTGATTTCTATAACACACACCCAGGCACACGTAGACACGCAATGGGGCCAAATGCATCAGGAAGCACTCCACCTACCAGTATATTTTTGGAATGTAGTTGGACAGCTCTATATGTAACCCAGGGTTAACCTTGTTTAAGGGACAGGCTGAGCCATGGAGTTTGAGAGCTCATTAGTTCTAGGAGACAATATGGTCAGGCCCTAAACTGTGGGAAGACCTGGCTCTAGGAAGGTAGGATTGTAGTGGTGGCAGGCCAACCGGGCAATGGGGACTGGGTGTGAAATTGAAATGTCAGTTATACTGGGCTGAGTGTGAGGTCCCACTGGTGGGGAGTGTGAGTGGCAGTGGAGTGTGTGGGGGGGGGGGCTAAAGAGTCAAGTGGAGGTAGGTGTATGGGTGTCCCAATATGGCCATACACAGTAATATCACAAGGTTTCTAGCTGAGCAGATCTTAGCCCAGTTTTGTCATTCAGTCAGATATCAATCTGGGAGGCGGTAGGTGAAATCAGAATAATGATCAGACTACATAAAGGGTCTCATACACAGCCATCAGGAGAACATTGTATGATGACCTTTCTAATAGACATCTGAGCCTCAGCGCCTGACTGACAGCTCCCGGACCCAAGGCCAGCTCCAGTTCCCCGCCACCGATCCCCCCTTTCTCCACCCCCTGCACCCAACTGCTAGTCCTGATCTCCCTTTTCCCTTGCAACTAACCAGTAGTCCTAATCTCCCCTTTCCCTTGCAACCAGCCTCCAGACCCAATTACCCTTCACCCCCCTAAAAGCAGTCATCAGACCCAATCCTACTTCACCCAGGCTACACCCAATCCTACATCCCCCTGCCCACTGTTTGCTGCAGAAACAGCTCCCATCAGTCCCCCATTCCATCCCAAGTGCTCTATGCAGAGAGGTCGCTCATGAAGTTTTTGAACTTTGTCATTTTCCCACCCAAATAGTGCCCCCTTCAAGTTGCTCCCTAGGCACCTGCCTACCTGTAATTCCAGCCCTACTAAGCATTGACCAGGTATTACACAGGGTGTCTACAGCTTTGCCCATATCGATGGACCAATAACCTTGCTTAAAATTGGTGTAAACGTAAAGCACTGCGAGTATCCATGCACCTATAATTATCTCAAAAAGTTCCTTTGAGTCTGTACAGGTATGGGATCCGTTATCCAGAAACCCGTTATCCAGAAAGCTCCATTATAATCATATAATCCAGATTTTTAAAATTGATTTTCTTTTTCATTGTAATAATAAAACAGTAGCAGTACTTGATACCATTATCTGGACAACCCCAGGTCTCGAGTATTCTGGATAACAGGTCCCATACCTGTATAGGGATCGGCTGGTGACTTGTGTACCAAGATGGGGACAATGTAATATAAGGAAATTCCTCTTTAACTTTATCAGTGCCAGTGAATTCTCTTTTTATGTTTACATAAATGTGATAGGAACCATAGATTGTAAGCTCACTGGGACGGGGTCTGATGTGAATGACCCGCACATCTCTGAGACAAGGTCAGTGCAGTCGTACACAAGGTTTTATTGCACCAAATCCCGTTACTAATCATTTTTTTCACACCCACTCCCTGTTTTGTCTCATACCTTCTACGCTGTTGTTTATGTACATCATGTGACAAAGCTTATGTACTGACTACCTGCCGACACGCACAACCTGCAGCCCTTGTTTTTGTGCAACCCCAGCACCCACTCACTTATGCTGGATGTGTCTCACTGGTGCTGGTGCACAATCCAACCGCACTTTACAGAAATTACTCATTTCCATCAGTCCCTACCCCAGTGACCTTACAATCTAAGGTCCCTATTACATTCACATCAATCCCTGTCCCAGTGAGCTTATAATCTAATGTACCTATCACATTCCTATCAGCCCCAGCCCCAGTAATCTTACAATCTAAGGTTCCCATCAGTCCCTGCCCCAGTGGAGCTTACAATCTAAGATCCCTATCACATTCCCATCAGACCCTGCCCCAGTGAGCTTACAATTTAAGGTCCTATCACATTCCAATCAGCCCCTGCCCCAGTGAGCTTACAATTTAAGATCCTATCACATTCCAATCAGCCCCTGCCCCAGTGAGCTTACAATCTAAGGTCCATATCACATTCCCATCAGACCCTGCCCAGTGATCTTACAATCTAAGGTCCTATCACATTCCCATCAGTAACACAGTCACGAAACGCGTCAAGACGTGCTCTCCCCTGCCGAGCGCCTGCTCTATGTGTATTTCCACATAATGATTTTATTGGAACATTTAATAAATTTGGATTTTACTATACACACTCGTCCAATCCTGCAATATGGTGAGCTTTTGGGTGCGCATCTAACGTTCAATTGTATTCCACCACGTGACCAGAGTGGTTTGGGCTCTAACAGCGGCAGTTGATTATGTGCTCCACAGTCTCCGGGTAATGGTTTCACCTTCAGCGTGCTTTCTCCTTCTACCATCAGTACCTGCCCCAGTGAGCTTACAATCTAAGTTCCCTTACACATTTACATATACTAGGGTCAGTTTTATCAGGAGCCAGTGAACCTGCCTGTATTTGTTTGGGAGAAGCTGAAGTACCTAGGAGAAACCCCACTTGGTGAGAACATACGAACTCTTGGAACTAATTAATGTCCGGATAACCTTCTGCCTTCTTGGCCTACTATAATAGATGGTTCTATTTACAGGTAAGTCCATTTTCCACTTACAGGAAAGTCCATTTCCGGCACTATGTGAAAACATCACTCCTGCACGCTTGGTTGCACATATTTAGAATTCATATTGGGGCAGAGCTGCCAAATGGACTAATAAGCACAGGCCCCCAAATTGGCATGAAGTTTTATGACTCCTGCCCTTGCTAATGGGAGCCGCATATAAAGTCATTAATATGGTTCAGATTGTTCTCTCGGTGGATCGCATGGGGAGGGTAATGACCATGTGCTTGTGATTAAACCAGTGCACATATTCAGCAGCACAGTCACATATTTATATTGCATTGAAACAGGGGGGTGGGGTAGAATAACATTGGTCTCGCTGGGACAATTCCAGTTATAGCAAAGTGGCAATGCAGCATTTATCCAAGATAAAGCCTTACAGAATTAATACAAGATGAAAACTTTTCTAAAAGTTCAGTAACCCAAAGCAGCTAATCTACAGGTAGCATTTATTGGTTAGCTGCTACAAAGCCAACATCTGATTGGTTACCATGGGTTAATAGACCTAGATAGTCTGGTATCAAAGAATAATGAAGACTGGAAGTGTTTTAGCCTTGTCATGGATGTAGAAGAACCATAATCATGTCATGGATGTTGAAGAACCATAATATTGTGATGGATGAAGAAGAACCATAACCATGTCATGGATGCAGAAGAACCATAACCATGTCATGGATGCAGAAGAACCATAATCATGTCATGGATGCAGAAGAACCATAATCATGTCATGGATGCAGAAGAACCATAATCATGTCATGGATGCAGAAGAACCAGAATCATGTTATGGATGTAGAAGAACCATAATCATGTCATGGATGCAGAAGAACCATAATCATGTCATGGATGCAGAAGAACCAGAATCATGTTATGGATGTAGAAGAACCATAATCATGTCATAGATGCAGAAGAACCATAATCATTATTATTATTAACATGTATTTATATAGCGCCAACATATTGCGTAGCACTTATCATGTCATGGATGTAGAAGAACCATAATTATGTCATGGATGTAAAAGAGAAATAGTTTGGAGAAGCCTCATACCACACAAACCCAAAAATTCTTATCCTGGTGCTCAGCGATAGAGGAATCGGCCACCTCACATCAGGGGTAAGAAGAATTTCACTGGCACACAGGAATTGTGATAGCAGGGCAAGCCCTTGCAATTTTATTATGCGATTGTGCAACGTTTCAGGGACACACCCCTTTGTCAAGCATGCTTGACAAAGGGGGCGTGTCCCTGAAACATTGCACAATCACATAATAAAATTGCAAGGGCTTGCCCTGCTATCACAATTCCTGTATGCCAGTGAAATTCTTCTTACCATGGATGTAGAAGAACCATAATCATGTAATGGATGTAGAAGAACCATAATCATGTCATGGATGAACCCACATCTCCCCTCCATAGGTCAATGGCTGAACTTGATCAGGGCCACACCAATCCTTATACAATTGACATATCTTCTGAGGTGTCCCAGGAAAATATACCCACCAATAAATGAGCTTCCTGCTCCCACACTTGCACCCGAATGAGAGTCGATATGGAGCACTTCTCTGCCCATGGAGCTCTTTACTGATTACCCTGCTGACAAAACATTTAAAATTGCCCTTCAAGAGGAAAAAAAATGGTTTAATATATGAAAAAAATATATTTTTATAGAAGCACCTGAGTTTGGTGTGCAACAGGGTGTTTGTGTCACTTATAATCACAGTGTTAGTCATCTACTGAGTCATAAAGATCACGAGTTAACCTCTGTAAGTGGGTCAGTAATCCAAATCAAAATAACATGCCTGGAGGCTAATGTTGTTGATTAATTACCCAGAGGGTCAATAAATTAATAATAAAGAGATATTGTGTCTGCCTAGACCTAATGCCGGTGTTCAGCAGGGTGTAGCCTGGTGTTTGGGAAAATAAATACTATGAGATACACAGCACGGTCAATAATCTTAAAAGATTGATATTATTACTTAGATTTCCTACCACTGTGTAGACCTGTGACCATTGACCTGGAGAGACGAACATCTTGGGTGGAGCCGAGCAAACAAAACCATTGAACTTTTAAAATTCCTAAATTCACAACACCTGAATCTCAGGGGAAACGGCACAATTAAAGCTGGGTTAAAAATTAAATGGGATCAAACAAAGAAGGAGGTAATTATATTGGCATCCCTTTTACTAGCCGTAGGGTTTTTTTTTTTTATTATCTTGCATTGTGTATATTAGACTCCCATGTCCCATCTCCAATGAAATACTCAGATATTTATGTACTGTTGGTGCTGCCATATCTGTGGCAAGTCAATGTGCTCAGTCTGCTTTTCCCTATGATCAGTAGCACTGGCATATACCTGAGTCATCTAATCACTAGAGAATTGATCGACTTGGCCTGTTGGTTGACCAGTCAGATTGCACAGAAATAATCACATGTTGAACAACAGAAGGTTGGGGGGAGGGGAGAACCTGCCAGGCCTACCAATGTGGCTGTAGAGTAAGGTCCAACTGGATGTTTGCCCTATATCAAGCAGAAGAGAGAAAACTGCAGCACCTCTTGCACAATGCAAAAATTTATTTCAATTGGTCAGTATCAAACAGGCAACTTTTCGGGCCTGGTCTTGCCCTTTCTCAAGACCAGGCCCGAAACGTTGCCTGTTGGTTACTGACCAATTGAAATAAATTTTCACATTTTGCAAATAAGAGGTGCTGCAGTTTTTCTCTCTTCTGCTGTATATTTGGCCCATGGCAAAGGTCTGTACACTGCTCTGCACTCTGACCGAAAGGGACTTTTGTGAGGTGGTTGAAGCACATACATCTGTATACTTGCCCTATAGAAAGCAGACATGTCTGGTGGTTGCCTGATGGAGCTCCCCTATGCTTTGTAGTGCCATGCCAGCTAACTAGATCAGCTAGGTGATGTTTCTCAACTTCTTAGGAACATCTTTAGCTGGGTTTTAACTGTGAGCCACATTCAATTGTAAAATATTTGGAGAGCAGCTCAAGCATGGAAAAAGTTCCTGGGGTGCCAAATAAGGGATCTGATTGACTATTTGGTAGTCCCTATATGGACTGGCAGCCTACAGGAGACTGGTACACCTGGTTTTATGCAACCAAAACTTGCCTCCTTTCATGGCAAACCCAAACCCCAGGGGAGTGACTGGAATCCTGTCTTGGCGTGCTCTTTTTCCTTAAAGCTTTTGGACTGGCCCTCAGCTATTCATGTGCCACCGGGACATGCCGCACGAGAATCCAGTAACTCTTACAGGGGCAGGTAAGGACACCAAATGTATACTCTGGGGAAGGAGCCGGTAAGGAAGGAGCTGGATGTAGTCAGACAGACCGGGTCAGAACCAGATAACAGGAGCAGAATCATGAGGCAAACTCAAGATCAAGAACTAGCCTGGGTCAGAACCAGAAAATTACAGGAGACAGGAGCAGAGAGTCAAAGCAACAACAAAGCAGTATTTAGAGCAGCTAGGACCAAGCACGCTTGACTTATAACTGGCAATGAATCAGTGTAAAGTAGGGGGTTCTACAGCCAGACTAATGGCTAATACTGAGCACCTGTGGCCACCATAACTACCAGATAATATAAAGATACCAATAATGGTGAATGAGGGCTTTGGCTATCTGCCTGTATAGCACAGCATTATAGGAAATTAAATAGCAACCTGCAGGTCACTGGTTCAAACCCAGGAGGGATGTTACACCTCCAAGTTAGGAATTGAGGCCAGTGGGAGCAACAGGTTGGGTATTACTGGTCTATAAAATTAGATTTTAGTGTTTTTCTACTGGCTCCACACACTTGAGCAATACCCAGGTACCCAGCCAGCCCCCAACCCACACAATTGCTGGGGAGCTCATGTGTATTCTGTGCCCACAAGTCCACTACATAGAAAGTACTTAAACAATACTGGAACACCACACTAGCAATCCACAATGTTTGGCCAGTATAGATCTACTGGTAAATATTTTCAGGTACTGAAGCAGTTTAATTCCATTCTTTTTTGTTTGTTATGTTTCAGTTTCATCAGTTTAGTTTCCCCTCCATATCCCTAGTGCTGCTGTGTCTGTAGCGCTGCACAAACAAATTGTAACACTGCTCATGCGACGCTTGGCTGCAAACTATTCTATTACTCACAGAATCCAAACAGAACAGAAATACGGCTCATGTTACACCACAACCAAAGCCTGAGCAGTTAAATGTGTTTGCTTTCCGGACCATTTGTTTGCAGAACACAATAACAAAGTCAGACTGATTTCCGAGGGTGGAATTTTGTTGCCTACAGACTGGAATTGCTGAAGCTTCCAATGGACTGTTCTAGGGAAGGACTACAGATGAGTGGACAAAATAGTATATTGGGTTGGCTGAGGACAACTATGAGGTGATCAGCCAAAGGCAAATTGCATTGGCCTGCACTTCCACAAATTGACCTTATGTCTATCTTTTGTAGCACCCAACATTTTAGCCCACCAGACAATACCCAAAAGTGTTGAAGTGCTCCAGTTCAGTGGCTGATCCTCTACAGTAGTGGTTTCCAGATTGTGGGGTTAGCCCACCTCGATTAGGGAGGCCCAGACTGGTTAGGAGTGAGTTGGGAAGACAACACTCTTGGAAGACCAGCTTGATGTTCAATTAGAGCGAGATTTGGGGGATGAGCACTTCTGAATACAATGACGTCTACACATGACTATAACCTTGCTATGTGGTGCCCCATCTAAAAAAATTGATTCTAAAAGGCATTTTCACTTAAAAAAAAGTCTGGAACCACTTCTATCTGACCAATCAGCCTTCTTGACAAATGGACGAATGCCATACTACTGGATCTACAAGTAGTTGTCCTCTTCATGTTGTTTTGTTAATTAGGGTTACCAAGCACAAACAATGGAAGCTGCAGAAGGAATAGAGGAGCATCTTTCTCATCTGCCAATGCACCATCTACTCACCAGCATATCAATATAGTCTGTCGAAATCAACAGCAGCACAGACATACAGGCACTGGAGGCCTGACAGCATAGTTGAAAGCCACCAAACTGCTTGACTAAAACTAGACATCAATGACTGTCTTAAGCCAGTTCTTTATACTGTATGAATAAAAGTCCCTCAATGAACCTCCAGGAGGAAATGTCACTTCCTCTTAAAGTTGTCTCTGCCCCAAAAATAACTCACTGCTTACAATTCCTCCCAGAGCAACACATGGGTAACATGTAGCGCTACATAAACATGTGCTGATCTTTCCTATACACTTCTTATGTGGTGCAACTGTGCTCCATCAAGAGCACCAATAGGTCAGTTTCAGCACTTGTGCATGTTTATAAATACGGCCCTGTTCTTTAGTTACAGACCCATCATATTCTGCTTTGAAGGAAAAGAATCCGATCAAAATCTAGATTAAAATCGCAAGTTAACGTTCCCTTCATAGTTTCCTTTCTTAGGAGCCAGTGCTGGTTGATGGGGCTGTCAGGCTGAGTGAAAATAATGAGGAACACTTCACCCTCTCCATAGATTGTTCTGTAGACAATGCCAAGGTCATGGAGACCTGGATATTCTGTCATGATTGGAATAATAAACACAGAATGACAGTTGCACTTAGGAAAGGCTCAGCAGGGAGCTGCTACGTAAAACCTGTTGTAAACCTGAAATATAATAACTACTTGAACTGCCAGCGCTTCCCCACTGAGATATGACATTTAGGAAAGTATAAATGATGTAAGACAGGGCTGTCCAACAGATACACTGACAATACACTCAGTTACTGTATATTATAAGGGATAACTAAATAAATGATAACTGTAAATGATAAGGATATTAGAAGTCACTCAGGGGTTATCTGACCATATAAAGGCACAATGCTGCAGGCTGAGTTATACAGGGAACTCTGAGTATCACTCATGTATTATAAGGGATATTGTACCCCCTACTGTAAATGATAAGGATATTAGAAGTCACTGAGGGGTTGTTCTGTGACCATATAAAGGCACAAGGCTGCAGGCTGAGTTATACAGGGAACTCTGAGTATCACTCATGTATTATAAGGGATAATGTACCCCCTACTGTAAATTATAAGGATATAAGAAGTCACTGAGGGGTTGTTCTGTGACCATATAAAGACACAAGGCTGCAGGCTGAGTTATACAGGGAACTCTGAGTATCACTCATGTATTATAAGGGATAATGTACCCCCTACTGTAAATTATAAGGATATAAGAAGTCACTGAGGGGTTGTTCTGTGACCATATAAAGACACAAGGCTACAGGCTGAGTTATACAGGGAACTCTGAGTATCACTCATGTATTATAAGAGATAATGTCACCCCTACTGCAAATGCTAATTAGAAGTCACTAATTATTATAATTAGAAGACACTGAAGTATTATTATTATTATTATTATTATTATTATTATTATTATTATAGTAAAGTGAAACCTTACCGTACACATAGATAATAAATTCTAGGATTCCTTAAAAAAATTGCCCAGCACCCATGTTTGTTTACCCGCTGTGAGCTTGTCTGTCTGCCAGTTGAGACACAATGAGACAACCTAAAATAAATCTATTATTGAGCTCTCACAATGACTGTCATTTTTGTAGACAACATTACACACTGCTCTGGCACTCACAGTTACATCAGCTGTTTGCCAACTGCTTAGAATAATGGCTGTTATATTTGTTACTGGCATTTATCTCTGCACTCAGAAATAGCAAATGTCACAATAGACGGATTAACCGCAATTAGAGCAAGTCATTTTTATTTCTAGAAACTGCACCAGGGCTATGGATTTCTCACACAGAGAAAAGAAAAAAGAACATTAAAGACAACAAGTGGGAAACTAAAAATAAAAGTAAGCAGTTTGGCTAATTCCAACCATCTGTGGCAACTCAGGGGGGAAATCTTGACATACCAGACAACAAACAAAACATTTACCCCTTTCTAGACATGTGAATGGAGTATCTGCAGGTGTGGACTGTATTTCGGCATCCACTTGGTTTGGTTGGCCATATTTGTTGATTAAATGCCTTGTCAGCCTGAGTGTGGCCCATGCCCAAGCCAACCAAATCTGACCAATGAGTCGGTTTTTTATTAGCATAATACGTCACATGAACCAAATCAGGTCATCCATCATCAGCTTTCCATTTTGTGTGATCCCCTTTGCTGGTCCAACCTTTGGTCACGGACCTCCTTGAATGCTTGAAAGTCCAGCCTTTAAACATGGTCCCCATGAAGGTCTAATCTTTGGTCAGGCCCCCTCTTGAAGGACCTAAATTTGTTCATGAAATGGGTATAAATATAGGAGGTGTTATCGGTCATTTGGTCATAATTTAACAGTAAATACATCTAGAACAGCAATTCTTACACCAAAACCCACCCTAACCGACTTACAAGTTAGGCTTCCAGGTGTATCTAGAAGATCAAATGGCCATTCAACACTCCATATATGTACATATAACTCCAGTACCTTATAGCACTTTTTCGACCTACAGAACACCAGTATTTAAATACAGGTATGGGATCTGTTATCCGGAAACACGATATCCAGAAAGCTCCAAACTAAGATATAATTAATCCCTATTGGAGGCAAAACTAGCCTATTGGGTTTATTTAATGTTTACATGATTTTCTAGTAGACTTAAGATATGAAGATCCAAATTACAAAAAGAACTGTTATCCAGAAAACCCCAGGTCCCGAGCATTCTGGATAACAGGTCCCATACCTGTACAGTATTTTCAGTGTGGAGACTCTTATAATATATAGTTCTATATAGTACGTAGATCAATACAACACCAGGGCCCTTATAAAATAAATGTATAGTAACACAAAACACCTGTATATAGAGCCACATAGCACTGATGTATGGGAGTTGATAATTCTTAATATCCTCCGACATGCACAAACACACACACACATGCAATAAAATTGAATTCCTATAAATATCAATTTAATAAATATAAAGTTGAGATATTCTTAACATTCCAGATTGCTGTGGTATGTGAAAACGAAGGCAGCTCTTCTGTGGATCCAGTATACTGGCTGAAGGTTCCGCTCTCGGTGTAATTGCAGTTCCATCTTTCTTTCTGGCACAGTAGTTTCTAATGAGCAATCAGTGGAAGGGATTATACACAGTGGTTCTGCTACTGGTTCTTATACAAGAGGATTAAGGGTTATCTTGTTTCCTCTGTGCCAGAATTAATATGGACTGATTGATGGACATACAGATACTGTAGCTTCAAAAACCAACACCAAACTGAGAGACCTTATGTTCTTCAGAAAATAAAGTTGCCAAAACACTCTTTCCTGGATAACTAAACTGGATGAAATCAGTTCCTTCCTACTCCAGGGCCATTGCAAAAAAAGAAAATAAAAACCACTAAGGGCAGAGACCCGCTGCTATTTCAGGAGATTAGTCGCCCAGCAACAAATCGATTCTTCGGAATTGTTGAGCAACTAATCTCCCTGAACTGCCTTCCCACCGGCTAGAATGTAAATTGCTGGTGGGATGGCACTCAGAACACCTTTTCAAAGTCACCCAATGTTGCCTCACGAGGCAGGAAAGCAGTTTGGGGAGATTAGTCACCCGAAGAAGAATCGATTTGTCGATGGGCGACTAATCTTCAGAAATAGCAGCATGTGTCTTTGCCCTAAAGGGCGAGATTCAACCATTAAGAGGTGAATCTCACGTTATTTTCCTTTTGTATTTATGTCCTGGACAGGTTCTTTAAAACCAGTCAGTAGGCAAGTGGCTACCCTACCATATCAAGAACAATTCCATATGTATCTGGTAAAATGTACAAAAAACATCTCCTTTAACCTTGTTTGTTCATTGTATCAGTAGTGATTGTATGGGACCCAGATTAGAAGCTTCTGAAGAATAGACCAGATTAATTGCCGGCTCTAACAATGAGCCATTGACAGTAGCGTGCCTGGTGTAGGCATGTGCGGGAGTCTGTGGCCTTGGCCGAATTCTACGTGCTGCATTGGGATCCACCTTCTGCGAAATGATTTCACAAGGTTGCTGCTATTGATTAAAGGGAAAATGAAGCTTGATGCGACTTTTGCGCTTTGCTCATGCACAAGAAAGACCAGCTGAAAGTATCCCTATAAACAGAGTCTAGGGGAAAGTACAATTAAACACCAAAAATATGGATAACCCAAGAAAAAGTGTTCCAAACAAACAATTAAGTAAAAACAGCATTTTATTAGGCCATAGAGAGCCTGGTGCGTTTCAGGCCTAGTGGGGCAGACTTACTCCAAGGCCATACCCACACTTTATAATATTAGGACATTAGAACTTATTTTGATGGTCCAAGACTTGTAAAATACAACTTAGTCACAGCAATCATAATCACGCTCCATACTTTTCTTGTTGGGTTTTTATCTCATTACATACCAGGGTGCCAAGGCCAATCAAACAAGGCACATGGCCTGGGGTGTGGCCAACTGAAAACGGCAAATTGAAAACTCCCATTTGTTTTTAGCTGGAACTAAGTTTGAATCTGCAGGCAAAGTTTGAGAACAGCAGAGTCTTCATCTGGCCATAAACACACCCATATTGACCGCATTCTGTAACAAGTTGGTAACTTACTGACCTGGGTATGGGGCCCTGACTCTTATGTCAGCTGTGGCTTGGCTACGTATTGGTAAGGCTGATTGAAAAAAAACTTGGGGGAAGAATGTATACGACTGTAGAAGTAGACCTTTCTCAACCAGTCTATACTGTTTCCCTATGTAAGTTGGCTAAAGATCAGATCAACATCATATGGATCACCACCTGGGTAAGGCAAAGGTCTATTTATTTGGCAATGCCAGCAACTAGATCTCAGCGTGTTGGGTAAGCTTTATTCAGGATAGTACATTAGGGATCTGCCAGAGGTTGGTGACCTTCAACTCTCAGACTTGTCTGTAACACTAAACCTACTTAAACCAATGAAGCCTTAAATATAACATAATCCCATGCAAGATAGGTGATTCCCAACCAGTGACTTAGGAGGAACATGTCGCTCACCAACCCCTTGGATGTTGCTCCCAGTGGTCTCAAAACAAGTTCTTATTTTTGAATTCCTGGTTTGAAGTCACGTTTGTTTGCATAAAAACCAGGTGTACTGTCAAGCAGAGTCTCCTGTAGGCTGCCAGTCCACCAAATAGCCAATCACAGCCCTTATTTGGCACCCCATGAACTTTTTTCATGCTTGTCTTGCTCCCTAACTCTTTTTACATGTCAATGTGGCTCACAGGTAAAGAAAAGGTTGGGGACCTCCTGCCCTAAGGGAACTGTAGCATTTAGCATATTTTCATTTGTTGATATTACTTGACCTTTAAATAGTAGTGGAAAGGCAGGTCCCTCTTTATCTGGGTGGATTTGCCCGTGTAGGTGCAAACAACAGATCAGCTGAAACAAATGGGTGAGTTATTGGAGACATTTGGCAGCAAGAGACCGTACTTTTATAATTCAGCATTCTATAAAGCGGGTTAAAGTTAAACTAGATAAGGGAGGACAAAGTAAACAGCCGTATAAAATATAAATGATTAGCCCGCACCAGTTCAGCATACAACAAAAACAACCTTTATTTTTTGGCACCTTCTCAAACACTCTTGACTATTCTGGTGTGTGTGACTGCAATTAGCTGCCTTGTTTGTCCCGGACGCATATCAGCACATCTCTCGCCGGCCTAGATTGGTTCTAGAGCCCCGGCCACTGTCACATGATGGGATGGGAGAATGTGGCTTTTCATGAAGCAAACACAATGCATCCCATTCACACAGAAGGAACAAACATCTGCTTGCCCCCTTATGTAACAAAGCTATTCATTTTTTCCCAGTGCATGGGAGAAACAGGGACCATAAATATTATTTTAAAGGGGAACGTTCACCTGTAAATTCCCTTTAAGCAATAAAAATAAAAGCAATTCTTCATGTCGATTGCCCATTTTTTCATGATTGTGCTACTCCCCAATTCTTTTTTACATTTGAATAATGCTCACAGTTATTAAAAGTTGGAGACCCCCCCCATTCTACTTCATAATTAAAGTTAATTTACAATGAACTCTCAATTTAAAGGGGAGCTTTGAGTATAGTAAAACATACTCCTCTGTGAGGGACTTATTTGTTTTATAGTCAGATATATAGCATGAGAGTTTCCCTTTGCTACCAGAGGCAGGGGTGTAACTGCAGAAGAAGCAGAACCTGCGGCTGCATTGGAGCCCAGGAGGTATAGGGGGGCACCAGGAGGCCCTAATTAATGAGCAATTTCAACATATACTGTATTGGTAAAACAGGACAATTAACTAATTAACAGGACAATAATTAATTGTTGTTTAGTCTCTGTATCTGGAGAAATCCATCCTTCCATGTAGAAGAAGACTTACATGAAGACAATGGTAGGACCATTGTCTTCATGTAAGTCCTCTCCCCAATCCTGTAGTAGGTTTGCTTGAGTTCCTCTGGTACAGGGGTGTCAAGTGGTCCCCTATAATGTCTAAAATTGGAGTAGCCATATTATTTCTCATAGATGCTACTCAGAAATAGGATGGATCTTTGTTTGGATTTTGGGATAGGAGTAGGCCTTTGTGAAAATGGATACCATGAGGCAGGTGTTCTCAGTTCAGAAGAGGAATCCCATGAAGAAAGGATTTGTCAAATGAGGGTTAGATCCTCTCAGTGAGAGAGATAGAGAAGCCCACTTAAACTACTTGTAGACTATAAGAAGATTCCATTGATGGATGCTGGTTTATAGGGCTCTAACTCTATATTCCTGAACCACACCCACTTTAATATCATTGTAAACCTCCATTCCCAAACTTCAGGGACATTGAAACAATTTTGAATCAAACATTTGCAAACAGTTTGGAACTACTCATTAGTCTGGACAACACTGGGCCCTTTACACTCCTGTCCCCTCAGCATTCACTGTGTGTATATATATATATATATATATATATATATATATCCTATTTACATGTGGCACTTATGGTCAAAGGCGTGTTTAATGTTTTGGCAGCTGTGGGACTCCCCTTTAATGGAATTATTAAAAATTATGGGAAATGCTTAGTCTATGGTAGACATTATTGGTGTTCATTAGGCAAGTGATGGGTCACTGCCACCATCATCTGTGACGTTGGCCAATTCCCAATCAGAACCTCAGAATTAACTTTCTAACATGACTTTTATTTCTATTTTTGCTATTTCTGATGAAAATAATGTTTCTTTGTGTCCCGCAGGCATGCCAGGCTGTAAATATTCCCATTACTTATCTGCCTGTTTTTCGGAAGCCCTTGTCTCAGAGCGTGTGAAAGTCCCACCTACGGCACAGGCTGAATCGAGGCATTCTGCAAACTTGCTGCCTGGCACTTGGCTATAAAAATCTGTAACTGCTGCACATTCCCAGATGGGCTCTTTAAAATATGAGTAAATAAAGGACATTACCCAATTAGTCTGCACTTCTGTATATTAATTCATTTTCATCTTGTTCTGCCTGGTAATCATCCAGCTAATACAAGAGGGAAGGAACCATTTATTTCTCTTTTGAATTCCATTAGAGCTTCATAAATAGAAAAGATGATCAGGAAATAGGCGGCATGGGAGGGAGCGTGAATCACTGCTTTAGAGATATTGTGCTCATTAGAAACCAGTTATGTTCAGTATATCAGGGTAGTGTTTGTGATGCCCCATCACTGTGAGGTCCCTGGAGATGTTGAAACTCTAAGGCTCCATCTGAGAATGGAGAAATCCAGGAATGTCCAAGCCATGGTTCCTCCAGCTGTTTTAAACCTCCATCACCTTGTCAGTTGGGGCTGGACAAAAATGGACCCATGCGATAGGTTGTCCAAATGCACTCCATTGGCCCTAGGTCAATGAATGGATCACAGGGGGGACCATCAAGGTGACCACTTCCACAGTCCAATGCAGTTGTTGTCTTAAGAGTATTTTAGAGTTTTCTCAATTGATACCTGATCACAGTGCATAACCACTTATGTAAGACCAGAAGACAATCCCAACCACCAAAGACCACAACAGGCTACTGGAAAGCCTTCCCAGAAGTGTAGAGGGTAAAGGCTGTTTCTGCAGCAAAGAGGGAGGACAAACTTTATACATATGCCTTTGGTTTTGGATCCAGCAGGTGTCTACATATTTTTGACCAAATACTCTGAACATTGGGTCTCCCCAGTCTAGATAACAAATGGGGGAGTGATCTTGAGCTTACTCACACAGATGACAATCTATTAATTGGTGTCAGCCAAGTTCATGGATCCTGAGACATAACTAGAGGCATGGCCAGGTCCATCAGCAGAAAAATGCTGGCAGAGAAAACACCAATTGTGCCTTAGATTTAAGAGCCTACATTGCTTATGTCCAATAGCCCACTGCATCCAGTTATATGTTTGATTTCATTATTCTATCCGCTAATTGTTTGCTATGGGTTACTCAGCTGTACCAACACTACCTCTGTTATATAATAACTCATTAGTTTGCAAAACAGTTACATAATAGTTACTCTAACAATGGGCAACTCATGCCAACTCTACTGATGGACAACTCATCCAATCAGCAGGCTCTTAGTAACAGCATTACAGGCAACAGGACAATGTTTACCATACAAAATATTTTACATTGCAACTACATATGCTGAATCATGATCTATGTTTATAAAAAAGGCTTTACTTGTTAACTGTAATGGAGCAACAGAGCCCTAGTGCAGCCAACTCTAGGAAGGACTGAAGAAGCCACTTGGATGAGAGGCAAAGTGTTTCCAAAATTGCCCAGCAAGTGAAATTGGTTTAGATTTACTACATCTTCTAACTACTGTATATACAGAGAAGTAGCAGTCTAGCAGCTTGGTGATGATGAATAATTAACATCTCTCATCAATAACATGACATGGTTGCACCTGACAAAACATAAATAAGCTTGGTGTTCCAGGGCAAAGAGATAAATGTAAATAAATACAGGGAGAGGGTGTGATGGAGAGCAAACAGTTCTCAACTGATTATACCATTGTGTTGCATTGAATGCTTGGATTTGTCTTTTATTGTTGAGCTTCTGGTGATAAGAGTCAGTGGCACAAATATTTTTATAAGGCTGAGCTGGTTTATAATAGCAGGACAAGGTTAAAGTGCAATGAAAATGTGCAAAACGTGCCCTTTTTTACATTTTACCCATATGATGTTTCCTAGTTGGTTGCCTCTATAGATGTATATATATGAGCAGGAGGTGGGATTCTGCCATGACCCCTACATTAGACCAGTGACATCTGATTTAGACAATCAAGCTAAAAGAGGGAACTAAGGTACCAGGAGCCTATGGAAGGATTTAATTATAAGGCTTCCTTAAATCTAACAGCACAAGGTGCAGAGCTCATTCAGCACAGAGGTTGGTACAAGTGGTAAGGACTTGATGGCCTTCACCCTCAGTCATAATCCAGAATTAGATTGTAATTGATAATATAATTGATACACACGCTCAGAAGCCAAATTATATGGAAATCATGAAGCCATTGGAGTTCTTAAGAAGTCTCTAGGAGGGATACATCAGGCCACCAGCTGGTTAGCTCAGGTCTACAGGATCCAAAATCTTTCCTCTAGCCTTACCAATCAATGGTAATCTGCAGCAGCTATGCCAATAAATGTATTGACCTTTGTTGAAAGGGGACATAGGTGTATAGGGTGGAGATCATCATTTTGTTAACTATTGGTAAAGCCCTATAAAGTGTATAGAGAACACCTTTAAACACACTCAAAGAGCTTCTTAAAGGGATTATGTCACGATTTATATGGTTTCGTTTTTCTTTCTAAATGACACTGTTTACACTGCAAATAATTCACTCTACAATATAAAATTTAATTTCTGAACCAGCAAGTGTATTTAGTTGTAATATTGGTGTGTAGGTGCATCTTAGGTCATTTTGCCTGGTCATGTGATTTCAGAAAGAGCCAGCACTTTAGGATGGAACTGCTTTCTGGCAGGATGTTGTTTCTCCTACTCAATGTAACTGAATGTGTCTCAGTGGGACCTGGATTTTACTATTGAGTGCTGTTCTTAGATCTACCACGCAGCTGTTATCTTGTGTTAGGGAGCTGTTATCTGGTTACCTTCCCATTGTTCATTTGTTTGGCTGCTGGGGGGAAAAGGGAGGGGGGTGATATCACTCCAACTTGCAGTACAGCAGTAAAGAGTGACTAAAGTTTATCAGAGAACAAGTCACGTGATTGGGGGCAGCTGGGAAACTAACAACATGTCTAGCCCCATGTCAGATTTCAAAATTAAATATTAAAAAAATCAGTTTGCTCTTTTGAGAAACAGATTTCAGTAAAGAAGTCTGCTGGAGCAGCACTATTAACTGGTGCATTTTGAAAAAAACATGTTTTCCCACGACAGTATCCCTTTAATGGAACCAGAGGAAGTCTGAAAACAGTAACTAAGCTGATAACGTGTATGGTGGAGTTATACGAGAGGTTTACAATGGATAAAAGGAGCTTAATGGGAATATGATATCCATGTTTATTTTACAAGAGAACCACACTATAAACTCTTTCCCGGTAGACATTGCCGAAAGGGTTATTCAGGGGGAGTGGGAATACGCTCCCTGAACTGATCAATTTTAAGGGTTGGTTACCTTTGGAGTGAGCAATAAAATATTACTGCTATTAATATATTTAGTCCAAGGTTCATGCTGAGACTGGTGTATTGGGTGTTGGAGAGTCAGGAAGTCAAACTGAAAGCAGTTTTAGAAGCTCATTAGGAATTCTTTGAGCGAAGGGTTGATGGAATCAATGAATTGTGCTTGTTTAACCTCATTTACTAAAGCACTCTATACTTAGAATTTCTTTGAGACACAGAAAAAAAGAAGATAAAGAAGATTTAATCTGTAGGAAAAACTGTTACCATGAATGGAAACCATTATTTCCCAGTGTGACGGCACACGGGGAACTAAACACAACACAAGGAAATGATTGGAACAAAGTGAAGTTACTCAGACTTTATTTTGAAATCTAAGATTTGTACATAAATCAGTACTTTGGCATTTTTACATATTGCCATAAATGATTTGTTGGCATTGCTCACTCATTCCATAAAAATTCAAATGTTATTGAAGGTACCCAAAAGATGGTCCAAAAATGACTCATTGTGTAGATGTTTCTTTTCTTTTATTTTTTTGTAGGATCAGCCTTAGATCATAATGTAAAAATGTATACACAAAATTGTATTATTTTTATTATAGGAAGATAATAGGTATTTCATCTTGGCCTACAGTCTCTAACTTAACGTATTTTTTTACTATTTTCCTTACTGGTCAGGGCCTTGGCTGTCACTCATATTATTATAAATACACAAAAGTGTTGCACTCGTAGTCTTGTGTTTCTATAAATCTCAACTCCATGGGATTCTTGTACATGCTGATAGCTTGGAGCACCTCTGGAATGCAGACAGGAGCCAAAGAGATCCCGGGGTTCCCATTGCACTTGACATTCTTAATATTTAAAAGGAATACACTTACTTAAGCTGGAACAGATTTTATTGTTAATTTGCTACACACGCTAATAACAAGTTACTATTATTACACAAAGCTACTGGCTGTGTCGTCATTTTTGCCTCCTGATAAGAGCCACAGGATTAGGTGGTATTTACAGGGCACATTGCAGTTTATTTTGGGTGCAATTGAAGAGCTCATTTCCAGTGCTGCAGTATTTTAAGGGAATGTTCCGTCTTCTATTAACTTTTAATTATCTTTGTGTTTTAACCTTCGTTATTTCCAATTCTTTTGTGGGTTTTAAATAGTTTTCGCTTTTGCACATTTCTAAACTAAAACTTAAACTAACATTGGGTTGTTGCTGTCAATCAAGGAGCATATTAACCATAAAGCTGTTAAATTATTGCATACAAAGTGCTAAACAGAAGTGCTAATTGTTGGGTTGTTGAGGGGGAGGAGAAGCGAAGAGGAACAGAGATTGGAGAAGAGCAAGGAGGAGGCACTGAGATCAGGGAAGGAGGCACTGAGATCAAGGGAGGAGCATGGAGGAAGCACTGAGATCAGGGAGGAGGCACTGAGATCAGGGGAGGAGCATGGAGGAGGCACTGAGATCATGGGAGGAGCAAGGAGGAGGCACTAAGATCAGGGGAGGAGCAAGGAGGAGGCACTGAGATCAGGGGAGGAGCATGGAGGAGGCACTGAGATCAGGGGAGGAGCATGGAGGAGGCACTGAGATCAGGGGAGGAGCATGGAGGAGGCACTGAGAACAGGGAGGATGCACTGAGCTCAGGGGAGGAGCCTGGAGGAGGCACTGAAAACAGAGAGGAGGCACTAAAATCAGGTGATGAGTGAAAAGAAAAACCCTAAGATCAGTGGAGTTGGCACTAAAACCAGGGAAGGGAGTACCCAAATCAGTGAAGGGGTGGGGAGGAAACACCCAGTTTAGGGAAGGAGTGGGGAGGAAGCTCCTAGATCAGGGCAGGAGTAGGGAAGAGGCAGTTATATAAGGGAAGGTACAAAAAGGAGAATGGGTGGACAATGAGTGGAGATCAGGAAAAGTGTGGGTCAGAGTGGGACAAGGCACATAAGTTTGGGAGGGATTTGAAGATGGAGAACTGTTTTTGGAAAGGCTTCTCTCATATTTCTCACACAAACCGAATTGTGCTGAGATTTAAATATATTTAATCCTATTGGTACATGATCTGAGTCCAGCCAATGCCTTCCTTAGTCTTGTCTTAATAGTATGATGTATTTTTCTTATTTTGGCCTTTCCCTTATTCAGCCTTCATTATGTCCTTCAAACCAATGACTGGTTGCTAATACCACGAGTGCTGTAGACTAAGACTATTATCTTCATGTACTCTTAGGTCACCTTCCAATCTCGCTAATAGTACAAGTGGCCTGTATATTGGTAAACCCAAATTAGTGACCTTAGACGTGTCTGCAATTACTCTTGTCTGCCACTTGGATGCCCCGATATCCTTGTGTGTCAGTTGGAAGTTCTACTAACCTGTTTCATGGATGGTGTCTCTGGCTGTTGGATCTTTATGGGGACCCCAATGTGGTGTGATAGGCTGGGGGTCAAATGGTTGGTTCAGAATGATCTGCCCCCCCCCCCACTTGGGAGTAGTGATGGGCGAATTTCTCAGACGAAAAATGTGTGAATTTCCCATGAAATTCGCAAAACGGCGAAAAATTATCGAAACTCTAAAACTGACGACTGCGTCAATTTTGATGCCAGTGTTAAAGTCAATGGGTGTCCGAATAGTGTTGACACGCAACAGTTTTGACGCGACCGACTTTTCTCGCGTTCAAATTTTTTTACACTGCCGAATTTTACGGGGGTGTTACATGAATTTATTCGCCGGCCCCCGAAATACAGAAATTTGGCACAAGTTTGCTCCAGGCGATTTTATCATTACTTAGGAGCTCAAATTAGGCACCTATCTTGTTTTTTGGGAACATTCCTGCATAAAGGAAGATCTTCAATGTAGGAAACAAGTAACCGAACGTCCTCCTGCTACAGCTGAATGCACGGCTCTATTTATTGTGAACTATTTTCAATAATAATGGCATTTTAGGCAGAGAAATGCAGCAAATCAGAGAGTATTGCCAAGAGTTTAAGACAATATTTTGAATAACTAAGCAGAGATAACTGCGGCTCATTGCACGGGGCTCTTGTGGGAGTGGAACTGTTCCTGTTAATATAAACTCTCTGAAAGCATTAACATCTGGGCTCGCCAAAAGAGCTTACATCAGCAATCCATCCAGGAATGATACATACAGTATAAACAATAGTTAACAAAAAAACTAGGGATGCACAGACTCCAGGATTCGGCTCAGAATTCTGTCTTTTTCAGCAGGATTTGGCGGAATCCTTCTGCCCCGGCCAACCAAATTTTTCATACTACACACACTTCACATACTACACACACAGACCACACACACACTACACGTCACTGACACTGTTACACTTGTTGCATTGATACTCTATAGAAATAAAAATGCAGATGAGGCCAAACCTGTTCTATGTCAGTACATAGTGGAGATTCCTGCAGAAGGTGTGAGCCTGGGATCAGATACTTTGTCCAACAGAGGAATGATCTGTCTTGATGTGCAACGAGTTGTGTTCCTAAAGCCACAAACAAGAAAGAGGAATGATTGGGGCCCCTGACATTTATAGGAGTGACATCTTCAGTCACAGATTATAAATATTGGGTACAGGTATGGGACCTGTTATCCAGAATACTTGGGACCTGGTGTTTTCTAAATCTCCATAATTTGGATTGCCATACCTTTAAGGGGTCTATTAAACCTTGATACTTGATACAAGAAGAACCCTACCGTAGGGAAGTTGACTTCTACTGCCACAGTTCAGCAGATAATTCCAGGCAATGTTATTGTGTCAGTCCCATCATGCAACCGTGTCCAACATGTCTCATGAGATACAAGAAGAACCCTACTGTTCATTGGGGAAGTTGACTTCTACTGCCACAGTTCAGCAGACAATTCCATGCAACTTCATTGTGTCAGTCCCATCATGCAACTGTGTCCAACATACATGTGGAGCAAAATTCATACATTGAGTTGGATGTCATGATCTGCATGGACTCCACCCAAGAAGAATAATTAGCATTAGAAACCATATATGGAACAAATTAGTCCTCTTCTTTAGAAGAACGTTGATACTTGTGTAACATTTGCTAACTTGAACCCAAATGACCTTCTGCACTTGTGGAATGTTCTAGATTGTTTTAGACAGATTTGTTAAAAGTGGAACACTGGGAATCATACAGGTGCCTTTATGTTTGTTCAAAGCAAACTCTGAATTCCACAATAACAAATAAAAAGATATCAGCCCTCAAGCTAAGATGTGATTCATCATGGTTACTGGAGGATTTGTGCACAGTTTCTACAGATTTAGGAGACTGACTCTAGTGACGCTAACATGTTCCCACTGGATGGAACTAAGGATTCAGGTAATAATAAATGTACTGTACTACCCTACTGTAAATGATAAGGATATTAGAAGTCACTGAGGGGTTGTTCTGTGACCATATAAAGGCACAAGGCTGCAGGCTGAGTTATACAGGGAACTCTGAATATCACTCATGTATTATAAGGGATAATGTACCCCCTACTGTAAATGATAAGGATATTAGAAGTCACTGAGGGGTTGTTCTGTGACCATATAAAGGCACAAGGCTGCAGGCTGAGTTATACAGGGAACTCTGAGTATCACTCATGTATTATAAGGGATAATGTACCCCCTACTGTAAATGATAAGGATATTAGAAGTCACTGAGGGGTTGTTCTGTGACCATATAAAGGCACAAGGCTGCAGGCTGAGTTATACAGGGAACTCTGAGTATCACTCATGTATTATAAGGGATAATGTACCCCCTACTGTAAATGATAAGGATATTAGAAGTCACTGAGGGGTTGTTCTGTGACCATATAAAGACACAAGGCTGCAGGCTGAGTTATACAGGGAACTCTGAGTATCACTCGTGTATTATAAGGGATAATGTACCCCCTACTGTAAATGATAAGGATATTAGAAGTCACGGAGGGGTTCTGTGACCATTTAAAGGCACAAGGCTGCAGGCTGAGTTATACAGGGAACTCTGAGTATCACTCGTGTATTATAAGGGATAATGTACCCCCTACTGTAAATGATAAGGATATTAGAAGTCACTGAAGGGTTGTTCTGTGACCATATAAAGACACAAGGCTGAGTTATACAGGGAACTCTGAGTATCACTCGTGTATTATAAGGGATAATGTACCCCCTACTGTAAATGATAAGGATATTAGAAGTCACGGAGGGGTTGTTCTGTGACCATATAAAGACACAAGGCTACAGGCTGAGTTATACATGAATTATATGTACCCCTACTGTATTCACTTTTATGCTATTGTTATGTGTACAGGGTGCAGGACTATAGGAATACTTTGCATGCAACCAATGATTCAAGTTAAATTCATGTTAATTTGCCTTATGACAGAGTCATATTCTACCCCCATCCCCTTCAAAAATGTGAGAGACTTTGGCTGGGGCAACAGTGGCATTTATTATTATTATTCCCATAATTGGGATCCCTATACCTTAAATTAAGTTGTGTCCCACCTGCACCCGGAGTTTGGGTGCTCCTGTGTCAGTACGAGACGATGAGGAAGAACAGGTTGTGTTGTGTCATGTGATCTATGAACTTGAATATTAGATAATTTAAGAATAAACTGGAATCAGCGAGTTTGAGGTTAACAAACCCAAAAACTCAAATTCATCAAATTCTCAGCGGGTAAAAGCTTGAATTGCTCAAATTGATCGATTTTTCGAGCGAAAACCCTTTGAGGAAAACTTCATCCCCCATGATGAAAACATCATAAAGGCTGTGAACATCTTATAATAGGATGTTTTGTACTTGTGCCCCTGGATTAGATGTCACAAATAAGGCAGGAGCATTACAATATAATCCAGCAGCAGCCTGTACTGAACTTCTAGCTGACAATGCGAGGGTTAAAGAGCTGCAGGTTGTGGAATCCCTGTGCCAATACCATAGTGAGAGTTAATAGTCACTGCTGGTGTGTCACGTGGTTATTGTTTTGGAGGAGCCGTGTGCTACGTGCTGGTCCTGCTGACTCATGTGTGGGTATGTCGGAGAGGCGGCTGCTGCTCTATAGTCCCACTTAATACAATCCTACCCAATACAGTCCCACCCAATACAGTCCCACCCAATACAGTCCCACCCAATACAGTCCCACCCAATACAGTCCCACCCAATACAGTCCCACCCAATACAGTCCCACCCAATACAGTCCCACCCAATACAGTCCCACCCAATACAGTCTCACCCAATACAGTCCCACCCAATACAGTCCCACCCAATACAGTAACACCCAATAAAATCCCACCCAATACAGTCCCACCCAATAAAATCCCACCCAATACAGTCTCACCCAATACAGTCCCACCCAATAAAATCCTACCCAATACAGTCCCACCCAATACAGTCTCACCCACTACAGTCTCACCCAATACAGTCCCACCCAATACAGTCCCACCCAATACAGTCTCACTCACTACAGTCCCACCCAATACAGTCCCACCTTATACAGTCCCACTTAATACAATCCCACCCAATACAGTCCCACCCAATAAAATCCCACCCAATACAATCCCACCCAATAAAATCCAACCCAATACAGTCCCACCCAATACAGTCCCACCCAATACAGTCCCACCCAATAAAATCCCACCCAATACAGTCCCACCCAATACAGTCCCACCCAATACAGTCCCACCCAATACAGTCCCACCCAATACAGTCCCACCCAATACAGTCCCACCCAATACAATCCCACCCAATACAGTCCCACCCAATACAGTCCCACCCAATACAATCCCACCCAATACAGTCCCACCTTCTCTTTACTGCCCTGCGTTATCCCTATGGAATCTGGCATTGCTTGCTGAGAGCTCCCATGTTGACTCTCTCATTAAACCCTGCCATTCAGCTACAAAGCCATTTACATTCAGTGCCCAATGTTTATTCTCTATTCCCTGTGTGCTGAGCAAATACTCTCAATATAAACTGCCTGACCTCCTGCTGAATGTAATTCTCTAATAGCTTCCCTGGTGGGACATCCTTTTAACTCCATAAAATGTCAGGGATAGTGATGGGCGAATAACATCGCCAGGCATGGGATTAACGGCGAATTTCCAAGTTTCGCCGAACGCGAATATTTTCGTGAAACTGTGTTGAAAATTTGCAGCCAAAAAACCTACCGCAACAAAAAAAATTGTTGCATGTCAAAATTGCCAAGCGCATAAAAATTATTCAGACGCCCATTGACTTTAATGCATTTGGACAAAATAGTCACACGTATAAATATTGTTGCTCGTGTCAAAAATTTACGCACGTCTATATTATTTTGAGGCCCATTGACTTCAATGCGTTTCGTGAATTTTCAGTGCTTCACAAACTTTTTTGCCGTTTTGCGAATTATTCAGCTAAGCGACAGATTCACCATCACTAGTCAGGGATTTAGGTCTCCTCTATTCTATATTTCTGTATCAGCTCATTTACAGGGTTTTATGGGGGGGTTTTCAAATTAAATTTGCTTAGAATTGCACTTTTTTATGCATTTTGGTGGAGTTTCCATTTCGTATGTTATAGAATGGCTAATTCTAAGCAACTTTTCAGTTGTCCTTCATTTTTTAATTTTCTATAGTTAATTATGTGCCGTCTTCTCCTGACTCTTCTCAGCTTTCAAATGGGGGTCACTGACTCCATCTAAAAAAACAAATGCTCTGTAAGGCTACAAATGTATTGTTATTGCTACTTTTAGTTCAGGCCTTTCCTATTCATATCCCAGTCCCTTATTCAAATCAATGCATGGTTGCTGGGTAACTTGGACCCTAGCAACCAGATTGCTGAAATTACAAACTGGAGAGCTGCTGAATAAAAAGCTGAATAATTCAAAAACCACAAATAATAAAACATATTGCAAATTGTCTCAGAATATTACTTTCTACATCCTACTAAAAGCTAATTTAAAGGTGAACAACGTCTTTAAAGGCGTTGTTGCCCTTAAATTAACTGTTTGTATGATGTAGAGAGTAATATTCTGAGACAATTGGTTTTCATTTTTTATTATTTGTGTTGTTTATTCAGCAGCTTTCCAGTTTGCAATTTCAGCCATGTGGTTGCCAGGGTCCAAATTCCCCTAGCAACCCTGCACTGATTTGAATATGAGACTGGAATATGAATAGGAGAGGCCTGAATAGATAGATGAGTAATAAAAAAAGTAGCAATAACAATACAGAGCTTTGCATTTTAGATGGGGTCAGTGACCCCCATTTGAAAGCTGGAAAGAGTCAGAAGAAGAAGGCGAATAATTGAAACACTACAAAAAAAATTTAAAAAATAAAGGCAAAGTAAGAAGTTACTAAGAATTGGCCATTCTGTAATTTACTAAAAATGTACTGAAATGCATTTCATGTAGTTGTAGATTTGTCCTTAGACCAGTCCATGGTTCAGCTGAGCGTTTTCACCATAAATGACTATAAGTGACACCTATAAATCATGATGATAAAGTTGTGTTCAGTTATTCAGAATTTGTATCATTTCAGGCTGACGTGCCCCATCTCACACTCTCACACCCATTAGTCACGGCTTCTCCTCTCATTGATGAAACAGACTTACTCTCTCCTGCACAACATGAATGAAACTCAGTCTTGTGATTGTCGCACGTTTCCACCGTACACACAGCGCTTGCATCAGCGACCCCGGGCCCTCCCTTGTTACATGTACTCAGGTCTTACCGGATCTCTCCAGTTTACTCTCCTCTCTATAAAATATCCTTATTACCTTCTCTGGAGAGGAAATGACTGTAACATCTGCCTTTAGGGTCGTACAGGGGAAATTTGTAGCAATGACCATTTCTAGGAGCCTAATACTGTCTATATATATATATATATATATATATATATATATATATATATATATAAGACAGAGACATTTTGTGCATACAGCTACTGAAAAATGCCTTACCCTTTAAACAACACAGGGATTGTTTGTCCATATATTACAATATATTTAAGCTGAACAACTACGTCAAAGTCATCCCATATCTGGCCAGTCCTACGCTTAATTTTCATCTGATTCATTAAGAATTCAATTGCTTCATTATACAATTTACAAAGGGACTAAGTTTTACCTGCAACTTACTCGCTGCTTTCAAAGTAAACCTCCCAAACTTGGCTGCCCTTTTATTAGACACCAGTGGGATCACCTGACTATAGCTGGGAGGTCCTCTGCACTCAACCCATTAAATATATTAAATATATTGATAATGGGTTGAGTGCAGAGGACTCTTGTAGTTGACTATATGTATTTTGTGGTCACACCCTCATTGCACCCCCGCCTAATAGTGGTGAGCACAACTTTCCCTTGTTTTATATATATATATATTATCTCTCTCTCTCTCTCTCTATATATAGTGAATAAAGTACCCCCTATTGTAACAGGCAATAGGGGGTATATTGCCTGTTACAATAGGGGGTACTTTATTTACTATATATATATATATATATATATATATATATATATATATATATATATATATATATATATATATATATATATATATGACTGTATTAGGCTCCTAGACTATATAAAAGGCTGAGTGTTTTTATACAGGTCATGGAACTCTGAGGTTACTTCTAATATCCTCATATTTTGCAACAAGGGACACTGTGGGGCAGATTTAGTAAAGGGCGAAGTGACGAACGTCGGCGACCATTCGCCAGCATTACCGTTCTCAGGCACTTGGGCGATTTACTAACATGCACTGGCGCAACTTTGCTAGCGAAAGAGACAGACGCTTCGGTCATTCACACTCTATCACCAGGCGAATTTCCACTCTGGCGAATTGACGTTACTTCACAAAATCACTAAAATGCGGATTTTACTGAACGTCACCTCTTTCGCCAGACTTGCCTTCGCCAGCTCAGACCAGGGGAAGTGAATTGGAGTGTATATAGATCTTCCTCAATCTTCTGTTATTTACATCATATTTTTAGTGGAAAAAGTTTCCAATAGGGATGCACTGAATCCAGGATTCGGCCTTTTTCAGCAGGATTCGGATTCGGCCGAATCCTTCTGCCCTGCCGAACCGAACCCTAATTTGCATATGCAAATTAGGGTTCGGTTTGACTTTTTGTCAAAAAAAAAACAAGGAAGTAAAAAATGTTTCCCCTTCCCACCCCTAATTTGCATATGCAAATTAGGTTTCAGATTCGGTTTGGTATTCGGTCAAATCTTTCATGAAGGATTCGGGGGTTCGCCGAATCCAAAATAGTGGATTCGGTTCATCCCTAGTTTCTAAGTCCCAAAAAACGCTGGCGTCTTTTCCTTTTTTTCAGTGATAGTCTGCAACGGTCTTTGAAAAGTTTTTTTTGGGTACCCGGGTTCCCCCCTACATTTTCTGACATATTGAACATAAACTATACACTGGGCTCATGTGTAGGGCAATATAACAACTTTATTTTATTTTATTAAGGTTCCCTGGACTTGTGTAATGTAATGTATTTGCTGCAACATATACGTCCAACTGTAATAATTTCCACCGTATGTAAATTAGCCTGAGCAAAGACTTCTAACTAAGTTGCGCTAGACAAAATTGAACGCTAGCACATCTTGTCTTTGATTGCGAGTTTTCGCCTGGCGAAGTGTAGCGATGGGTGCGAAGCTGTCGCTGGCAAATATTCGCCGCTTAGTAAATTCACCCCTTTATTTATTATAATTAGTGATGGGCGAATTTTTTCACCTGCCATGGATTTGCGGCGAAATTCCACATTTTGCCATCCGAGAATTTTTTCACAAAACGGTGGAATTTTTTTTAAAGCGCATTGACTTCACGAATTCACAAAAATGTGAATCCATTTATAACTGATGACATCACTAAAAGCGGTTTATATATAGTGAATAAAGTACCGATTATTGTAAAAAATAAGGATATTATAAGTTACCGAGGAGTTTCATGTAAAAGTACGAGGCCAAAAGCCGAGTGTTTTTATACAGGTCATGGAACTCCGAGGTGACTTCTAATATCCTCATATTTTGCAACTGGGGGTACTTTATTTATTATAATACACAAATTTCAGTGAGTCATGTGACAGAAATGACATCAGAACTCACCGTTTATAACTGATGACATCAGAACTCACCGTTTATAAGGATATAATTTACAAGATATTCATGGCTTTTGTGTATTATATAGTGAATAAAGTACCCCCTCTTGTAAAATATAAGGATATTATAAGTTACCGAGGAGTTTCATGACCATATAAAAGTACGAGGCCGAAGGCCGAGTGTTTTTATACAGGTCATGGATCTCAGAGGTAACTTCTAATATCCTCATATTTTGCAACTGGGGGTACTTTATTTATTATAATACACAAGTTTCAGTGAGTCATGTGACAAAAATGACATCAGAACTCACCGTTTATAACTGATGACATCAGAACTCACCGTTTATAAGGATATAATTTACAAGATATTCATGGCTTTTGTGTATTATAAGAATATAATTTGCAGGATATTCATGGCTCTTGTGTATTATAAAGAATATATTGCACAGGTTATTTGTGGCCCTTGAATCTTTTTTCCCTTGAAGGTAAAGCCTTTCCCAGATCGGTGCAACTTCCATAACATTAAACATTGTTCCGAGGCAGAACTACACAGGAATTCTCATCCAGAACCAACAAGATGAAATGTCTGCACACTCGGCACATTTGAATATGTCACTGAGATGACTTGAGAAGTTCCCCTTGAAACAAAGTCCTTGATTCGCAAGAAAGGAAAATGTTTCCACTTGTTTTAATCAACGGGATGGACAACTTCCCCTTGTTATTCCCAACACAGGCCGATTCACATACTGGGCCCCGGCGCACATGAGTCGGCTGTGAGTGGGCCGTGAGTCCCGTCATGAGGTTTTATTTACTGGATCTTTTGTCTGAGGATTTGATTTGAATGTTTCAGATTTAACTATGAATTCTAAGGCAGCTGTAACTGGAGACGCGAGGCTTCAGTCAGTGTAAATAAGCCTGAGCATATGTTGTAACTTCTCATGGAAAATAACTTTATCCAATAAATCATGAGAATCTTCTTGGTCTTTGCAACTTCCCGCAGCTTCTTTTTTTTTTTTTATCTTGTAACGAAGGGCAATGATTATTGGTTCCTAAATATCTTTCTAAGGCTCCCCTGTACCTAGAGATCTGTTTTACATTTATAAATATTCCACACTGACCAGGACTCCTCGGGTGGGACCGTCTGTTACAAAGAACCATTATAAATAGAAAGTAGAACTGTTACATTGATGGTCCTCCAGGTGTTTTCCAACTCTTACCATCTACTTATTGACTTCTGGTACTGGTGGGTGTTTGTAATTCAACAATAACTGAAGAGCTGCAATTTGGGCAACAATGATATAAATTGTTACAAGTACCATCTTGCCCTGCTGTCGTAATCTTGTTCTACTGTCAACATCTTCACATACTTTCATGACCTTGTTCTGCTGCCAGAATCCTGGCCTACTGTCACCTTCTTGCCATACTTTCACAAACTTGCTCTACTTTCACCGTCTTGCTCTGCAGCCACCATCTTGGCCTACTGTCACCATATTGCCATACTTTCATAATCGTGCTCTGCTGTCACCATCCTGGCCAACTGTCACCATCCTGGCCAACTGTCACCTACTTGTTCTGTCAGCATCCTGGCCAACTGTCACCATCCTGGCATACTTTCACAATCTTGCTCTGCTGCCACCATCTTTTCCTACTGTCACAATCTTGCTCTGTGGTAACCATCTTGGCCTAATCTTCTTGTCCCACTATCACCATCTTAACCTACTGCTACCGTCATGTCTTTCTGTCATTATTGTGTCCTACTGTCACCATCTTGCCCTACTGACCTGCTGATACCATCTTGGCCACAATCTTCTTCTGCACTTACCACCTTGACCAACTGTCACCATCCTGCTTTAATTAAATGGTCTTGCTCTTCTGGCACCATCTTGTGCAACTGTCACATCTTGCCCTACTGTCACTAGCAAGCCCTATGAGGCCCTCATTACCCCTTACTACTCCCTCCCAGGCAATTGCTGAGTGTTTTGACTGTCGCTCACGTTTTTAAGGCCTATCTATTTCCCTTGTCATGCGAGAGAAAAATATCCAGACATGTCTCCCTCTATTATCTTCATTTATCTGCTGAGCACTCACATTTATACACTGAAATCTGTCTCAGGTACAGGGATTTTGACCTTTAATCTCAGTGTTGACATTATCAAGACGGGCCTCCTATCCAGACTGTGATACAACTCTGTGTACAGAAATGGGCAATTGTTTGTATTGCCGCCGCTCTTTCCATCTCCCCATCGATACCTGAAAGACTAATATTTGCTTTAGAAATAAAAACATAATAACCAGGATAGAGAGTAAAGTGCCAGTAGCCGGTGCCATGCAGAAATGATACTGTATTACTATATATATATAAATGCATTGCAAATAGAAGACCTGGGTAACAGTGCCCATAACATTGTCTCATTGTTTAATGTACGTTTCTAATTAATCTTGGAAAAAACTGTGAAATTCCTCTTTGAGGACTGATCTATTTGTCTCAAATCTCAAATTTGCAGAGGTTAATAGGAAGAGAGAAGAGAGCATTTAGAAGGGACAGACACATCAATCTCTATATTACTACAACAAATGGCCAAATAGAAAAAGAGGAACTGATTGCTTCACATGCAAAGACAAATCCCAAAATGAAAAAAAACCCTCAATCTCAAAAAAAAAAACAGTACAAAGATGCAGGTTACAGGGGGCACTTAAATGGTTACTGGCACAAGATATTAACCTATTTGAATAAGGTATTCATAAGATCCCAGGACCCTGAATATGAAAGCCGCGTGTCAGGTTTGTATTTATAGCTTTTGCTGCATAGTTTAAATACACATACTAGTGTTTGCATACTTGTAGTGATTTCTTTTACTCAGTATATACAAAACAAGGGTCAGTGTTGAAGGAATGTATCCAATTTATCCACATAAGCCAACTTAATAATGAGCCTATGTCAGACGGGGCTATAGTTTACCCTTAAAAGGATTAAAGATTTAGGAGATAGGAGGTGCACCCTGAAACTACAGAGCATTGTAATCTAACAATATGTATTTATCATAAAATAAATCCGCTCAGATCTTTCCCGACACAAACATGTCACTGTAAGACATACTGTACATTTCCTACAATGGAAAACTACTGTTTGCCCCAGGGGTTTGTCACTTTTTTTACGGCACAGTTAACAATCTGCATTTTTTTTTTCTCTGAAACAACAACTATTGTAAAATTGCTGTCAAACTGTAGGTGGAGCCGGGTTAAGAGGGTGAATGGGGATTTATTTAAAAATAAGGTCACATGCTGAACTCATGCCCAACAATATCTCTGGAAGACAGAAGCCTGGCTGGATCATTTATCCCAATGGCAAAGTGGTATTTCCGTTGGTTAAGATATGGTGCCAAAGCCAACTCTTGGTTAGGAACGCCTCCCATTTTGGCTTATCCTATATGATATGGGGGGCGATAATCATGGATTTGGGACTATGTAAACTGTCAGTGGTGCATTAAAGGAGAATGAATAACATTTTACACTTGGGGGAGGCAAAAGTTAGGCACCCCCAAGTAAGTACTTTTACTTACCTGACACCCCTGACCGACGCTCCTATCAGCAGCAAACCGAACCGGCCCGTGGTTCTTCTAGCGACCAACATGGAGAGATCCTCTTCCTGCTTCTTCTCGCAGTTGCCCCGGGAAATTTGAAAACCGATAAAGCAGGAAAAGGATCTCTCTGTGGTGTTCCCTAGAAAAACCCCGGGCTGGTGAGGTTTTCTGCTGATCGGAGCACCGACCTGGGGGTGTCAGGTAAAAATAAAAATAGTCACTTGGTGGTGCCTAACTTTTGGCAACCCAATTGTAAACTGCTATTCCTTCTCCTTTAAAGGGGTAGTTCACCTTCAAACAACTAGGTGTTTTCAGATAGATCACCAGAAATAATGTCTTTTTCCAATTATTTTCCTTGTCACAGTGCCATTTTTCACCTTCTAAGGTAGTTAGAACTGTTTTAAATTGATACATTTAGTTGATACATTTCTTATCTTTGTCCCTGCTGAGCAGAATCTCTGGGTTTCATTACAGACAGTTGTTAGAATTGATACAATAGTTACTAATACTCCAGAGATGCTGCTGAGAAATGGATCAACTCAATGTTGTAAAATTGCAACAGTTCAGAATCTGCACCTGAATTACTGAACTGTCAGACTCAAACACCAGAGACACCAACATTCAACTTTAAACTTAAAAAATAAATAATGGAAATTAATTGAAAAAAAGTCTTTATTTCTGGGGAACTCAAACTCAAAAAAGTGTTTGGAAGGTGAACAACCCCTTTAAGAGGGTCTGACCCAGTTAGTCTCTAAATATTTTTATCGTCCAATGGGGGGGGGGCTGAGAACAAAAAGGGGTGGGGCATGACATAAAGGGGGCAGAGTCATGCACAGTGACACAAAAGGGGCGGAGCAACACACACGATGGACAGAAACCTGAAAAAAAGGTAAGTACTGAGCAAATTGAGGGCGGGCCCATGGCTTTTTCTTAAAGGAACAGTTCAGTGTGAAAATAAAAACTGGGTAAATAGATAGGCCGTGCAAAATAAAAAATGTATCTAATATAGTTAGTTAGCCAAAAATGTAATGTATAAAGGCTGGAGTGACTGGATGTGTAACATAATAGCCAGAACACTACTTCCTGCTTTTCAGCTCTCTAACTCTGAGTTAGTCAGCGACTTGAAGGGGGCCATATGGGACATAACTGTTCAGTGAGTTTGCAATTGATCCTCAGCATTCAGCTCAGATTCAAAAGCAACAGTCATGACCCATGTGGCCCCCCCTCAAGTCTCTGATTGGTTACTGCCTGGTAACCAATCAGTGGAAAGCAAGAGAGCTGAAAAGCAGGAAGTAATGTTCTGGTTATTATGTTACACATCCAATCACTCCAGCCTTTACATATTACATTTTTGGCTAACTAACTATATTAGAAACATTTTTTATTTTGCACATCTATTTATCTAGTTTTTATTTTTACACTGAACAATTCCTTTAAGGGTATTACAAATTACCGGCAATGTACTTGTAATTTGTAATACCAGCCCAGGCCTGGGCAGGCGTTTTACCGGCTAGGCCTGTAAAATACCGGCCGGGTGGCAACCCTAGACCCAGTACATCTTTGGGTGCTCTGATTAGGGATGCACCAAATTCATATTTTGGGATTCTGAATCTTTTATTAAGGTGTTATTCTTGCATGAACATTTGACCACTTGATCAATCATGGCTGCTTCCATTGGAATGGATCAGTTATTGTCTATTGTTGGTGACCCTTCGGAAGGCTTGAAGCAGAACTAAAACTTAACTAAAGAAGTAGGTAGAAATGATGTTTTGTGCTTCTGTACCAGCCCAAGGCCCTTTAGCAGTAAAGATCTGTGTCTCCAAAGATGCCCCAGTAGCTCCCCATCTTCTTTTCTGCTGATTCACTGCACATGCTCTGTGCTGCTGTCACTTACTGAGCTTAGGGACCCACTCACAATATACAGTACACATAGAATAGAAATGTCACAATATAAGGCTGATTAGTAATTAATACAGATAATTACTACATGGCAGCACAGAAACCAGTGCAATTAGCATCAGAATTTAATAATCAGCAAACCTGTAGCATCAGCTTATATTACAGACCAACCTCATTTTCTGCTGGATAAGTTGCAGGTTGTTTTTTGGGTGCTCAAATTCAGCAGAGAGAACACTGGGTGTCAGTAACCTCATTTTTTCAGGGCTCCCATCCCTGCAACACAATATTCTCATAAACCTTTTAGTGTCCCTGACAGGTGTATTTGTCCCATATTGGGCGCTGGTTACTTATTAAGTTCTGATAACGCCGGGGCTATTGGAGGCTTGTGGGAATGAATGGACACATTGAGGTTAATGGTTAAACCCGACAATAATGGGGCAGATAAACCTGCTGCTTCCACAGGAGCAAACAAACCTGCTTATAAAATTCTTGCAACATAAAGAGATTTTCCCAGAGCTGATAAAATGCCGTTTTATTGTCCGGCCTGTCGGCAGATTTCTGGGCAGCAAACCCGTCTGTAACGTAACCTTGAGCGAGATATCCCTTATTATCATTATCTTTATCAGTGCCGTGCAACAGGACTCGGCCTGAAATTGATAAAGGTTGCAGTGTACATGGTGCAGAAGAGCTTGCAATCGAGAAGGGTGAAAAAGTGGATAGAAGAGGGGGAAAATGGCGCAAAGGTTTCAGTTTACGAGGGTGTCCACATGGAGAGGTGGGTGCAGAGGTGACCCCGTTCTGAGCAAGGATAAAGCCTAGTATGAGTTTGAGGCACATTGTTAGGTTAATGTATTAAAGGTCAACCAAATCCTTGATTAGAAATGCAGTATTAAACTTACTGTACTGCCCAAACCTACAGCAGTCCTATAACAGTAATGACCCAAGCCTTCAAAGTTTCCCCCAGCAGCTCCCTGTCTTGGGTTTTGTGTAGCCATCTTTTGTGCGTCAGCGGCACTGCACATGCTCAGTGTGCTCTCTGGACTGCTGCTGAGAGGCGAAGCTTGGGGGTCGTCACAAATCATTCAGCAGAAAATGAGGTTCATCTGTCGTACAAGCTGATGCTACAGGGATGGTTAAATATTCTGCCATGTAATGGGAATCTGAATTAATTACTAATTGTATTGCGACATTCACATTATAGATTATATATATATATATATATATATATATATATATATATATATATATATATAGAGGAGTGCTTGTCCTTTGGAGAAATATATATGCTGTATTTGGCCCAGCACCCAAAGTAACCAAAGATGGCTCAGAGTGCAAACATTTGTATGTATATATATATATATATTGTGAGTGGGCCCCTAAACTCAAGTAAGTGACAGCATCCCAGAATATGGGGATACTGGGGCATATTTGGGGGCACAGATCTTCCCTGCTAACGGGCTGCGGTTGCCTTGAGCTGGCACAGACCACAAAAACACAATATGCAGCATTTCTAGCCCATTTGTTGAGCTTTACTTTTCCTTTAACTCCTTATTCTACTTTATATGTGTGATGACCTCTGTACCTTTATTTTTAATCTGTTGCCTACGAAAAGAACCCAAATCAGAGAATTAATCTCCCCGAATCATTGACTGAATCGCACATTTGGGGTAATGGTGCAGGCGTTATGGTTGACTAAATAACATCTCCATTTCTGATGCAGGTCAGTCCCAAAATTACATGATGGTCTTTAGATAAAAAGAACATCTGTAACTTATTAATGAACTGGCAAAAATAATGCAGTAAATACTGCTTCTCCCCAATCCTGCTCTCTAATGGGCTCTGTGCAACCACATAGATACATGCCATAGTCCGAAAATAATAATGCAATAATGACATAGCACCACTAGTGCTACCCACCCAACACTTTCTTCTTGTCTCTGTCTCTATATATTAGGTACATATCTCATGCTACCAATCAGAGAGAGCAGGTGTGTAATCTGATCTCTCTGCATGACCAGCACTAGCCCAAGACCAGGAGGCTCTGTGGAGCCAGCTTCAGTACTCCAGGCTCAGGCTTTTGGGCCCAGCCTGGAGGAAAGTTTGGATTGTTCTTCTGACTCCAAGTCATTGGAGTTTGGATCAGTTGGAGAAGGTGTGGGGAAACCTGCACAGTTGAGTGGAGGCCATTGTGCTGCAGTGGAAGTGGAGGCAGGTGAGATGGAGGCCCAGGCCCCTGCCAAACAAACTGCAGAGAAAAAGACTGCTGGAGACAGAAAGTCTGAACCATCAGAAACCAGAAGAAGTGGAAGAAACACCCAGAGGCAAAAGAAAGTGCCTGAACTTACCCCGGGAGCAGCTGAGGAGGAAACTCGTACCTTGCGTTCTGGTGCGGTGACTACTAAATCCCCTCTTCCCAAAAGCAGAAAACACCAGCGCTCTGCATCTCTGGGGGCTTCACCTTCTGGTGTTACAGTGGGGGCTGAAGCCAAACTGGATGCTAAAGGCACATGTCATGGGGAACCACAGGGTGAATGCGTGTCTGTGCATGAACTACAACTCCCATCATCCCCTGTAAACATCTCTTCTGGCAGCCAAATAAGTCCAACGGGGGGTGATGAATATGTGGTGCCAGAAACACCCCTTGAAGACTGTGCTGCAGGGAAAAGTCCAGCTGGAAAGGGAGAAGCTGCTATTTTGTTCCAAACTGTCAGATCTGGGGCTGCTGAGGTTTCACAGGCCGGGGAATCCACTGCTGAGGATCCTGCAGGTAACGAGACACCTGAACCCAACTCTCAGCTTAACCCTTCACCTGCCCAACTGACTGCAGCCACTAGAAGGAATCAGGGAAGTTCAGCTGTTGCTGCTGGGAATGTGATGCCTGATACAGATGCCTGTGCAGAAATCCCAGGACTCCGGTGATTTAAGTGCAACGTATGAACCAACTGCACAAAGGAGAATGGGGGCACCCACTGATGTAAACCCCCAGCTACCCAGTCATAAGGATTTTGCTCCTATCCTGCAGCAGCTGTCTGAGGCCTATAAGCAGAAGGGAAAAAAAGAGGCAGAAAATGTTGCACAGCAGAAGCTGATCAGAGCTGCTTATAAGAGAAATAGACTGGAATTGGACCTCATTACTCTTAAAGGGGACCTGAGGTCTCCATAGAGAAACTGTTGAGCAAAGCAGGGCCCTGGAGAGAGACTTTTGAAAACAGTGAGCGGTTTGAGAAGCTGCAGAAATCTCTCAGGGAGGAGGTGCCATACCGCAGCCGTAAGCTCAGCACCACCAGCTACTCTGCCTCTTCTGATACAGAGGGGGATTTCAAGAAGCCACAAGCTCCAGCCAAGAAAGCACCAACAAAGAGCAAGAAGGGCGGGATCCACTGGCAGGAACTGGCATTTCATGTGCAGGAGGAGACAGAACAAGAGAAGGAGAAACAGCAAAGGGAAGAATTTTATTGGCAGAGATGGTCTTTATGATGATCACACAGGGAACACTCAGCACAGCAACTTGGGAAAGGATTTACTTGTGAATCACTCAGGGATAATACAGAGCACATTTAACAGTGTGCAAGATCAAAACCAATATGATGGAGAGAAAAGAAAACCAACAGAGTGCAGTAATACAACAGCAAAGATCATTGCAATCAAACATTAACAATATGCACAGCACCACCTTGTGACCATTTTAATACTCCAGTGTTTAAGCATGAATGCTGTTGCATGTATTCCAACACCCCTTCTCAACAGTGAAAGGCTTAAACTCTTCTTTAACAGTTCCAAGTGTCTCTTTGCATGTAGAGGCTTAGTAAGCATATCTGCAACCATGTCCTCAGTCGGACAATATTTTAAGTCAAGCTGTCTTTGCTCTTGCAAGTCCCTTAGGAAATGATACCTTACATCAATATGTTTGGTTCTTGGGTTGACTCGTTCTGTCTGTGCAAGTGCAATGCACCCTTGGTTGACTTCAACATCTTTGTGGGTAAAATTAAGCGTAGGACTGGCCAGATATGGGATGACTTTGACGTAGTTGTTCAGCTTAAATATATTGCAATATATGGACAAACAATCCCTGTGTTGTTTAAAGGGTAAGGCATTTTTTAGTAGCAGTATGCACAAAATGTCTCTGTCTTAAATATATTGATAATGGGTTGAGTGCAGAGGACTCTTGTATTTGACTATATGTATTTTGTGGTCACAGCCTCATTGCACCCCCGCCTAATGGTTTTAAAAAATAGTGGTGAGCACAACTTTCCCTTGTTTGTTATAGTTTAAACAGGAGCAGTGACCAGCTCCATGTTGTAGCTCCCACCCTTCCCAGCTATAGTCAGGTGATCCCACTGGTGTCTAATAAAAGGGCAGCCAAGTATGGAGGTTTACTTTGAAAGCAGCGAGTAAGTTGCAGGTAAAACCAAGTCCCTTTGTAAAATGTATAATGAAGCAATAGAATTCTTAATGAATCAGATAAAATTGAGCATAGGACTGGCCAGATATGGGATGACTTTGACGTAGTTGTTCAGATTAAATATATTGCAATATATGGACAAACAATCCCTGTGTTGTTTAAAGGGTAAGGCATTTTTCAGTAGCAGTATGCACAAAATGTCGCTGTCTTAAATATATTGATAATGGGTTGAGTGCAGAGGAATCTTGTATTTGACTATATGTATTTTGTGGTCACAGCCTCATTGCACCCCCGCCTAATGGTTTTAAAAAATAGTGGTGAGCACAACTTTCCCTTGTTTGTTATCTTTGTGGGTTCCATCTGCTATTGATCCAAATCTGCTAACAGTTGTCTTAGCCAAATTAACTCTTGACTTCACGCCTGCAACACAACTAGGCTTAGCAATGCCTAACTACGGATCATACTACCTAGCAACGCAAGCAATACATGCCTCCAATTGGAAAACATTTGACACTGAAAACCCTGCCTCGCTGTTAAAAGCTCTATACTTTGGTTCCATTGAATCACTACATCATGCTCTTTACAGGCCTAAAAAATCCTTACCACCATTAATTCCTTTGTTAGATGCTACTAAGAAATCATGGGACATGTTGTACAAATCTACCAATAAAGACAATTCCCTCTCACAGATGTGCCCCTGTGGCATAATGCTTCACTAAGCAACTTTGATAAATTTATAGGGGGGGGGCTTCTGGGCACGAGTGGGAGTCAAACAACTCCAACACATAACACAAGTGGGTATTTTTAAAACTCTAGAATAATTCCAGCAAACTCTGGAACTGTCAGGTCTGTCGGTGTATAGTTACCTGCAACTGCAACATTTATACCATGCTCAATTTCACCCCACCCAAAATACAACAGACTAATGCTGAGACTATAATAAGCTCACCAAGGAAACAGAAATTAGTATCCAAAACATACACATACATTGCATCTCAAAAATACGACCCCAGACCCAGGGTCAAACTTAAGTGGGAAAGTAGTGGAGTTCACTTAGATCCCGATGACTGGGAAGAGTTAGTAGACAACCTCTATCTCCCTCTAATCAGTACAAGAGACAGGCTCATTCAATTCAAAATTGTACATCAAACATATCTAACACCCAAAAAAACTACAACTTATGGGCCGTCTAGAGCATTCCAGATGTCCTCGCTGCAATTCACCAGATGCGGATTTTATGCACCTTATATGGTATTGTACAGAGATACAGACATTTTGGAAAAAAGTAATGCAGTTTTTAGCCGACGAATTTGCTCTACCACAAGTATTGAACCCAGATACCTGCCTACTGGGAGTAGCAGATGCTCTGGTACCCAGAATCCACTCAAGATTATTGATGAGGGCACTTTTGTTCTATGCCAAGAAAACAGTGGCCCTACACTGGATGGGGCCAACACCTTCTACACTTAAGAAATTGATAAATATCATTAATTCCCAACTGGAACTTTATAAGTTAACGTACATGGCCAGAGGTTGTCCACAGAAAGTATATGGTCTCCTTGGCTGGATTCACCCGCAACAACGACCAATAAGTCTACTGTGAAGTTCCATTATATCCTCTCCATGTCTACCCTTCTTCTTCCTTACTTCTTTATTTCCTTCTTTCTTGTTTGTTAATGGAAACCTAATAAAAAGTTACTATTAAAAAAAAATTAACTCTTGACTTGCTTGTGCAACATACTCTGCTTCAGTTGAAGAAAGTGTCACAGTTGACTGTTTTCTGCTGTTCCAGCTAATGGGTCCACCAGAGAGTAGAAACAAGTGTCCACTAGTAGATTTTCTATCACTTGAGTCTCCAGCCCAGTCAGCATCAACATATCCAATCAGGTTACATTTGCCCCTTGCAGGCAACTTTAACTTGAAATGTATCGTTCCCTTTAAGCAGGGATCCCCAACCTTTTGAACCTGTGAGCAACATTCAGATGCAAAAGGAGTTGGGGAGCAACACAAGCATGAAAAATGTTCTTGGGGTGCCAAATAAGTGCTGTGATTGGCAATTTTGTAGCCCCTATGTGGATTGTCAACCTACATTGAGGCTCTGTTTAGCAGTACAACTGGTTTTTATACAACCAAAACTTGCCTCCAAGCCTGGAATTCAATAATATGACCTGCTTTGAGGCCACTGGGAGCAACAGCCAAGGGGTCGGAGAGCAACATGTTACTTACGAGCTACTGGTTGGGAATCACTGCCTTTAGGTAACGTATGACCTGTTTTACAGCATTCCAGTCCATCTGACTTGGCTTAGACACCTTTCTGCATACAAATCCCACTGCTGTAGTGATGTCGGGTCTTCCAACTGTAGCAACGTAAAGCAGTTTTCCTATAGCTTTTCTGTATTGACAGTTATTTGGTAGCAAATTAACTTCATTGTTCATTTCTTTTAAGTCATTTGTTTCCATAGGAGAGTTAACTGGTTTTGCATCATTCATCCCAAAAGTTTCAATTACTTCTTGTATTTTGTGACTTTGGTTCAGAAGATAACTGCCATCTTCTTCTCTTTCAATCTGTATGCCAAGGTAATGTTTTATGTCACCTAAGTCTTTGGTCTCAAAGTCCTTATTTAGAGCTTGTAGTAGTTTGATGTGATCCCCTTCTTCCTCAAAGCATACTAACAGATCATCCACGTATATGAGCACAAAGATCCACCTACCAGCCAGTTTCTTAGTATACAAGCAGGGATCTGCTTTGCTCCTTTGAAATTTTTCTTTTGTGAGCACATCATTAATTTTCATATTCCATGCTCTAGCTGCCTGTTTGAGGCCATAGAGCCCTTTCTGGAGTTTGCACACTAGGGGCCCATTCCCTAAGTTCGAGTGAAGGAATAGAGGAAAAATAGTTCGATTTTCGAATGTTTTTTTGGCTACTTCGACCATCGAATTGGCTACTTCGACCTTCGACTACGACCTTCGAATCGAACGATTCGAACTAAAAATCGTTCGACTATTCGACCATTCGATAGTCGAAGTACTGTCTCTTTAAGAAAAAACTTCGACCCCCTAGTTCGCCACCTAAAAGCTACCGAAGTCAATGTTAGCCTATGGGGAAGGTCCCCATAGGCTTTCCAAGTTTTTTCTGATCGAAGGATAATCCTTCGATCGATGGATTAAAATCCTTCGAATCGGTCGATCGAACGATTATTCCTTCGTTCGTTGCGTAAAATTTTATTAACCCTCGATATTCTACCCTTAATACATCTGCCGCTAGGTCTGGCTTTTGTGGATTCTCAAATCCCTGTGGCTGTTCCATGTAGATTTCTTCTGTTAGCTCATCGTGTAAGAAAGCTGTTTAGACATCTTGAGTGCTTTATCTGCATTTTCTTTGCAGCTGCTACAGTGAGCAGAGACCTAATTGTAGTGTGCTTAACTACTGGAGAAAATGTCTCATCATAGTCTTCTCCATATTTTTGAGAATATCTTTTGGCTACTAGTCTTGCTTTGTATCTCTCAACTGTACCATCAGTATTATACTTGATTTTAAGAGTCCACTTATAGCCAATAGCTTTTCTTCTTGTTGGTATTTCTGTAAGCTTCCAGGTGTGGTTGTTATGCAGAGATTTTATCTCCTCTTCAGCAGCCTTTATCCACTTATTGGCTTCCCCTTCTGGAAGTTGTGATACGTCTTTCCAACATGTAGCTTCACATATGCAGGTATGTATTTGCTTTGTATGAAAGTCGAGCAGGTGGTTTGCCCTTGTTCTCTCTTATTGAACGTCTTGGTTCATTGTCAGTGCTTGGTTGTGTCTGCTCATCTGTGGTGTCAAATTCAGTGCCAACTTCAACTATTTGTTCTGGAGATGTACATGTTACTTGTTCAGTATTTTCCACCTTTTCTCGTCTTTGTTCTAGTGAAGTCATTACACCATCTCTTAGGTCTTCAATAAATGTTACACTGGTACTGATCACCACCTTGTCAATCTTTGGATCCAGAATTCTGTATCCTTTGGAATTTTCTGCATATCCAACAAGGATACCTTCCACTGCCCGATTTTCTCTTCTGGAATGTAAGCAAATGCTTTGCACCCAAAAACTCTAATATGTTTAACACTGGGTTTTTCGCCATGCCACAGTTCATATGGTGTTTTCATGACAGATTTGGAGTACAAACTGTTTTGCAGGTAAGTAGCTGTCATTGCTGCTTCACCCCAGTATTTTTCCGGAATCAGTCAGCATACATCTGATCATTTCTGTTAGGGTTCTATTTTTCCTTTCAGCCTATTCAGGCTGGATCTTTCATGTCGTTTTTGCAATGCATCCCACATGCCTTTAACAGTATTCTGATGCCTTATATGAATAAGATGTTCATCTTCCACTAACAGACTTATTGTTGCCTGGGCCTGTCTGTTTTTCTTATCCCATTCCTGGTGATTAACATCTGGTCTATCTGTAGTTATAGCTTCCCACAAGTCATCTCTGGATAGCAGCATTTCTACTTTAAACTTCCACAGTTGATAATTCTCATTATTCAGTTTAGCCACTGCTAGTTTAAGTTCTGAGCTGCTAACCATGTCTGCCTCACTTCCTTGACTGTGATTCCCACTTGTGCTTTGTAGTTCACAGAACCTCTGGAAGTTTCCTTGTGCCAGTCTGTTCACTGAGTTGGATTGTGCCTGGGCCCAGAACCTGTTGGCAGAGATGGTCTTTATTGCTAATGTGGTGCCTCTATTCAAAAAAGGATCCCGTTCTCAGCCTCAAAACTATAGGCCAGTTAGTCTGACGTCAGTGATAGGAAAGCTTTTCGAAGGGTTAATAAAGGTAATAAAGATACTGGACTTCATAGCAAATCATAATACTATGAGTTTGTGCCAGCATGGTTTTATGCGTAATAGATCTTGCCAGACTAACTTAATTTCTTTTTATGAGAAGGTAAGTAGAGACTTCGATTCTGGGATGGCAGTGGATGTGATTTACTTAGACTAAAGCATTTGATACAGTGCCACACAAAAGGTTACTGGTTAAATTAAGGAATGTTGGCCTGGAACATAGTATTTGTACCTGGATAGAGAACTGGCTAAAAGATAGACTACAAAGAGTGGTGGTAAATGGAACATTTTCTAATTGGACCAGTGTTGTTAGTGGAGTACCGCAGGGCTCTGTACTAGGTCCCTTGCTTTTCAACTTGTTTATTAATGACCTGGAGGTGGCCATTGAAAGTACTGTTTCTATTTTTGCAGATGAGACTAAATTGTGCAGAACTATAGGTTCCATGCAGGATGCTGCCACTTTGCACAGTGATTTGTCTAAACTGGAAAACTGGGCAGCAAACTGGAAAATGAGGTTCAATGTTGATAAATGCAGGTTATGCACTTTGGCAAAAATAATATAAATGCAAGTTATACACTAAATGGCATACTAAATATACACTTAAATGAGAAGGATCTTGGGGTTTTTGTAGATAACAAGTTGTCTAATTCTGGGCAGTGTCATTCTGTGGCTACTAAAGCAAATAAAGTTCTGTCTTGCATAAAAAAGGGCATTAACTCAAGGGATGAAAACATAATTTTGCCTCTTTATAGGTCCCTGGTGAGGCCTCATCTGGAGTATGGGGGGCAGTTTTGGACTCCAGTCCTTAAGAGGGATATAAATGAGCTGGAGAGAGTGCAGAGACTAAGTGAACTAAACTGTTTAGAGGGAGGGAAGAGTTAAATTATGAGGGGAGACTGTCAAGGTTGGGGTTGTTTTCTCTGGAAAAAAGGCGCTTGCGAGGGGACATGATTACACTTTACAAGTACATTAGAGGACATTATAGACAAATGGCAGGGGACCTTTTTTACCCATAAAGTGGATCACCGTACCAGAGGCCTCCCCTTTAGACTAGAGGAAAAGAAGTTTCATTTAAAGGAACAGAGTAGGGGGTTCTTCACAGTCAGGACAGTGAGGTTGGGGAATGCACTGCCGGGTGATGTTGTGATGCTGATTCAGTTAATGACTATAAGAGGGACTTGGATGATTTTTTGGACAAACATAATATCAAAGGCTATTGTGATACTAAACTCTATAGTTAGTATAGATATGGGTATATAGAATTTAATTAAAAGTAGTGATGGGTGTGTGTATGGGTGCTGGGTTTTCATTTGGAGGGGTTGAACTTGATGGACTTTGTCTTTTTTCAACCCAATTTAACTATGTAACTATCACACAGGGAACACTCAGCACAGCAACTTGGGAAAGGATTTACTTGTGAATCACTCAGGGATAATACAGGGCACATTTAACAGTGTGAACGATCAAAACCAATATGGTGGAGAGAAAAGAAAAAAAACAGAGTGCAGTAATACAACAGCAAAGATAATTACAATCAAACATTAACAATATGCACAGCGCCACCTTGTGACCATTTTAATACTCCAGTGTTTAAGTATGAATGCTCTTGCATGTATTCCAACAAATTTAACATCATTCAGGAAGATTTCCCTCCTTTGTCACCTGCCGCCCAACCAACCAAGTCACCCCAAGCCCAAGCGTCGCAGGAAGATCCAGTTGCCCCAATGGAAGTATCGTCCAACCATTCAGCTGCGAGTGGCATGTCTGGGGTGGTGCATGGAGATGCTGTTGGCATGAATGATGGTGCGGCTGATGCTGTGCTTGTGGGAGCAAGTGCTCACGGAGAGTCAGTGGTGGTGGGTACACAAGCGGTGCTGGTGGCAGGTAATGATGGCAATAAAATGGCAATAAAAACCCAAAGCCATCTGTAAGTGATGGAGGGAGAGATGGTAGGGCCCAGGCAGAGAGACAAAAACAGCAGGGACAGAATGGTAGGGCTCAGCAACCTGGTGAACAGGCCTCAACTTCTGGGGCAGATGCCGGCACTTTCTGGGAGCGCAGGCGGTTTTTCCCTGCAGGTGCAGGTCCTTCTTTTGGGGGTCAGGCTTTCCGTAGGCAAAACTGCGTTAAACTGGTGTGGGAAGGGAAGAAAGAAGAGGCTCCTAGTAGAACCTACATTATTAAGACACTGCTGGAAAGGTCTGCCAAGTTTAAGGCCCGCGAAATGGAGGCCTGCATTGTCCAGTCCCCTACAGAATCGGATGTCGGCTTTAAAATACCACTGGGACTGGATGCATTTTGAAAAGAAGAAGAAAAAAAGGGTAAATCAGACAGTGAGCAGAGAGACACCCATAGCCCTGAGGAAGGGGGCTGGCAGTTTGTTAAGACCTCAGGTAAAGGAAAGAAGTCCCCTGGAATCATGTCTTTCAGCCAGGGCCGGATTTACATTATGGGTGCCCCTAGGCCCACTACCGTTCGTCACCCCTGTCCCCTCCAGGGGGACAGGAGCAATGGGGATTGGCACATGGGAAATTCAAAAAATTATTGTATCTCCAGCGCATCCCCAGTGTTTTTTGAACCAATGTGGGTGAGGTTGGGCAGCATGCCGCCCCCCTAAAATCCTGCCGCCCTAGGCCCGGGCCTAGGTGGCCTTTCCACAAATCCAGGCCTGCTTTCAGCCCACAAACATCCAATCGATATGCCCAGCTGCAAAGCGAAGGTGATGATTTGAATGATGATGATTCTTGGGGGTCTAAATGGAGACCGAGTTTCAGAGAATAGATAAAGAACTTTCTCTACAACAGTCAGTGCAGGATTCATCTCCCATTAGTCAGTCAACACCTATGGGTGGTGGGACCATATCAGATGATGTGGTGTGTAGTGAAGCCTTGTCAGAAGTGGTTGGACCCACTATGGCCTCTTCAGAAGAGGTTCAACTTGTCCTGGCATCGCCGGATATGGTTATCTCTCAGCCTGAGATGGATCCAACCACAGAGGACGAGATGGTCCCTCTTGAGGATGAGGACCCGATACCAGCAGGGGTCCAGATCAAGAGGTTTGGAGAGGGGGTATGTGAAGATGAAAGAGAAGGAAAAAACACCAAATTAAAAAAACAAAATGACTATGGTACCAGTTAGCATTTACACCTCTAATGTCTGTAAAATCCAGGACTAGATTTCTGGCCTTCTCTAGTGTCTCATCATCCGATGGAGACATTTTTTTTCCTTCAGGAGACTCGATTGACCACCAGGGCTGACATTCGGAAGGCAACTTATGAATGGTGTCATGGGCCTTTTGTCTGGCCAATAGGGCTGAGCCATGCGGTGGTGTTGGGGTGCTGTTCAGAGCTGCATTAAATGTTGTCATTCACCGTCTTATTGAGATCCAGGTAGGCAGGTGTCTGCTCCTTGATGTCACAGCTGGGGGTAGGAAGATGCGCCTCATTAATATCTATGGGCCACACAATGCACAGGAAAGGAATACACTGCTGTCTGACATGAGGCAGTACCTCCACACCTCTCTCCCAGTGGTTCTTGCTGGCGATTTTAACCAGGTTTTAAGGCCCCAAGATAGGACAAGTGGTAGAGTCAACAGGGCAGAAGGATATTTCCTTAATAATATTATCCAGCAGGCAGGCCTGGTTGATGTTGCTACCAAGGGTGGCCGTATCGGGCGGCATACTTACCACAGTGCAGGGCGATCTAGTCGTCAAGACATGGCCTTTGTTAGGGGAGGGGAGACCTTTACCGATGTACGTGAGCAGGCTGTTGACCACTTTACAGTCTCTTTCTTATGGGGGGCTTCTTCTATCCCAGCCAGAGGTAGAAGCCTATGGAGGCTTAATGCAGATTCCCTGGCAGGGCAGTCAGCTCAGCATTCCTTCAGGATGCGTCTTCAGAATGAGATTGATAGGGTTGACTTTTATGACTCTTTGTCATTGTGGTGGGAGGATGCCAAGGAGTCGTTCCGAAATCTCTTCAGAAAGCTATCTGTACGTAGGGAGGGAGAGAGATACAAAAGATACCTGTCCCTACGAAAGAAGTTGGAGGCCTGTATTTCGGACAGGGTGGACAGGCCAAAGTTGAACCAGCTGAAGGCTGAGATCAGGCGGCATCAGTACAACCGGTACAGATCTTTGGTTCTGGAGAGGGATTACGGGATTTTTTACTCGCCGGACCCTTTTCAGAACTACCAAGAATCTGTGGCCAGGAAGTTAGTGACCGGCCTCATGGACACCCAGGGTTACAGACTACCAGGGAGGGCATCCTGGGTGTTGTGAGGTCTTACTATGCTGACCTTTTCCGGAACAAGGCTTTGGATGGGGACTGGCTGACTTGACTACTTGGAGGCAACCGCAGGGTCTGATACGTCTAATTTGGACTTTTCCCCTTTGGAAGCACAAATAACGGAAGGCCGAGGTAAGAGCAGCTATTGACAGCTATTGACCCTTTCTTTGGGTCACTTTTCCTGAAGTTTAACTTTGGGGGCTTGGCCCAAGGAAATGATTCCCTGTGGGAAGTCTGTATCAGGAATTGGGTATCGCCTTTTGTAGGGACAAGGTTTCAAGGCGGTAGAATGAAGAGATTTCGAATAGTACAGGGATCCCTCCCATTATACCTAGTTCTCACTCTGAAGATTCTGAAGAGGTGGGATTTCAGGGTGGGTGAACTGGCCACATCATCCCGAAGGCAGTTGTACCACAGGGTGATCAGGGACTATTTTGCTGTTCCTCTCGCTTTGAGAGACTGTGTGTGTGACATCCTTCAGGAAAGCCTTCACTATCTTAATGGCAAGAGACCCCCCCCCTATGTTTTTTGACAACTGATGGCTTTTACTCCAAAGGAATCTCTATGTCCGGGGCAACTTGAATTATTGGCAGCACAAATTGCCCCTGGGAGTGTGAAGAGGAGGAGACCCAGGATCACTTTCTGGTCAGTTGCCCTGTGACTAGAGATGTGTATGGTCAGCTCTTAAAGTTCCCGTATTAAACAACTTGACCTATACAGAGTCAGCCTATGGGGTTTCTGTCAGGCAACATCTACTGGACCGTGAGACCCTCTACTTTATCATTGCCTGTACACGGTACCAGATCTGGCAGCATAGGTGCAGGAGATCCTTTGGCTATTCTGGTGCTACTCCTGATAACATTGTTAGGGCAACTCTGGCTCAGTTGAGTTTCCTGAAGGAAAATTATATAAGGAGGTTGTACCTTTCTCTTTCATGAACATGCCCTCTTGTTATGTGCTGTATGGGGGGGGGGACTGTTGTACTTTAATTAATACTGTCTGCCGTACTCTGATACAGCTCTCCTTTTCTTCTCAGGGGTATGGTGGTACCATTGCCTAGCCTGGAGTATGAGGACTGGCTAATGTTTTTGTGTTTTGGGGTGGTATAAAGTCCATATGGACAAAAACAAGACTTTGCAAGTTTGGCCTTGTGAATTGGTGGGTTGGATGAGTTTTCTTTGGACTGTTGCCTATGGACAGAGGGATGGACTCTGAGGGCAGGAGGGTGGGTGGATGCATTTGTGGCTTTTGGATTTGCTAATATTATGTTTTGATGAATTAATGTAAGTGTATTTTTATAATAATAAAAACTCTATACATTAGGTACCTATCTGGTGCTACCAATCCCTAATTCATTAGGAGACAGAGCAGAGCCATTATGATGAGTGAAGAGATGTAACATGTCTCCATCTAGTGGCAAAATGACTTTACATCACTTTACATCTTGGCTTGTAAATGTCACGTAGCAGTGCATAAGGCAGCCCAGAACAGACACTTGCAACGGCATCACAATAACATTACTACAAACATAGACGTAGCACAAGAACAAGGCTCTTTGGCTGATTAAGCACCAAACTAATAAACAGCAGTGGGAACCCACAGATCCTACAGATTTCCTATATATCAAATAAAGATAGTCTGCCAACAACAGGGTGAACTGGGGAACAAGCACTTGTATAGTGGAGCGCTCCATACATTACTTTATATGTCCCCTATGTACAGTATGTCATCTTCAGCCATTAATAATACAGTCACACCCTGATTTTACTTTTCCTGGAATTTACAACCCCATCATTATCTAATGCATTTCCTTATTTAAAGTCAGTTTTCCCACATTTTAGGTTATAAAAGCACAATTCAGCAGGAACAGCCCCTAAGTTTGCTCATAGTCTGTACAGAGAGATCCCATAAAACTATGGCAGCATAGGTATTCCCTGTACTAAGCACAATTCAGCAGGAACAGTCCCCTAAGTTTGCTCATAGTCTGTACAGAAAGATCCCATAAAACTATGGCAACATAGGTATTCCCTGTACTAAGCACAATTCAGCAGGAACAGCCCCCTAAGTTTGCTCATAGTCTGTACAGAGAGATCCCATAAAAATATGGCAGCATAGGTATTCCCCTGTACTAAGCACAATTCAGCAGGAACAGTCCCTAAGTTTGCTCATAGTCTGTACAGAGAAATCCCATAAAACTATGGCAGCATAGGTATTCCCTGTACTAAGCACAATTCAGCAGGAACAGTCCCCTAAGTTTGCTCATAGTCTGTACAGAGAGATCCCATAAAACTATGGCAGCATAGGTATTCCCTGTACTAAGCACAATTCAGCAGGAACAGTCCCTAAGTTTGCTCATAGTCTGTACAGAGAGATCCCATAAAACTATGGCAGCATAGGTATTCCTCTGTACTAAGCACAATTCAGCAGGAACAGCCCCTAAGTTTGCTCATAGTCTGTACAGAGAGATCCCATAAAACTATGGCAGCATAGGTATTCCCTGTACTAAGCACAATTCAGCAGGAACAGTCCCTAAGTTTGCTCATAGTCTGTACAGAGAGATCCCATAAAACTATGGCAGCATAGGTATTCCCCTGTACTAAGCACAATTCTGCAGGAACAGTCCCCTAAATTTGCTACAACTATATCAATATCAATATCCTGTACTAAGTACAATTCTGTAGGTTATTCTCAATGCTTCCTTGTCCTTTAACTGTGTGATATCTGTGCGTATACCTTTTATACATAACCTTCTTTTATTCCGGTGCATTTTCTTCCAGGCTAGAATGATGTATTTCCCAGTCCAGCCGTTAGAATCAGACATTGTAAAAGTGTGGCCGCGAGGCAGCGCTCCGTAATTACCAGCAATCTCCATTCCTCGCTCCTTCTGGACATAAAACATTCTGACCAAGGGAACAAACCCATAAACAAACCAGAGAGGTCGATATTTAATAAGAATGAATTTATTTCAAGTAAAATAAGTGTTTGTATCAATTTGAAATACAAAACAATAGAAAGAAATCTCACCCAGAGAAACTTTGGCTTTTTTTTTTCTATATACACAATTTTCAACATTTTCTTTTTTTTGTACAAAATTAATATCTTTGTCACAAATACAAAGGGGCGCGACGTCGCGTCAACAGCATGCGCCAAAAGGGAAAAAAAAAGTGAACTAAAATGAAAATTCTGTGCAATAACAAAGCCGGAGCGTTAAAAGTCCGATTTGATTTTTTGATTTTTGTAGATTTTACAGTTTTTACATACAGTAAATGAGTCATATTTTAATAACAATCTGCAAATAATTTGCAACCAAATTCTACATCAAAATTCTGAATTAGGGAACAAATTTATTATAATTCCCATTTAAGGTTTTTGCTGTGATTTTAAGAAAATCGTGTAACATGAATGGGATTTGAATTATTATTTTTTTGGTTATTTTTTGTTTTCTAGATTCAATGAACATGAATCGGATCAAGTGTTTCATCTGAGCACTTTTGCAATTTACATGATCATTTTTTGGTTGCTGTGATATTAGCACTTTTACACGTCTAATAATTGTCGGATTTCGTAGTAATGGGAGTTTTCTTGAACTCCCATAACCTCGTAATTCGAATTAAAAAAGACCAATTGAAATTCATCAAAAATTTATCGAAATCGTTTTTGGGCAAATAGGTCCGTTTTCGAATCGTACGATTCAGCGCATTCGATTCTAAGTTTTTCCAAAAAAAACCTTTGATTTATCAAAGTCCTACAATTGACTCCAAATAGGTTCTAGAAGGTCCCCCATAGGCTAAAACAGCAATTCGGCAAGTTTTAGATGGTGAATGGTCGAAGTCAAATTTTTAAAGAGACAGTACATGATAAATTTTAATTACTTGAATTTGAATTTTCGATTCTTTTTCAAATTCGAATAGAATTTGGACTATTCCCTAGTCGAAGTACATAAAAAAAGCTTGAAATTTTTTCCTTCAAAAATTCACCTCGACCTTTGATAAATCTGTCCCTTAAAGTATGAAGATCTGAATTACAGAAAGATCAGTTTTCAGGAAAACCCCGGGTCCAGAGCATTCTGGATAACAGGTCCCATACCTGTACTGAAACCCCATTTGCAGACCAAAAACACTTGATTGTCATGATTTGGTTATAAATACATGAAAATATTTGTAACTGAAAAGTGGTTCCAGAAACGCTCCCTGTTCAATAACTCTCAGACCCTATAGTCCCTTCTCCAGCTCAGTCTATGGATGTTGGGCTCGGGGGTGAAAACACTCACAGGCTGGAGTATAGATATAAACAGTGTCACAACTTTTTGAGCCCACCAAAGTGCCCAATATCTCTCTTGAGACAGAGACTAGTGATGGGCGAATAGATTCGCGAGGCGCGAATTTGCAGAAAAATTCCGCTTTTCTCCGCCGGCGAAAAAACTTGTGAAACTGTCGCAGAAAATCGCAGGGGAAAAATCTGCCACGTCAAAGAATCTGGCACGTCAAAAAAATTTGGCCGCGCGTCAGAATAGTCGCGCACATAAAAATTGTCGCAACACCCATTGACTTTAATGCATTTGGACAAAATAGCCGTGCGTATCAAAATTGTCACAGGTGTCAAAATTGACGCACATCAAAATAATTATGACGCCCATTGATTTCAATGCGTTTCACGAATTTTTTCACTGTTTCGTGAATTTTTCCGTCGTTTTCACGAATTTCACGGGAAAATGTTGCAATTTTTCCGGTGAAGCAAAGCGGGACAAATTCGCCCATAATTAACAGAGACATTTTCACATTGAAATCTAGAAGCCTTACAGCACCGACCACCCCCCTGAAATGAAAAACCTCCCATTGAAATGGAAACCACATATACGTGATTTAATAATAGTGTTTTTGAATTACCGTATATACTCGAGTATAAGCCGAGTTTTTCAGCATCCAAAATGTGCTGAAAAAGTCTACCTCGGCTTATACTCGAGTTAGCGGCAAGTAGCTGAGATTGCAGTCACTTTTAATCATTCCTATACCAACAGTTCACTTGGGGAGAGACTGCAATATCACACAGCGCCCTCTGTTGGTTATATGAAAGAATAACAGTGCACCCTCTGTTGGTTATATGAAAGAATAACAGTGACTGCAATATCACACAGCGCCATCTGTTGGTTATATGAAAGATTAACAGTGATGGCAATATCACACAGCACCCTCTGCACATGGTAGTGGGACTATGTACACAGTAATCCGTTTGGCAATTCTCTGTCACCATCAACTTTGCAAAGAAGTCCGGTTGATCGCTGGGGGGGGTCGCTTTGGCGGAATGTGCGCTGCTGGGAGACAGGGCTGTAGTTGTGTCTAGGCTTATACTCGAGTCAATAAGTTTTCCCAGTTTTCGTAGGTAAAATTAGGTACCTCGGCTTATACTCGGGTCGGCTTATACTCGAGTATATACTGTACTTGGCGTTGGCCTAATGCTCAGCATTACATACGGGCAACAGAACTGCCCTCTGGGGTCTTTGTTGGATGGCTATTTATACATTAGGTTAAAACCACATCACGCGTTTCGCGCACAAGTTTGGCACATGCACTGGCTCCTTTGTTTAAGTGGTTTCATAAATACAAAAGAGGTAGATGTCATACTGTCTCTTTATGATGAGTAGAAGGTCAACCTGTTCCTCTAGTACTAAGAGCCCCAAACCATCACAATCATTTAATTCTGCTGCCGAACTCCATTGTTTGATCCAATAACAGTGGAATTCAGTTCTTCTTTAAATACAAAGTACATTGCTCATAAACTCAGGAACCTATAACTTAATGGTATCCCCACATCTCAATGGAATGGACTTAAGTTTTTATGCACATCATGTAATATGATTGGTTATCTTCCATTACAGTGATATTTCCCACCACATGATGCCCCATATCTGCTGTTGTGTCCTAAAGGGGCACGTCTGAAAGGCGTCAGTATCAACTTTACCACAATATAGGAAGGTGCTCTACAAAGACCAACTGGTCATACTTTAGATGATCCTTCTCACTAATTTATGATAAAACGAACAGTTAAAAGTTGACAAGTGTCACCTACATCCACATCATGACTCTTCTGATTGACCCTCTTGGCCCATATGTGTTAAAAGGAAGCAAGTAGACACAAGCCAGCTTATAAGGAGCACCTAATATATTGGTATTGCTTGGGGGAACCCTCAGGTAGAAAATAGATCCAAAATCTCCAAAGCAACCTTGACTGCTAAGAGTAACTTTGCAGATATAGGTACCCCCAAAGTGTAGTAGATACTGAACTCTGTCCCCCAGCAACCTGTTACAATTTTCAATAGACATAATGCAGTTACAGCTAAGGGCTTGGTATGATATGGTTGATATTGTTGGATGGCATGGGTTATAACAATGGAAATAATTTACTTATGAACCTCCAGGGATGGTGATCTCATTATGCTTTCTTTGAGACATTCTCAAATAGGCAAGAGATGGTTTCAGTCTCAGATTTAAATACCACAACCCAAAAATGACAAACAATTTTGTAGATATAGAGCTCTGAAGGTTCAGGTTGAAGCTGACTTGCCACCTCTTGTAGAATAATAAACCACTGCTCTGTATCTTCCCACCAGGCATCATTCTTACCGGCCAGGTGACCACCCTATGTGTAGGTCATGGTAGAATCTATGACTATGGTTGTCAATTTCAATACACAAGTTCTTTGAGCCATCACACACTTGATACAGCAGTTAATACAACCTTCCACAGCCCAGATTTTACAGACTCATAGAATGCTCCTACCACCAGTGCTAGAGGGGACATCTTAGACATTCTAGTTGGAGAACAATAGTTTGCCTACTCCAGCTGTACCCAAGTGCAGCCTTAGGGTCTGGGCACACGGTCAGATTTGGGGAGATTAGACACCCTGCGACAAATCTCTTCTTCTTCGTGTCAACTAATCTCCCCAAATTGCCTTAGTTTTCCGAAGTCGCCTGAAGTTTTCTCCTCAGGCAACTTCGGCGACTTAGGAAAACGAAGTGCTATCACACCGGCTAATTACATTCTAGCATGCAGGAGGCAGTTTGGGGAGATTAGTCTCCCCGAATATGAGTATATGCCCTGACCCTAAAAGCTGGAAAGGTGCGATCGTGTCTCACCCATTTTAGCCCAATCCATAAAACAGTCTACTATTTAAGCACTGAAGAACAAGAATGAGAGTAGACCAGAAATGGTCCCTCAAAATTCTGCTGTATATTGGTCTGGGCAGATTCACAGAAGGATTTTATTTACAAAAACTAAATGTCCATGTTGACTGCCAATTCTTGATTTCTTGACCAGTTTGCAGTCCATTATTTATTGGAGCCAACAATTGATTTCATTCAGTCGTTTGGATATTGATCAAGTTGGAAATAAAATGCGAGGACCTCAAAAATGGTGCTACCATATATATATAAATAACAGCATATTAGCCATGCCAACATTCTTTTTGCCTACAACCTGGCCTTTGTTAGAAGGAACTTCAGCCTTGAATACACCCGATGCATCTCCAATGGCCCAAATGGGTGGATGACAGAAAGTAATTGACTTCCAACATGGAACCATGTGGTGCTTAGATGCTTGCAAAGAAATATTCTATGAAATACAAACGTAGCCTTAAAATGCAGGCCAAAAAAGTTATTAAAAAAAAAAAAAAAAAAAGCTGTCCCTTCAGGCTTGGGCCCCTACAATAAATACATCTGGATAAAACTTGTGAGAACCTGAAAGCTTTCCTAAAAATAAATACTTGGATAAAAAAAATACAGTTAAACCGCGTGTAATCAGATATTGAGATTGAAACGCCTGGAAAACCTTTGGAAAAATATTCAACAATAGAAATATTAATGTCCAAGAAATGTCTATATTGGTTCTGTTGAGAGGGTTCCAGAGTTCCGGGGCAACCAAATCCAGAAATCCATTATGCTGTATGGGCCCTAAAAATGAAATGGACCCCGGCTGAAGAAAGGTCTACAATATAAACATCAAGCTGAACGTCTAAGGCTTCAGCAAAACTTGAAATGGCTCAAGAAGGGTTGAGGATGAAATGTTACCACTCATTCCTTTTAGAAGAAATCTTTTAAAAAAATAATTTTTCTATCCAAATTAAAAAACAAAACAAAAAGCAAACATATCCCAGATGCAGCGCAAAAACCCCCCTTCAACTTAGTGCCACGTAGTTAAGAATATAGTGGTTCAAGGGTGGTGGCCATAGTCACTAGAAGACCTCTGGCTATGACAGCATAGGGGGCAGCAAACTCTTCATTATCTTTTTCCACGTTAACCAGAAGCAGCTGGTGGGTGAATTTTTTATTTGAGGAGAGTGCTAATTGAAGGTTTTTTTTTAAAAATAAATATATAGGAGATGGTGTCCTTTTGTGGAGGCCAAGCCTCACTAAGCAAGGACGGAAAGACCATGACCAGTAATCAATGGTAACCTTATAAATGGAACGTTACAAGTAATGTATAATCCGGTTCTGTATGTCTTCACCATGGACTTGACCAATTCCCTACAGGAGAGAAGAGGAGGTCCAGTGTCTAGCCGAGGCTGCAGTTGAGTTGAACGTTACTGCTGGTTTCCTAATGTCCATACACAGCGACTGCGTTATTTTCTCAGCTTTGCTTATGTCAGGAGGCATCTTCCATTATGAACTTTTTGGGCAGGGGTTCTTGCTTTTGATTGACTTTTAGAATGCGCCCAATCACATTCTCCTTAGAGAGGTCCATGCCTGCCTCGTCCGTATAAATATAGGTTCCACAACCGGCCTTTCTCTAGGGTCATCTGCCTCTGAACATAAGCACTTTGTTGATGGAAGTCAGATTTGCTAAAATGCTCGCCTCAAAATCTCCATCGTGGACTCCGGTCACTCGAAAAGCTCCGGCTGAGGCATTGTTTTCCCAGTAGTGATGCCAATTACCTTTGCTGTCGGCCCCAAATCCGTAGATGTCCACCTACATAGGGAATTAAAAAAAACTTAAAATGTTTATAAATCTTATGGGGTTCTGCTGCAAGTCTAGAAGACCAATTGTGGAACAGGTCCATAACATACAAAAAGTTCAATTAAGAGAATTCTAAATGATAAAAATGCTGTATTTTATATACTGAACTTATTGCTACAGCCAATCAGCTCTATAATAATAACGATCCAGGCCTTTAGCGTTGCCCCCAGTGTGTCAGTGGCACTGCACATGCTCAGTGTGTCCTGGGCTGCTGCTGAGAAGCTAAACTTAGGGGTTGTGGGAAATCTTAAAAATTTAGGTCACATCTGTCATAGAAGCTGACGCTACAAGGCTGATGCAGACTGCAGTGATTTCTATGCTGACATGCAATGTGAACCTAAACTAAATACAGATATGGGATCCGTTATCTGGAATCCCGCTATCCAGAAATCTCTGAATTACGGAATGGCTGTCTCCCATTGACTCCATTTTATCCAAATAATCCAAATTTTAAAATGATTTCCTTTTTTCTCTGTAATAATAAAACAGTCGCTTGTACTTGATCCCAACTAAGATATAATTAATCCTTATTGGACGCAAAACCAGCCTATTGGCTGACATTGATGCTCGGTAGGTTTTAGGTGGCGAAGTAGGTGGTCGAAGTTTTTTTTAAAGAGACAGTACTTCGACTATCGAATGGTCGAATATTCAAACGATTTTAAGTTCGAATTATTCTTTTCGAAGTCGAAGTCATAGTCGAAGGTCGAAGTAGCCAATTCGATGGTCGAAGTAGCCAAAAAAACCCTTCGAAATTCGAAGTATTTTTTATTCTAATCCTTCACTCGAACTTAGTAAATGTGCCCCTATATGTTGTGCTTCTGTACCAGCCCAAGGCAACCACAGCCCTTTAGCAGTAAAGATCTGTGTCTCCAAAGATGCCCCAGTAGCTCCCCATCTTCTTTTCTGCTGATTCACTGCACATGCTCTGTGCTGCTGTCACTTACTGAGCTTAGGGACCCACTCACAATATACAGTACACATAGAATAGAAATGTCACAATATAAGGCTGATTAGTAATTAATACAGATAATTACTACATGGCAGCACAGAAACCAGTGCAATTAGCATCAGAATTTAATAATCAGCAAACCTGTAGCATCAGCTTATATTACAGCCAGGGAAGCTCATTTTCTGCTGGATAATTAGTGACGAGCCCTAAGCTTAGCTTCTCAACAGCCAATCAGAGCCCACTGAGCATGTGAGTGTCACAGACACTTTCCAAGATGGTGACCCCCTGTGACAAGTTTGAAGTCCTGGATCATTGCTGCTATTGACAAGCTCAAACTTTAGCCTCGTAAGTTCACTATATAAAATATGCAATTTTTAGCCACATTCATTACTAGGGTTTAGTTCTCCTTTAAAAGTCAACTTCCAGTATAATATTGTTTGAGAAGGAAAGGGAATTTGTACCTTATCGCAGACGTGGAGGGCAAATATGACAGCCAGAAGGCCGGTGGATGGGTATCGGCCATGATTTAACAGCCACTTGTCGTACACGTACTTCATCAGCTCCGGACTGTATACCAGAACCTAAACGTGAAAATTAGAACATACAACTGAATATCAGAACTAGGAGTGCAGAGAACATTACCAAACCTCCCGTTTTGAGAGGGACATTCCCTCTTTTGACATCTCAACCCGCAGTCCCCAATTTGTACTGAAATGTCCCGAGTTTCTCTTTGATCTGCTGCACTGAACAGTAGTGACGCGCAAATTTATTCGTCAGGCGCGAATCCGCAACGAATTCCCGGGATTCACCACCGGCGAATAAATTTGCGAAACTGGCATCCGTTTTTTTGAACGCCGGGGCATTTTCGCCAGCGAATGTGCGCCGGCGTAAAAAAAAGAGTCTCTGTTTCAAGAATTTTTTGCCGTTGCGCGAATTATTAGGCGAAGCGAAACGCCACAGATTCGCCCATCACTACTGAATAGCCAGAAAAAGATACAACGTTTCTAACTTAATTGGCTCTTGGCAGAGAGCCCAGAATAGATACCTAAGATACTTTAGTAACACATAAGAACTGACTCACAGCTTAAAGGGCAATTCACCTTCATTCGCAAAACTGGAATAACATATAAAAGCCATAGAAAATGTGTTCAAACTTTTATAACCTGCCAAACTTTGTAAAATGGACATGGTGATTAGGGGGTGTGGCCACAAAATGGGTGTGGTCATAAAAATTTTGCCTCGCTACGTGCAACAAATCTTTTTGTCTCCAAAATGTTGGAGGTATGCATTACACCATACAAATTCGCCAGGCGCGAATCCGCAACGAATTCCCGGGATTCCCCGCCGGCGAATAAATTTACAAAACCGGCGTCTGTTTTTTTGAACGCCGGGGCATTTTCGCCAGCGAATGTGCGCCGGCGTAAAAAAAAGAGTCTCTGTTTCAAGAATTTTTTGCCGTTGCGCGAATTATTAGGCGAAGCGAAACGCCACAGATTCGCCCATCACTACTGAATAGCCAGAAAAAGATACAACGTTTCTAACTTAATTGGCTCTTGGCAGAGAGCCCAGAATAGATACCTAAGATACTTTAGTAACACATAAGAACTGACTCACAGCTTAAAGGGCAATTCACCTTCATTCACAAAACTGGAATAACATATAAAAGCCATAGAAAATGTGTTCAAACTTTTATAACCTGCCAAACTTTGTAAAATTGACATGGTGATTAGGGGGTGTGGCCACAAAATGGGTGTGGTCATAAAAATTTTGCCTCGCTACGTGCAACAAATCTTTTTGTCTCCAAAATGTTGGAGGTATGCATTACACCATACAAATTCGCCAGGCGCGAATCCGCAACTAATTCCCGGGATTCCCCGCCGGCGAATAAATTTACAAAACCGGCGTCTGTTTTTTTGAACGCCGGGGCATTTTCGCCAGCGAATGTGCGCCGGCGTAAAAAAAGAGTCTCTGTTTCAAGAATTTTTTGCAGTTTCGCGAATTATTAGGCGAAGCGAAACGCCTAAGGTATGCATTACACCATACAAATGGCATGCACACAGAATTGCTAATGTAAGTTATGGAAATTCTCTGTCCTGCAGAGCTTACAATCTAATCTTCACCAACTGAGCGGAACTGAAGTCAAGGGGAGATTTCTCAGCAGGTGCTCACATCTGGCCAGGTAACATGGAAACCGTGCTTGGGTTTTTTGGGTTCTCCTCGCTAGGATGGGGGTCACTTGGGAACAAAGAAGTCCTCTGTATGAACATTTGCCATTTGCAAACTGCCGCATTTTTACCCACAATTCAGCATTTTAACCTGGAAATGTTGCAATTGTTTCCTAATTGCAATCAGCGCCCACTGCACCCGTATTTTTTTGCTGCATTTGTATCATCTCTAGTTGGGTCAGTAGGTGGCAGCAAACCCTAACGCTGAACTTGTTATGTCTCAGGGCTCGGTACAAACACGGAGCCAGAGGCTGTTCACCAGGATAATGTTTGTGGCCCTGGATTCCGGATTTTGATGCCGGCGACTATTCGCCGGCGTCAAAATGGGCGCCAGTGGCCATTAAAGTCAATGGGCGTCTGTTAATAGTCGCCAGCGGCCAAATCATCACCGGCGTCGATTCCGTCATCGGCGTCAAAAAAACTTTGAGGCCGGTGAATTTTCGAGGCAAATTTGCGAATTTATTCGCCAGCGCAAAACGTGGAAATTCACCGCGAATTTATGCCTGCCGAATAAATTCGTCCATCACTAGATATGAGGGAAGTTGTATGGCAGCTCCCACGCATATTTAGAAATACATAGATCCATACACAGGGGGATATTTACTAAAATCCAAATGTATCTCATATTTAATTAAAAAAAAAACACACAACCAAACTCCCAATTTATTTATGAAATAATCGGATCGCAGAAAAAACTCGATAAAAGCGAGAGAGAACACGAATCGCTCAAATTCGTCAGTCTTTTTTCCCAAACCGCTTGATTTTTTGCAGGGAAACCCTGAAAAAGTCGGATTTTTGGGTTAAACCCATCGCAAACCACAATAGCTTCAAATTGAGATAGGTGACTCTCCCATTCACTTATACAGGACCTCGACAGGTCTCAGATGGTGGATTTTCGGATTCAGGCTTTTTGCAGCATTTGGGAATAATACATCTTATAAAAAAATTTTTTTACCAAAGCTTCAAGTTTTTTTTGAGTTTTTGCTGCAAAACTCTTGAGCAGCAGATAAAGTTTAGTAAATAACCCCCCACATGTTCGGTGAATAAAATAGGCCGTACCCTTGTACTATACTGTTTCAGAGAAGCAACATGGCAGCCAGTGTCGGACTGGACCGGCGAGACACCAGGAAAAAACCCGGTGGGCCCCGCCAACCCAGATCCACGCTGCTTCCTGCTGTGCCGCCTGTAAATCGAAGTGTGAATGCGGCGGTGCCCACACGCAGTTGCTTGCGCATGATTGGTGGCGCACCAGAGGGGTCCGGAGGCGGGCCATGGACTGCAGCCCCAGTGGGCCGGGCCCCCCAGTCCAACCCTGATGGCAGCTCCTATATTATTATTAGTTTTATAAATATAAAAACACAAGGATGAAGGCCGAGTGTTTTTATACAGGTCATGGAACTTCGAGGTAACTTCTAATATCCTCATATTTTGCAACTGGGGGTACTTTATTTATTATAATACACAAGTTTCAGTGAGTCATGTGACAGAAATGACATCATCACCGTTTATAACTGATGACATCAGAACTCACCGTTTATAAGGATATAATTGACAAGATATTGATGGCTTTTGTGTATATAAATATATATATTCATACAGAGGAGGAATGTATAACTACATATTAACCTGCCATTATCCTTTGTCTTAGGTTAGACGATGCAAAATATCAAGGACCTCTGTACCCAAGAGCTTACAACCTCCCACACAAAACAGCAGCCTGGCAGCAGGGCAGTAAATGCCGTATATCCCGGATCTATGGGCAGGTTTATGGCCCCAGTTTTAATTTATGTTCTGCTGAGAGAGTTCCGGCTGTTTATGGGGAGCTCCGCGGCATCCGGAAGCTTTTATAGCAGGAAACACATTATCCACTGGGATATTTGCACAGACAGACTAAGCTGGACGTCCCCGGATGAGGCAGGATTTTGGCAGCTGACTGAGAAGTGTGACGGGCGTATGATCCTCAGTCATTATAAGGCTCTAGCGAAGCAGCAACAGTCACAGCTGGAGCCTCACCGGAATCCTTCCTCCGTTACTCGGTGTATTTAAAGAGATATTGCCATCGTGGCTCGTCTACTTCTGTCTGTACTAAGCTTTCTCCTCTCATAGCTAAACCAGACGCAGGCCTCTCCAGGCAGCAGTGCTGTATAGATAAATAAGCCCAGATGATAAGGAAGAAAGAATCCTGCCAGTGGGGCATTTACTAGACCCTCGCAGGGAACCACATGGAACGTCCATATTTTATGTGCCGCTCAGTAAGCGCAAGTCAGCAGTGATTAGGGAAACACGGCACCAGCGCTGCCCTCTGTGCAACATGAGGTTAATACACAGGCCACTCCTCCGTCAGCTTCACCGTATCCCAAGGATATTTACTATACGCCTAGAGAACTGGGTACAAATGGAACATTACGGGATACTGTCATAAGAAAAGATGTTTTTTTTCCCCCAAAACACATCCAGCAGAATTCTGCACTGAAATCCATTTCTCAAAAGAGCAAACTGGTTTAATTTTGAAATCTGACACGGGGCTAGACATATTGTCGGTTTCCCAGTTGCCCAATAAAAAAGAGGGACACAAAATGTTTTGACCACGCCCATTTTTGTGGCCACACTCCCTAATTACCATGTTCATTTGACAAAAATTGGGAGGTTATGAAAGTTTGAACGTATTTCTGTGTTTTTTTTTTCAATTATCACAGATTTGCTAATGAAGGTGAATTTCCCTTTAAGCGGTGAGTCGAACTTCTCCCAAGAGACCTGCTTATCTTATTACAATTACTTATTTGCTTATCTCAAAATTGTTCCAAAAGTATCTTATCTGCTGCTGTGGCTGTTCTGGGCTCTCTGCCAAAAGCCAATTAAGTTAGAAACATTGTTTCTTTTTCTGCCTGTTCAGTGCAGAGAAAATCAGGACTTTCCTGTACAAACGAGGGACTGCGGGTTGAGCTGTCAAAAGAGGGACTGTCAATCTAAAAACAGGACAGTTTAGAGGTATGCAGCATCCCAGATTTTTTTATATTTAATTTTGAAATCTGACATGGGGCTAGACACATTGTCAGTTTCCCAGCTGCCCCCAGTCATGTGACTTGTGCTCTGATAAACTTCAGTCACTCTTTACTGCTGTACTGCAAGTTGGACTGATATCACCCCCCCTAGCAGCCTAACAACAGAACAATGGGAAGGTAACCAGATAGCAGCTCCCTAACACAAGATAACAGCTGCCTGGTAGATCTAAGAACAAAACTCAATAGTAAAATCCAGGTCCCACTGAGACACATTCAGTTACATTGAGTAGGAGAAACAACAGCCTGCCAGAAAGCAGTTCCATCCTAAAGTGCTGGCTCTTTCTGAAAGCACATGACCAGGCAAAATGACCTGAGATGCACCTACACACCAATATTACAACTAAATACACTTGTTGGTTCAGGAATGACATTTTTATTGTAGAGTGAATTATTTGCAGTGTAAACAGTGTCATTTATAAATAAAAACGACATCATAAAAATCATGACAGAATCCCTTTAGCTCCTTACCTTCTCCTTGGAGACCCGGACTTTCCGCGGGACAGGAATATACGTTCTGCGGAAATGAAATATAGAAACTGAGCACAATTGAACACAATGACATCATTCGAGCATCCGGTACCAGTCTAGTAACCCACGGCAACAAAATCAGTAAGTTTAGGATCAGTGTAAAGAAGTTAGACATAGGGGCATACAAAAAGAGGGATTCTTGCTACTGCCAATTTGCAACTCTATAGGGCAGATTTATCAAGGGTTGAATTGAAAATTCTAATTTAAAATTTCGAATTTTTTATGGTCAAAACTGTCAAATTCGACTAGGGAGTTATCCAAATTCTAATCAAGTTTTTAAAAAAACATTGAATTCAATTTTCGAGATTTATCATACTCTGGCCCTTTAAGAATTTGAATTCAACTATTCGCCACCTAAAACCTGCCAAATTGCTGCATAAGTCAATGAGGAGCGGTCCAGGGATCAATTTGGGGATGTTTGCAGCCTTCCTGACATTCGAGTTTTTTTTTCAGAGAATCTTATTCGATTCGCATTTTCTTTAAATCCGTCCGAGTTTAGAAATTCGATTTTATTAATAAATTTCAAATGTATGGGAGTTTAGGGGAGTTTAAACTCCTATGAATTCGAATTTCAAACCTTGATAAATGTGCCTCTCTGTACAGACATTATAAATCATTTCCATCAGTCCCTTTCTCAAAGGAGCTTACAATCTAAGATGACAATTACTTACACTATGATAAACATTATCAGGGGCCTGTATGTTTTTGGAGTGTAGGAGGAAACCACAGTACCCCAGGAAACTCACGGGGGGACCCACGCACTCCTTCCAAATAGCACCCGGGCTGGAACTGAAACTACGATCCAAGCCAGATTTAAGGGGGTTATTTATCAAAGTCCAAACTTATCTCAATATTTTCTGCTACAAACTCTGATCAAATCTGCTGGGGGGTTTTGCGCTTATTTATTATTAATTTTTCTCGAAAATTTGCTTTGAGGGAAAAAAAATCAGTTTTTTTCGGATTTTTCATAAAATTTCTACGATTTTTCCAGATTTATCACCCAAAAACTCCAGATTTTTGCCAGAAATCTCCGAAAAAACTTCAGGGTAACCCAGCACACATTAAAAAATCATTGAGATTTCTCCCATTGACTTATATGCAACCTCGACAGGTCTAAGATGCCGGATTTTCAGATTCAGACTTTTTAATTCTCTGGGTTTAATAAATTCCAAAAAATTTGTGATTTTTTAAAAGTCTGATTTTTTCAGAAATTTTTTGTGATTTTTGCATTCAGAGTTTAGTAAATAACCTCCTAAGTCTTTCCAGTAGAACCAGCTTAATTTACAAATATTTTAAATGTAAGTCTCTCTACAACCCAATTTCAAAATCTGATGCTGATTGGAATTTGTCAGCTTGTTGCTGACACTCATTTTGCCCTAGGGGGAGACAGAGAACTACCTGATTCTAATTCTATTTATTATGAACCGTAATAATCACTCTAGTTATATAAAGGCCATGAAACATTTCCATGACTCCGGGGAGTCATATAGTATGTAATTCAAAGACGCCCAGAGAAAAGCTGAAGATTAATAGTGCAGTGTGTGATGTCACAATAGCCAACCGCAGAATCCACTGTGATATCTACAAGCTGTATATATATATATATATATATATATATATATATATATATATATATATATATATATATACACACTGTATATCTATACTTGAAATGCTGCTGCACTCAGTAGGTATGACTAGGGGGATTGGAAAGGTGGGGGTAATTTGGTTACACAAGGCTGCTGGGGAAGAGTAAAGCAGCATTAATGTTAATGAATCACTGGTCATTGTTATGTTTGGTTCCCCTTTAAATACCTTCAGAATGTAAATTAAGGTTGAGTATAATGTGTGTTCTGTTCGTGGGGATACAGGTAATATATTTGTTTACATGTTCTTGCCAAATGAATTTATAATTAGCCTTGGGCGCACCCTGGGAGCCAGAGATGGTATCTTCTAAAATGCACCAGGTGTTCACCGCCCATTGTGACGTCAGTCTGACAGTAGTACTAAATTTTACTCAAAAAATTCTTCTGTCCATAAAATTATCTCTATCTTATCTCTGCTGCATGGATTCCTGGAAATGACTGGTTTCAGCTATAGCAATAAATTAAAATGATATTTCATGGGGAACTGCATACGTGAGTGATGACTTATTTATCCTTCTCCCTAGCAACACATGGACTTATAGTTATTAACTGATAACAATGTCCGCCCCTCCTCCCCAACAGCTGCCTTCTATTCAGGGTACCTTGATTGGAATTGGAATTCTACTGGGATTTTTCAGTAGCTCCAATGTATATTTATTTGTCCCAGTACTTGAACAGATACCTATGGGTGAGAGTTACACCCCTGGCCATGTCCCTAATCATGTCCCCAGGGTTTATATGCCTTTATGTTAATTTTATGTTACAGAATGGCCATTTCAAAGCAACTTTTCAATTGGTCTTCATTATTTATTTTTTGTATAGTTTTTAGCCTTCTTCTGTCTCTTTCCAGCTTACAAATGGGGGTCACTGACCCCATTAAAAAAACAACAAAAGCTCTGTAAGGCTACAAATCGATTATGATTGCTACTCATGTTTCTATTCAGGTCTCTCCTATTCATAATCTACTGTCGTATTCAAATCAATGCAAGGTTGCTAGGGTAATTTGGACCCTAGCAACCATTTTGCTGAAACTGCAAACTGCAGAGCTGTTGAATTAAAAAATTTAATATTTCAAAAACCACAAATGATAAACAATTAAAACCAATTGCAATTTTTTTTTCAGAATATCACCCTCTAAAAGGTAACTCTGACTAAAACTTAACACAAAGGTGAACAACCCCGTTAAATGTCAGGGGTTTAAAATCAGTTCAGTGCAAATGGGAGACTGGGGGTGCCAAAACTATTGGGGAAAGCTGTGTGTGAGTATTAAAGTCTAGCTTATTATATATAAACATACACATGCATGGAAACTGCTCAACGGAAATGCTATTCCTACATGTCACAGATTAGCCCCATCTAGTGGTCATAGACAGAATCACCATGATGAAATTCTCAGCCGAAGCAAGCAACATGGCAGCTCCTTATCAAATTTATATCGGCACAAAAGCAGAGACGTAAAGGCCTAAATGAACAATGCTGGTGGTGCAAGGGCTATAGAGGTAAGGGGCACCCCTTGGGACCTCATACAGGAATTGTTAGGTGCAGGCTGTGTTCTACATTAAATATCCACAGTTTGAGTGGGTGCCAGGGTGCCCTATCTACATGGTGCATAGTGTCATTTTTTAATGAGTCCCAAAATTATTGTGCACATGGCGAGCTTTGCAAAAAAATAAAATATTAATCACTGCATCTGAATGGGATTAAAGTGTAACTAATAATTCTTATTTTCATAAGCCAAATACAATGTTCCTCTGTTGGACCTGAGCAGGGAAAGTGGCAACGGGGGAAAGCTGATGGATTTGAACTTGTGTTTACAAGCTCTAAATAAGTCCATTGTCCCTATGGCTGTGCCCTTCTGTCAGGGAGCCGGGAGCTCCCTCCAGGGAGGTTGTCAGGATCAAGGAGGAAGCCCTCTTGAGGGAACAAGGTCGCGGTGTCCAAAGGGTTAAACGAAGAATAGTCAGGATCAGGCAAGAGTTCACAGGCAGGCAGAATACAACAAGGTCCAAAGTCCAGGCAAAGGGGTCAGGAAACAGATCAGGAACAAGATTTGGCAATAAGGTACACAGGAAACCCAGGATACACTTTAGGGAAGGTAATCCTATACTTGGGCGCCATTCTGGCGTCTAAACAGGCTTTTTATTTGAATTTGGCGCCTTAGTGACGTCATTGACGTCCTTGCGCCGACGTCGTCGCACTGACGTCATCGCGCCGGCGCCGCTTACCCACGTGGCGGCCATGGGCGCCGCCATCTTGGGAGCGACGCCGGCAGGAGAGGACGCGCCGCCCGGAGCTCTTGGACCTGCTCCGGGCGGCGCTCGTGACAGTACCCCCCCCCTCACGGGGGGCCTCCGGACCACCAGGATTTGGCTTCTGGGGAAATTTGGAGTGGAACTCCCTCACCAGACGAGGAGCGTGAACATCACGGTGACCTTCCCAGGAGCATTCTTCAGGGCCAAAGCCCCTCCACTGAATGAGGTACTGAAGAGACCCTCTGGAGATCCTGGAGTCTAGGATTCTCTCCACCTCGTACTCGAGTTGACCCTCCACAGAGATGGCAGGAGGAGGAGATTGACCGCCAGAGAACCGGTTGGTGATGGCGGGTTTCACCAGAGACACGTGGAACACGTTGGGGATTCTCATCTCTGGTGGCAGTTGGAGTCTGACAGCCACAGGGTTGATTATCTCCAAGATTGGAAATGGACCCAAGAATTTTGGACCCAACTTGGGAGATGGTATCTTCAACCGGATATTCCTGGAAGAGAGCCAGACATTATCACCCACCTTGTAGGGAGGAGAGGATCTTCGACGACGATCCGCGAAAGTCTTATGAACAAGAGCGCTCTTCTCTAGGTTCAACTTGGTCGCAGCCCAAATAGCAGACATATGGGCTGCGGAGTCGTCAGCAGCCGGGACATCAGATAGCACAAAGTCTTGGGGAAAAGCTTGAGGATGCAGACCATACACCGACATGAACGGAGACCTCCCTGTAGAGGAATGACAAGCATTATTATGAGCGAATTCCGCCCATGGGAGGAGATCAGACCAGTCATCCTGGCAGAGGGATACGTGGTTCCTCAGGAACTGTTCCAGGGCTTGGTTGACACGTTCAGCTGCCCCATTCGTCTGCGGATGGTATGCAGATGAAAACTGAAGAACAATTCCCAGGTCTTTGCATAGGGAACGCCAGAATTTGGCAGTAAACTGGGTGCCTCTATCGGAGACGATCTCCACCGGGAAACCATGCAGGCGGAAGATGTACTGGATAAATAGCTGGGACAACTCCACCGCAGAGGGCAACTTCTTCAGAGGGATGAAATGGGCCATTTTGGAGAAGCGGTCAATAACAACCCAGATCACAGTATTCCCACCGGAGGGAGGAAGTTCGACAATAAAGTCCATAGAGAGGTGTGTCCATGGACGAGAGGGTACCGGCAAAGGCTGTAACAACCCACTGGGGCGGGAATGGCTAGGCTTAGAAGTGGCGCAGACATTACAAGCAGCCACAAAGTCCTTTACATCCTTGCGGATATCAGGCCACCAGACTAGGCGCCTCAAAAGTTCAAGGGTCTTGGCCGGACCAGGATGTCCAGCTTGCCTGGAGCAGTGGGTTTGTTGCAGGATGGCCAGGCGAAGTTCTGGAGGGACGAAGGCCATGCCAATCGGAGTATCTTGAGGAGCCGAGGACTGCCCAGCCAGAATCTGGTCGGCAAATTGGGGATACAGAGAGGCAATGATCTTGACTGGTGGAATGATTGGTTCCTGTCTCTCAGGGTCACGGTCCACCGGAGTGAAGCTACGAGACAAGGCGTCGGCCTTCAGATTTTTGGAACCTGGGCGATAAGTCAAAACAAAGTTAAATCGGGAAAAGAAAAGGGCCCACCTGGCTTGTCTGGGATTTAGCCTCTTGAGGGACTGTATGAACTCCAGATTTTTGTGATCAGTGAAAATCTGGACAGGAATTTCAGAACCCTCCAGGAGGTGACGCCATTCTTCAAGGGCAAGCTTGACTGCCAGGAGTTCTCGATTTCCGACATCATAGTTCTGCTCTGCGGATGAGAACTTCTTGGAGAAAAACGCACAGGGGTGCAATTTTCCATCAGAGGAGTGTCTCTGAGACAGGATAGCTCCGGCTCCGACTTCAGAAGCATCAACTTCGATGCAGAAGGGTAGTGCAGGATTGGGATGTCGAAGAACAGGAGCAGACGTGAAGGCCTCTTTCAAGGACTGAAAGGCTTCTATGGCAGATGGAGGCCACAGGCTGGGTTTACCCCCTTTTCGGATGAGGGCCAGGATAGGTGCAATGCGGGAAGAGAACCCCCGGATGAACTGTCGATAATAATTAGCAAATCCGATGAATCTCTGGATTGCTTTGGTACTCAGTGGGAGAGGCCACTCCTGGATGGCCGACACTTTCACGGGGTCCATCTCAAATCCCTCTGGAGAGATAATGTATCCTAGGAAGGGGATCTTGGATACCTCGAAAACACACTTCTCCAACTTGGCGAAGAGAGAGTTCTTCCTCAGACGAGAGAGTACCTCCTTCACCTGGGAGCGATGACTTTCAAGGTCCTTGGAAAAGATCAGGATGTCGTCCAAGTATACGACTACGAACCTTCCTAGGAGATCTCGGAACACATCATTCACAAACTCCTGGAAGACGGCAGGGGCATTGCATAGGCCGAAGGGCATAACGAGATATTCATAGTGCCCATCCCGAGTGTTGAATGCCGTCTTCCATTCGTCACCCTCCCGGATGCGAATGAGGTTGTAGGCCCCCCGGAGATCCAACTTGGAGAAAATCTTTGCCCCTTTCAGCTGGTCAAAGAGCTCGGCAATCAGGGGCAGAGGGTATCTGTTTTTCACGGTGATCTTATTCAGACCCCGATAGTCTATACAAGGCCGAAGGCCTCCGTCCTTCTTCTCCACGAAGAAGAACCCAGCCCCTGCAGGAGAGGTAGAAGGGCGGATAAACCCCCGCTGGAGATTTTCTTGGATGTACTCCTTCATAGCGGTAGTCTCTGCAGGAGAGAGAGGGTAGGTGCGCCCTCTGGGGGGCATAGCTCCAGGCAGGAGTTCAACCGGACAGTCGTAGGAGCGATGTGGGGGAAGGAACTCTGCAGACTTTTTACAAAATACATCGGAAAATCCCTTGTAAGTGGAGGGCAAAGTCTTTAATTCCGCAGAGGAGACATTCACCTTCTCGAGGGGTTTTGGCGGAAGGCAATGTTGCAGGCAAAATGAACTCCAACGAGAGATCTGCCCAGTGGACCAGTCTATGGTGGGGTTATGCAGACGTAACCATGGAAGACCCAATATCACTGGAGTAGAAGGACAGGGGATGATGAAGAATGAAAGTTTTTCTTGATGCAGCGCCCCAACTTGTACAGATAGTTCCGCCGTGAACTTTGTGACGAATTCAAACTCCAGGGGTTTGTCATCTATGGCAGTAATTCGCAGGGGAGAAGACAATGGAAGCAGAGGAATCTTCATGCATTCGGCAAAAAAGGCATCCATGAAATTGCCATCCGCTCCGGAGTCGAGGAAGGCCCTTTCGAAGATAGACTTACTTGCCAGGTGAATCTGCAAAGGAAGAAGAAGCCTGCGTGAATTTTCTTGATACTTCTCCAGAGAACCTCGAGTGATGCCCCCTACATGAGAAACCTGAGACATACCTCGGGGTACAAAACTCTTGGCTTTGGCAGGACAGGCGTTGGCAAAATGGGAATGCCCACCACAGTATAAACAGAGACCTGCCATACGTCTTCGGAGTCTTTCCTGCTCGGAGAGGCGAGTCTTTCCTACTTGCATGGGTTCCTCCAAGGGAGACGTCGACACATGGGTCACAGGAACAGCGGGTGTTTGCAGAATCGGCCTTTGAAAGCGAGGGGCCAACATGGGAGAAAATCGTCTACTGCGCTCTCTCTCCACCTGGTGCTCTCTGAGACGAGTGTCCACCTTAATGGATAGAGCGATCAACCCTTCCAGGGTGTCAGGAGTCTCTCTGGAGACGAGATCATCTTTGATGCGGATGGATAGGCCTTGGTAGTATACGGCCTTGTAAGCGTCATCACACCAGGAAGTCTCCGCCATCAGTGTTCGGAAGTCTATAGCATACTCATTGACACTGCGGCTTCCTTGCCGGAGCTGCAAGAGACGGGCAGGGGCGTTCGTAACCCGACCTGGAGCATCAAAAACTATACGAAAAGCCTGGAGAAAGTCTTTAACATCAAAAGTCAGCGGGGAATTCTTCTCCCAAAGAGACGTGGCCCACTCTAGTGGCTTGCCTTCCAATCGAGACATCACATACCCCACCTTGGAACGCTCGCTAGGAAACTGTGTGGGTTGGAACTCAAATTGAATTTGGCATTGCGTGGCAAATCCCCTGCAGGCTTGTGGGTCCCCACTGAAACGAGGGGGAGGTGGAATGCGAGGCTCACCTGTCGGGTAGCTTGTGTTCGTGGGGGCTGCCGCCATGGGGGGATCCCCAGTAGGTGGAGCAGTGGAGGACGCAGAAGGCACTTGAGCCAGCAGGACATCGAGTGCTTGCCCAATGCGAACCTGCTGGTTTTCGTAGTCCTCCATGCGGGATGCCAGTCCGCGGAGCGCTCGTCCGACATGAGGTGTGGCTTCCTCAGAAGGATCCATGGCCCAAGTATAATGTCAGGGAGCCGGGAGCTCCCTCCAGGGAGGTTGTCAGGATCAAGGAGGAAGCCCTCTTGAGGGAACAAGGTCGCGGTGTCCAAAGGGTTAAACGAAGAATAGTCAGGATCAGGCAAGAGTTCACAGGCAGGCAGAATACAACAAGGTCCAAAGTCCAGGCAAAGGGGTCAGGAAACAGATCAGGAACAAGATTTGGCAATAAGGTACACAGGAAACCCAGGATACACTTTAGGGAAGGTAATCCTATACTTGGGCGCCATTCTGGCGTCTAAACAGGCTTTTTATTTGAATTTGGCGCCTTAGTGACGTCATTGACGTCCTTGCGCCGACGTCGTCGCACTGACGTCATCGCGCCGGCGCCGCTTACCCACGTGGCGGCCATGGGCGCCGCCATCTTGGGAGCGACGCCGGCAGGAGAGGACGCGCCGCCCGGAGCTCTTGGACCTGCTCCGGGCGGCGCTCGTGACACCTTCTCTAGTGGAATTCAGGAGAGGATTGTGGGATTTCCAGCAGGCTAGTGCCATACTGAGACTATTTCCCACTTTTTTAAAGAAAGCGCATATATTTGCGGATGTGTTTTCTCAACTGGATTTCACAACCGAGTAGAAGAGGACGCTTCTTGGGTGAGTGACGTATATAAGTTGAATCAGCAGCACTCAGAGTTGGAACTAGCTATTATTTACTCATAGTTACTCATAAGACACGGATGTGATTTCACAAGGTAAATGTTTGCATTGAACACATCTTTATTGACTTTCATCATCGTAATGGTGTAACCTCATAGGATCTTCATACACTTACTAATGATCTTAGCATGGGTTCTCTGTTTTATCCTACAAAGCTAACGTTGTAACTCCCATCCCAGGGGCAGAGAGGTCTGCTGCCATCTTGCTCTGCTCATCAAACTGGGAACTGCCATCAGAACTGATGAGCCTAGACTGTACTGCTATGTTTTGGTTCTGTGATTCACCGTTGGCATATATAGATGCATTTATGTCTTAAATCTGGTTCCTGGTCCCTATTTCTGTTACTATCCTGTTGCCCATGGTTCTTCTGCTCCTGGTGGCTCAGAGTTGGCTGCTCTTCCAGTCTTGTTCACCTTATCCTGTTGGTTACTGACTTTTGGCTGACTCATCTAGTTATTATTCCAGATCAGTGATCTCCAACCAGTGGCTCATGTTACTCTCCAACCCCTTGGATGTTGCCTCCAGTGGCCTCAAAGCAGGTGCTTATTTTTGAATTCCAGGCTTGGAGGCAAGTTTTGGTTGCATAAAAACCAGGTGTACTGCCAAAAAGAATTTCCCGGTGGTTGCCAGTCCTTATAGGGGGTTACCAAATGGCACTTATTTTGCACCACCCAGGAACATTTTTGTGTTGCTCCCAAACTCTTTTTACATCTGAATGTGCCTCATGGTTGGGGACCACCACTCTAGATATTCCATACTACACTTTTGTCTTCTTTTGATTCAAGGTGAAAGAGGTTGATTATAGCTGGAGAGCTGCTCTGGGGCCAGGTTCCCTACACATTCTCTGGGTTGGGAGTCACCTCTTTTTTTATTGCCTAAGTAACCTTGTTACACACTTGTGCTTATGGTTTCCACTATAAGGATGCTCATGCCCCCAATGACAAAGCACTGAAATTCTAGCCCAAGACTTCTCCTAGCTTTTTGTAAAGGGATTATCACACAAAAAATGAGGTTGGGATGAGGTTGTGGCTAGCCAGTCTGAAAGACAAAGGGTGCCATTGATCCAGAGCAGGATCCTCCAAGGCTTTCTCCATGTCATGGACTTATTTGTATAACTAAATCTCAAAAGAAATCCAGCCTGTGAATATTCAGAGCAATCAGACTTACCGGTTGATGGTCCCGTGAGTGAGTGCGCTGATTATCCATTGCAGGTCTAGAGTCTTGAAAGGGATAAGGATCATGCTGACGTTGGCCTGCAAGTCCCTGACGCTCTCGGGATAGACAAAGTGGTGAGTGGTTTTACTCCCAACGTCTTGTTCGAAACGAGCCGTCGGGGCGTGGTTCATCCTGCGTGTCAGACAGATCATAAAAAGATTATTTTATTTTCTTCGCAAGATTATACTTAGAGTTTCTTTTCATAGACAAAAGTGCGGAAATATAAAATTTGGATGAAAACTTTCCTACAAGAATATGAATAACTTCCAAAAAGAAAGAAAGCACCAATTCATAGCCATGGTTTCAAAGCCTGAAATGATGTTTAAATAACGGGATTTCGGCAACAAATTTTCCTAACTTCTAGACATCCCTGGGACTCTGACGGAAACGTTTTGAAGCTTTGTAAACAACCATTTCCAACACCGAATCTTCTAAAACTCACATTTAGAATTTACTGGGCGTTTGTAGGACTCTGTGACAATATACACTGTACAACCCACACACGTATATTTTTAAAGGGGAACATATGTATAAGCATCCACACAACATTTTGTAAAATTACACAGTGTCTGTTCTTTTGAGCATTCTTGGCAGTCTTGAAAGTTCGTATTAAGATACATTGAAAAGTTGCTTAGAATTTTTTGAGTTTTCAATATTGAATAAGCCCTATTTTTTATATAATTCACCATGGTTGGAGTTCTGCCATGAGTGTGTTTTATTGGTTGTAGGGAGTTGGCATCTCCACTGCACATGTGGGGGGTGAAATAATTACTCTAAGGAGGTAGGGGTGGTGGTGGTTGAGTCTTTTCATCAAATATCAGCCGTGCATTCATGGGTACAAGATTGTATTTACCTTTCACACATCCTTGGGCTCATTTTATTCTGGTGACTCATGGTCCACACCTGATTTTATTTATTTTTACAAAGGAAACTGCCCTTCGTCTGATCCTTTGCAGACCTCCAGGTGTGTGTGGGGGGCAGTTTGGGGCGTTCTAAGTGCCAACGCTTGAAATACTGCGACTTTGTTAGAATAAAAGTGACCTAATGCCACGGGAAAGGACAGAATTAAATATTCCTGGACTCATTTCTTCTTCCCACTTTGTATAAACCCAAAGCAAGGAATTCATCTTAACTGACACTGAAGCCAAACAATATTATCTGCTTCATTTATAGAGCAAATATTGTATGTGTTTGACTGTTTGCAAAGAAAACCTGCCTGAGAGTCTGATTTGTCAGCCATCGGAAAGTGCCTTTTAGTCAAACTCATAGGCTTGGCTAACAAAAAGTCCAGCTGGCAAACTGCACAATTTAGCTATTTCAACCAAGAAATAAAAAAAAACCTCAAAAACTAAAATTGTAAAAAATGTTAATTGATTTGTCACACTTTCTAGAGTATTCCCCTCTTCTTAAAAATAACGAAAAGTGAAACAGATTTATTACATTTCTTAGTTTATCTACTTTTTAGTAGGGATGCACCAAATCCACTATTCAGCAGAATCCCAAAAAGAATCCGAACCCTCGTTTGCATATGAAAATTTGTGGAAAAATAAGTAAAGAGAACTGCTCGTACAGCAACATTTATTTCCTTGTTTGTGTGACCAAAAGTCACATGTAGTGATGGGCGATTTTATTCGCCAGGTCTGAATTCACGGCGAATTTCCACGTTTAAATAAATTCACGAAATTGCTGCGAAAATTTGACGCCGGTGACAATTCTGATGCAGGCGACAATTACTAGGCATCCATTGAATTTAATGCATGTCAGAATTGTCACTGGAGTAAAAATTCCCATTTTTTGCGAATTTTTCGCCGTTTCACAAACTTTTCACCATTTCACGAATTTCGAGGGAAATTCGCTAAATTTTCAGTGAAGCGAAACAGAAGAAATTCACCCATCACTGTCGCATGATTTTTTGGATCTGGTTAGGCCAGGCACTTGGATTTGGCCGAATCCGAAACCTGCTGAAAAATGCAGAATCCTAGATTTGGTGCATCCCTACTTTTTAAAAATGATACGAAAAAATGCCAATGTTACAACATTTTCCAGATGTTTCTTCTTAAAGGGATACTGTCATGGGAAATTTTTTTTTTTTTTCAAAATGAATCAGTTACCGTATATACTCGAGTATAAGCCGATCCGAGTATAAGCCGAGGTACCTAATTTTACCTACGAAAACTGGTAAAACTTATTGACTCTAGTATAAGCCTAGACACAACTACAGCCCTGTCTCCCAGCAGCGCACCTTCCGCCAAAGAGACTCCCCCAGCGATCGACCGGACTTCTTTGCAAAGTTGATGGTGACAGAGAATTGTGCAGAGAGTGCTGTGTGTCATAAAACCATCACTGATCTTTTGTATAACCAACAGATGGCGCTGTGTGATATTGCCATCACTGTTAATCCTTTATTCAACCAACAGATGGTGCTGTGTGATATTGCAGTTACTGTTATTCTTTCATATAACCAACAGATGGCGCTGTGTGATATTGCAGTCATTGTTATTCTTTGATACAACCAACAGATGGTGCTGTGTGATATTGCAGTTACTGTTATTCTTTCATATAACCAACAGATGGCGCTGTGTGATATTGCAGTCACTGTTATTCTTTGATACAACCAACAGATGGTGCTGTGTGATATTGCAGTTACTGTTATTCTTTGATATAACCAACAGATGGCGCTGTGTGATATTGCAGTCACTGTTATTCTTTGATATAACCAACAGATGGCGCTGTGTGATATTGCAGTCACTGTTATTCTTTTATACAACCAACAGATGGCACTGTGTGATATTGCAGTCACTGTTATTCTTTGATACAACCAACAGAGGGTGCTGTGTGATATTGCAGTCACTGTTATTCTTTGATACAACCAACAGAGGGCGCTGTGTGATATTGCAATCACTGTTATTCTTTGATACAACCAACAGATGGCGCTGTGTGATACTGCAGTCACTGTTATTCTTTGATATAACCAACAGAGGGCGCACTGTTATTCTTTCATAAAACCAACAGAGGGCATTGTGGGATATTGCAGTCTCTCCCCAAGTGAACTGTTGGTATAGGAATGATTAAAAGTGACTGCAATCTCGGCTACTGCCCACTGACCCGAGTATAAGCCGAGGTAGACTTTTTCAGCGCATTTTGGATGCTGAAAAACTCGGCTTATACTCCAGTATATACGGTAATAGTGCTGCTCCAGCAGAATTCTGCACTGAAATCCATTTCTCAAAAGAGCAAACAGATTTTTTTATATTCAATTTTGAAATCTGACATGGGGCTAGACATATTGTCAATTTCCCAGCTGCCCCAAGTCATGTGACTTGTGCTCTGATGAACTTCAATCACTCTTTACTGCTGTACTGCAAGTTGGAGTGATATCACCCCCTCCCTTTTTCCCCCCCCCAGCAGCCAAACAAAAGAACAATGGGAAGGTAACCAGATAGCAGCTCCCTAACACAAGATAACAGCTGCCTGGTAGATCTAAGAACAACACTCAATAGTAAAAACCCATGTCCCACTGAGACACATTCAGTTACATTGAGAAGGAAAAACAGCAGCCTGCCAGAAAGCATTTCTCTCCTAAAGTGCAGGCACAAGTCACATGACCAGGGGCAGCTGGGAAATTGACAAAATGTCTAGCCTCATGTCAGATTTCAAAATTGAATATAAAAAAATCTTTTGAGAAATGGATTTCAGTGCAGAATTCTGCTGGAGTAGCACTATTAACGGATGCGTTTTGAAAAAAACATGTTTTCCGATGACAGGATCCCTTTAAAAATAAAAAAAGTGAAACTGATTTATTACATTTTCTTTTACATGTTTTTAAAAAATTTCTTCTTTGAAAAAGATTAAAAGTGAAACGTTTCTAAATTCCTTTTTTCTTCTTAAAAATTAAACAGCTATCAAACGGATTTCGTCGTTATTACATTTTCCAGATTGATTTTTTTTTTCCATTTTAGAATAATAAAAAAGGTAACAGATTTGTTTCTTCGAGCTATGTCAATTCTCCTTCAAGAGAACAACAGACCATAAAATGGATGTAATTGCCCTTTCTCACCTCAAGACAAAGTCATGTTCATCAATCTCTGGCCCATAATAAGAGCTCTTCAAGTTCCCGGAGTTTCCCACCACGGCGCACGTTCGACAGCGGTATGGGCTCTGATCCATCAAATCAAAATCTCCGGGAATGACTTTGAATAATTCCTCCATAACTTCATAAATGTCCTTGGGTTTTTTCTCACCCTGCAGAGTCTGTTTGGGAAATAAAACCACCAGTAACCAACACATCTGTGAATCCCTTTGTAATCATAACTTAATGGTCAATTGAAATGAGTAGACACCAGCGTAAAAGTTATTCATCAATGGCCAAAAGTATCTGGACACTCAATCTAAAATGCCTTGTCCTCAGTTGGGACCCTTTTCTGCTGAGTTCTGAATTGTCTCTGGAAACAAAGTCACTGCAGAAACTATTTGTAGGGAGTTTAAGGTTTTTATAGGTGATCAGAGGCAAACAAACCTAACATCACCATGTGCAATGCCAAACGTTGGCTGGAGTGGTCTAAAGGTCACCCACATTGGAATCTGGATCAGTGGAAATGGTTGTCTGGAGTGATAAATGGCAATTCACCAGCCCAAGAAAAAATGTATATGTTCATGGTCGGACTCGGCTGGTGGGCCCCAGTTCTTATGACTTATGATTAAGTACCGGAGGGTACGAAACGTGTAGAGTGGATTGTTGGAGTGTCAGTATGTCTATTTAATAAACTTTTGGACTTTTATGTACAGTAGCTTCTGTGACCTTGTTTTTGATTAATTATTCTATAGTGCCTTGGAGCTGTGGCAAAGTCCTTGAGCTTCTGTTGCCCTTTGTGGACTGGCGGATTGGACTCCCCTATAATTAAATGTATCCTTATTTTTCCCAGCTCTTGTGGGCCCCGCTGACCCAGACCCACTCCCTGCTCTGATTACCTCCCTGATCCCGGCCGTGATGTCCAGGAAAAGGTATGAACATGTCCAGAGCAGGGGGGAGGTGTGAGTTGCAGCTGGGATGGGGTGGCTTGTTGGGGAGAGGGGGCTCTGTGGATGGGGGGCTTGGGGGATGGTGTGGAGGCCCCTGAGGCTGCAGGCCCAGTGGGCCCTGTGCCCCCAGTCCGACTTTGTCTATGTTTGACAGATGACAGGAGAACATTACTTGCCTGAATGCATAATGTCAATGGAAAAGTTTGGTGGAGTTGGTCTGGGGCAGTTTCCATGTTTGAGTCAGGTCCCCTAGTTCCATTGAAAGCAAACCTAAATGTTACAGGGTACAATGACATCTGTGATCCTTCTGCGTTTCCTATTTTGCAGCAAAAATTTGGGGAAGGCTCTTTCCTGGTTTTGCAAAATAATGTCCCCCTGTACAAAACAACGTCCTTGCAGAGTGGGTTTGCCAAGACTGGAGTGGAAGAACACGAATGACCTGCACACAACCCTGACCCCAACTGAATATTTGTGGGATAAATAAGAACCCCGGCTGTGAGCCAGGCCTGATCCCAACTTCACTTATGCTCTTGTGGTTGAAATCCCACCAACAATGTTCTAACATCTAGTGGAAACCTTCTCTGGAGAGTAGGGGCTGTTATAGAAACAAAGGGAGGGGCAACTTCATATTCATCCCCTTGGTTTGGAAATGAGATTTTGGGAATGAGATGCTGGATAGGCAGATGTTGAGATACTTTTGGCCATACAGTCTATATATATGTCATATACATGGGCAACACTTCCATATTGTAGCTCTACATATACCAATATTAATAGATAATACTTATGTTTGCCTATTCCATGAAATAATAATAATAATAATCTCACAGATAGGTGTAAAAATAAAATAAATAAAAATTCTATGGACCACCAGAACCCCCCCCCCGCTACTTATACTTTCACTTGAGTTCAATGAGTTCAAACAGCAAGTACCAAATGGGGTACATTTTCCCTTTAAAATATTTTATATCCATAGGCATTTATCGCTGCTCATAACGGGCAATCTCAAGTACAGTAAACTATGGAATGCTCTGTGCAATGGTGAAAGGAGAAATCAATTTATATGAGGCCAACAAATGCCATTTATCAACAATAAATAATTGTTTTCAGACAGCCTAATACGCAGCCCGGGCAATTCATGTGTTTTATGGTCGGGTGCCGGCATTTCATTTAGTACTATTGAACTACTCATCCCATTAAATCTTTTTTTTTTTTGCAGAGAATATAGTAAATCTCAGCCGAAAATAAATTTGATAGTGAAACTATTTGCAGCAGGGATGCACAGAATCCAAGATTAGGGTCTGGATATAGGGACAATTCCAAGCAATTTAGATTTGGCCGAACTGTAACAGACTTATTCATCAAAAATATAATTTGTGAGGTTTTAGAGGTTTCTTTCTACTTCGAATAAACTCACAATTTAAAAAACTGGAATGATTACTTTTTTATTAAAAAATCGGAATATAAAAAAACTTGATTGAAGACAATTGTGAAAAAAATCCGATACCTTGAATTTGTGAGTTTGCAAGCTCAAAAAAACTAAAATTTGTGAGTTTACAAGCTCAAAAAACACCTTGAAAATGTTGAATTTTCCCTAGGACAACTCCCATTGCCTTCTACGTGAATTTGCAAGCTTTTGGATGCCAAAGTTTTACGTTTGAGCTTTTCGCATTAAAAAATACAAAATACCTGAGTTTTTGAAAATATAATTACATTTTTTGAGTTCTTGTGCAAAAAAATTTGAATCAAGGAAAGAATTTAAATTTAAATGTTGATAAATCACCCTCAGGGGCCTATTTACTAACATTTGAAATAACAATTCAGAAGTCAATTTTTTTCTAAAAATGTGTGTTTTTTTAAAAAAAAAATTCTCTAAAACTGTAAAAACCACGAAAAACTTGAATACAAAACTTCAGCAAGTAAAAGCAGTCGAGGTCCTATGGAAGTCAATAGGAGCTGCAGCACTGATGGTATTGGACCTTTTTTGAGCTATAATGAGAGTTTTCTCATTTTATTTTTCGCAAGTAATAGTCCGAAAAACTCAAATTTTTAGAGATTTACATCATTTGTTTTTTGATCTTAGAGCACTTTTTTTTGTTTGTGTTTTTATGTGGCAATCATGATTTTAGAGAAATTGAGTTTATCTGTGGTTTCAAAAACCTTTGGGGGCCCATTTACTTAGTTTGAGTGAAGGAATAGAGGAAAAAAAGTGGTCGAATATGGCTACTTCGACCATCGAATGGGCTACTTCGACCTTCGAATCGAACGTTTCGAACTAAAAATCGTTCGACTATTCGACCATTCGATAGTCGAAGTACTGTCTCTTTAAAAATTTCTTCGACCCGCTAGTTCGCCACCTAAAACCTACCGAGGCCAATGTTAGCCTATGGGGAAAGTCCTAACAATTTCCTGATCGAAGGAACGTTCGATTCGAAGGATTTAATCGTTCGATCTAACAATTATTCCTTCGATCGTAGGAATAGCGCAAAATCCTTCGACTTCGATATTCGAAGTCGAAGGATTTACCCTAGGTAAATGTGCCCCCTAACATCACTAAAATGAGAAATCTGATAAATGGGCCTCCCCATGTCACAAGACAAATTTTTTGTGGTGCAATTAAAAAAAATATTTGAAATCTGAATATGTAAATTATGGTTTGGATTCATCTAAATCTAAAAAAAAATGATGGATTTGGTGCAACCCTAGTTTGCAGGTAGAGCCCATTAGACTAACATACCAACCACCACTTGTACACACTCTCCGGTATCACGTTATTTTGTTTGGTCAGCAATGGAGAGATGGACAGATTCAATCTCTCGTCGAACCAGGTAGATCCTTCTGGCTCTGCAACACAAGTATCACAGCCGCATTGTCTCCTGGAGCTCATCATGAACCTCCACAGTTGCTCCGGGAACTTGTACAAGGAAGTGGACTTGCCGTTGTCATTGAAACTGATGTAAGTCATGATGAAGAACACAGCAAATCCTACAGACAAAAATATCTTAAAATTCCTCAGTCGCCTGAAAGCCATCGTTTAATTTAAATCCTCCGCCTCTTCCAAGTCGGATATAACGGCTACACCACACTGGTGTCCGTACTCGACTAAGCCGATGGTTATTTTCCCAAAATTGTGTTCTTCTTAGTTTGATATCTACCAGTTGACTTCCGCATGCCTGCAGAACCTATAATTTTTTTAAATTGAAATTTGTTTTCCCAATCAGAGCTGGAAACCCGAGATGGAATTCCTGATCCAGTTTGGTTTTCTCTTATGAGTTTAAAATTTCTTGACACCTGGAAAGAAAAAAAGAGAAAACTGTTAAATTGTTAAAAATTCACGAGTAGATTATATTCATAAAGAAACAAAGGAAATTTATCATGGGGGGTTACATCTTGAAAAACCATAAAACAAATACTGTCTGCTCATCAGGTGGCTTTGTGTTTATGATCATTTTCTTGTCTTCCTGATCGTGAACAAAGATATAACCTATATAAATAGGGGCTAGTGTTTACCATGGATCCAAAAATAGTCCATAGAGAAAAATTGGATTAAAAAAATGCAAATTTTCTTTGAATGGTTATTTTTCAACCAATTTTTTTCACATTTATCAGAACAGAAATACAGTTGGTGGACATTTCTTTTAAAACAGATCAAACCAAGAAAAAACAAGTAAACAAAAGGGGAAGACATAGTACTGTAAGTATATTTATATAGTTCTACTAGTATATACGCACCACCGTCTATTTCTACAATATATTTATAGTGTAGAGAAGGGGCATAAACAGTGGTGTAACTATAGAGGAAGCAGACCCCGCAGTTACAGGCCAACAAGGACAACCCGAAGAACGTCGGCACAGGGAGGATAGTAGGCGGAGTCTGGGTGGGGGATGGGAGAGCAGAGTCTGGTCTGGGAGTGGGTGGAGTTCAGGGAGGAATTGGGCGGAGTCTAGATGGTAAGTGGGCGAGACGATGGGTATCGGGCCCCTCTGAAGAGTTTTTTGCAGGGGAGCCCGGGGCACACGCCACTGGGCACAAATCTGACAAAAATATATAAGTTTCCAAGATAAACTGCAAGGATATAGGAGGTCCCTGTATTGACATTCCAGTGTTAGTCAATAAGCCCCATACTGTTTTTTTAAGCATTTGTAGTGAAGAGGTCCTCTTTCCCATGATTTATCTTCTGATGGGAAGGCAATTAGAGATGTGAGGGATAGGCCAAAACCTGCAGGACCCATGGGTTGGTTGGATTTGGGCAAACATCATTATGTGTCGCAGGAGGGTTGGAGATGAGTAATTCCTTCCACCTGCCTGTAACCTTACTTTGATCCACTTCTGCCTCCAGCAGCCTCAATTTATAGGCATGCGCTTGTTCCACCCTGGCACCTTTGTGACATCAGAGATGGAGCTAACCAGTTCTGGGTCTTTAAATACAGGTAGATTGATGGGCTTGTTCGGTTATGGTTGGTAGCAGATGGCTTAGGGTAAGGTGCAAGTTGACTTTTGAAAACCTGCACATCATTAATGGTGACAGTAGGACAAGATGGTGACAGTAGGGCATTGTGGAGACAGTAGGCAAGATGTTGGCTGTAAGATGAGATGATGGCAGCAGGGCAAGATGGTGGCAATAGGGCAAGATATTGTTGACAGGAGGACAAGATAACAACAGTAGGAAAGATGGTGATAATAGAACAAAGGATGACAGAAGGACATGGTGGAGACATTAGGACAACATGGCAAAAGTATTGCAAGATAAAGACAGCAGGGTAAGATGGCAAACATAGAGCAATATGGTGACAATGGCACATTACATCATTGTTGCACAACTACGTCCCTCCAGTTTTGCTGGGTGCTGATGGGTCCACAGGTTGGACATTCGTATCATATATAAGTAAAGTAAGAAGTAATAATAATAAGTCCCATGTGGTATGTTTTGCCAAAGGCAGCCTTGAATGTGATTGCTAAATATATTTACCCTAAGTATCACATGAGGCTCAGCCGACTTAACCAACATCCCTTTGCTCTGTATGTGACAAATCCTCTTTGTCTCTGAGATCCTGAATGTTTTAAATCAGCTGCAAATTAATCCCCACTTTTGTAAAAAAAAAAAAAAAAAAAAATGTAAAACAACACATCGATGAATGTAATTTCTGTGGGGTGGATTGGTCTTTACACGAGAAACAATCAGTTCCTCTTTTTGTATCTTTGCCTACTTGCTTGCTGCTTAATGCTACTTAATGGCTGTCAAACTTATAGGTTTTAAGGGATGTATCTGCGCCCTCTGACTTGTCTTTTTGTTAACGATGCAATAAGAAAATGAATCAGCAATCAGAAAGTGAGCAACAGTCACTACAGATATTTATTTGGATGCCCTAGAGATCTGGAGTCCCTACTACTAGTCAGCAGCTCACATCACACAAAGTGCCTCTTCAAAGTGATCTTGCTGTGACGACCATTCCCCTGGAGAGTTACCTGCCGTATGTGTCAATAACATACGGAAAAAGGAATAACAGGACAACAACTCGACCTTCTCGGTGACATGCAATTTAAATAATTAAACCTAAAGGGGGAAGAATAATGTTCCTGCACTGACTAGTGATTCCAAATGCTGAACGCTCGGTGCCAGAGGAACTTGAGTTTCACAGCAGACAAAACCCGTTACACAACAGCAGAGAAAGACGGGCACAACAGCTGCCACATAGAGAAACCAAATATGCCCAAGGACCTGGAATTTTAAGGATTGTGCTTTGTTTTTTTGTGAGTGAGCTGCAACATTTAACCATTTCAGGGAGAGATGGAAAAAATCAGGACTGTCATTTTTAAAGAGGAAGTAAAGCTTTGAATAATTGGAACTTCATTTACCTGGCAATGCCTTTGTCTGTAGAAGGGGCCAGTGGCTGCCCTTGTCCTACTTTTAAGAGGCAGAATATGTTTTTTAGAGTCCCGTGGGGTTCTGACTGTGTTACAGATATTTCTAAATATCAGTCATTGTGAAACAAAATATTTAGAAAAGCATGAAATTCTTCACCTAATTGGCTGGGATTCCAGGAATATCTAGGAGAGCAAATATGCATTGACTTTAAATATCACCCCATGTGACTCTCCCACAATAACTTTGGAAATGTAGTTTGGCAACACTTACAGTGACACTGGTTGTTACAAATAAATCAAATAAAAAAAAATGCATGTTTGTGTAACCCTATTAAATAAAACCACGGTTACTGCAAACGAACAGAGCGTCTAATGGGAAATGGCAGTGGAACAAAAATACAATTAAAAGCACAAATTTTATGTCCTGATCTGCAAACCAGCAATATTCATATATCAGCCCCTCGATATAGCACGTCAGCCTATCAAAATGCTAATGAGACCTTTACTTGGGAACCCAGCATAATAGGGAGAACTGGCCAAGTGCTAGGATAGTGCAGCCAGTACACTAGAGTGGAGGAGATAGGAATAGACTGGTACATGCATATCCTGAATGTTTTAAAAGAAACATCTGCAAAACAGGTTTTCATGCCATGAAAGGGAGAGTTCAACGAAGAGACAACTAATAACATGTCTGCTGAGCATGTCTTCCCTGAAAGGACCTCAAGTGTTCTGTGTTGCAGTGGGATAATAGTCTCTAGGAAGGGAGTGTGACTGTGGGATAGCAGGTATAGTAGGGAGAGATGGTGTCTATAGTAACAGTGGGATAATAGTCTCTGGGAAGGGAGTGTGACTGTGGGATAGCAGGTATAGTAGGGAGAGATGGTGCCTATAGTAACAGTGGGATAATAGTCTCTGGGAAGGGAGTGTGACTGTGGGATAGCAGGTATAGTAGGGAGAGATGGTGCCTATAGTAACAGTGGATACTAGTCTCTGGGAAGGGAGTGTGACTGTGGGATAGCAGGTATAGTAGGGAGAGATGGTGTCTATAGTAACAGTGGATAATAGTCTCTGGGAAGGGAGTGGAGTGTGACTGTGGGATAGCAGGTATAGTAGGGAGAGATGGTGCCTATAGTAACAGTGGGATAATAGTCTCTGGGAAGGGAGTGTGACTGTGGGATAGCAGGTATAGTAGGGAGAGATGGTGCCTATAGTAACAGTGGATAATAGTCTCTGGGAAGGGAGTGTGACTGTGGGATAGCAGGTATAGTAGGGAGAGATGGTGTCTATAGTAACAGTGGATAATAGTCTCTGGGAAGGGAGTGTGACTGTGGGATAGCAGGTATAGTAGGGAGGGATGGTGTCTATAGTAACAGTGGGATAATAGTCTCTGGGAAGGGAGTGTGACTGTGGGATAGCAGGTATAGTAGTGAGAGATGGTGCCTATAGTAACAGTGGATAATAGTCTCTGGGAAGGGAGTGTGACTGTGGGATAGCAGGTATAGTAGGGAGAGATGGTGCCTATAGTAACAGTGGGATAATAGTCTCTGGGAAGGGAGTGTGACTGTGGGATAGCAGGTATAGTAGGGAGAGATGGTGTCTATAGTAACAGTGGATAATAGTCTCTGGGAAGGGAGTGTGACTGTGGGATAGCAGGGATAGTAGGGAGAGATGGTGCCTATAGTAACAGTGGGATAATAGTCTCTGGGAAGGGAGTGTGACTGTGGGATAGCAGATATAGTAGGGAGAGATGGTGTCTATAGTAACAGTGGATAATAGTCTCTGGGAAGGGAGTGTGACTGTGGGATAGCAGGTATAGTAGGGAGAGATGGTGCCTATAGTAACAGTGGGATTATAGTCTCTGGGAAGGGAGTGTGACTGTGGGATAGCAGGTATAGTAGGGAGAGATGGTGTCTATAGTAACAGTGGATAATAGTCTCTGGTAAGGGAGTGTGACTGTGGGATAGCAGGTATAGTAGGGAGAGATGGTGTCTATAGTAACAGTGGATAATAGTCTCTGGGAAGGGAGTGTGACTGTGGGATAGCAGGGATAGTAGGGAGAGATGGTGCCTATAGTAACAGTGGGATAATAGTCTCTGGGAAGGGAGTGTGACTGTGGGATAGCAGATATAGTAGGGAGAGATGGTGTCTATAGTAACAGTGGATAATAGTCTCTGGGAAGGGAGTGTGACTGTGGGATAGCAGGTATAGTAGGGAGAGATGGTGCCTATAGTAACAGTGGGATAATAGTCTTTGGGAAGGGAGTGTGACTGTGGGATAGCAGGTATAGTAGGGAGAGATGGTGTCTATAGTAACAGTGGATAATAGTCTCTGGGAAGGGAGTGTGACTGTGGGATAGCAGGTATAGTAGGGAGAGATGGTGTCTATAGTAACAGTGGATAATAGTCTCTGGGAAGGGAGTGTGACTGTGGGATAGCAGGTATAGTAGGGAGAGATGGTGTCTATAGTAACAGTGGGATAATAGTCTTTGGGAAGGGAGTGTGACTGTGGGATAGCAGGTATAGTAGGGAGAGATGGTGTCTATAGTAACAGTGGATAATAGTCTCTGGGAAGGGAGTGTGACTGTGGGATAGCAGGTATAGTAGGGAGAGATGGTGTCTATAGTAACAGTGGATAATAGTCTCTGGGAAGGGAGTGTGACTGTGGGATAGCAGGTATAGTAGGGAGAGATGGTGTCTATAGTAACAGTGGGATAATAGTCTCTGGGAAGGGAGTGTGACTGTAGGTATAGTAGGGAGAGAATGATGTTCCAATGTTCTACTTTATATAAAGTCTAAACACAGTAGGGCTAATAAAAGCACTGCTGCCGGCTCTTAAGTATTCCCTGGGCTTCAGAAGGGGTTAAGAGGCAAACTGTTTTTTATTTCAAGAGGGGATACAATCACTGCTACGCTGCTACTTCATATCACACCTGACTGGCTTTATGGCATTTGCTATTGCTACATTTCTAAACGTTATGCATCAGTAAATATAAGCAGTTGAGAACTCGTTAAGAACCCGGAACAAAGGCACTTGCTTTATAGTGGAGATGCCAGACTCGTGGTCCTACAACTATTGTGATATACAGTTCCCAACATGGTCAGAATGATGGGGGGGAAACCATTTAACTCTTACTTATCACCTGGTCCTTCCTTGTTACTGAAAACAATGACCTTCTGATCAGGTGAAGATAAGCCTTCCTATTACCATGGTGCAAAACTACACAATTACAAAGAAACTGATAAACCAAAAGTAAAACAAAAAGAAAGAATATAATACTAGGTGCATCTAAGCCCTAGTAATCCAAGCAAACAATTAGAAGATAATATTTTTACCTGGTATTGCAGTTATATTGCTGTGGATTTTTGAGGAAGCTCCATAAACAAGTTTGGGAAAAGCTTTTGAAGTAGCCCTCACTTTAAATCAACATTAGTGAAAGCAACCATAGTTACTTATCAGGGGCTGAACATGCTACTTACTCAACAACTATCAGTGACACAGCAGCCATAAATGTGACCCAAGACCTCCAGTCTTGGCCCTCACTGAGTAGACTATGTGCAACCATTCAGTAGAACTCATTGGGGGTAGCTGGTTTGGCTGTTTTTGACTTCTTGACCATCGGCAGGGGGCTTTTTCAACAGACTGTCCAGGTGTTGAAACCTCATCTCAGCACATTTATGGAACTTGTGATCCAAGATCACTGGAGTAAGACCTCCAGTTTTTCTCCTTACTGTGTACAACATGTGCACCCATTCAACAGAACTCATTGGAGATAACTAGTTGGTTCTAGGCATTTTGGCTGTTTTCGACTTCATGACCATGGGTAGAGGGCAGATGATGGTTCATCTGCCGATATCTAATCTGACCCCATTTATGGAAAGTGTGATCCTTGATTAGTGGAGTAAGACCTTCAGTTTTTCTCCTTTCTAAATAGAACTGATACACCCATTCAACAGAACTCATTGGAGATAACTGGTTGGTTCTATGCATTTTGGCTGTTTTCGACTACATGACCACGGGTAGAGGGCAGAGGATGGTTCATCTGCCGATACCTAATCTCACCACATTTATGGAAGTGTGATCCAAGATTAGTGGAGTAGGACCCCTGATTTTCCTCCTTACTGAGTAGAACATGTGTCCATTCAACAGAACTCACGGGAGATAACTGGTTGGTGTGGGGCATTTTGGCTGTTTTTGATTTCATGACCATGGGAAGAGTACAGAGGATGGTTAATCTGCCGAAACCTAATCTCAACACATTTACGGAACATTAGCAGACCGGAAGTCAGAAGGCTGGTAGCTCCCTCTCACTTACATGTCATTCAAGTCAATGGATTAATAAAATTTGGTCATTCATGCGAGTTATACAATATAATCATTATTCCATTAATGGCCTTCTAAAATGGAGGCTGGTAGACACCATGGCCATATTATAGGTTGTCAAGTTCTCTGGTGGGTTCTAGAAGACCCAGTCTTACACTGGATAGACCAATACAATTGTGGGCACCAGGTTCAATTCCTTTGACATAAGTAAATGCTATAAACTAGTGCAACTGTTAGTTAATTAATATGGCTACATGACGCTGCTAGACCTGGGCTTTGCCTTTAGACTGCAAGCTTATGCTAAGAGGAATGATAAAAACTATAAACTGGCATGCAGAGAGTAATATATGTCTTACAATATGTCAGACAAGCAAGTAGAAACTAGAGTCCCTCCTAAGGTTGGTTTTCTTGAAACACGGTGATTAAATTGAAGGTGCACAAAAGATACAGTAAATGACAAATGAAAAGCAATGATCTGATGATGCAGGTCTTACTGTAACTCCCTGAAGCAAAGGAAAGGAAAATGAATGACCCCAAATGCCCCTGGCAGAAGTCCATCTCTAGAGAAAACCTCATTGTGGCTTCCTCTGTTCTGGCAGGTGATGTTTCTTGAGAATAACAGCCTTGACCTTTTGTAGGACCTGTGTATTTCTCGGAAGTGTATTTCTCTGCTGTGTATGCTATGACTCTTTGGATAGCTTTTACAGCACATGTGTTTTTTTTTGTTGTATGAATTCCATATGTCTGTTATCTGCTCATATAGTAGAGCAGTGGTTTCCAGGGTTCAATAACATGGTCTGGTCTCCTTTATGAAGAGGTTACAGATAAGGAGTAATGTGGCCCCTATTGTAAAAGTCAAATATATAAGAAATCACAGAGGAACTTGTATTATCCTCAGATTATAAAGTGGGGGGGGGGCAGTCCTCAAAAAAAACACTCAGTGGCTTTCAGGCCGAGTCGCCATATTCACAGCTTTGGACCAGCTCTACAGTTTGAAAACCTCTGCATCCTTATTCTGAAGAGCCAACAATCTATCAGTACATGACTATTTTATACATGAAGGCTGCAAAAGCATGAAATTTGCAATGGAAAGTTTGACATCTAAGATTTTTAAGATAATTCTACTTTAGCCATCAGTCAGAGCCAAACAAGTGAAAAAATCTGGGAGGTTAAAACACTGGTGAAAGAGAATACAATTCAGATTCCCTACGGGAGCCCCCTGACTTGGATGGATTTTGTTCTCATGCTTGCTTGGTCACTAGTACCTTGGCCTTGAGGCAGAGACACCTGTTTGGCTGTAAGAGCAGTTTGTTTTTCTGTTCTGTGGCACAATAGCTCTATGCTCTCCCACCGCTAACTACAATAAAAACTTTGTGATTCCTTTGTTCGATGGTTCTGATTCTTTGTGAGTTCAGAATCCATGAAGCTTGTGTCAAATAAACTTTGTATTTCACCGCAAGTGATGTCTAGTTCCTGAAATTTCATGACACTGGGAATGCCAATATATTGAGAACCCCCCACCCAGTATGGAAGATCACTTAAATGCATTTTTTCCATAAAAATTGGACTGACACAAGGATTTTTTTTCTCGGATGCCTCAATATTTGATCCATCTCCCATGTATCCCCTGTGCTGCATGTGCATGCACAGTATACTAAACCACCATTCACTTGGATCTGCCCTGGGCTGTGGACACTTGGAAATTGGATCATACATGGCGGTGCTGCACCTTCGAAGAAATCCCCCCGACAGGATGGATATTTTACTGAAGACACAACAGACTGGGCCACAAGGTTCATCAAGTCGTGCTCCACATATTGGCATCTGAGTTTTGTAATTTTAGGTCTACTTTAGGTTCTGTAACTCCTTTTCACTCTCTGATCAGCGATTCCCAAACAGTGGATCTGATTTCCTTGGGGAAGGCTTGGAGCAGTAGGGGTAAAGGTGGCCATAGACGCACAGATAATATTGTACAAATGAATTTTCATACAATATTCGGTGCGTGCATTGAGGGAAAAGAGCTGACCGATATCGGCAGAAGACCTGGATATCATCGGCTCATAGATCAGGTGAAGGGACCCAAACATCGGCTATTGTTTTAGTGCTGAATCTACAGGTAGAATTCTATTGTTTCTATATGTTTATCTGAGGATTCAGCTCTACACGTGTGTATTGAAACAAACAATCTTTCTCGGAAAGATCTTTTCCAAGAAAGATCGTAATTGTTACTTCTCTGGCCACCTTAAGAGTTGGGAAGAAGCTGTAATAGATACACCTGAAAGCCCAACATGAAAGTCATGTAAGTGGAGACTTGGGGTGATCATGTATTTGCTGTTGGGTTGCCACTTGTCCAGTTTTGACCTACACATCCCAGTTTTTGGAAGAGCTGCCTGGGTCAAAACTACCTGCCCGTTTTTCCAAATTAGGAAAACCAGCAGATTGATGTGATGACCATCCAATTGCCGATTGCCATGTCAGAGTCTAACCCTTGTGGAAGTACTATATTGCCCCATGATGTTACTGTCCCAACCCATGATATCACTGTCCATTGTTTTGGCAATGGGGAAGGTGGCAACCCTAGTCTGAGATATCCTTATAATTTTAGCTGAATGGCTGATAAACTATTTGCCTGTATCTGTAACCTGGATATAAGCCAAGGAAGGGGGGCCTTGACCAAAGGTTGGACCTCCAAGGTGAACCTGAACTGAAAAAGTCCAACAACTACTGCATTAAAAAGTTTCACGAAAGGGTCGGGGGCCTTTTTAGCAAAGGAAACAACTTGCTAATTAATCCTCCAGTTCGGCCACCTCTCTCTCTCTCGCCCTATGCAGATCATTTTTGCATAACATTTCGAAGCATTAATTAGCCATCAGGAAGTTAAAGGTCAGGTACTTATCAGTTTCATTATTTGCTAATTTGAAAGCAATTCCAGTTGGATTTGATCATTCCGATGCACCGGAGCGACCTGGCCGGGCAAATTATTTGCAAAAGGAGCCTGATTAATACAGAATGTAACCTTACATTAAAAAATAATGAGCAAACAATGTTTTGCCTAAATGCGAGTACAAGGAGGTGAAATGCGTTGGGTTATAAGAGGCTTCTCGCACGCACGCCTTCACCGCTGCAGCGGCTCTGCAGTAAAGCAAACTGTTTATTCTCGTCGTGACCTTTTCATTGAAAATGCCAAGAAAAAAACGGCGCACTTGTAAACAGAGCAGATGTTATCCATCATTTCCATCCCACGTCGCAGCTAATTAGTACCTTCTAATTAGCTGTCAGCTGCTAGAATACTTTTTCACAATTTTACTGTACAAAAAAACGGTCCAAGTCGAATAATCAGGCAATGGAGAGGGTTTTGCATAATAAAGGGAAACAACAAGCCGTGTACAGATGAGACGTGTAGCCGCCTAAATACAAATCCATCTGCAAACTGGGCCCAATCTCAACTCCATTTGTGCCCCTTAGTAACAGCAGAACTTCACCCCTGGATATAACTGTAGCTGCGTCGGATTAGATCAAAAAACACTCATTTAGTTCTACTCTAACTCAAAAACCACAAATAATAAAAAATGAAAACCAGCTGCAAATTGCCTCAGAATATCCCTCTCTACATCATACTAACGGTTAACTCAAAGGAGAACAATCCCTTTAAAGGAGAACTAAAGCCTAACTAAAGAATTAGGTAGACATGTTGTACATGATTTTTTGTGCTTCTATACCAGCCCAAGGCAACCACAGCCCTTTAGCAGTAAAGATCTGTGTCTCCAAAGATGCCCCAGTAGCTCCCCATCTTCTTTTCTGCTGATTCACTGCACATGCTCTGTGCTGCTGTCACTTACTGAGCTTAGGGAGCCACTCACAATATACAGTACACATAGAATAGAAATGTCACAATATAAGGCTGATTAGTAATTAATACACATAATTACTACATGGCAGCACAGAAACCAGTGCAATTAGCATCAGAATTTAATAATCAGCAAACCTGTAGCATCAGCTTATATTACAGCCAGGGAAGCTCATTTTCTGCTGGATAATTAGTGACGAGCCCTAAGCTTAGCTTCTCAACAGCCAATCAGAGCCCACTGAGCATGTGAGTGTCACAGACACTTTCCAAGATGGTGACCCCCTGTGACAAGTTTGAAGTCCTGGATCATTGCTGCTATTGACAAGCTGAAACTTTAGCCTCGTGCAATAAGTTCACTATATAAAATATGGCATTTTTAGCCCTATTCATTTTTAGAGTTTAGTTCTCCTTTAAGGTGCCATTGCTGCTGGCCATAATCTATCACTAGGAAGGGTCACACAATCTCATTGGAGAATGAACAAGTCAGTGCTGAGCAGAGGAATAATAATGAAAGCAGCAAAAAACCCATCAGTATCAAGTTGCTGGTTTGGGTCCTGAGTGATGGACAACTGGACCTTTTTTTTGCCAAAACCAGGCCTGGCCTGGGCCAACTTACATTGTCTCTGCACCTCACATTTATTATGCTTGTCTGTGTAAATGACCCCCAATGTTTTGCACAGCAAATTCAGCTGTGAACATTATGGGGCAGATTTAACAAGGGTCGAATTTCAAAGTAATGGGAGTTTTTTTTTTTTTTAACTCCCATAACTTAGAAATTCGAATTAAAAACGACCAATCGAAATTTATCAAAAAGATCTAAGTTTTTTTTTTTTGAGGGAATAGCTCCGTTTTCAATTTTTCAAAGTCCACCAATTGATTCCAAGTAGGTTCTAGGAGGTCCCCCATAGGCTAAAACAGCAATTTGGCAGGTTTTAGATGGTGAATGTTCGAAGTCGAATTTTTAAAGAGACAGTAAATTTTGCTATTCTAATTTTTCGAATTTTTTTTCTAATTTGAATCGAATTTGGACTATTCCCTAGTCGAAGTACACAAAAAATAGCTCGAAATTTGAATTTTTTAAATTCAAATTTTCACTTCGACCTTTGATAAATCTGCCTCTATGTTTCCGTACCCATAACCTGCCAAATTTAGTAAAATGGACACGGTAACTTATAACCAACGCAAACTCTTTCTCCTCAAACTGTTGCGGCAGCCGGGGGGTTAAGCCCATCAGTTCCCTGTTACTGGAGCGTAGGGAAGCCAACTTCCATATGTTTCACTCGCTGGGAATTACACTTTTTTTTTTTTGGATGCCCCGAATCCTCGCAACGGAAATGACTGGAATATTCTGGAAAGCGTGAGCTCATCTGGGAAGCCTGAGAAACGCCTGGTCGCTCCGCAGCTACAGATCTGCCAACAGCCACAAAAAAAGCTCTAATTGTTTGCAGTTAAACCCCTACCAATAAACACAAATGATTTCGGTTATTCACTAGAGTTTCATATTTTGCCTCTTTAGAACTGGCCCAGAAAATCAGCGACACCCACAAATAAATGTGTGCGCTACAACTCCCAGCATGTTTTAACCCTTAAACACACCAGTTAATAGTGCTGCTCCTGCAGAATTCTGCACTGAAATCTATTTCTCAAAATAGTACCCAGATTTTTTTATATTTAATTTTGAAATCTGACATGGGGCTAGACATATTGTCAATTTCCCAGCTGACCCCAGTCATGTGACTTGTGCTCTGATAAACTTCAGTCACTCTTTACTGCTGTACTGCAAGTTGGAGTGATATCAACCTATAGCTCCCAATATTTTGTAAATTAAAAGAGGGACACAAAGGGGCAAATTCACTAAGCGCCGAAGCACCGAACGCTAGCGTTACTTCGCTACCGTTTGGCATTTTCGTTACTGCGCAAATTCACTAACGAACGATGGCGTAGATTCGCTAGTGTTACTTCGCACTCTTACGCCTGGCGAAGTTTCGCTACGGACGTAACTACGCAAAATCACTAACGCGCGCAGTGTACTGAACGCTACCTTTTACGCTAGACTTCCTTCGCCACCTCAGACCAGGCGAAGCGCAATAGAGTAGATAGGGATTGCTTCAAAAAAAGTCAAAATTTTTTCTAAGTCCCAAAAAACGCTGGTGTGTCTTCTACATTATGGGTGATAGGCTGAAAAAGATCGAAAAATTTTTTGGGGCTCCCCTCCTTCCCCCCTACATTTCCTGTCTCATGGCAACTTACCTATACAGTGAGCACATGTGTAGGGCAAAATAAAATTTTTATTTGATGTTTTGAAGGTTTTCTAGGCATTTGTAGTGCTGATACGTATTCCTCCATTGAAATTTGAATTTGGCGCCGTATGCAAATTAGCCTTCGCTAGCGTAACTTCGCTTCACTTAGCGAATCAACGCTAGCGCAACTTCGCAACCTTACGCTACCCCTGAGCGCAACTTCGGATTTTAGTGAATTTGCGAAGCGCTGGCGAAACTACGCCTGGCGAAGTGTGGCGAAGTGCGGCGAAGTTACGCCTGGCGCAACTACGAATCTTAGTGAATTTGCCCCAAAATGTTTTGATCACGCCCATTTTTGTGGCCACACTCCCTGATTACCATGTTCATTTTGGAACAAATTTGGGAGGTTATGAAAGTTTGAGCATATTTCTGTGTTTTTTTTGAATTATCACAGTTTTGCTAATGAAGGTGAATTGCTCTTTAAGCTGTGAGTCTAACTTCTCCCAAGAGACATGCTTATCTTATATTGTTACAATTACTTATTTGCTTATCTTAAAATTGTTACAAAAGTATCTTATCTGCAGCTGTGGCTGTTCTGGGCTCTCTGCCAAAAGCCAATTAAGTTAGAAACATTGTTTCTTTTTCTGCCTGTTCAGTGCAGAGAAAATCAAGACTTTCCAGTACAAACGAGGGACTGCAGGTTGAGCTGTCAAAAGAGGGACTGTCCCTCTAAAAACAAGACAGTTGTGAGGTATGCAGTATCCCAGATTTTTTTACATTTACTTTTGAAATCTGACATGGGGCTAGACATATTGTCAATTTCCCAGATGCCACCAGTCATGTGACTTGTGCTCTGATAAACTTCAGTTACTCTTTACTGCTGTACTGCAAGTTGGAGTGATATCACCTCCCTCCCCTGCCCAGCAGACTAACAAAAGAACAATGGGAAGGTAACCAGATAGCAGCTCGCTAACACAAGATAACAGCTGCCTGGTAGATCTAAGAACAGCACTCAATAGTAAAATCCAGGTCCCACTGAGACACATTCAGTTACATTGAGAAGGAGAAACAATAGCCTGCCACAAAGCAGTTCCATACTAAAGTGCTGGCTCTTTCTGAAATCACATGACCAGGCAAAATGACCTGAGATGCACCTACACACCAATATTACAACTAAAAAATACACTTGCTGGTTCAGGAATTAAATGTTATATCGTAGAGGGAATTATTTGCAGTGTAAACAGTGTCATTTAGAAATAAAAACGACATAAGAAAAGCTACCGAAGCAGTTTATTGCCAATAGATTAGCCACTATAGTGCAAGCTATACCACTATATTTATTCTGTAGAATGCTTTAACATACCTGAGTAAACAGCTCTAGAACTCTCTCTGTTTGTTTAGTATAGCAGCTGCCATATTAGCTTGGTCTGACATCACTTCCTGCCTGAGTCTTTCCCTGATCACTCGCTCTGTGCTCAGATTACAGCAGGGAGGGGAGGAGAAAGAGGAACAAACTGAGCATGCTCAAGCCCTAGCCCTGGAGGTTTAAGCTGAAAATAGGAAGTCTGATACAGAAGCCCATGAGTACACAATAGAAGGAAAGAAATGTGGTGTTTCTTTTGACAGAGGACTCAGAGCAGCATTACTTTGAGGGGGTTACTGGTGTATTTATATAGACCTTTCTGATGAAGCTTACTTATTTTTAACCTTTCCTCCTCCCTTAATAATATGCTGGAAGATATAGTTAAGCAACATGTAGGCACGCACCAAACTGTAAAGTTTATATCCCCTTTAAAACCCAAAGGATTTTTCTTTTTCATCTCTTTCTCTAAGACAACATGAAACTAAAATATGTTTATCATAGGGCGAAATGTGACTCAATTACATCTGTCCTTCAGACGACTGAGTCGTTTCATTATGTAAATGCCGTGCAGTTAATAATTAAGACTTTCCTGCATAATCAGTGCCGCGGCTGGTGGACTCATTACAAATGAAAGGCCGGCATTTAGAGAGCAAAGAAAAAATGGTGTTTTAATGGGAGAAAACCTATATTATATTCAATTGAAATTCCTTCATAAAATTACAGTCATGAGGGATTTGGGAACCTATAAAGGAACAACAACGAGGGCTGCCATTATGTAGTGATGTCACAATATGTAGGCGTGTTTCTGTTCCTATTGTCCTTCTGCGACATCCTGTAACTCAGGAAATGAGGTGTGGCTGCTGTAATGATTGGCAGGTGTCCCCACATATCAGTAAGGGATGTTATGAGCTTTGGCGTGTATATGACAGTGATAGGAAAGGTTATATAGGGATTTTTGGGTTGAAAAAGTTCCAACATTCTGATTTAACCCACAGCTTTTATGAAGTGCACTTATATACGTAAATAACAGCAACCAATTGGATGTTTGCTGCAATTAATATGACTGCACAAGACCTTTAAATATCAAATGCTGATTGGTTGCTGTACTTGGGAAAAAGCTGCCCATGTTACTTTACTGAGCAACATGTATCTCAAGGTAGAGAGTCGGTTACACGCATTGGGTCGGTTACACGCGGGTTACCCGCAAAAACCTGTGGTACCCTGCTGGTTGTGGGTAGAAGTACAGGTGCGGATATAGACGCGGGTCGATGGTTCTGCGGGTCACGGGTCGGGCCACCGTTCTTCTCAATAGCGCTTTTAACACCTTTTTTCTGATCACGCCTACTTCCGATGATGTCACTTCCGGTTTACAATGACAGCACTTTCTAATTCTTAATGGTCAGCGGGTCGCGGGTCCTGGTTGCGGATAAGGTACTTGCGGGTCGTGGGTCCAAGCGGGTAAGAATGAGGGTTGCAGGTCCGGGTTGCGGATTGCAGGTTGCGGGTACGGGTTCCAAAAAATGGACCCGCGCAGGACTCTATCTCAAGGCAGTGATCTTAAGCTGTTGTTGAACTACAACCAGGGGCGCTTTGCGAATGAGGAGAGTTGAGGCTGTTGCCTAAATGGCAGCGCCCCACTAGGTACCAGGGACGGCAAAAATGCCGCTCCTCGTACTTCCTAGAATTTCCGATTTTCAAACTGGAAATTTGGCTCTTCTAGCGTAGTTAGGATCTATGCGCCAGCGTACTGGCCCTCTCTGCCGCCCTTGTGGACCCCCTGGACTTTCTCAGGCGCAAAAAGGTAAGCGACCGGGGGAGGGGGTGGCAGCAACTGCGGCTGCCTCAGGCGGCGGAGGGGCCAGGATCAACCCCTGACTACAACTTCACCATCCAACAAAATCCATGCTAGAGTTCTAGTTCAGCAACATTTAGGGGAGTCGTTGCAGGTCGAATACAGCTGGTATACGGTGAATGTTCCCAATAGGGGGGCTGAAGGGTTAACAACTCCAGGTTGCTAAAGTACAGATAATTCAGGGATGCGTCATTAAATAAAACTAAAGCCCGGAATACATGCAAGCACGGACAAGCCCCTCTGCTATGTCTGTTCTTTCCCAATGATATGAATGTTTTTTACCCTTAACCCTTTATAAATGCTGTAGAGGAGAAGAGGGAACCTTAACCATCATGCTGACACTCTAATTCATTGTGACGTCACTACATGGTAAATAAAGCCTAAAGGTGTTTGTTATTTCAGACCAGTGCAGTCATGAGGGTGTCTCAATCTCCTACAGTTGTGCCTGTCAGTGGGATAGAGTTTAAAGGGCAAGTCAACCCCAAAATAAACCTGTGCCTAATAAAAGAAAACATAATTCTAAGCAACTTTCCAATATACATTTATTAAAAATGTTTAGTATTTGCCTAACTCCTGGTTGTTACTCTTTAAACAATGTTGCAAAAGTCTTTGGTTCGCCAGCAAAGACAGTTGCCTTGTCTTGCATTGTATCAACAGTCTGAACCACCAGTGCAGAGACTAGAAAGGGACACACACTGCTTCCAATAGCAATACAGGTTGCAAGTAATTTAAAAAAGTAGAAAATGTGTAAAAAAATAATATTGCAAAGTTATGTTTTCTTTTATTTGGCAGAACATTATTTTTTAGGTTTACATTCCCTTTAAAGAACAAGTCGAGTCCTATGGCAAATAAGATATGCAATCATGCTCCAATTACTTTCTTGGCTTGACTTTACCTGGCAAAGCCTTTTTTCTACTGTTGTTCTTGGGGGTAGCTGGAAACAGGCAAACTAGGGGCTATAAGCAAGGTGGGGCTCACACAAGAGCTGGGGTTCTAATTTACTTTACGTTTGCTTTAAATGAACAGAAACACCAAAAAAAATAGAGCATTTTAAGGAAATTAACATCTAATATACTGTTAGCATTCACTGGAAAAAGTCACATGTTTGCTTCGGACAGTGTCGGACCGGGGGGCCCAGGGCCCATCAGGGCTGCTGTCCCAGGACCCCCCTCCGGTCTCCCTTGCTGAGTCTGCGCCGCTACGTCGCGTATGCGTGCATTCGCAAAATGTTTTTTTACTGCAAGAAGAAGCTTCCGAATTTCGGATCTGGGCCAGCGGGGCCCACAAGAGCCAGGGGCCCACCGGGGTTTTTCCCGGTGTCCCGCCGGCCCAGTCCGACCCTGGCTTCAGAAACACTACTATAGTTTATATAAACAAGCTGCTGTGTAGCCATGGGGGCAGCCATTCAAGCACAGGATACACAGTAGATAACAGATAAGCACTACTATAGTTTATATAAACAAGCTGCTGTGTAGCCATGGGGGCAGCCATTCAAGCACAGGATACACAGTAGATAACAGATAAGTACTACTATAGTTTATATAAACAACTGCTGTGTAGCCATGGGAGCAGCCATATAAAGAAACAGGATACACAGTAGATAACAGATAAGTACTACTATAGTTTATATAAACAAGCTGCTGTGTAGCAATGAGGGCAGCCATTCAAGCACAGGATACACAGTAGATAACAGATACGTACTACTATAGTTTATATAAACAAGCTGCTGTGTAGCAATGAGGGCAGCCATTCAAGCACAGGATACACAGTAGATAACAGATAAGTACTACTATAGTTTATATAAACAAGCTGCTGTGTAGCAATGAGGGTAGCCATTGAAGCACAGGATACACAGTAGATAACAGATAAGTACTACTATAGTTTATATAAACAAGCTGCTGCGTAGTCATGGGTGCAGCCATTCAAGCACAGGATACACAGTAGATAACAGATAAGTACTACTATAGTTTATATAAACACTTAGTTCTTATCTGTTATCTACTGTGTATCCTGTGCTTGAATGGCTGCCCCCATGGCTAGACAGCAGCTTGTTTATATAAACTATAGTAGTACTTATCTGTTATCTACTGTGTATCCTGTGCTTGAATGGCTGCCCCCATGGCTACACAGTAGCTTGTTTATATAAACTATAGTAGTAGTTATCTGTTATCTACTGTGTATCCTGTGCTTGAATGGCTGCCCCCATGGCTACACAGCAGCTTGTTTATATAAACTATAGTAGTGTTTCTGAAGCAAACACAGCAGCTGTACAAGTGCAGAACAACAGTAAATTCTAGTTTTATAATACACAAGATCCATGAATATCCTGTAAATTATATCCTTATAAACGGTGCTTAGTGATGTCGTCGCTATAATTGGAGCTTAGTGATGTCATTTCTGTCACATGACTCACTGAAACTTGTGTATTATAATAAATAAAGTACCCCCTGTTGCAAAATATGAGGCTATTAGAAGTCACCTCGGAGTTCCATGACCTGTATAAAAGCACTCGGCCTTTTGCCTGCTGCTTTTATACGGTCACGGAACTCCTCTGTAACTTACAGTATAATATCCTTATATTTTACAACAGGAGGTACTTTATTCACTGAATTTCAGTTTTTTGTGTTACCGTTCCTTTAAGTAAGAAGATAGTGAGGCACCTCTATCGCCTGTTTTGCAAGGACCTCACCAAATCAGAGCTACTGCCAAGATATGCCTTATCTTCTGCCTCCCCATCCACTTCCAACCTCAAGATCCTCCTCCCTACCCTGGAGGTGACCTTCCAGCAAGCTCCTCACATGCTCCAGCCCCCACTCCTACGCACTTCAGCCTCCCTCCTATCTTTTCTACATTCTACACGGGCCCAGACCTGACTCCATATCTCTGGAACATTCTCCCTCTCCATATTTCCCACATACCCCATAAATCAAGAACATTCTGAAAACCCATCTGCTAAGGAAATGCATTGAAGATCTTCTCCAGCACCAACTGTATATAGGGCTGATCTTGGACTATACAAATATATTCTCTGACCATAGCTTCACGTAGGTGGAAAAAGTCCAGGAATCATCGAACCCAAGCACCTTCCTACCTGAAACAGCTCCATTGCAAATGCACTCAGCATCAATAACAAAAATCACTCAATAAAGTAGAGGACATCCCAATCCCTACCCCTTTAAATGGACCCCATATTGTTTATCATTAAACGTCTGACATCCCCTTGGGTCTGGCACTTTCTCTTTCAGCAACATGTTCTCGGCATGTGTCAGATGTCAGACAGGCTTGGAACGTTTTGGGTTTGGACGCCCAGTTCCCTCTGTTGGAACGAAGCAGCCTTTGAAAAGTCGCCACCTGGTTCCAACCCAAAAAACAATCCAGTGCCAGAGAAGGCAGCGTATGAAGGCCGCGAGCCCACGCTGATTGTTACCATAAGGCTCCACTATGGGTTACAGTCATAGAAAAGAAACAGCCACTCAGAATAGAGGCAGCAGCAAAAGGAGCAACTTAAAGCCCGGCAGTTTTATACCTCCTTTATGTGATATGTAATGATTGTGGGATAAATCTCGCCCATAAACAGGGTTTATTTTCACTGAAATCAACACTGCACATGTTGCAAGGGTGAGCAGAGCTTAGGTTTGCAGGAAATAAAAGGGTTGCTAATTATATACAATTACCGGAGAGTTATTAGGGGTGATATCACAGTGGAGTTTTCTGCAAGGCTGAAACTGCAAGCAACGCCGGCTAATAGCTTCACGTTTTCTTTCAAGTAGACAAAAGGAGAGTGAAACATAAATGTAGTGGCTGTTTAAGGACACTTATAAGGCATTTGCCCTGGAGCAGATATTAAAGGAGAAGTTAACCTTCCTCTTACACTAGGTATATTGTCGACACAAGACATTTACTCAGCTTCATTTATTCCGTGGCTGCTGATTTTATTCTCATTAGTTTATTTCTTATCTTTCTATCCCAGCCTTATCCCAGTCTGCCATCCGTAATACTGGCAATCTCCCACAGTCTGTCACACCGGGAGCCAGATAGCAGCTTAAATGGCAAGCTACAGAGATGTAGGATAAAGAAAAATGATTCAAAACTCAGGTTCTAAGAAAAAAACAAAGGTCATTTCTATATGGCCGTCTGCATTGTAGTGTTTATTGCAGTGAGTGTTTATTGCAGTGAGTGTTGATTGTAGTGAGTGTTTATTGTAGTGAGTGTTTATTGTAGTGAGTGTTTATTGTAGTGAGTGTTTATTGTAGTGAGTGTTTTTCATAGTGAGTGTTTTTCATAGTGAGTGTTTATTGTAGTGAGTGTTTATTGTAGTGAGTGTTTATTGTAGTGAGTGTTTATCGTAGTGAGTGTTTATTGTAGTGAGTGTTTATTGTAGTGAGTGTTTATTGTAGTGAGTGTTTATTGTAGTGAGTGTTTATTGTAGTGAGTGTTTATTGTAGTGAGTGTTTATTGTAGTGAGTGTTTATTGTAGTGAGTGTTTATCGTAGTGAGTGTTTATCGTAGTGAGTGTTGATCATAGTGAGTGTTGATCATAGTGAGTGTTGATTGTAGTGAGTGTTTATCGTAGTGAGTGTTTATCGTAGTGAGTGTTTATCGTAGTGATTGTTTATTGTAGTGAGTGTTTATTGTAGTGAGTGTTTATCGTAGTGAGTGTTTAATGTAGTGAGTGTTTATTGCAGTGAGTGTTTATTGCAGTGAGTGTTTATTGTAATGAGTCTTTATTGTAGTGAGTGTTTATAGTAGTGAGTGTTTATTGTAGTGAGTGTTTATTGTAGTGAGTGTTTATTGTAGTGAGTGTTTATCGTAGTGAGTGTTTATCGTAGTGAGTGTTTATTGTAGTGAGTGTTTATCGTAGTGAGTGTTTATCGTAGTGAGTGTTTATTGTAGTGAGTGTTTATTGTAGTGAGTGTTTATTGTAGTGAGTGTTTATCGTAGTGAGTGTTTATTGTAGTGAGTGTTTATTGTAGTGAGTGTTTATCGTAGTGAGTGTTTATCGTAGTGAGTGTTTATTGTAGTGAGTGTTTATTGTAGTGAGTGTTTATTGCAGTGAGTGTTTATCGTAGTGAGTGTTGATTGTAGTGAGTGTTGATTGTAGTGAGTGTGTATCGTAGTGAGTGTTTATTGCAGTGAGTGTTTATTGTAGTGAGTGTTTATTGTAGTGAGTGTTTATTGCAGGATCAACTGCCCAATGGTAAAGGCCTGAATTGTGCACAATTGCACAAGAGCAAAAAGTAGGGCAAAATTCCTGATTTCTGCTCCTTGAACTACGGTTACACACTGAGGAATGGAGTGCATGAAGCTCATATCTACATCACAACATAGAAGAATATTGCCACAAAATGTTCAGCACAAACACACACCCCTGCACCCCCAAATTCCTTCTATTTATTGCACCCTACTTGCCAACAACCATTCAGCAATTGCATGAGCTTGTCACACCTTCACCAACTCCCCAATAAACCTCACCCTGCTTGACACCAGGAGGAATAATAATTAGGGATGCACCAGATCCGGGGATTCGGCCGAATCCTTTGTGAAAGATTCGTCCGAATACCAAACTGAATCCTAATTCGCATATGCAAATTTGGGGTGAAAAAGGCAGAATCCTGAACTGAATCCTGGATGCGGTGCATCCCTAATAATAATACAGCCAATAGGTAAGTCGCATTTATATTAATTGTGTTTATTTTTACCTTTACATGCGACGGCTTCCGTTAAAACTTCTGCCTGAAATTCCAGGGGATCCACAGACGAGTGTTGCTCAGTGTTTCCTATATCTGGTGCCACAGGAATCTGAGCAAAAACACAAGAGGGGCCAGATCAGTATTTTCCTTATCTGTAAGAGCCAGAGAGGCGGCTCCTTGTAACAGAAACAGTATTGCAACAGTATTGTGGGGAAAAAGCAACAGCGAGGGTTTCCCATGCAAATTATAATACTCCCACCGTCCCAAGTATTAAAACAAAAAATAATAAGGAATAGGCTGGATTCTGAGCAACTAAACCCAGGGAAGGGATAGGCTGCACTCTGAGTAGTTAGAGCCAGGGAAAATATTGGCTGGACTTTGAGCATGTTAAACCCAGAGAAGGGATAGGCTAGAGTCTGAGCAACTAAACCCACTGAATGGATAAGCTGGATTCTGAGCAGTTAAACCCAGAGAATGGATGGGCTGGACTCCACACAGTTAAAGCCAGGGAAAGAATATGCTGGACTCAAAGGTTAAAGCCATTGAAGGTATAGGCTGGATTCTGAGCAACTAAACCCAAAGAAGGTGTGGTGTGTTTACCTCCAGCCACCAGAGGGCTTCAGTCGATAATAATAAGTGTTTATGTAGTTCTTATCTTTAGACTTTTATTCAGAGTAGTGATAGTACACATCAGTGGAGCCTCATGGCTGTATCTCCGTTCCTGAACCAACAAGAGTCTAAAGATAAGAACTACATAAACACTTATTATTATCGACTGAAGCCCTCTGGTGGCTGGAGGTAAACACACCACAGAAGGGATAGGCTGAACTCTGAGTAGATAAAACCAGGGAAAATATAGGCTGGACTCTGAGCAGATAAAACCAGGGAAAATATAGGCTGGACTCTGAGCAGATAAAACCAGGGAAGGAATAGGCTGGACTATGAGTAGATAAAACCAGGGAAAATATAGGCTGGACTGAGCAGATAAAACCAGGGAATAAATAGGCTGGACTCTGAGCAGATAAAACCAGGGAAGGAATAGGCTGGACTATGAGTAGATAAAACCAGGGAAAATATAGGCTGGACTGAGCAGATAAAACCAGGGAAGGAATAGGCTGGACTCTGAGCAGATAAAACCAGGGAAGGAATAGACTGGACTCTGAGCAGATAAAACCAGGGAAGGAATAGACTGGACTCTGAGCAGATAAAACCAGGGAAGGAATAGACTGGACTCTGAGCAGGTAAAACCAGGGAAGGAATAGGCTGGACTCTGAGCAGATAAAACCAGGGAAGGAATAGACTGGACTCTGAGCAGATAAAACCAGGGAAGGAATAGACTGGACTCTGAGCAGATAAAACCAGGGAAGGAATAGGCTGGACTCTGAGCAGGTAAAACCAGGGAAGGAATAGGCTGGACTCTGAGTAGATAAAACCAGGGAAGGAACAGGCTGGACTCTGAGCAGATAAAACCAGGGAAAATATAGGCTGGACTCTGAGTAGATAAAACCAGGGAAGGAATAGGCTGGGCTCTGAGTAGATAAAATCAGGGAAGGAATAGGCTGGACTCTGAGCAGATAAAACCAGAGAAGGAATAGGCTGGACTCTGAGTAGATAAAATCAGGGAAGGAATAGGCTGGGCTCTGAGCAGATAAAATCAGGGAAGGAATAGGCTGGACTCTGAGCAGATAAAACCAGGGAAGGAATAGGCTGGACTCTGAGCAGATAAAACCAGGGAAGGAATAGGCTGGACTCTGAGTAGATAAAACCAGAGAAGGAATAGGCTGGACTCTGAGCAGATAAAACCAGGGAAGGGATAGGCTGGATTGGGAACAGTTAAAGCCATGGCTAGGCTGGGAATTTAAGCATTTAGCACTGAGCTAAAGAAAGTTGTATTGTTATACATAATTCACAAAAAGTAGAAAGTATTTTATGTTCAAATCTGATCCATTTATGATGTAATATATAAAAAAAGAGAAGCAAGCTTTTCAACATATTATTTGTGTCCCTTTATCAGGCAGAATTCCAAGCCAGTGAAAGGGGTCGGCTGTGCGCTCTTTTGAGCAGGAACCCTCGGTGCTTTTGTGGGAACGTGTTGCAGTTGGCAGTTTTTGTGCTTCGCTACACGTGCTGGTAATGATTGTTAGGCACCGCAGCGTATGTCAAACGCAGAATTCTTATCTCCACAAAAAACATGCCTGTGGTTGTTAGTGCTGCATTCACACAGCTCTGAAAGGCGCTTGTATTTCCATTCTTCACATCTCGACACAAGGCAACAAACAAGCCACTTCAGAATACACAAAAAAGTACATGTTAACCCCTTCAGCGCCAACGTAACGGTGCAAACCAGCCGTCTGTTGGCCATAATCTAGCCCAGGGTCGGACATATTGACCTGTAATAACAGGAAAGGCAATACAGGTATGGGACCTGTTATACAGAATGCTCGGAACATGGGGTTTTCATGGGACATGGGGTTTTCCAGATAACGGGTCTTTCTGTAATTTGGATCTTCATACCTTAAGTCTACTAGAAAATCATGTAAACATTAAATAAACCCAATAGACTGGTTTTGCTTCCAATAAGGATTAATTATATCTTAGTTGGGATCAAGTACAATGTACTAGGGATGCACCGAATCCAGGATTTGGTATTTTTCTGCAGGATTCGTATTCGGCGAATCCTTGTGTGTGGCCGAACCAAATCTGAATCCTAATTTGCATATGTAAATTAGGTGTGGAAAGGGAAATCACGTGACTTTTCATCTCAAAACAAGGAAGTAAAACATTTTCATATAGGCTGGACTCTGAGTAGATAAACCCAGGGAAGGAATAGGCTGGACTTTTTCCTTTCCCGCCTCTAATTTGCATATGCAAATTCAGATTTGGTTCGGTATTCGGCCAAATCTTCAACGAAGGATTCGGGGATATATATTACTACAGAGAAAAAGGAAATAATTTACTACAGAGAAAAAGGAAATAATTTAAAAAATTTTTTGATTATTTTAATAAAATGGAGTCGGCCATTCCGTAATTCGGAGCTCTCTGGATAACGGGTTTCCAGATAACGGATCCCATACCTGTACCAGAATAAACAGATAATGTAAAGGGGAGCAGAGCTATTTTGGGGGAGTCTGGTTGTTGCAGTTGGGGAGCCTGTGCAAAACTCAATTGTGTATCAATGCCTTTTCTTCTTGTTGTTCACTTTAAATTAACTGTTAGTATGATGTAGAGAGTGATATTCTGAAACAATTTGCAATTGGTTTTCATTTTTTTTTATTATTTGTGGTTATTTAGCTTTTTATCCAACTCATTTTAAACAATCTGGTTGCTAGGGTCCAAATTACCCTAGTAACCATGAATTGATTTGAATAAGAGACTGGAATATGAGAAGGGCCTTAATAGAAAGATAAGACAAATAAAGTAGCAATAACAATAGGAGCAGATATATCAAGGGTTGAATTTCAAATAAAAAAATTCGAAATTCAAATAAAAAAGAACAACCGAAATGTAATTAAAAAAAAACGAAATAATACATTTTTTTTGGGTGAATGGCCGTTTTCGTTTGAATTCGAATCGTACGAATCAAAGTAATAGCACATTAGCACATAGCACAAATCAAAAAAAAAAAAAAACAAACTTTAATTGACTCCAAATAGGTTCTAGGAGGTCCCCCATAGGCTAAAACAGCAACTCGGCAGGTTTTAGATGCCGAATGGTTGAAGTCGAATTTTTAAAGAGACAGTACATGATAAATTTCGTATTTTTGAATATCGAAATCAAATTTGGACTATTCCCTAGTTGAAGTACACAAAAAATAGCTTGAAATTCTAATTTTTTTCATTCTAATTTTCACTTCGGCCCTTGATAAATCTGCCCCTAAATGTGTAGCTTTACAAAGCATTTGCCTTTTTTTAGATGGGGTCAGTGACCCCCATTTGAAAGCTGTAAAGAATCAGAAGAAGAAGGCGAATAATAGAATAATAGAATTCCCGAGTTTCGCCACCGGCGAATAAATTTGCGAATCCCCCATGAAAATTCGCTGGGAAATTCACTATTTTTCCGTGAAAACATTTGAATTGTGCGATTATTTCGTGAAAAGGTTAGAATCGCTCAATTTTTTAGTGAACACGTTGGAATTGCTGGATTTTTTGGTGAAAACGTTCGAATTGCTCGATTTTAGTGAAGAAGTTTGAAATGCTCAATTTTATTGTGAAAATGTTCCAATTGCACTAATTCTTCGTGAAAACGTTCGAATGTCACGATTTTTTTTGTGAATTTTCGCATTTTGCTGGAAATTCTCGAAATTTTTCGGTGAAGCAAAACGGGAGAAATTCGCCCATCACTAGAACTGGTTTGTTTCTGCTGTAGAATGAAAGTTAGAGGCTAATCAAGACTTGGCTGATGATGATGATGATGAAGAGGGTTTATTCTCGGGATCAAATATTACAGAAAAACAGACAGATCAGACTTCCCATCATTGTTCTACAGGTGATCCGAGCGATGGAAGGGTAAAGAATGTGATAATTTATCCCCAGTGCCGGTTCTGCGCTCAGCGAAACTGCCAGCTGCCCTAAATGAAGGCTCTTCAGAAATACCGAGTGTGAGCTCTCCGCTGCAAGGCGTGGGAATGAATAAACACAGACAAAGGCTCACAGGGAAAAAGTTGGATTTGTGACAGGAGTGGAATGAATGCCCGAGGGACAGGTTGGTTTTCATCCCGGCACCATCGACTGCTGCACAGGTTAAAGTCTAACAAAGTAAAAGAGTAAAAAGCCTTGTAGGGTTTAGACCTTGTGGGAGATAAAGAACGGGGCTATGCAGGTGATGTGGGTCCCCAGTTTTATAAATATGTTAATTTCGCCTATTTTAAGTCTGTCATTCAGACGGCTGCCTTGTTGCTGGGGTTACTGACCATGGCAGCCATGTTTGCAGTTTTATGACCCCCCCCACCCACTCCAGTCCCAGTCTATCTCTGGAGTATTAGCAACTATTGTATCAAGTCTAACCGCTGCCTGTAATGAAACCCAGAGATTCTGCTCAGAAGGGAGAAAGATAAGAAATGTATCAACTAAATGTATCAATTTAGAACAGTTTACAGGGTCGGCGACCCCCCCCCTCCACCAGGGCTGCTTCAGAAGGTGAAAAATGACACTTTACACTTCAATATTAGAAAAACGGTCACACATAGTATATAGAAGGTCATTGGAAAAAGTCGTAATTTCTGGTGATCTGTCTGAAAACAACTAGTTGTTTGAAGGTGAACAACACCTTTAAAGGAGAACTAAATCCCCTGGTTTATAAAAACCCCTACCCTTCATAGTCCCCCCTCCCTGCTCCCCCCCGCACAGGTGTTCACACAAGTAAATGCCCCTAATCTGGTAATTAACTCTCATTGCAGTCAGCGCAGCGGAGCTCACGGCCGCCATCTTCAGCGCTTAGAGAAGCTTCAGAAAGTAAGCGGTGTATCGGCGCATGCGCAGTTGTAACAATATACCAGTCCCGAACAACTGTGCATGCACCGAAAGCAGCGGCAATTGCCGAAGGGACCCGAAGATTCCCGAACCGCAGCAAGGTGACGCCCGGGAGCCCGACTGACTCTGCAATGAGGGGTAATTTGCTTATGTGAACAACTGTGCGGGGGGAGGGGAGCAGGGAAGGGGGACTATGGAGGGTAGGGTTTTTTTATTAGCAACGGGCTTTACTTCTCCTTTAAGATGGCCACACAAAGGCAGAATTCTGCACTGAAATCCATTACTCAAAAGAGCAAACAGATCTTTTGATATTTAATTTTAAAATCTGACATGGGGCTAGACATATTGTCAGTTTCCAGCTGCCCCAAGTCATGTGACTTGTACTGCAAGTTGGAGTGATATCACCATCTCCCTTCCCCCACCCCAACAGAACAATGGGAAGGTAACCAGATAACCGCTCCCTAACACAAGATAACAGCTGCCTGGTAGATCTAAGAACAGCACTCAATAGTAAAATCCAGGACCCACTGAGACACATTCAGTTACATTAAGAGAAATAACAGCCTGTCAGAAAGTAGTTCCATCCTAAAGTGCTGGCACAAATCACATGACTGGGGGCAGCTGGGAAACTGACAATATGTCTAGCCCCATGTCAGATTTCAAAATTGAATATAAAAAAAATCCGTTTGCTCTTTTGAGAAATGGATTTCAGTGCAGAAGTCTGCTGGGGTAGCACTATTAACTGATGTGTTTTTGAAAAAAACATGTTTTCCCATGACAGTATCCCTTTAAGTTAATGTTAAGTATGTTACAGAAAGGCCAATTCTAAACAACTTTTCCAATGGTCTTCTTTTTTTCCTTTTTTATAGTTTTTTAAATTATTTTCCTTCTTCTTCTGACTCTTTTTCCAGCTTTCAAATGGGGGTCACTGACCCCATCTGAAAAACAAATGTTCTGTCAGGCTACAAATGTATTGTTATTGTTTCTTTTTATTACTCATCTTTCTATTCAGGCCTCTCCTATTCATATTCCTGTGCATGGTTGCTAGGGTAATTTAGACCCTAGCAACCAGATGGCTGAAAATGAAAACTGGAGAGCTGCTGAATAAAAGGCTAAATAACTGAATGAAGATTCACTTCCTTGCCCTTTATAAGGAACTGAGTTTAATTGAATTGTAAGCCCCTGGGCAGGATTGTTACAGACAAAGCACAACTTCCATCTGTAAGAACATACCTGGGGCCAGGGATTATTGCAGAGAGACAACACACACTATTACTAATACCTGACAGACACACATACTGATAACTATACTTCCACACCTCTCACTGGCACTTACACATATACACACTCCTATGTACTATTGGCATCATGTGAACACAGCCCCAAACCTCCCAACTGCCCCATTTCTTGAAGAACAGTCGCAATTGCTCAACCCGCAGTCCCAGAATGTTACTGAAATGTCCCGACTTTCTCTTTGAACAACCAGAAAAAGATACAAAGTTTCTAAAACTTAATTGGCTTTTGGCAGAGAGCCCCGAATATGTGGCAGGTGCACTTAGATACTTTTGTAAAAACTTAGGATAAGCAAAGAAACAATTGTAACAATTTAAGATAAGCAGATCTCTTGGGGAAACTGTGCCCTGCAGCTTACAGGGCAATTCACCTTAAAAAAAAACTCTAATAACACCTAAAAACCACAGAAATGTGTTCAAAACTTTCATAACCTGCCAAGTTTTGTAAAATTAACATGGCACTTAAGGAGGGTGTGGTCTAAACATTTTTGTTGCAAAATCTTTTTATCTCCCTTTCTATTTCCAAAATATTGGGAGGTATGCAGCCCCCAGCACACATACATGCAAAACATAGGAGCAGTTTTATCCATATAATAAATAAAAAAGTCACCCAAAGTCTTAACCTGACTGGCCTAAAGCTGGGACTGCACAAGGCTGCAGAGTGAGTGATAGAGGGAACTCATGTATTATAAGGGATAATGTACCCCCCTACTGTACATGATAAGGATATTAGAAGTCACTGAGGGGTTGTTCTGTGACCATATAAAGACACAAGGCTGCAGGCTGAGTTATACAGGGAACTCTGAGTATCACTCATGTATTATAAGGGATAATGTACCCCCTACTGTAAATGATAAGGATATTAGAAGCCACTGAGGGGTTCTGTGACCATATAAAGGCACAAGGCTGCAGGCTGAGTTATACAGGGAGCTCTGAGTATCACTCATGTATTATAAGGGATAATGTACCCCCTACTGTAAATGATAAGGATATTAGAAGCCACTGAGGGGTTCTGTGACCATATAAAGGCACAAGGCTGCAGGCTGAGTTATACAGGGAGCTCTGAGTATCACTCATGTATTATAAGGGATAATGTACCCCCTACTGTAAATGATAAGGATATTAGAAGTCACTGAGGGGTTGTTCTGTGACCATATAAAAGCACAAGGCTGCAGGCTGAGTTATACAGGGAACTCTGAGTATCACTCATGTATTATAAGGGATAATGTACCCCCTACTGTAAATGATAAGGATATTAGAAGTCACTGAGGGGTTGTTCTGTGACCATATAAAGGCACAAGGCTGCAGGCTGAGTTATACAGGGAACTCTGAGTATCACTCATGTATTATAAGGGATAATGTACCCCCTACTGTAAATGATAAGGATATTAGAAGTCACTGAGGAGTTGTTCTGTGACCATATAAAGGCACAAGGCTGCAGGCTGAGTTATATAGGGAGCTCTGAGTATCACTCATGTATTATAAGGGATAATGTACCCCCCTACTGTACATGATAAGGATATTAGAAGTCACTGAGGGGTTGTTCTGTGACCATATAAAGACACAAGGCTGCAGGCTGAGTTATACAGGGAACTCTGAGTATCACTCATGTATTATAAGGGATAATGTACCCCCTACTGTAAATGATAAGGATATTAGAAGTCACTGAGGGGTTCTGTGACCATATAAAGGCACAAGGCTGCAGGCTGAGTTATACAGGGAACTCTGAGTATCACTCATGTATTATAAGGGATAATGTACCCCCTACTGTAAATGATAAGGATATTAGAAGTCACTGAGGGGTTGTTCTGAGACCATATAAAGGCACAAGGCTGCAGGCTGAGTTATACAGGGAACTGTGAGTATCACTCATGTATTATAAGGGATAATGTACCCCCTACTGTAAATGATAAGGATATTAGAAGTCACTGAGGGGTTGTTCTGTGACCATATAAAGGCACAAGGCTGCAGGCTGAGTTATACAGGGAACTGTGAGTATCACTCATGTATTATAAGGGATAATGTACCCCCTACTGTAAATGATAAGGATATTAGAAGTCACTGAGGGGTTGTTCTGTGACCATATAAAGGCGCAAGGCTGCAGGCTGAGTTATACAGGTCAGGTAACTCAAATATGACTTCTTAAATCCTCAAACACACAGAGAATGAAAGGTCTGTGCATAAACTAAGCCATACACTAATCCTAAACTAACAATATGACGGCTTTAACCAATACGCTCACAACAAACTATATACCTGTAATACAGTGTATAAATATACATGAAAGCAAATACATGGAATACGATACACTGCTTATAAACGTCATTATCTTCTCCATTTGACAGGACAGTAGAATGCTAAATGTTGCTAGAATGTTTTAATCTTGTAACAAAAATCCAAATGTCCTCCAACTGTCACCTGCAACTTGATCGAGCTGCAAATGTCCTTCCCAGTATCTGGTCCCTGAGGTTGCTGAACGGTGACATTCGCTGGCCTCCCTCTCTCAATATACTCATTCCCCCTCTCTGCAATACCTTCCCTCCCCAGCCAAGAGCAACTGTCACTTACAGAACAGAACACTGTCATGGCAGCTGCTCAGCACATTTCTTCTAACATTGTAGGGACACATAGGGTTAATAATAGTCCCTATTGCTTTAAAGGGGTGATTCATCTTGAAGTTAGCTCTACATATGTTACAGAATAGCCAAGTCTAAGCATCTATCTTTTTATAGTTTTTAAAAATAATTATTTTCCTTCTTTTGACTCTTTTCAGCTTTCAAATGGGGGTCACTGACCCCATCTAAAAAACAAGTGCTCTGTAAGGCAACAAAATTAATAGTTATTGGCACTTTTTAGTATCTATTTTTCTATTCAGGCCTTCATAATCCAGTATCCTATTCACAACAATACATGGTTGCTATGGTAATTTGGACCCTAGCAACTAAATTTCTGACACTGCAAACTGGAGAGCTGCTGAATAAAAAACTAAATAACTCAAGAACCACCAATAATAAACAATGAAAACCAACTGCAAATTGTCTCGGAATATCACTCTCTACATCATACTAAGGGGTATATTTATCAAGGGTCCAATTTCTAATTGAAAAAAACTTCGAAATTCGAATTCAAAAAGACCAACCGAAATTAAGTCAAAGTTTTTTTTTTGGTTGAATAGGTCAGTTTTTGATCGAATAGGTCCATATTTGGCCGAATCGTACGAATATCGCATTCAATTGAATTCGATTTTTTTTCAAAGTCCACCAATTGACTCCAAATAGGTTCCAGGAGGTCCCCCACAGGCTAATACAGCAATTCGGCAGGTTTTAGATGGCGAATGGTCGAAGTCGAATTTTTAAAGAGACAGTACATGATGAATTTCGATATTCAATTTTTTTTCAAATTCTAATTGAATTTGGAATATTCCCTTGTCGAGGTACACAAAAAATAGATCGAAATTAGATTTTTTTTCATTCGAAAATTCACCTTGACCTTTGATAAATCTGCCCCTAAAAGTTAATTTAAAGGTCAACAACCCCTTTAAATCCCTACTAGTTCCGTAGGTACTGGCAGTGGCCCGTGTTTCATATTTTTTAATCTACATATCCAGGTTATTGTCTCTTCAAGTAGTAATTACTTCTTAGGGGGTTATTTATCAAAGTCCAAATTTACCTCAATATTTTCTGCTACAAACTCCAATCAAATACTCTCGGGTTTTTTACGTTTATTTATTATTACATTTTCCCGAAAATTAGTTTTGCGGAAAGAAAAAATCAGATTTTCATGATTTTTTTCATCAGATTTTAACAATATTTTTGGAATTTTCACCTGAAAACTCCAAAAACTTCTGAGTATTGCACAAAATCCAGAGCACATCAAAAAATCATTGGGACTTCTCCCATTGACTTATATGCAACCTCGACAGGTCTGAGATGCCGGATTTTCAGACTCTGACTTTTCCATCCTCAGGGTTTAATAAATTCCGAAAAATACGTGATTTTTTAAAAGTCCAATTTTATTAAAAAAAATCACGGAGTTTAGGAAATAACCCCCTAAGAGTAGTAACCACTGAAAGTCGGCGAAAAGGAACCCCGTGACCACAATACAGTGAGTTACAGGACTAGCTATAGTTTAAAACAACGTTCCAGTAATGTGAGATAGTCAGGAATAGCTATAAAGAGCAGCCTACGCTCCAACCAGGAGAGCTAGAAGGGAGTAGCTCCACCCAGGAGAGCTAGAAGGGAGTAGCTCCACCCAGGAGAGCTAGAAGGGAGTAGCTCCACCCAGGAGATATAGTAGGGAGTAGCTCCACCCAGAAGAGATAGAAGGGAGTAGCTCCACCCAGGAGAGATAGAAGGGAGTAGCTCCACCCGGGAGAGATAGAAGGGAGCAGCCCCACCCAGGAGAGATAGAAGGGAGTAGCTCCACCCGGGAGAGATAGGTGTAGCCCCACCCAGGAGAGATAGAAGGGAGTAGCTCTCCCCAGACTCTGCTTGGACCCCAGTACTAAAGAGGGATTGTGGCTATATTCTTCTCTCTGATCCAGTTGTAGGGGATCTTAAATCCACCTTAATACCACCTCATTGCTGGTGAGTATTAACCCTGTGGTTCTACATAAAAGCAAGAGAGGTGTAGTTGCACAGCACCCTCAGCTCTTCCACTTAGGGAAGGCCCATCTTGGGCTAGAGAGTCTGATGTGACCCATGTTTTATCATATCTTGCTGGGAAGGACGATTTTTAGCCAAAATGGGGTTACAACTAGTGATGGACGAATTTGTCCCATTTTGCTTCGCCGAAAAAGTCGCGAATTTCCCGCAAAATTCGCAACACTGAGAAAAATATGCGAATTTTGACGCTCGCGTCAATTTTGATGGTGGCGTTAAAGTCAATGGGCAGCCGAATAATGTTGACATTCGTCTGTTGTGACGCGAGTGACTTTTCCGACAAAAATAAGGCTCCCGCTTTACAAACAAAAATGCTTTTACAAATGTGACTTAAAAAAAAAAAATTAAACCGTATTGAGAAGAAAAAGTCTTTGAAATGTACGAGAGGAGATCTTTGTCTGGCCGGAGAGACGTAAATACCATTTTAATGGGCCTCTCGGAGGGGCGCAATCTGGGACGAGAGCGTCAGGAGCAGCGTGTGGCTCAGCGAGTGTCTGAATTACATTGTACAGAGCAGAGACTTCTAAAGAATTTAATTGCCTGCCTGTGGCCTTCAGCCAGGGCTCTCTCACTATCTGTGAGTATGCGAAGTGTTCCTGCCAATGGAACTGGACTAATGCATGAATTTTTATTCTCATACTATTCAAGCCAATGTGTTTCATTTAAAGGGGACAACAAACCTTTTTGCTAAAGCAACACACCATTCTATCCCAGTGGCTGCACAGATTCTATCTGATCCCCATTGTAAGCAGCAGTCCTGCCCTGCTTTATGGCAGCTGAGATTCTAGCTATCTGTATAACAGAGCATTCAGTCCCAGTGGCTGCACAGATCCTATCTGATCCCCATTGTAAGCAGCAGTCCTGTCCTGCTTTATGGCAGCTGAGATTCTAGCTATCTGTATAACAGAGCATTCAGTCCCAGTGGCTGCACAGATCCTATCTGATCCTCATTGTAAGCAGCAGACCTGTCCTGCTTTATGGCAGCTGAGATTCTAGCTATCTGTATAACAGAGCATTCTGTCCCAGTGGCTGCACAGTTCCTATCTGATCCCCATTGTAAGCAGCAGTCCTGCCCTGCTTTATGGCAGCTGAGATTCTAGCTATCTGTATAACAGAGCATTCAGTCCCAGTGGCTGCACAGATCCTATCTGATCCTCATTGTAAGCAGCAGACCTGTCCTGCTTTATGGCAGCTGAGATTCTAGCTATCTGTATAACAGAACATTCTGTACCAGTGGCTGCACAGATCCTATCTGATCCCCATTGTAAGCAGCAGTCCTGTCCTGCTTTATGGCAGCTGAGATTCTAGCTATCTGTATAACAGAGCATTCTGTCCCAGTGGCTGCACAGTTCCTATCTGATCCCCATTGTAAGCAGCAGTCCTGCCCTGCTTTATGGCAGCTGAGATTCTAGCTATCTGTATAACAGAGCATTCAGTCCCAGTGGCTGCACAGATCCTATCTGATCCTCATTGTAAGCAGCAGACCTGTCCTGCTTTATGGCAGCTGAGATTCTAGCTATCTGTATAACAGAACATTCTGTACCAGTGGCTGCACAGATCCTATCTGATCCCCATTGTAAGCAGCAGTCCTGTCCTGCTTTATGGCAGCTGAGATTCTAGCTATCTGTATAACAGAGCATTCTGTCCCAGTGGCTGCACAGATCCTATTTGATTCCCATTGTAAGCAGCAGTCCTGTCCTGCTTTATGGCAGCTGAGATTCTAGCTATCTGTATAACAGAACATTCTGTCCCAGTGGCTGCACAGATCCTATCTGATCCCCATTGTAAGCAGCAGTCCTGTCCTGCTTTATGGCAGCTGAGATTCTATCTATCTGTATAACAGAGCATTCAGTCCCAGTGGCTGCACAGATCCTATCTGATCCTCATTGTAAGCAGCAGACCTGTCCTGCTTTATGGCAGCTGAGATTCTAGCTATCTGTATAACAGAACATTCTGTCCCAGTGGCTGCACAGATCCTATCTGATCCCCATTGTAAGCAGCAGTCCTGTCCTGCTTTATGGCAGCTGAGACTCTAGCTATCTGTATAACAGAACATTCTGTAATCTTGTGGAGAAACACTCCTGATCACCTGTCATTACACAAGAATGGGCAACATTTTAGTCAGACAGGAATGGTGACACGTAATCTCTGCCCTAAAACTCCAATTCAAATAGTTGTTGAAATGTGAACAATAGAAATACCAAATGTCTTTACCTAGTGATGGATATTGCTCTTGGCATTGAGAGACCATTGAGAGACGTACCCACAATCACATGTACTACAGGCTCTCCTATTGGTTATCATGAAGCAGGTGCATGTTCTCGAGCGGTCGACCAGTCTCCAGGGAAAAGGGGGTTAATTGCATAAGAGAACGCAGTGTGTAAAAGATATCTGCACTCTTATACTCTTTATAAAGTGATGTTTCAGAGTGCAGAGACTTGCAGCCCCTTGAATAGAGAACTATAGAGTGAGGGGCAAGGGAAGGAATAAAGAGCAGCCCCTTAAACCCCTTAGCACCCTATAATCACCCCTAAAATATTCAAAAAGATAGCATGACACCCATGCTCTAAGTGTGGAGGGGGAGTTCATCTTTAGGTTAACTTTTAGTATGTTATAAAATGACTAATTCTAAGCAACTTTTCAATTGGCCTTCATTTTTTTTTTTACTTTTTGAATTATTTGCCTTCTTCTTCCGACTCTTTCCAGCTTTCAAATCGGGGTCACTGACCCCATCTAAAAAAAACAAAACAAAAAAAAACCAAATGCTCTGTAAGGCTATTTATTTATTTTTATTGCTACTTGTTTTTACAGGTACGGGATCCATTATCCAGAAACCCACTACCCAGAAAGCTCAGAATTACCGAAAAGGCCGTCTCCCGTAGACTCCATTATAATAATGCAAATTTTAAAAAATGATTTCCTTTTTTCTGTGTAATAATAAAACAGTAGCTTGTACTTGATCCCAACTAATATATAATTAATCCTTATTGGAGGCAAAACCAGCCTATTGGGTTTATTTAATGTTTCCATGATTTTCTAACATCCAAACTACGGAAATATCTATTATCCAGAAAATCCCAGGTCCGGAGCATTCTGGATAACAGGTCCTATACCTGGACCTGATCCCGACTAAGATATAATTAATCCTTATTGGAAGCAAAACCAGCCTATTGGGTTTATTTAATGTTTACATGATTTTCTAATAGACTTAAAGATCCAAACTACGGAAATATCTATTATCCGGAAAATCCCAGGTCCGGAGCGTTCTGGATAACAGGTCCTATACCTGGACCTGACCCCAACTAAGATATAATTAATCCTTATTGGAGGCAAAACCAGCCTATTGGCTTTATTTAATGTTTACATGATTTTCTAGTAGACTTAAGGTATGAAGATCCAAATTACGGAAAAATCCATTATCCAGAAAACCCCAGGTCCCGAGCATTCTGGATAACAGGTCCTGTACCTGTACTCATCTTTCCATTGAGGCCTCTCCTATTCATATTCCAGTCTTATTCAAATCAATGCATAGTTGCTATGGTAGATTAGACCCTAGTAACCAGATGGTTGAAATTGCAAACTGAAGAGCTGCTGAATAAAAAGCTAAATAAGTCAAAAACCACAATTAATAAAAAATGAAAACCAACTGCAAATTGTCTCAGAATATCCCTCTCTACATCATACTGACAGTTAATTTAAAGGGGAACAACCCCTTTAAAACATCTTTATTCTATTAATGGCAGCAGGATGATAACCAACATATTTCGGAGGGACCTTTGTCCGCCTTAGACTCTGGGATCCACCCGAAACCATGTTTTTAAGATCCGTTTGCCAGTTTGAGTGCATTCTAAGCAAACTGTCATCATTAGAGGAATGTGAAATACACTGTAACCTTCCCACAATGACAGTTTCTCTCTCACATTCAAGTCTCTTTGAGAACCTTTTTTTTTTTTGATGCTGATGACAAATTTCTCTGTAATGTCAGTTTGTTTGCTCCTCACATACTTTGTGGAAGAAGCAGGAGAAAAGCAACGCAAACAATTACACCGGAGAACACAGACATCGCACTCAGAGCAAATACAACGTCATTGAGGGGAAATGGCAGCTCCTTTGAATTACAATACGACAGGCTATTTGCTCTATTTGCTTTACCTTTTATTGCGAAATGTTCATAAAAGAAACAATTGCCCTCAAGGCCTCACTTCTTCCTGCCCCAGCTTTGTTATAGTCTATGCATGCAATAAAAAAGTCACTCACTTACTGCACTGCCGTTAGCTTTTAGTACAGATGTGGGATCCGTTATCCGGGAAACCAATTATCCAGAAAGCTCCGAATTATGGAAAGGCCACCTCCCATAGATTCTTTAGCTTTTAGTACAGATGTGGGATCCGTTATCCGGGAAACCAATTATCCAGAAAGCTCCGAATTATGGAAAGGCCACCTCCCATAGATTCTTTAGCTTTTACTACAGATATGGGATCCGTTATCCGTGAAACCAATTATCCAGAAAGCTCCGAATTATGGAAAGGCCACCTCCCGTAGATTCTTTTTTATCCAAAAAATTTAATTTTTAAAAAATGATTTCCTTTTTCTGTGTAATAATAAAACAGTCGCTTGTACTTGATCCCAACTAAGATATAATTAATTCTTATTGGAGGCAAAACTGGGTTAAATTGGGTTAATTTAATGTTTACAGGATTTCCTAGTAGATTTAAGGTACGAAGATCCAATTTACAGAAAGATCTGTTATCCAGAAAACCCCAGGTCTCCAGCTTTCTGGATATCAGGTTCTATACCTGTAGTGGTTTTGTGATGTAAAAAAAAAAAATTCCTAATAATTGAAAAAAAAAAATTCAGACTTTGGAGATATAAAGCGCTGCATCAGGGGGGAGGAAAAACGTCACGTGTAAAACAATGAAGTGAGAGAAGTGACTTCAACTGAAAACTAATTAGCTTTAGTCTGCTACATGGTTTGGGGTCAGGAGACAAATCTAACACCCCTTTGTGATTATTCGCCCGCCCATGCCAAATTTGCTTGGGTTGAGGATGACATGACAGGGTGCTGCACCCGCTGCTACTGGCTCCTCTGTATTTACACCCTGCCGGAATTCTCCAACTTCCTCTCAGAATAAGGGAAATCTTCTTGTTATTCTTTCATTTCAATTGTAAATCCCCCGTCAACAGTGAGCTCCCCAAATAAACTCTGTCTGTGCCCCTTCCATACAGCAGAGGCTCAGGATCTACTGGGTGACCTACAGTGTATGTATATGGGGGGATTGTTCCCCTTTAAATTAACTGTTAGTATGATGTAGACAAATTGCAATTGGTTTTAAATTTTTATCATTTGAAAAGCTTTCTGGAGCTCTCTGGATAATGGGTTTCCGGATAACGGATCCTTTATCTGTATTTAATGATTCTCACTATAGACTACATTAAAGAAAGGGTTACAAACATCTGCACTCAAAAACCTAAGGTTTTCTGGTTGGCCCTCAGTCTAAGGTTTTCAGTTTTTCTGGTGGGCCCTCAGCCTAGGGTTTTCTGGTGGGCCCTCAGCCTAGGGTTTTCTGGTTGGCCTTCAGCCTAAGGTTTTCTGGTGGGCCCTAAGCCTAAGGTTTTCTGGTTGGCCCTAAGCCTAAGGTTTTCTGGTTCGCCCTAAGCCTAAGGTTTTCTAGTGGGCCCTAAGCCTAAGGTTTTCTGGTTGGCCCTAAGCCTAAAGTGTTCTGGTGGTCCCTCAGGCTGAGGGCCAACCAGAAAACCTTAGGCTGAGGAACCACCAGAACACTTTAGGCTGAGGGCCAACCAGAAAACCTTAGGGTGAGGGCCAACCAGAAAACCTTAGGCTAAGGTTTTCTGGTTGGCCCTCAGCCTAAAGTGTTCGGGTGGTCCCTCAACCTAAGGTTTTCTGGTGGGCCCTCAGCCTAAGGTTTTCTGGTTGGCCCTCAGCCTAAAGTTTTCTGGTCGTCCCTCAGCCTAAGGTTTTCTGGCGGGCCCTCAGCCTAAAGTTTTCTGGTGGGCCCCTGGCATCCCAGTCCGACACTGGGCTCATTGATGAGGTCCTTGCTCCGACTTTTCGTTTCCCCTTCATTGTGTTGCAATAGTTTGACCCTAGGGCCAAACAATTGCATTACCACGATATTGTCCACCCAAGGTGGGCCTGTCGGAGGGAAGATTTGCTCATTTGGTGATCTAGCCAAACGAGTGAATCTTAAAGTTTATGGCCACCTTTACTGTATATATACAGACTGTAAGCTCTGCGCCCCAGAGTCTGCCTTTCCCAAGAACCCAGAGCTGAATTCCCATTGTTCACATTAGGAAACTCTGCTAATCTCTGCATTCCCCGGGCACCGATTTGTATGACTGGTGGGAATATAAAAAAAGTCTCTAAAGCCTCTAATGAGTTCATCGAGGGCAATGCTAATGTTATCTGGAGAGGCAAATGCGGAGAGTAATGTAGAGGAACCAAAGGACAAGTCCCCCAGCTGCTGACTCGGTCACGGGATGTTTAAAGGACAAGGAAAGTTAAACTAAAGAAGTAGCTAGAAATGTTGTACATGATTTTTTGTGCTTCTGTACCAGCCCAAGGCAACCACAGCCCTTTAGCAGTAAAGATCTGTGTCTCCAAAGATGCCCCAGTAGCTCCCCATCTTCTTTTCTGCTGATTCACTGCACATGCTCTGTGCTGCTGTCACTTACTGAGCTTAGGGAGCAACTCACAATATACAGTACACATAGAATAGAAATGTCACAATATAAGGCTGATTAGTAATTAATACACATAATTACTACATGGCAGCACAGAAACCAGTGCAATTAGCATCAGAATTGAATAATCAGCAAACCTGTAGCATCAGCTTATATTACAGCCAGGGAAGCTCATTTTCTGCTGGATAATTAGTGACGAGCCCTAAGCTTAGCTTCTCAACAGCCAATCAGAGCCCACTGAGCATGTGAGTGTCACAGACACTTTCCAAGATGGTGACCCCCTGTGACAAGTTTGAAGTCCTGGATCATTGCTGCTATTGACAAGCTGAAACTTTAGGCTGGTGCAATACAATACGTTCAATATATAAAATTTCAGTTTTAGTTATATTAATTGTTAGGGTTTAGTTCTCCTTTAAAAAAAACAAGATGTAGAGGTGATTGGACAAGTTTTACCCGACCAAAGTGATCCGTGTATTTCAACCCCAGATCAACATAAACGACAGACAGACACCCCGACATACAACGTTCACTGAAAACTGAATCTTTTGCAACTTTTTATTTATTTGATTTTTTTTTTTTTAAACAAATTTATTCCCCGGTCTAAATAACGAGGTGGCGAGTAACACTGCCGGGGATTATGGGAGGCAGATTTGTTTTTCTCGTGTCTAACAGGCGTCCGTGGATCATGCAAATGGAGGCTTAAAAGATAGAGCGGCCAATTATAGAAAGATTTCTGCCTTGTTAATCCCCCCAGAAATGAACCAATATGAACTTTAGCCTTAATCCCCCGCGCTTCATTTCCCACTGCTTTTAATTATCCAATTTAGACTTTTGTATCACAAACACACACATGCCTATATATATATATATATATATATATATATATATATATATATATATATATATATATATATATATATATATATATATATATATATTATATATATATAATATAATATAATTTATTTATTAGGGATGCACCGAATCCACTATTTTGGATTCGGCCGAACCCCAGAATCAATTGCGAAAGATTCGGCCGAATACCGAACTGAATCCTAATTTGCATATGCAAATTAGGGGTGGGAAGGGGGAAACATTTTTTACTTCCTTGTTTTGTGGTTAAAAGTCAAGCGATTTCCCTCCCTGTTCCTAATTTACATATGCAAATTAGGATTCAGTTCGGCTGGGCAGAAGGATTTGGCCGAATCCTGCTGAAAAAGGCCGAATCCTGGATTCAGTACATCCCTAATATATATACATAAACATATACAGGTATGGGATCTGTTATCCAGAATGCCTGGTTCTTGGGGTTTATTTCTGGATGACAGATCTTTCCATAATTTGGATCTCCCTACCTAAAAATCATTTAAACATGAAATAGACCCAACAGGATTCATGCAGCTTCATTTTCATTAATACATTGTACTGCTTTATTACAGAGAGGGAAAAGGAAATCGGTTTTAAAAATTAGACTTGTTTGTTTAAATTGGAGTCTTTGGCAGATGGCTTTTCTGTAATTCAGAACTTCCAGATAACTGATCCCGTTTATTATTAAAGAACCAAACTATTTGACGTTTTTTTTTTTTTTAAAGTAATTTTAAGTTATGAAAAAAAGCTTAAAAAAAAAAAAAAAAAAAAAAAAAAAAGCTTTAACGTCTTCTAAGTAACAGTTGCTGCAGGGATCAAGAATCACCGTAGAGCTGGTATTTCCTATGAAAGAGGTTATATAATTAAAGGGGTTGTTCATCTTTAAATTAACCTTTAGTATGATGTAGAGAGTGATGATCTGAGACAATTTGCCATTGGTTTTCATTTTTTATTATTTGTGGTTTTTGAGTTATTTAGCTTTTTATTCAGCAGTTCTCCAGTTTGCAATTTCAGCCATCTGGTTGCTAGGGTCCAAATTACCCTAGCAACCATGAACTGATTTGAATAAGAGACTGGAATATGAATAGGAGAGGCCCGAATAGAAAGATGAGTAATAAAAAATAACAATGCAATTTTAGCCTTACAGAGCATGTGTTTTTTAGATGGGGTCAGTGACCCCCATTTGAAAGCTGGAAAGAGTCAGAAGAAGAAAGGAAATAATTAAAAAACTATTAAAAATAAACAATGAAGACCAATTGAAAAGTTGCTAAGAATTAGCTATTCTAGAACATACCAAAAGTTAACTTAAAGGTGAACCACCCATTTAAAATGTTGGGGTGCAGGAATGAAATACAAATGGTGCAGGACCTCGCACACCCTGCCCGGTACAAAGATGCCTGGTGCACAGGTGGAGGTTCAGCCACCTCCTAGCAAAAGTCCAGTAGAAAAACCCAATGGCACACAGGTACCCCCACAAAGGGGTACGCCCCAAAACGTTGCATTGCACTCCGTAATAAACACTTAAAGTGTTTCAACAGACCTGTGTGCCAATGGGTTTTTCTACTGGTGTGCAGGAATGAACCAACTGAGTTTCTAATAGAGGTATGGGATCCATTATCCAGAAAGCTCCTTATTGCAGAATGCCCATCTCCCGTAGACTCCATTTTATCCAAATAATCCAAATTTTTTCAAAATGATTTCCCTTTTCTCTGCAACGGCAGGGGCACACGGGCAGATTCGGCGAGATTTAGTCGCCTGGCGACTAATCGCCTCTTCTTTGGGGTGACAATCTCCCCAAACTGCCTTCCACCTGCTATAATCAGAAAACGCCAGCGCAATGGACTCGCGGCACTTCGATTTCCGAAGTTTGCTCGTGAGGCAACTTCGGGCGACTTTGGAAATCAAAGCGCCGCGAGTGCCATTGCGCGGCGTTTTCTCATTATAGCAGGGGGAAGGAAGTTCAGGGAGATTGTCGACCCACAGAAGAGGCGATTAGTCGACCAAATCTTCCCGAATCTGCCCGTGTGCCCTTACCCTAATAACAAAACAGTAACTTGTACTTGATCCCAACTAAGATATAATTAATCCTTATTGGAGGCAAAACCAGCCTTTTGGGTTTATTTAATGTTTATATGATTTTCTAGTAGACAAGGTATGCAGATCCAAATTACAGAAAGATCTGTTATCCAGAAAACCCCAGGTCCTGAGCATTCTGGATAACAGATCCCATTACCTGTAGTGCCCTTCCCCCTAACCTCACACCCATGCCATAGGGAACTACACACAGACACATGCGAAACCCGATGAAAAATGGGACGTTCTGTTCCAGACACACAAAGCTTTTATTTTCTTCTTTGGAAATATTAAACATTTATAAACCCTGTGCCAGGTCCAAATCCGTTACAGAGAAGGGAAACAACAGAAAATGACTCATTGTTTATTGCTGTGCAAACAAAACCCACATTGGGATAAAAAACAAACTGTGTTGGCACCATGATGCATCTGTACTGAGCAGGGCGCCGGCCAATCAGAAACGAGCAATCTGCACTGTCAGACGTGACTACTGCTTTCTGGCTCTGTAGCAAGAGGATATCAAGGGGGAATAAATCTCACGGAATTAGAAATGTTTATTCTGAAACCCTATAACTATATGTGAACAACGTAGCTGGGACTTTCCTACAAGCAGGGTCAGGGTCTAGACTGTAAGCTCTGTGGTACAGGGACTATTTGTAGCAGAATATGCTGTGTATAAAGTGGCACTGGAAAATGTTATGTATAGGATGGCATAGATTGTAAGCTTCATGGTGCAGGGATTGTTGTGCCTGAAAATTCTGTGTATGGTGTTTAGTGTGATGGAGCTTACAAAATACTTTGTAGGGTGAAGTAGATTGTAAGCTTTATGGTACCAGGACTTTTTGTGCATGATAAGTTTATTGTAGATTGTAAGCTCTATGGTACCAAAATTCTGTCTATAGTATGGTATGTATTCTAAACTCTACTATACAGGATACCTCTGTGTAAACTCTGATAGATTGTAAGCTTTACAGCAGAGGAATTCTTATGTGATGCAGGTTCTGACGATCCATAGTACAGATATGGGACCTGTTATCCAGACTGCTCGGGACCTGGGGGTTTCCGGATAACACATCTTTCTATAATTTGGATCTTCATACCTTAAATCTACTAGAAAATCATATAAACATTAAATAAACCCAATAGGCTGGTTTTGCCTCCAATAAGGATTAATTATATCTTAGTTGGGATCAAGTACAAGCGACTGTTTTATTATTACAGAGAATAAGGAAATCATTTTTATAATTCTGTGTTATTTAGATAAAATATGGGAGATGACCATCCCGTAATTAGGAGGTTTCTGGAAAATAGGTTTCCGGATACCTGTAAAGATTGCAAGCTCTGTGGTATTCAGACTTTTTTTTCTCTGATATCTAGAGGCATAGATTGTGAGCTCAGTGGTACAAGGTGTGACAATTCAGATTGCGATCTCAGTTGTACAGGGAGTTCTTGTGCCTGGAAGCTTTAGGGTAGAGACACACGATGCTATTCGGGGGAGATTAGTCGCCCAGCCACAAATCACCTCTTTTTCGGGCGACTAATCTCCTTGCAATGCATTCACCGGCTAGAATATAAATCGATGGGGGGGCGGCACTCGAAGCGATTCGTTTCCTTGTGAGGCCACTTCGGGCGACTTCGGAAAACTAAGTGATCCGAGTGCCATTGGGCCGGCAATTTCAATTGTAGCCGGTGGGAAACAATTGCGGGGTGATTAGTCGCCCGAAGAAGAGGCGATTTGTCGCTGGGCAACTGAATCTCCCACGAATCTCCACTTGTGTCTCTGCCCTTAGGGTGTGGGGGATTTTGGCACCTGGGTGCATATAATTAACAGCAGATAATGATCGCGGTGGGAACTCTACAAACAGATGTTCTTTGCCGACAGCGAGTTATTTAAGTGAAAATTTTAAAAATAGAAGTGCTGAGTGGAGGTGCGGTCAGCGAATGCGGTGAAATGTAAGAAAGGAGCTCTTGTAAATGACCGACCCCTTTAAAAATAAACATCAGGAAGCTTGAAAGCCTGGGGGGAGGTGATGGGGGTGGTGGAGGGGGCCTGGGAGTTTTACTAAAAAGCCAAATTCCTAAAAAGGGCCTTGGGAGCCCCAGTGTAAGGGGAGCCTGAAAAGCCACAGAGAAAATGTTCAGCAATTCAACAGACTCTCCTCTGATCTGGGATTCAGGAAAAATAGGCAGCGGAAATTTTATTTCAGTTTAAATCTGTTTTTTATTTTTAATTCTAGAAAAATAAAACCCAATAATGTGTGGTGCCCGACCGCAGAGAAGACTGTGAACCTATTACCGAGTGAAGATTTGACGGTCAAAGCAATAAATACGAGTCAAAAAGGAAAAAACATGATGATCTAGTCGTTTTTGGGGCCTTTGTCTATTTAAAGCAACATGTGATACAAACACATCCGACAGGAAACTGATGGGAAACATTGACGTACGCTGGATACTTTATTGTTGCCCAATATAGCCCCATAATATTGTTCTGTTCCATGAAATACAATTAGGCATATTGCTGCCACTGTACCCCCTACTGTAAATGATAAGGATATTAGAAGTCACTGAGGGGTTGTTCTTTGACCATATAAAGGCACAAGGCTGCAGGCTGAGTTATACAGGGAACTCTGAGTATCACTCATGTATTATAAGGGATAATGTACCCCCTACTGTAAATGATAAGGATATTAGAGGTCACTGAGGGGTTGTTCTGTGATCATATAAAGGCACAAGGCTACAGGCTGAGTTATACAGGGAACTCTGAGTATCACTCATGTATTATAAGGGATAATGTACCCCCTACTGTAAATGATAAGGATATTAGAAGTCACTGAGGGGTTGTTCTGTGACCATATAAAGACACAAGGCTGCAGGCTGAGTTATACAGGGAACTCTGAGTATCACTCATGTATTATAAGGGATAATGTACCCCCTACTGTAAATGATAAGGATATTAGAAGTCACTGAGGGGTTGTTCTGTGATCATATAAAGGCACAAGGCTACAGGCTGAGTTATACAGGGAACTCTGAGTATCACTCATGTATTATAAGGGATAATGTACCCCCTACTGTAAATGATAAGGATATTAGAAGTCACTGAGGGGTTGTTCTGTGATCATATAAAGGCACAAGGCTACAGGCTGAGTTATACAGGGAACTCTGAGTATCACTCATGTATTATAAGGGATAATGTACCCCCTACTGTAAATGATAAGGATATTAGAAGTCACTGAGGGGTTGTTCTGTGACCATATAAAGACACAAGGCTGCAGGCTGAGTTATACAGGGAACTCTGAGTATCACTCATGTATTATAAGGGATAATGTACCCCCTACTGTAAATGATAAGGATATTAGAAGTCACTGAGGGGTTGTTCTTTGACCATATAAAGACACAAGGCTGCAGGCTGAGTTATACAGGGAACTCTGAGTATCACTCATGTATTATAAGGGATAATGTACCCCCTACTGTAAATGATAAGGATATTAGAAGTCACTGAGGGGTTGTTCTGTGACCACATAAAGGCACAAGGCTGCAGGCTGAGTTATACAGGGAACCCTGAGTATCACTCATGAATTATAAGGGATAATGTACCCCCTACTGTAAATGATAAGGATATTAGAAGTCACTGAGGGGTTGTTCTGTGATCATATAAAGGCACAAGGCTACAGGCTGAGTTATACAGGGAACTCTGAGTATCACTCATGTATTATAAGGGATAATGTACCCCCTACTGTAAATGATAAGGATATTAGAAGTCACTGAGGGGTTGTTCTGTGATCATATAAAGGCACAAGGCTACAGGCTGAGTTATACAGGGAACTCTGAGTATCACTCATGTATTATAAGGGATAATGTACCCCTACTGTAAATGATAAGGATATTAGAAGTCACTGAGGGGTTGTTCTTTGACCATATAAAGACACAAGGCTGCAGGCTGAGTTATACAGGGAACTCTGAGTATCACTCATGTATTATAAGGGATAATGTACCCCCTACTGTAAATGATAAGGATATTAGAAGTCACTGAGGGGTTGTTCTTTGACCATATAAAGACACAAGGCTGCAGGCTGAGTTATACAGGGAACTCTGAGTATCACTCATGTATTATAAGGGATAATGTACCCCCTACTGTAAATGATAAGGATATTAGAAGTCACTGAGGGGTTGTTCTGTGACCACATAAAGGCACAAGGCTGCAGGCTGAGTTATACAGGGAACCCTGAGTATCACTCATGAATTATAAGGGATAATGTACCCCCTACTGTAAATGATAAGGATATTAGAAGTCACTGAGGGGTTCCGTGACCATATAAAGACACACAAGTTATATAGGGAACTCTGAGTATGACTATTTTTCATGACTTTGCATAAAAGATAGCACTGATGACATCACGGAGCACCATTTATAAGGGCAGATTGTACAGACACACACACATATATATATAATATACACACACAGCAGTGTACATGTAAATACAACTCCCACCACCTGCTTTGCCCGACAGCTGTGCAAATACAATTTATGTCAAGTATCGGGTTGACCAAATCCAGGCAAAGTTACCCCCAGAAGAAATAAATACGCGTATAATATAAACATCTGCTTTTCTTGTCCCAGTCTCTGAATACATAACATGTGACAGATATGTCTTTGGCACCCACAAAGTACAACACTCAAGACATGAGAGAACCCCTTTCAGCTGAATCTTATTTACAGGATGAGAGAACCCCTTTCAGCTGAATCTTATTTACAGGATCTTCCCCCATGGAAAGGATTCCCGTCGCCTTCCTCCGCCCCATGCAGACTCCCCGCACAGATCTCTCAAGTTTCAACTGGCATAATGTGAAATGATAAAACTGCACTTGCCTGTGAGATTGTTGTGACTCCAGCCAGTAAGTACCTGCAGCCCCAGGCTCCGTGTCTTGCTCAGCATTTCTACACATATAGAATATAACGTCACTTCTCATTCTCTATCACTATTCCTGGGATGTCCTATCTGCAGCCCTTATGATTGTGTTGAACAGCTGCCAGTATTTCACCAATCACCAACAGGCTTCCCATCCCTGCACAAGTCATCATTAGAAGTGTCTCAGAGACATCCACAACAGCTGGGTTTTGCAAAAACATATCATGCAATGCAATGCACCCCTTTAAACTTTATTAAATATCCACCCACTGCAAAGCAAGGTCATGGTTATCTCTGTCTCATTCTACTGTTCTGCAGGGAGTACCTTGTTTTTTTCTGGTTTCATGGTTGAGTCAACCATTATATTAATTATTATAGCTTCACCATTGTGATATCACCTACAGTTTCTCCATTATCATAGCACATATGGTAGCTTCACCCATTGTGATATTATTTATTGTAACTTCACTATTGGAAACATACATACTGTAGCTTCACCATTGTGATATCACCTACCGTTTCTCCATTATCATAGCACATATGCTAGCTTCACCCATTGTGATATTATTTACTGTAACTTCACTATTGGAAACATACCTACTGTAGCTTCACCATTGTGATATCACATGTTTTAGCTTCACTACTATGATATCACATGGTCTAGCTCCGTCATTATGATATTGAATATTGTAGCTTCACCACTGTACTATCACCTACTGTAGCCTCACTGTTATGATATTGCATATTGTAGCTTCACCATTATCATATCACCTGATGTAGCTTTGCCTATTGTGATATTATCTACTGTAGTTTCACCACTGTGATATCACCTAGTATAACGTCACTATTATGATATCCCATACTGCAGATTCACCATTACAATATGTAGCTACAATTGTAGCTTCACCTACTATAACTTCACTATTAGCATATCACATTACAGCTTCCCCACTGTAATATCACCTACTGTAGCATCACCATTATCATAGCAAATGTAATAAAAGTTACAAACAGCAAAACAACTGGCACCAATAAGAATAAAAATCCACATCTCGCAATGTAATATTGCTCCTTAAACTGTTATTGCGTTGTGAATTTTAATTGAGCACTCTTGAGAAGGGCTTGATGGTGTCGTAATCTTTTGGAGCAAACAGAACGATTTTTTCAGTAAGAAGTTTTATTATATTGCGCATTGGCGCAAACTATAAAATTCACAAACGGTCTTCCACTGTCGGATGCGGTCGCTAAACAGTCTTCAGGTTCGCAAAAGCTATATTAAATTTGCGCAAAATTTCGCATTGTGAATCATTTTTCTGTTACCAACTTTTATTACATTCCCCCGATGGTAGCTTCGCCCATTGTGATATTATTTACTGTAACTTCACTATTGTGAAAATGCCTACTGTAGCTTCACCATTGTGATATCAAATTTTAGCTTCACTACCATGGCATCACATGGTCTAGCTTCAACACTATGATATCATATATTCTAGCTTCACCACTGTGATATCACCTACTGTAGCTTTTCCATTATCATAGCAGATATTGCAGCTTTGCCCATTGTGATATTATTTACTTTGACTTCACTATTGTGAAAATACCTACTGTAGTTTCACCATTGTGATTTTTATATATTTTAACTTCACCACTGTGATATCACCTACTGTAGGTCCACCATTATATCAAATATTTGTAGCTTCACCTTATGATATCACATATTGTAACTTCACCGATTGTGATATTACCTACTGTAGCTTAACCATTGTGATATCACATGGTCAAGCTTCACCATTGTGATATTGTATATTGTAGCTTAGCTTCACCACTGTGCTACCACCTACTGCAGCCTCACTATTAGGATATCTCATATTGTAGCTTCACCAATATCATATCACCTTCTGTAACTTCACCTATTGTGATATTATCTACTGTAGCTTAACCACTCTGATATCACCTACTGTAGATTCACTATTATATCACACATTGTAGCTTCACCATTATGATATCACCTGCTGCACCTTCACCTATTGTGATCTATTATCTATTGTGGCTTCACCACTGTGAAATGACCTACTGTAGCCTCACTATTATGATATCAAACATTGCAGCTTCACCAATATCATATCACCTGTTGTAGCTTCACCTATTGTGATATTACCTACTGTAACGTCACTATTGTGAAAATAGCTACGGTAGCTTTACCATTGTGCTATCACATGCTGTAGCTTCACCATTGTGACATCATATAGTGTACGCTAACCAGTGTGATCTTATTTATTGTGGCTTCACCATTGAGAAATCACATATTGCAGCATCAACCCCCAGCAGAGCAGCATATTCTTCAAGAATGAATGCTGGGAAGTGTAGTTCACATAGGGTACAGATTGCACTGCAGTTTAATGGCTGCCGGACGGTTGAAGAAACCATCCACAAATGCATAGAATACATAATGGACAGTGAGCCCGTTATTTCAGTAACCGGATATACATTCAGTAGAAGAAGTTGAAGATGTAACTAGCTCCACCATTCATCAGTCATACACATGCCTTGTTCCACTCTCTTTATACCCAGACCTGCTTCATAGCAACCGTTTCCCTGTTCCTTGGTAGCATTTCACTGGACAGAGCTGTCAAGCAAACACGCTTATTCTTTTTATAATATGGAATGCCTATTAAATAACATCTTGCCTTACTATACACACTACTCCACAGTTACTATAAGGGCCACATCTTCCGTCCCTGCTTGAATCCTCCCAAGTCAGACATAGAGACATTTAACGTTACCCCTGGGCAGGCAGACAAATGTACCAAACAGTAATGTTGTTTTGGCTGTGACCGGCTATGGGTCCAGACAGTGATTCATTGCTGCTCAGCTGTTGTAATGTTTCCAGTAACTGCCAGTTAAATGACTCTATATTTGCCCACGTCCCTCTCTTCTGTCATCACTGTGCCCAAGGAGGTGCGTTCTGAGAATAAACACCAATAAATCCCCCCTCCAGTAGGGTCACAGAATAGGCACCTATACCCACCCAATGCCAACCTTCTGCCATCCAGTTTCAGGCTGAGAATGTAAATAAACTTTAAGGGATCCTGTCATCGGAAAACCTGTTTTTTTTCAAAACGCACCAGTTAATAGTGCTGCTCCAGCAGAATTCTGCACTGAAATCCATTTCTCAAAAGAACAAACAGATTTTTTTATATTCAATTTTGAAATCTGACATGGGGCTAGACATTTTGTCAATTTCCCAGCTGCCCCTGGTCATGTGACTTGTGTCTGCACTTTAGGAGAGAAATGCTTTCTGGCAGGCTGCTGTTTTTCCTCAATGTACCTGAATGTGTCTCAGTGGGACATGGGTTTTTACTATTGAGTGTTATTCTTAGATCTACCAGGCAGCTGTTATCTTGTGTTAGGGAGCTGCTATTTGGCTACCTTCCCGTTGTTCTTTTGTTAGGCTGCTGGGGGGGGGGGGGGAAGGGAGGGGGGTGATATCACTCCAACTTGCAGTACAGCAGTAAAGAGTGATTGAAGTTTATCAGAGCACAAGTCACATGACTTGGGGCAGCTGGGAAATTGACAATATGTCTAGCCCCATGTCAGATTTCAAAATTGAATATAAAAAAATCTGTTTGCTCTTTTGAGAAATGGATTTCAGTGCAGAATTCTGCTGGAGCAGCACTATTAACTGATTTTGAAAAAAAATGTTTTTCCCATGACCGTATTCCCTTTAATTATACTTTTGGAGAGTCACATGATGTTGTCCCCCCTCCAGGTCTCCTGCAGCAACTGTCGAGTCTCCCACATCTTTGCACAAATGGAGCACATTCACTTTAAAATTTAATTGTAGCACGATGGAACTGAAACTGATTTGTGCAGGTATTTAAATGGCATGTAAACCCTCTGATTAGATTCAATGTGCACGAAAAAAACATTTCTTAACACATACCTTTTTAATTAATTTCAGCCGTGGATGAGCAAGAGACTTTAAAAGCTTCTTCTCCTCCAAAAGATCCTGCAGAGATCGAAGATCACTACAAAACCACAGGAATTCCCTATGCAGGAATATAGCTATCATGTCACATTCAGAAACATACCAGCCTCTAGAGAGAGCTGCCATACTGCTCCTGAAACCAACAATGGTAACTCCCGCGCTTCACTCAGCATTGTACAGCCTGCAGGAGTTATTTTAGCTCTAAATGTTGGACCAAGTATATTTTTCACACGACCATTTTCATTTCATTGTAGGTTTGCCTTTAAATACACACATAAGAGGGCAGATTAATAGCCCGGAACCTAGATGAATGGAGGATACAGCGGGGAAGAATTCACTCTTGTTGACTTGTTTTATCTGGACTCAATGCAGCTGACGAAAAACCCTTCTGCTCTCACTGTCAATCTGGAAATTCTGCCACTAAAATTCTAAAGTTTTTATATAAATAAAGAAAACCCTGTGTAAATATTTAGCAGAAACCTCAGAAAGTTCATCTCCTTGCTATGTTGTTGTCTGGTTCCACCTCAAAGCACCTGTTTCAGACAGGGGCGGGGGTGGGGGTTTAATAATCTTATAGATTTAAAGGGAATATACACCCCGAAACAAAATGTGCCCAAATAAAAGAAAATGCAGTTCTAAACAACTTTCCAATATACATTCATTAAAAATTTCCTGCGGTTTTAAAGGTATGCGCAAATGGAACTGCTATTATAAGCTGTGTCTGTTCCTCCATTTCTGTTCTCAGGTTCAGTTATTTGAAACAATGTATCAAAGTCAGTTCTCCTCCAGCCGAGGCCGATCTGTTAATCAGCTGACAACGTTTCAAGAGACAGCACCTCCAGGCAATGGAGAGACAGACACTGCTTTCAATAGCAATTACATTTACAAGTAACTTTAAACCCAGTGAGAATTCTTCATGCGTGTCTATTGGAAAGCTGCTTAGAATTACGTTTCCTTTCACTGGGCAAAATGTTGTTTCTGGTTTTATATACTCATTAAGTATTTTAAGGAACTTCTTTTGTGAATTGTGTCCAGATTGCTGGTAACATATCAATTGATATTATATATATATATATAATAAGATAAAGCATGACAAAAAGAGCTCATATACAAAAATTCTCGAAAAATTCACAGAAATTCCAAAAGAATTAATACTAGAAGTGGATTGCATAGCAAGCAATTGTAATTAAAAGGACTATTAGCATATTACTAATTACTACTTATTCCATGGTTTGTCCATATCAAAGCTTCGAAAACCGAGAGTAAAATCGCTACCGTATGTTATGTAGGTGATGTACTGAGTAGTTGCCTTACTGTGGGAAATTCCCCATAATGTACACTATGCTCTGTGGGAGGGTTGTGTTCCTATTGACCCTGGAGTGGTTATATAAAAGGAATCCTATAGTTCTGTCTCTTTGGACTGAACTCTATGGGGAGGTTGGATACAACCTGTGGCAAGAGGATCAAGGACCATAAGGTATGGAGAGTAACATAGGGCAGTGGCTGCTGGACTTTTTTTTGGAGATTCAGCATTTGGTTGAGGCTCATAGAGATATAGAAGGGAATGCCTATAAAAGGGATGGGATCCTACAGTTCCGTCTCTTTGGACTCTTAGGAGAGGATAGATGCAACAAGGGAGCCTGTGACAGGAGGACCCAGGGTCCTAAGGTATGGAGGACAACATCGTGCAGGGGTTGGTAGACTTGTTTTATGAAGATTCAGTCTTCGGTTGAGGCTCAAAGAGTTATAGAAGGGGGTTGCCTATTAAAGGGACTTTATTCTACAGTTCTGTTTCTTTGGACTCAGCTCTATAGGGGAGGATAGATGCAACCAGGGAGCCTATGGCAGAAGCATCCAGGACTCTACAGTATGAAGGACAACATAGTGCAGTGATTGCTGGACTATTTTGGAGATTCAGCCCTTGGTTGAGGCTTGTAGAGATACAGAAGGGGTTGCCTATTAAAGGGACTGTATCTACAATTCTGTCAATTTCTAGGGGAGGATAGATGCAACAGGGGAACCTGTGGCAGGAGGATCCAGGACCCTAAAGTATGGATGACAACAGGGGTTGCCAGACTTGTTTTTTGAAGATTCCATCTTTGGTCAAGGCTCATAGAGATATAGAAGGGGAATGCCTATTAAAGGGTACTGTAGGTATGGAGGACAAAATGGTGCAGTGGTTAATGGACTTTTTGGAGATTCAGTCTTTGGTCAATGCTCATAGAGACATAGAAGAGCATTTTGCCTTAATCGACCACAATCTCACCCAGGCTCTTCCAGTGGGGGCAGCTCCAGAATTTGGAAAATACTAGTAGATAAAGATGGGGAAAAGGAATCCATTGATGAGGGCTTCTAATAAGTATAAAGGATAATCTATGAGTGTGAGATAGGCACGGTAGTTATTATGAGCAGTACTGCACCCTGACAAGAAGGTATTAGGTGGGGTAGGGTGGGATAGCTCCCCAGATGACACCCCGTCAGAAAGGAACCTTCATAAGCCAGGGGTTGGTCTTGTGAATAATGCCAAAAAAGAACTGATGTGATGTGATAGCCTCTAGTACTAGTACTTTAGTTCCTCAAAAAATTGAGGGTTCCTATTGAAGAACCACTGCTAGTGATAAGCGAATCTGTCCTATTTTGGGAAAAATATGCGAAACTGCGGAAAAATTTGTGAAACGCCAACATTTTTTCAAAACACATTGAAGTCAAGGGCGTTTTTACACATGACAATTTTTTACTCACTTCAAATGCATTAAAGTCATTGGGCGTTTTTTCTTATGGTGACTTTTTTGTCCAAATGCATTAAAGTCAATGGGCGTTTTTTCTTATGGACGTTCTTTCTTATGTACGTTTTTTCTCTGCAAATTTTTTCTGGAAAAAATTCCACACATTGCAAAATTCTGAATTCATGGCTGGTGAATAAATTCACTCATCACTAACCACTGCCGCCCAAAAGAAGACTGTGGGATTTCTAATTCAGCTTGGAGATCCTCCACCTTGGATATGGAGATGCTCTACCTGGAGACCAGCAGGAGACAACCTAGCGTTACATCATATTGTTCAGAGTATCATTAAAATAAAGTCTGCTAACTGGGGGATACTATTGGCAGGGTTGTAAAGCAATTATTAGTCATTTGGATAACGTCTACCCCATTTTCTGCTAAAAAGACCACTGTAACCCCATGACCGCATGGAGAATGATATATATTCCCTCAAGCTAACAACTTCTTAAGGTACGAAAAAGATTATTTTCCTTGGATTATACATGTACTGTAAAGGAAGCATCTTACGAGACAGCCGACCCTCATATAAGGGGTTGTCTATGGTAAGCTCTATGGCAGCTCCTGCTGTGTATAATTATAGAACATGAATATTCTTTCCAATAAATAACCCTGTAGCTGAACTGGCTTATAGCAAATATACATTATCCCTTTATATATTTCTGGAGGAAGCCGTATCCGTGACGATTATGCTCAACATATGTATCAACTCACATGACCAAAGTGACTTTTTATGTCTTTTACACACGGCTATGCAATGTGACTAATTTATCCATCTGGGGACCTTGTTAGAGTGAATCTTCATGCAGTCTCGCTGATGAGACTACAAGGAGAGTGACGTCACAATTAAAGTGGCAAAGTGGCAAACGAGTGTGTCTGTATCTAATGCGAGTGGATCTGACAGGTAACTGCAGCCCCGTTGAGTCAGATTCCTTTTATCAGGGACGTATAAAGCTCCACTTCTTCTATGTTAAAGGGGAACTCCACCCTATATATATAATTCTAAATATACTTCTACAGTATAATTGTAAGCAATTTTGCGATATACATTTGTTTCTATTGAAAGTAGCATCCATTCTCTGCTCTGCTGCTTCTGACTCCCCAAACAATATCGCAGAAGGCAGTCGATAAACAGACTAAGAGGAGGAAGTGATTTCTGCTTCATTGTTTCAAGAGTCAGAACAAAAAAACAAAAAAAAACATTCATTTGCATTCAATAGCAATTCCATGAACAAATAGCTTTAAACAAACAGCACACATGTTTATTAGCTCAGAATAGCATTTCCTTGAAAGAAAAAAAAAGAAATAAACAGGTTCGGGGTGGAGTTTCCCTTTATTGTGCGGCAGATTTTTGTCTTTAGGTTTTTATTTGCCCCCCCCCCCGAGGTAAATCAAACAGGGGCGGGTACCCCAAAACTCAAGGTTAGATAGGGGAAGGGAAATGACCAACAACAACGTTCTGTTGCTTTTGCCCTACAGTAAGTTCATTTATGAGTTCATCTTTAAACTGGGGAGATATGGGGGGCAGAATATAGAAAAACCTTAAGTTGTTGTTGAATTATAACACTCAGCAGCCACAGGGCGACTGCTGTTATAGTAAAGGGGAATGCCATCCATAAGCTCTTTTTTGAGGTATGGGATCTGTTATCGGGAAAGATCCGAATTAAGGAAAGGCCATCTCCCATAGACTCCATTATAATCAAAAAATGCAAATTTTTAAAAATGATTTCCCTTTTCTGTGTAATAATAAAACCGTAGCTTGTACTTGATCCCAACTAAGATATAATTAATCCTTATTGGAGGCAAAACCAGCCTATTGGGTTTATTTCATGTTTACATGATTTTCTAGTAGACTTAAGGTATGAAGATCCGAATTACGGAAAGATCCATTATCCAGAAATCTCCAGGTCCCGAGAATTCTGGATAACAGGTCCCCTACCTGTGCTAGAAAATAAAATTGAATTGTATTCAACTTCCCGGTGATATATATATTTATACCACATTGTTCAGTGGTTTTGATGTCACATGTAAATGCGATTGCTACTGAATGCAGCATCTGTCTTTCCCTTTCCGTTCTCTGGTTCTGACTCTTGAAAAAATTGTAACAGCAGTTAACTAGATAACTGCTGTTACACTGTATCAGGAGTCAGAACCGCCAGTGCTGAGAATACAAACAGCCGCACAGATACGGCTTCCGATAGCAATTACATCTACATTAACTTTACAACCATTGAAAATGTGGAAGAATGAAATGCATGAACAATTTTGGGTGAATTTCCCCTTTAAAGGCGTGGTTCACCTTTAAGTTAACTGTTAGTATGTTATAGACTGGCCAATCCTAAGCAACTTTTCAATTGGTCTTCATTATTTTATAGTTTTTTCATAATTTGCCCATTTCTTCTGACTCTTTCCAGCTTTCAAATGGGGGTCACTGACCCCATCTAAAAAAACAAATGCTCGGTAAGGCTAAAAATGTATTGTTATTGCTACTTTGTATTACTCATCTTTCTATTCAGGCCTCTCCTATTCATATTCCTGTCTCTTATTCAAATCAATGCTTGGTTGCTAGGGTAATTAGGACCATAGCAACCGGACTGCTGAAATTACAAACTGGAGAGCTGCTGAATAAAAATCTAAATAACTCAAAAACCATAATAATAAAAAATAAAAACCAGTTGCAAATTGTCTCAGAATATCGAACATTCCTGATTTATTCAATTCTAACAGTAAAAAGTTGATTTTTTTTTAAAGCAGATGAGGCGATTTATCGCCGGACGAAAACTCAAATCGTTCGTTTTTTTCCCCCGATTGCTCGATTTGTTTCTGGCATTTTCCTGAAAAGCCTTGTTTTTTTTTTTTTTTACATTTTTGCCCAAAAAGTCAGAAATAGTCAGATATTCTCAGATATTCTGAGCTAATTCCAGCAAAGACCACAGAAACTTCAGTCAGTCATGTCAGTCAGTCATGTCTGTAGGGTTGTGGTTGTTGGGGAATGTTGGGAATTGTAGTTCCACAACACTTAGGGCCTTATTTATCAAAATCCGAGTATTTTGATAAAAAAACCAAAACTAGACCAAACTAGAATCTACGATTGGATATTATTTATTGGTAAAAAAGCTTGATTTAATGGGATCGGGGACTACAAAATTGAGCAAAAACGCGAATCGTATGATTTTTTTCGCTCGTTTTTTTTTTGGATTTTTGCCCGAAAAGTCAGAAATAGTCAGATATTGGAGCTAATTCCAGCACAGACCACAGAAACTTCCAAATAGGATAGGGACCTCTTCCATTCACTTATATACAACCTCGGCAGGTCTGAAATGCCGGATTTTCGGGTTCAGACTTTTTCCATAATAAATCATGAAAAATTTTGTGGTTTTTCAACTAAAAATTTGGATTTCATAGTAAAAAAAAAACTCAAATTGTTTGTTCTTTAATAATTAACCCCCTTAAACGTACAAAATGCATTGTAATAAAACATAAAATGAACATGAGGGGGCGCTGCTTTCCTACAACTTGCAGTACCACGTCTCACCTTTAGCCTGCAGGGGAATCCCTTCCATAGAGTAGAAAAGAACAGCGCCCCCACCTATGAATAATAAGATAAGGGTCTGTCTCTGGCTGTGTCTGTACTATACAGTATTACAGGGATCATATTGGATAAGGCAGGGGGTGAGCTGGAGACAGACAATAGGAGAGGAAGGATAGAGGGAAGTATCCAGAGATAAACCAGCCCTACAGCACAGGGTATTTTCTATCATGTTTAATAAGGGAATTTGGACTCACATAATAACTAAATACAGACCAAGGACTTTCATTGTTTTATCCCCGATTTTGATAAAAAAGCAGCTGAGTATAACAGTCCCCTGAGGCTTTAGATTGTAAGCTCTATGGGGCTAAACGCCTGGGTGATATTTATACAGAAAAAGGGGAAATGAACGTGTGTCTGTGCAGCAACTCCCAGCAGGCTCAGTACTCCCCGCACCCCTTGTGTAATTACAGGAACGTGTATTTCATTGAGTCTTATGAATAAGGAGAATAAAGTTGGGGAAAAAAACACAATCCAGACAATTGTAACATTTCCCGCAGAAGTTGTGAGTGTGTGAGTGAGTGTGTGACTATGAGTGTAAGTGAGTTTGTGAATAAGTGTGTGACTATGAGTGTGTGACTATGAGTGTAAGTGTGAGTGTAAGTGAGTTTGTGAATAAGTGTGTGACTATGAGTGTGAGTGTGTGACTATGAGTGTAAGTGTGAGTGAGTAAATGAGTGTGGGGGGGCTGAGAGTTCCCGGCAGTGACCCCGACCCCCTATAACGTCAGTCCCAGGTGAGACATAAGGTCAGTAAGTTACACTGAGCCCCCACTATAAATTCCATTGTGTAACTGATCCCTCAGCTCTGCCCCCCCCTGTAACTCACTCACATCCAACACTCCCCAAACTGATACACTGGGGCCTGAGCTGGGGGGGCTGAGACTTTATTTGTTACTGTGTAATGGGGGGGGGGGGCGAATGGATCTGATGAGTCTGAGAAACTGTAGCCCCAGAATTATACTGTCCCCCCCCATAATGTACAACAGACCCCCCCTCATGTCACTCACCCTGAGAACTTGTGTCATGTGATCAGTCACTTGTGTCAGATGTGGGGGGGCAGTTGGTGTTGGGGGGTCTGTAATAAGAGACAATTAGTGGGGGGTTTCCTTATATAAATAAATAAATATGTGTGGGGGAGAGGTCAGTATTACTGTGCCCCCAATAACCTCACTGTACCCCCAGATTTACATCATCATCATCATTATCATGATCATTATTATTATTATTATGTGGAGCCAATAGCCGAGTCTAATGACGCCCCAGTACAAGACTGATGTTTCTATAGAAGGAGTAGTGGGAGCAGTTGCCCAAGTCCCGTTACACACAGCCCCTTCCCCGGCACCGAGTCTGATTCAGCAGCGACCCCGCCAGTCAGTCGCAGACACAAGACAAGAACTAACCGGGAATCCTCGCGACAATCCTGATCCTGAGCAGCCGCCACTTCCATCCCCTCCGGCCGCAGCTCCAGTTCCCTCTCCTCCCGCTCCTCCCGCTCTCGCTCATATACTGACTGGCACCGGCCACGTGGATTGGACTGAGACAAACAAACCCCGCCCCTCTGTCTCACTCACACTTCTGTCATCTCCCCCCAGACTCGCACATTCTCTCCTCCTCTGCACAAGCCCCAGCCCCGCACCTTCCCCCGATTCTCTCCCGTTATCCGTCTCCCAGCACCGACCCCCCACTTCTTCCTCCGACCCCCCATCTCTTGACCCCTCATCACTTCTCCCGTCACCGGCAACTTCCCTCCTGTGCGCCTGTAGCTTCCCCCAGAGCAGCCGATACCCCCCACCCCTCTCCTAACCCCCCATCTCCCCAAAGCAACACCAGCCTCCCCGACCCCTGTCCTGCCCGACCCCGGCTCTATCTGCACCTCCCGGTCTCCAGCTCAACCCCCAACATCCCCCAGACACTTCCCCATCCACCGACTTTATCCTACACTGTCCCCCCAATTTGTCCCTTCAGCACCAACTGTAGCCCAAACACCCCCCCATCACTCCCCCCAGTGTCCTGCCATTTACTGCTCCCAATTTAACTTTATGTCCATTCCAACCCCCTCCCCAGTCAACCAACTCCCTCATTAGCCTCCACCTTCCTCCTCAATCTTTGGAACTCCAGCCCCTCTGTCTCTATAGAATCTCTGTCCTTCTTCCTCTCTCTCTATAGAATCTCTGCCCCTTCTTCCTCTGTCTCTATAGAATCTCTGTCCTTCTTCCTCTGTCTCTATAGAATCACTGCCCTTATTCCTCTGTCTCTATAGAATCTCTGCCCTTATTCCTCTGTCTCTATAGAATCACTGCCCTTATTCCTCTGTCTCTATAGAATCTCTGCCCTTATTCCTCTGTCTCTATAGAATCTCTGCCCCTTATTCCTCTGTCTCTATAGAATCTCTGCCCCTTCTTCCTCTGTCTCTATAGAATCTCTGTACCTTCTTCCTCTGTCTCTATAGAATATCTGCCCTTATTCCTCTGTCTCTATAGATTCTCTGCCCTTATTCCTCTGTCTCTATAGAATCTCTGCCCCTTCTTCCTCTGTCTCTATAAATAGGGATGTAGCGAACTGTTCTGCTGCGAACTAGTTCGCGCGAACTTCGACCGCTCGCGTCCGCCGAATGTTTGCGAACGTTTGGGAACGTTCGCATTTTGAGTTCGCGTTCGATTCGAATACAAGTCGTTCGACCATTCGAATTCCTTCGACCGCTAAAAATCGAACGATTTCCATTCGTTCGAACGATTGTAAGCATTCGATCGAATGAAAAGCATTCGATCGAATGGCTTCGATCGTTCGATTCGAATGAAAATCCTTCGATCGAATGATTAAAATCCTTCGATCGTTCGAATCGAACGATTTTAGCGGGTGTTCGAAGTTCGCGAACTGTTCGCGAACGTTCGCATTTTTTGCCGGTGTTCGCGAACGGCGTTCGCGAACACCAAATCTTCAGTTTGCTACATCCCTATCTATAAAATCTCTGTACCTTCTTCCTCTGTCTCTATAGAATATCTGTAACTTCTTCCTCTGTCTCTATAGAATATCTGCCCCTTCTTCCTCTGTCTCTATAGAATCTCTATACCTTCTTCCTCTGTCTCTATAGAATATCTGCCCCTTCTTCCTCTGTCTCTATAGAATCTCTATACCTTCTTCCTCTGTCTCTATAGAATATCTGTAACTTCTTCCTCTGTCTCTATAGAATATCTGCCCCTTCTTCCTCTGTCTCTATAGAATCTCTATACCTTCTTCCTCTGTCTCTATAGAATATCTGTAACTTCTTCTTCTGTCTCTATAGAATCTCTATACCTTCTTCCTCTGTCTCTATAGAATATCTGTAACTTCTTCTTCTGTCTCTATAGAATCTCTGTACCTTCTTCCTCTGTCTCTATAGAATATCTGTACCTTCTTCCTCTGTCTCTATAGAATCTCCTCCCAGTGTCCTACCATTTACTGCCCTCAATTTAACTTTATGTCCATTCCAACCCCCTCTCCAGTCAACCACTCCCTCATTAGCCTCCACCTTCCTCCTTAATCTCTGGAACTCCAGCCCCTCTGTCTCTATAGAATATCTGCCCCTTCTTCCTCTGTCTCTATAGAATCTCTGTACCTTCTTTCTCTGTCTCTATAGAATCACTGCCCCTTCTTCCTCTGTCTCTATAGAATCTCTATACCTTCTTCTTCTGTCTCTATAGAATCTCTGTACCTTCTTCCTCTGTCTCTATAGAATCTCTGCCCCTTCTTCCTCTGTCTCCCCAGAAGCGATATAATCCCTGTGTTAGTACCAGGCATTACCCACTCCCCAGGATTTTCCTCCTACATGAAACTATAGCAATTTCCCAGGCACAACCCCAGGACACAGACCGGGGAAGCACAGCATGAGTTCCTGATATCTCCGGCCCAGCTCTGATTTCTATCGCTATTGCAGCAGGTTCTGATGCAAAATTCAGTTCCTACAGGGCACATTACAGTTGTCGCCAATTGAAAGCCCAGTCTGAGACCCCCAACTGCTGTGGAACTTCAACTCTCAAATCCCATGACAGCCAAAAACTAGAGACATCATTGATCAATATACTGACAATTGTTACCCAATAAATACTTTTTCTCAGTTTGTATTTCTATGATAGGGCAATGAGATGGGGCACCTAGGGCAAGTTGCCTCTCTGACTTATTCTATTGCCTTCCCTGCACATAATGTAGAGACAGGAGACGAGATCTCAAAGAATTTACAATTTAGACTATTAGACTTCAAATGGCTTCTATTGGCACAGGCATTCTACTGCCCCCTTCTGGCCAACATAGGAACTGAACTGCTGCGCATCTTCTCTCTGTTCCCCCCAGCACTGCTCCCAATGTACAAACAACTCCTGCTTTGGATGGGCAGTTCTATAGTAAATTGATAGGAATCCTTATAACACCCTAACGGTATTCATAAAATAACCCCAATAGGCTGGTTTTGCTTCCAATAAGGATTAATTATATCTTAATTGGGATCAAGTACAAGGCACTGTTTTATTATTACACAGAAAAAGGAAATCAGTTTTAAATATTTAGAATTATTTGGATGAAATAGACTCTATGGGAGACAGCCTTTCCGTAATTCGAAGCTTTCTGGATAACAGGTTTCCGGATAACGGATCCCATACCTGTACTCAAAAGAGCTTATGGGTGGCATTCCCCTTTACTATAACACCAGTCGCCCAGTGAGTGCTGAGTGTTATAATTCAACAACAACTAAAGGTTTTTCTATATTCTGCCCCCCATATCTCCCCAGTTTAAAGATGAACCCATACATGAACTTACTGTAGGGCAAAGGCAACAGAAACGTTGTTGTTGGTCATTTCCCTTCCCAAAAAAGCTTCAAATAGGAGTAACACGTAACCTTTACGTTAAGGTTTAGTATGTTGGTCTTCATTATTTGTTTTTTATCATTTTTGAAAGATTCTTCTGACTCTTTCCAGCTTTCAAATGGGGGTCACTGACCCTATCTAAAAAAACAAATGCTCTGTAATGCTTTATAATATAATGCACATTTATAGTTATGGCTACTTTTTATTACTCATCTTTCTTATCAGGCCTATTTATATTCCAGTCTCTAATTCAAATCAAATGCATGGTTACTAGGGTAATTTGGACCCTAGCAACCAGATGGCTGAAATTGCAAACCGGAGAGCAGTCGAATAAAAAAACGAATGAATTTAAAAAATAAACGACAAATAAAAAAAAAATGAAAACCAACTGCAAATTGTCTCAGAATATCGCTCTCTACATCATGCTAACAGTTAATTTAAAGGTGAACAACCCTTTTAAAGGGTTCCCACCATTACTGTTTGGGGTGTCTTTCTGTTGACTATAAATGTACCCCTGTAATTGATCCCACGTCCCATGGAATGTAAGTTGGTCGATATTGATAACGTTAGGTGATTGTTACAGTTCTTCTGGGCATGTACCTGGGGAACTGGAAGACTGGACCCATAGACAATATCTGCTCTGCTGGACAGCATTGAAGTATTGATGGATGAATTTATTTGGCAGACGCAAATTCGCAGCAGATTTGAATGTTTCACCGCCGGTGAATAAATTTGCGAATTTGCTGTGAAAATTAACCAGTGATAATTCACAGGCGTCAAAGTTTTTTTGACGCCAGCGACGGAATTGACGCAGGCGACAATTTCGATTCCGGCGATGATTAACAAACACCCATTGACTTTAATGGGCGCCGGCATCAACTTTGATGCCGGCACCCATTTTGACGCCGGCAAATTTGCTGTGAAAATTCACCAGTGATAATTCACAGGCGTCAAAGTTTTTTCGACGCCGGCGACGGAATTGACGCAGGAGACAATTTAGATACCGCCGATGATTAACAAACACCCATTGACTTTAATGGGCGCCGGCATCAACTTTGATGCCAGCACCCATTGTGACGCCGGCAAATTGTTGCGAAATTCGCGGTGAAGCGAAACCAATATGAAGCCCCCAAAGGTGAAGACCTTTAGAAAGACCCAACCAGTCTATCTCTCTAGAGCTGTATGTGTTTCTATAAGAAAAGGCGCCTATTATCTGCCCCAGGCTCATACTTTATGTAAAGAATTCTGCCTACAATTCATTTCTACAGTAGGTTCCACGTTGAGGACCTCCACCTCCACCTCCTCAAGGCAGGGCATCATTACCCAGTGAATGTTAGGAAAGAATATGATGTCGAAGGAGCTTGTGTGATCACTTACACAAGCCCTAGGCTGCACATTGCCATGGAAACGGGCTAACAATAGGACATTTCATCTTTCGGCATCTGAACAAAAATAAACGACATGAAATAAAACAATGGATCTCATTTAGGGGGAAAAAACAGCAGGTGCTCAGCGGTTGCATTTACTTGTTATTGTACCTAGTGCTACCGGGCCCATTTACACCTGTTAATGTAAATTAGGCACTGGGTGCAATTACAGCCAGCAAGGTAATGCTTTACTCTATAGACCAGGCCTCCCTTTGTTCAGGTCTGTTACTTTTCTGCTCTCCAGACAGAGTGGCCATTAGTAATAATCAGGCCTTATACTACTAGGATATATAGGGTTTAATGCAATAAAAGGCACTAAGTTTGCCAAGGAGCTGTAACCAATCAGCAGGTGGAATTTACTGGTCACCTGTTTAAAAGCAAACATCCTATTGGTTGCTATGGGTTACTGCTCCTTGCAGGGGCGTAACTATAGAGGAAGCAGACCCTGCGGTTGCAGGGGGGCCCAGGAGTGTAGGGGGCCCAGTGGGACCCTAATTAATTAGCAATTTTAATATATCTTGGTAAAATAGGCCAACTTATAAATATTTTGGGGCCCTAAATTGAATTTGCTATGGGGCCCAGTAACAACTAGTTACGCCACTGGCTCCTTGGCAAACTTAGTGCCTAAAATTACATACGGGGGATGAGGTTCTACAAACAGTGGGCCCCAGTTATTGGCCACTGATCACCTGGGACCCATGGGTGTTGGACAGAGCTGGACTGTCAGCGGCAGGGTGCGCGTCCCCAGTGCTCCTCAGCATGACGCCCCTACCAACCTCCCTCCCAGCACATCCATGACCATGATCCACCCCATCTACTCCCTAATGCAACAATTCCACCCACACACACCCAACCCTTACACAAACCCCATCCCAAAAATCCCCCTTTTCCATCTCATGTCCCACCCTCTGCTACAGTCCCTTGACTAGTGATGGGCGAATTTGCGGCGTTTCACTTCGCCGAAAAATTACTACCCTTGACTACAGTACCCCCGGTAACCCCCAGACGGAACCTCTGACCCCAGAAACTGTACAAAAATAATGGGCACCCCCATGCCCACCTCTATAACTGCTTATGCACCAGAAGTAACAACCTAGTTGGGGATCATCAAGTGCATTCTCCCCTTATCTCTCTGTATTTAGGCTTCAAACTGTCACCCCCCCAGCAACTAAATCTCTATAGTTGGACCAACCCAACAGCTTAGGGACCTGTGATCTTGGGGTGACCCATATCCCCCTCCATAGGTCCAAGGATCTTTTCTATAACACTTGTGGTCTCTTATAAAGACAGCAAAATCTTCATTTATAGGGTTTTGGGCAGGGCCGGATTCCTGCCTTCTCCATCCGAGGCCTCTTCACGTCGCAGGGTCCTAGCGCCCGGCAACATCGCGACACAGGGTCCTAGCGCCCGGCAACATCGCGCCACAGGGTCCTAGTGCCCGTCAATTTCCCGTGCAACCACCTGCAGGAGTGTGCTTGCTTGCGCCAAAATGATGGCGATTAGCGCCTCATAGAATGCTACCCCTACTGTCTTGCCTCCCTAGGCCTGGGCCTTTGTGGCCTCGCCACAAATCCAGGCCTGGTTTTGGGGGACAGAAGAAAGAAAGTGGGAGGGGGTATAGGAAGTCATATCTATGCCTATTCTATTCATTTTGACATTGAATGAAATCAATACAATCAAGGCAGGGCTATATAGTTTCAACAATCTATACATAAAAGATTAGAGTGTATGCTTACTATAAAAATTAGCTTATGAGTTATAGGGGCTGGTCGGAATCTCTTTCCTATTTAAAGGGGTTGCTCACCTTTGAGTTTATTGATGTAGAGAGGGATATTCTGAGACAATTTGCAATCCATTTTCATTTTTTATTATTCATGGTTTTTGCATTATTTAGCTTTTTATTCAGCAGCTCTCCAGTTTGCAATTTCAACAATCAGGTTGCCAGGTCCAAATTCCCCTAGCAACCATGCACTGATTTGAATAAGAGACTGGAATATGAATAGGAGAGGCCTGAATAGAAAGAGGAGTAATAAAAATCAGCAATAACAATATATACAGGTTGGGGAATGCACTGCCGGGTGATGTTGTGATGCTGATTCAGTTAATGACTATAAGAGGGACTTGGATGATTTTTTGGACAGACATAATATCAAAGGCTATTGTGATACTAAACTCTATAGTTAATATAGATATGGGTATATAGAATTTGTGTGGTGTATGGAGGGATGTGTGTATGGGCTGGGTTTTCATTTGGAGGGGTTGAACTTGATGGACTTTGCCTTTTTTCAACCCAATTAAACAATAGCTTATCTGAATTCAGTTCCATTGTGAAATGTTGGCTCTTTCTGAAATCAATGGTGTTTTTTCTCACTCCAATTGCATTAAAGTAAAGCATTTTTTTTTTTTGCACCAAATTTCTGTTGCAGTTTCATGAACAAATCCACTGATGACGAAATGCTGAATTTTGCAGTGAATCCATAAGTGGTAAAAAAAATTTACTCATCGTTACTGGTAAGGAGAGGTCACTTTTAGGTTTTGGAAAAGTAAGAAGGGAGAAATGCACCTGTGGGTTCTTGAATAGGTTCTTATTGGATCAGATAATAGTTTTCAGTTCTCTAAAGAAGGTCTACTCTTGGGTATAGCTATCGGGAGTGTCACGAACGGCACCCTAAATCCAGAACCAATGCTGGGCTCCCCGGTCTTGGCTCTTGCTTGTTCTTTAACAGCCGCCTTTCACCTCGGGAGGAGCCGTCGGGTAATTGGATGCCGCCAGGTCTAAGAGAGGAGCAAAGCTACAGGTTCTGGACGAGCAAAGGGGCACGATTGTCTCACCAAGGATACTGGACGAAAGAACACAACTTGGAACTCATTGTGGAACAGGCAGGCCGGGCCAGCACAAACAGAGTTAGAATAGTCTGATAGGCCGGAATCAGGATTGTAGAACGTAGAATAATCAGACAGGCAGGGTTCAGCTTGGAGAGGTGAGATTAAACAGCCAGGCAAGGGTCAGGATACAGAGTTCAGAGTCAGGCAAAGCAGGGGTCAATACACAGAAGATCAGGCAGGTTACACAAAGAATAGCATCAGGAACAAACTAATTAAACCTAACAACGGGCAATGTGTTTAAATACAAAGCCCCTTTAAATAGTTTGAATTTTGTGTCATCACGCCGGCGCATAAACCAGGAAGCACACGGCTGCGCGTGCCATAGGAGAACCAGTGCTGGAAGGGAACAGACGAATGCAGTGGGCATCCCCGCATGCCAATGGGTAAGCCACTAAACCACCAGGGAAACTATTTATCGTTACAGGGAGACATTGAAGGATATAAAGTATTTTCAAGAATTACTGTCAAAAAGTCTACTCCAAGTGTCCCCAGCCCTTTTCACCTGTGAACCACATTCAGTTGGGGAGCGCCACAAGCATAAATAAAGTTCCTGGGGCTGTGATTGGCTATTGGTAGCCCCTATGAGGACTGGCAGCTACAGGAGACTCTGTTTGGCAGTACATCTGGTTTTTATACAACCAAAACTTGCCTCCAAGCCTGGAATTCAAAAATAATCACCTGCTTTGAGGCCACTGGGAGCAACATCCAAGGGGTTGGGGAGCAACATGTTACTTGCCCCTGGGCTCAATTGCTAAAGCTACTTACAGAATTATATTTCTGTTTTGCTTGTGCTGTTTTCATGATAAAGAATTGGGACCTATTTATTGATGGAAATTGTAATTCATGTTTCTCCTCTCCAGACCTGATGAAACCATTTCCTATCCATGGGAACGTTATCAAAATCATTGAAATGGTCTATAAATGATGACATTTCAATGACATTTTACAATCATTGCCATGCAGATTTCCCCATCTTTTTCACTTTCCTTCAGTTTCAAAACGCTTATCAAAACATCATTTGAAACATAATTTATTGATGGTATAAAGCCCATGCTCCATACTGAAGACACGAGCAGGTGCAGTATATTCCCCAGGTAGGGAACGGATTATGTTTTAGAGAAAAGAGAAGAAGAAAAACAATTCCTTTTTATTCTCTTTGGTAAAAAGTGTTAAAACTCATCAAAAGGCTTTATTTCAATAGATTTTGACAATTTCAATGTCATTTCCATTGATAACAGCTTTTCAGCATTTTTTGATTCTTTAAAAATAGGCAATTATATTTTACAATAGCGAACAAAATAATTAGACAGGTATTTTATTTCATTGGACTAAATTGGACCATTTTTGCCCGCTGACAACATAAATCAAAGGTAAATATTATATTAAATATAATGATACAGGAAAGCTATTTTTCAGAGATTTCCTATTCCCTCTATACCCCTTGTCAACTATTCTAATAACTATTTCTAATAAAAATGTTAAACCTTTTGTGAGTTTCTATTTAACATTAGGAGGCCCATTTATCAACGTTCTCATTTTTGTGGTTTTAGAGATTTTTGAAACCACAAATAAATTGATTTTCTGTAAGGGGGTTATTTGTCAATATTTTCAGAAAAAAACTGTGACCAAATCTGCATGGGTTTTTTCGCCTTATTTTTAAATACACTTTTCTGAAAATGTTTGCGGGAAAAACCCCCAAAAATACGAATCGTACTAATTTTTCAGTCTTTCCACTCGAAAACTCCGATTTTTTTTATTTTTTTGCCTGGAAACCATGAAATCATGAAAGTTTTTACACCTATTTTTTACACCTGTTTATTGAAGGTTGAATTGTGGTGGTTTTAGAGGTTTTTGAAACCACGACTAAACTCACTTTCTCTAAAACCCTTAAATGTCATGACATTTACTGAAGATCTGAATTTAAAAAAGTATTAATGGAAAATTACTCTGAATGATCTGAAAAATATATACAAATACCTTACCTCAAAACATTTAAAAATAGTTTTTCAGACAATTCCTAGCAAAATAAAAGTCCGAATTGATTTAAAACAGTCAAATAAGACCTTTCCATGGCCATGTCCAAGAATTCTCCATCAGTCTAAAGAAGTGGTTCCCAAACTCTAGGGCTGGCCTCCCTGGGGGGCTTGGAGCTGTGGTGGGGGCTGGTCCTGCAGGCCAATTAGGATATTTGGGTAGAATTCATATTTGCTCTCCTAAATATACAGTCTTATGAAAAAGTTTGGGAACCCCTCTCAGCCTGCATAATAATTTACGCCACTTTCAACCAAAAAGATAACAGTGGTATGTCTTTCATTTTCCAGGAGCATCTGAGTACTGGGGTGTTTTTCTGAACAAAGATTTTTAGTGAAAAAGTATTCAGTTGTATGAAATTAAATCAAATGTAAAAAATGTCTGTGCAAAAATGTGGGTACCCTTGTAATTTTGCTAATTTTAATGAATGTAACTGCTCAATACTGATTACTGGCAACACCAAATTGGTTGGATTAGCTCCTTAAGCCTGGAACCTCATAGGCAGGTGTGTCCAATCATCAGGAAATGTATTTAAGGTGACCAATTGCAAGTTGTGCTTCTGTTTGACTCTCCTCTGAAGAGTGACAACATGGGATCCTCAAAGCAACTTTCAAAAGATCTGAAAACAAAGATTGTTCAGTATCATGGTTTAGGGAAAGGCTACAAAAAGCTATCTCAGAGGTTTAAACTGTCAGTTTCAACTGTAAGGAATGTAATCAGGAAATGGAAGGCCACAGGCACAGTTGCTGTAAAACCCAGGTCTGGCAGGCCAAGAAAAATACAGGAGCGGCATATGCGGAGGATTGTGAGAATGGTTACAGACAACCCAAAGATCACCTCCAAAGACCTGCAAGAACATCTTGCTGCAGATGGTGAATCTGTACATCGTTCTACAATTCAGTGCAACAAAGTGCTTTGGACTGATGAGACAAAAATCAATTTATTTGGTCATAACAAAAAGTGCTTTGAATGACGGAAGAAGAACACAGCATTCCAAGAAAAACACCTGCTACCAACTGTCACGTTTGGTGGAGGTCCCATCATGCTGTGGGGCTGTGTGACCAGTTCAGGGACTGGGGCCCTTGTTAAAGTTGAGGGTCGGATGAATTCAACCCAATATCAACAAATTCTTCAGGATAATGTTCAAGCATCAGTCACAAAGTTGAAGTTACGCTGCAGGGGTTGGATATTCCAACAAGACAATGACCCTAAACACACTTGGAAATCTACAAAGACATTTATGCAGAGGGACAAGTACAATATTCTGGAATGGCCGTCTCGCTCCCCCGACTTGAATATCATGGAAAATCTACGGGATAATTTAAAGCAGACTGTCCATGCTCGGCAGCCATCAAGTTTAACTGAACTGGAGAGATTTTGTATGGACTAATGGTCAAATATACCCACATCCAGAATCCAGACACTCATCAAAGGCTATAGGAGGCGTCTAGAGGCTGTTACATTTGTAAAAAGAGCTCAACTAAGTATTGATGTAATATCTCTGTTGGGGTGTCCAAATTTATGCACCTGTCTAATTATGTTTTTTCCTTTTTTTTCCCCTTTAATTATGTTATGATACCTATTGCATATTTTCTGTTAATCCAATAAACTTTATGTCACTACTGAAATACTACTGTTTCCATGAGGCATGTTATATATTAAAAGGAAGTTTCTACTCTGAAAGCTCAGCCAATGATAAACAAAACTCCAAAGAATTAAGAGGTTTCCCAAACTTTTTCATATGACTGTATGTAAAATTTCAATTGGAAAGGTCAGGTATGTTGAGATTTGAGGTGAAAATTTTCTATCCTAGATATTCTTAGAACTATGACTGAATGGATGATAATGATGCTTCAATCTGTCTGTAACCTGGTTATGGGAAACATGGACCCTACATTGAAAAATCAGACAACCAGTGGCCTAAAGTACAGGTATAGGATCTGTTATACAGAAATCTGATATCCAGAAAAATCCTAATTAGGGGAAGGCCCTCTACCGTATACTCCATTTCAATAAAAAAATTAAAATTTTTAAAAATGATTTCACCAGGGGCCGTTCCTCTTTAACTCCAGATTTGGTGAATTAGGAGATAGAGCTTTTTCAGCCAAAGGACTCCAAGAGGAAGATGGGAATGAATTGTTATCCTATAAGGTAATTACACAGAGCAAGGGGAGAGTGTAATGAGTGGAGACAATCATGTCCTCGTGTGGCTAAACATTCTAAATAATATATTGCTTACAACTGCAGATTACAAGGTGTTGACAATGCTGTACTAATATCAACTGAAACGCTTCAATAGCACCTACACTAAGAGACTTGTGCCCCCTCAGGATTGTGTCTCAATTTTGGCCGGGTGTCAGCAGGTGCAGGGTCTGGGTGCTGATGGAGTATAAAGTGCAATGAGTGTCGCCTCCAGAGCTCACAATTAAGTGTGAATGTGAAAAACGGTCGATGTTTGCTTTAAAAAAAGATTCATTATATTAATATTATCTTTTATATATATTTATTTTTAGGGTGGTTATTTATCAAGGTCCGAATTTTTCTAAGTATTTCTAACATAAAAATCTGATCAACTCCGACTGCCTGAATGGAACTTATTTATTAAGAAAAGAGCCCGAAAAATAGGGGCAAACGTCCGAGCTTTCCTGAAAATTGTTGAGAGTTTTGCGCAAAAACTAAGATTTTTTAGTAGTTTTTTGCGCAGAAACCACAAACTCATCGGATATCGGTACAGACATCAGCGCAGAGACTGGAACCTTGCCCATTGACTTATACAGGACCTCCAGAGCTTTGAGTTGTCGGATTTTCAGAGTCAGACTTTTAAGACCACCAGGCTTTAATAAATTCAGAAAAATTCATAGTTTTTTTAGCCTGCAAACCATGAATTATTCGAATTTCGGATATTCAGAGCATAATAAATAACCCCTTAATGTTTACATGCTTTTGTAGTAGACTTAAATGGCAACTAAAGTGTAAAATAGAATAAAGCTAGAAATGCTTTATTTTGTATACTAAACATGAACTTACTGCGCCACAAGCCTAATCAAACAAATGATTTATGCTTTCAAAGTTGGCCACAAGGGGGTCACCATCTTGTAACTTTGCTAAATATCTTTGCAAGACCAAGACTGTGCACATGCTCAGTGTGGTCTGGGCTGCTTAGGGATCATCATAAATTATCAAGACAGCACAAGTCAAATAATATCTGTCAGAAGCCAATACAACAAGACTGATTAATAATCAGAATATACAGACTGCACTGGGCCCTGTGTTGTCATGTAATCTAATGTGGATTTTATAGGTTTTGTATTGTTTAATACAAACTTTCTCCAACTCTGCAGAACCAGTGGCTGCAGCAAAATAATCCTCCAAATAGAATCCCAATTTATCTGTTTAAATCTGGCTCCATGATCTTTGTCCCTGCAGCTGGAGTTGGAAATATTAAAGGGATTTAAAGATAAAAATAAAATCCAATATAAATCTACACAGTCGCTGACTGCTCTACAGGGAAAACAAACAAAGCTGCTTGAGTTCTGCATGGCTGGGAAGTAAGGCGGGGGCTCCCCCTGCTGTTCATAAGTATGATTGTTTCCCTGCAGAGCAGTTAGGGACCGTCTGACAATTCCTATCCACAGCAGTAAATGAAGGGAGAATTTCACTGCATACAGTCAGGTTTCTTATAAAAACAGTACACATTTTTTAATTAAAGTATATTGGAGATAGGTTTCTTTTTCATTAAAGAAAGTTAAAATGGGATTTCATTTTTTTGCCTTTACATGCCCTTTAAGGTACGAAGATCCAAATTACTGTAAGATTTGTTATCCAGAAAACCCCAGGTCCCGAGCATTGTGGATAACAGGTCCCATACCTGTGTAAATATATTTTAATGGAATTAAATGGAACAGTAAACCAGTTCCCTGATAACATTAGCAGACTCAAACCTGTTTAATCTTGAATGACAGCTCATAGTTTGAAAGGTATTTCCAAATCATGTTGGTCTTTAGAATTTTCATGAACTTTGTGAGAGACTAGGGAAAGTTCCAACATAAATCCATTAGCTGGGACCCTAGGGGGCTCCACTGCACCTGGACTGCTGCTGCCCAAGAACTACGGGGCAAATGGTTTGTCCATGGGCAGATTACTGGGCAAAGATATGCTGCAAATGGAGAGGGGTAGCTACATAATTGTGGGAAACCTCCACAACTGGGGTGCCCTTGTGGTGAGGTTTCCAGTGGACCAAGGTACCCCTGTGTGACACTGCACATTGAGTCCAACTTAGCATTCAGGCTCAGGACATATGTGAAATATACTCAGCCAGAGGAGGAGGGCCCAAACCTGATTGAGCCAGCTATTTGGTTGAATGGAGAGTCTGTTTCTATTATAACTAATGACATGCTACATGACAGGGTTCTGGATAAATGCAAGGGGTCTTCCAAAAAGCTGGATGTCCAATATGCATACGTTTACAAAGTATATGGTATATTGTGACATTAAAAGATTACATACAGAATTAAATGGCTGAGTATACAATACTCTCTTTATTTATCAAGCCTGTAAGAATAAGTTGACCCCAGAAAACATGTTTTTATGAAGTAAATATTCTGACAAATTAAGAATGAGTAGATTTCTCTTTCTACTCCAAACTACCAAACTACAAAGCTTTTATAAAGTGAGAATTTACTATTAAAGCTTGAACTTTGTAACATCTTATTCCCCTGCGTGTTCTGAGCTACAAATATCATAAAGATGAGTGTCAAGATTCTGAACCTTTTGATACCCAATATGCGTGAGATTAAGAAGATGCACATGTAATCCAAATACAATAAAACCAACCCAAGCAATAAGAAAACATATCACACAGTGAGCTGTTGGTGTCAAAACACTAGTTCCATTAGTCTTACTGGGCGAGGAATGTTTTATGGGCATGAATGAGCAATACTGGAAGTACAATGAATTTACTAAAATTGGAAGAACAATGAAATCACTATAACACAGTAAAATCGCAGAAATAAAACACAGAATTAGGGGCAGATTTACTAAGGGTCGAATTTCGAAGTATTTCTGGTCAGCTGATCTCCGAGGCAGCACACAGACCATCACAAAATGGGGGTTCAAGGCAAGAGATGTAAAAGGGCAATATTTACTTAAATATATATTCCAGTTTGATAAGATTCTTTAATATGAAAATGATTAAAAGACCCGATTATAAAAAGTACGAATGGAAAAAAAACAAATCACTGAATGACGCACTAAAAAAATACCAAAACTTCTAAAACCTTTAAGATTTCCGAAATCTCTAAAAGTCTGAATGGCTAAAAAAAAGGTCTAAAGGGATCAGCACAGCTCCATTGATTCCTATAGGACATTGAATGCACTTACTTGTCGACGTTTTGTGTTTTTTATAATTCATAAATCTAAAATTTTTAGGGGTTATTAATTAAAGGAAAACTATACCCCCCAAATAATGTAGGTCTCTATAAAAAGATATTGCATAAAACAGCTCATATGTAAAACCCTGCTTCATGTAAATAAACCATTATCATAATAATATACTTTTTTAGTAGTATGTGCCATTGGGTAATCATAAATAGAAAATTGCCATTTTAAAAAATAAGGGCCGCCCCCTGGGATCGTACGATTCACGGTGCACACAAACACATCAACAAGCCATACTTGTTAGGTCACATGAGCCAATTGTCAGTAAAAAAAAGATAAAACTCACATATCCACGTCCAAAAGGTCACTCTTCCATTGTGCCTACTCCACGTTGCACAGACATTTCCTCTTACTGGTCTCCATTCCAGTCAGTGTCATATTCTTGGGATTTAGTGGATGAGCAAACATTCCGCAATTGGAAGTTAAAATCAAAAAAGAGATTTTATTTTGAGACTATTAAAAATAACAAACAGGCATCAGTTGCAGATGTATTTCCTACTCTATGACATGTTTGATCACCTAAGCCAATTAACAGACAGAGTTGTGTCTTTTGCTTCCACACTTCTTCCTGTCACAGTTAGAGCTGCAGTATTTCTGGTCAGGTGATCTCTTCCTGTCACAGTTAGAGCTGCAGTATTTCTGGTCAGGTGATCTCTTCCTGTTACAGTTAGAGCCGCAGTATTTCTGGTCAGGTGATCTGTTCCTGTTACAGTTAGAGCTGCAGTATTTCTGGTCAGGTGATCTCTTCCTGTTGCAGTTAGAGCTGCAGTATTTTTGGTCAGGTGATCTCTTCCTGTTACAGTTAAAGCTGCAGTATTTCTGGTCAGGTGATCTCTGAGGCAACACACAATCCATCACAAAATGGTGGTTCAAGGCAAGAGATGTAAAAGGGCAATATTTACTTATATATATATTCCAGTTTGATAAGATACTTTAATATGCCACTTAATTTGAGATAATCCTGTTGCTCAAGTATTCATTTTGGGCGTATAGTTTTCCTTTAATGTCTGAATGCCAAAAACAAATTTTAAAAATTTTAGTTTTTTTTCCAATAAAATCTGAATTTTAAGTGGAAATAAAAATCAGTTCCCTGAACTTATCTTCTTGCCGCGCGTCATGGGAAATGCAAGCTGCATGTGTGCGTATGTGCGCACATGCAATGGGGGGGTGGCGGCTCGATGGGGGAACCTGGCAGCAGGGGACCCAGAGGGGGGCCCTACGAAGTCCTGTTCCCTGGGCTTATCTTCTTGGCGTACGTCACGACAAATACATGGTGCATGTGCTGTGGCAGCTCGAACCTGGAGGCAGAGGACCCGGAGGGGGGCCCTGCAATAGCAGTGCCGTGTGCCCTAGGCCCCCCAGTCCAACCCTGCAGGCGGTCACGGTAGGAAGCACAGTGAAAATCGCTGATCTGGGTCCGACCCTGTAATTACGCAACTAAATAATATGCTGAGTGTTTCACTGTCCCACCAGCACCCACATTCCATTCCCCTGTTCTATGGTTCCAAAGGTGCATCATATCTAAACACTTATCTTTACCATCAATGTGGTTCTTTACCTCTAGATTAGATAAACAAATGCAGTGGAAATTCTGTCTAGCCTATTTATTGCATATACAGTAGATATTGCATGATCAGAATGTACAAAATGTAGAGTTTGCATTGCCTGTTTCTTCCTGACAAGGAATGTTGGCTCATCTCTATATTGTATGTCTTCTGTCCCAGTTGGTCCTGTGTTTATTTTGGAAATTACAGAGAAACATTATGTCACAATATGCATCCAGCATTGTTGCCCTTCATTAAAGGGCGGCTCACCTTTAAGTTACTTTTTTGGGGTTATTTATTAAGCTCTGAATGCAAAAATCACGAAAAATTCTTGATTTTTTTTTCTAAGATCGGACTTTTTTTAACCCCAAGGACCTCAGATCTGTTGAGGTTGCATACAAGTCAATGGTCGAAGTCCCAATGATATTTTTATGTGCGCTGGGTTTCGTGCAATACCCCAAAGTTTTCGGTCAAAAATCTGAGTTTTCTGATGAAAAATCAAAAAAAATAAATAAAATCGGATGAAAAAATCCGGAAAAATCTAATTGTTTACGGCAAAGCAAATTTCGGGAAAATGTAATAATAAATAAGTGCAAAAAATAGAGCGGATTTGATCGGTTTGTAACAGAAAATATTGAGATAAATTCGGACTTTGATAAATAACCCCCTTAGTGTGTTGTAGAATGGCCAATTCTAAGCAACTTTTCAATTGGTCTTCATTATCTATTTTTTCTTCTTCTGACTCTTTCCAGCTTTCAAATGGGGGTCACTGACCCTGTTTAAAACAAATGCTTTGTAAGGCTACAAATATATTGTTATTGCTACTTTTTATTGCTCATCTTCCTATTCATTTTCCAGTCTCTTATTAAAATCAATGCATGGTTGCTAGGGTAATTTGGACCCTAGCAACCAGATGGCTGAAATTGCGACCTGGAGAGCTGCTGAATAAAAAACGAAATAACTCAAAAACCACAAATAATAAAAAAATGAAAACCAATTGCAAAATTGTCTCAGAATATCCCTCTCTACATCATACTAAAAGTTAATTTAAAGCTAATCAACCACATAAAGTGCAAAATATCAGATAAAAAACCCTCTCATAAAACGTGGATAAGATAAAAATGACCCAAGATGAGATTTGTTTTGTTCCGAGCTGAAGATGCAGATGACAGTTATTCAAAGTCAATATTACGCAATGACAACACTGAAGAAACAATTAATGGACATAACTACACTAAAAAGAATAGACCATATATTGACAGTTGACCAGAAGAAGACAATAAACCCTAAGGACATAGTTGATACAAAACTGTAAACCATTGAAGAGAATAACTAGAAAAGAACAGATTAATAACTTACTACTTGCAAAGACATAGGAGGGCTAATGGCCATCATTAGGGACATTCCATGTATTACAAGACTTTGGATATGTATCTTTTTAACAAGCACAATATCTTCAAAACTCAGGCTTGAACCATTGGCTTGAACAATCTCACATTCCAAAAGAAACAACACAACGTCCCTTCCAGGGCAGGTAAATTAATGACACACGGGGAGATCTAACGGCAAACCCAAACCAGTTTGTCGTAGAGTGACAAAGTATCAAAAAAGAATCATGGAGTCATGGAAATGAACTTCTAGCTAGGCTCTCAATATAAATGTTGATAAAGATTTAGAGTCATATCTATACCTTGGTCAAAGTCTTACTTTCCTTTCAGACACTGATGAACTCCATTCAGGTAGTAAATAGAATAGAATTCTATTAAACCCAAAGGGTTTTCCTTTCTTTCATGGCAGTTTAGCCCCTGGAACTCTTATTATCAGGGGTCACCACCTTTTGCTGTTAGCCACATTCATTTTTAAAAGGAGTTGGGGAGCAACACAAGAATGAGAAAAGTTTCTGGGGATGCCAAATAAGGGTTGTGATTGGCTATTTGGTAGCCCCTATGTGGCTTGGCAGCCTACAGGAGACTCTCTTTGGCAGAACACTTGGGGGCAAATTTACTTACCTTCGAAGTTGCGCCCGCGTTGGCTTCGCCGCACTTCGCCGCACTTCGCCAGGCGTAGATTTGCCAGGGCTGCGCAAATTCACGAAGATTCGAAGCTGCCCACAAGTTACTGATCGTTTGCGAAGTTGCGCTAGCGATGTTATGATCAGCGGTTCAAAGTTACGCTAGCGATCGGAAATTTGCATATGGCGTGCAGTTAAAGTACAATGGCAGTATATGAAGCAGCAAATAAATTACACTATACAAGGCCAGGGAACCTTAATAAATGTATTCTAATGCCCTACACATGTGCCCACAGTATAGTTTAGGTACCATATGTTATCAAATGTAGGGGGGAATGAGGGTACCCTAAAAAAAATTTCACTCTTTTTCAGCCTTAAAAAAGGAAAAGACGCCAGCGTTTTTGGTTAAAAAATGCAACTTTATATGGAGCAATCCCTATCTACTCTATTGCACTTCGCCTAGTCGGAGGTGGCGAAGCAAAGTCAGGCGCAAGAGGTAACGTTCACGAAAATCTGCAACTTAGTGAATTAGCGTAGTTACGTCCCTTCGCCAGAGTGCAACTTCGCCTGGCGTAAGGGTGCAACTTCAGTATGCCAGCACTCGTTAGTAAATTGGCGAAGTGGCAAAATTACGCATAGTCACGCTGGCAAATTTTCGCTAGCATTAGCCACTTCACCCTTTAGTAAATTTGCCCCTTGGTTTTTATGCAACCAAAACTTGCCTCCATGCCTGGAATTCAAAAATAAGCTCCTGCAACATCCAAGGGATTTATGGATTACATTTTGGTCCCAAGCCACTGGTTGGAGATCGATGCCCTACATGGAACAAATGGTAACATGGCACTTGGTACCTGAAACAGAATATTGGGCTCACACGAAAAATGAAACAGAAGTTCCTAAAAATCGCTTCTTGGGGTCTGCCGTTATATCTACGTCTATCCGACAGCCTTAGAACTAAATGTAAAAAATAAATGCATCCCACTGCTAGCAAGGGCATCTTTCCGAAAATCCAAAATGGCACCTAATGTGTCTCAGCGCGTGTGTTCCACTGCGGAGTGCAAAACTCCAAATTTGCTCACACCGAATCTCAGTAATTTACAGATTTTCACGCTTTCACGATTCACGGAGTCCCGGTCACTTTCTATTCCTCATTCACAGGGTTGCCTGGTCCCTGACATGGACAGATGACTTTCTGGGCTCCCCTGGGCACACCCAGCAGGATCAGAATCCAGCAGCCAAAGAGGAAGAGGCCACTCCTTACTCACTATAGTGCAGTGTGGCAGGAAGTTGTCATATCACCTCTTGGCCACAAACACTGAGCAAAGGATGGGGCCTTAAAGCCATAGGGGTAGATTAACCCCATATGGGCCCCTACACATGCTACATGACAGGGTTCTGGATAAATTCAAGGGGTCTTCCAAAAAGCTGGGTGTCCAATATGCATGCGTTTACAAAGTATATGGTATATTGTGACATTAAAAGAGCACATACAGAATTAAATGGCTGAGTATAATACTCTCTTTATTTATCAAGCCTGTAAAAATAAGTTGATCCCAGAAAATATGTTTTTATAAAGTAAATATTCTGACAAATTAAGAATGAGTAAATTTCTCTTTCTACTCCAAACTACCAAACTGCAAAGCTTTTATAAAGTGAGAATTTACTATTAAAGCTTGAACTTTGTAACATCTTATTCCCCTGCGTGTTCTGAGCTACAAATATCATAAAGATGAGTGTCAAGATTCTGAACCTTTTGATACCCAATATGCGTGAGATTAAGAAGATGCACATGTAATCCAAATACAATAAAACCAACCCAAGCAATAAGAAAACATATCACACAGTGAGCTGTTGGTGTCAAAACACTAGTTCCATTAGTCTTACTGGGCGAGGAATGTTTTATGGGCATGAATGAGCAATACTGGAAGTGCAATGAATTTACTAAAATTGGAAGAACAATGAAATCACTATAACACAGTAAAATCGCAGAAATAAAACACAGAATTAGGGGCAGATTTACTAAGGGTCGAATTTCGAAGTATTTCTGGTCAGCTGATCTCCGAGGCAGCACACAGACCATCACAAAATGGGGGTTCAAGGCAAGAGATGTAAAAGGGCAATATTTACTTAAATATATATTCCAGTTTGATAAGATTCTTTAATATGAAAATGATTAAAAGACCAGATTATAAAAAGTACGAATGGAAAAAAAACAAATCACTGAATGACGCACTAAAAAAATACAAAAACTTCTAAAACCTTTAAGATTTCCGAAATCTCTAAAAGTCTGAATGGCTAAAAAAAAGGTCTAAAGGGATCAGCACAGCTCCATTGATTCCTATGGGACATTGAATGCACTTACTTGCCGACGTTTTGTGTTTTTTATAATTCATAAATCTAAATTTTTTAGGGGTTATTAATTAAAGGAAAACTATACCCCCCAAATAATGTAGGTCTCTATAAAAAGATATTGCATAAAACAGCTCATATGTAAAATCCTGCCTCATGTAAATAAACCATTATCATAATAATATACTTTTTTAGTAGTATGTGCCATTGGGTAATCATAAATAGAAAAGTGCCATTTTAAAAAATAAGGCCCATCCCCTGGGATCGTACGATTCACGGTGCACACAAACATACCAACAAACCATACTTGATAGGTCACATGAGCCAATTGTCAGTGAAAAAGATAAAACTCACATATCCACGTCCAAAAGGTCACTCTTCCATCGTTCCTACTCCACGTTGCACAGACATGTCCCCTTACTGGTCTCCATTCCAGTCAGTGTCATATTCTTGGGATTTAGTGGATGAGCAAACATTCCGCAATTGGAAGTTAAAATCAAAAAAGAGATTTTATTTTGAGACTATTAAAAATAACAAACAGGCATCAGTTGCAGATGTATTTCCTACTCTATGACATGTTTGATCACCTAAGCCAATTAACAGACAGAGTTGTGTCTTTTGCTTCCACACTTCTTCCTGTCACAGTTAGAGCTGCAGTATTTCTGGTCAGGTGATCTCTTCCTGTCACAGTTAGAGCTGCAGTATTTCTGGTCAGGTGATCTCTTCCTGTTACAGTTAGAGCCGCAGTATTTCTGGTCAGGTGATCTGTTCCTGTTACAGTTAGAGCTGCAGTATTTTTGGTCAGGTGATCTCTTCCTGTTACAGTTAAAGCTGCAGTATTTCTGGTCAGGTGATCTCTGAGGCAACACACAATCCATCACAAAATGGTGGTTCAAGGCAAGAGATGTAAAAGGGCAATATTTACTTATATATATATTCCAGTTTGATAAGATACTTTAATATGCCACTTAATTTGAGATAATCCTGTTGCTCAAGTATTCATTTTGGGCGTATAGTTTTCCTTTAATGTCTGAATGCCAAAAACAAATTTTAAAATTTTTAGTTTTTTTTCCAATAAAATCTGAATTTTTAGTGGAAATAAAAATCAGTTCCCTGAACTTATCTTCTTGCCGCGCGTCATGGGAAATGCAAGCTGCATGTGTGCGTATGTGCGCACATGCAATGGGGGGGTGGCGGCTCGATGGGGGAACCTGGCAGCAGGGGACCCAGAGGGGGGCCCTACGAAGTCCTGTTCCCTGGGCTTATCTTCTTGGCGTACGTCACGACAAATACATGGTGCATGTGCTGTGGCAGCTCGAACCTGGAGGCAGAGGACCCAGAGGGGGGCCCTGCAATAGCAGTGCCGTGTGCCCTAGGCCCCCCAGTCCAACCCTGCAGGCGGTCACGGTAGGAAGCACAGTGAAAATCGCTGATCTGGGTCCGACCCTGTAATTACGCAACTAAATAATATGCTGAGTGTTTCACTGTCCCACCAGCACCCACATTCCATTCCCCTGTTCTATGGTTCCAAAGGTGCATCATATCTAAACACTTATCTTTACCATCAATGTGGTTCTTTACCTCTAGATTAGATAAACAAATGCAGTGGAAATTCTGTCTAGCCTATTTATTGCATATACAGTAGATATTGCATGATCAGAATGTACAAAATGTAGAGTTTGCATTGCCTGTTTCTTCCTGACAAGGAATGTTGGCTCATCTCTATATTGTATATCTTCTGTCCCAGTTGGTCCTGTGTTTATTTTGGAAATTACAGAGAAACATTATGTCACAATATGCATCCAGCATTGTTGCCCTTCATTAAAGGGCGGCTCACCTTTAAGTTACTTTTTTGGGGTTATTTATTAAGCTCTGAATGCAAAAATCACGAAAAATTCTTGATTTTTTTTTCTAAGATCGGACTTTTAAAAATTCACTAATTTTTCAGAATTTTTTAAACCCCAAGGACCTCAGATCTGTTGAGGTTGCATACAAGTCAATGGTCGAAGTCCCAATGATATTTTTATGTGCGCTGGGTTTCGTGCAATACCCCAAAGTTTTCGGTCAAAAATCTGAGTTTTCTGATGAAAAATCAAAAAAAATAAATAAAATCGGATGAAAAAATCCGGAAAAATCTAATTGTTTACGGCAAAGCAAATTTCGGGAAAATGTAATAATAAATAAGTGCAAAAAATAGAGCGGATTTGATCGGTTTGTAACAGAAAATATTGAGATAAATTCGGACTTTGATAAATAACCCCCTTAGTGTGTTGTAGAATGGCCAATTCTAAGCAACTTTTCAATTGGTCTTCATTATCTATTTTTTCTTCTTCTGACTCTTTCCAGCTTTCAAATGGGGGTCACTGACCCTGTTTAAAACAAATGCTTTGTAAGGCTACAAATATATTGTTATTGCTACTTTTTATTGCTCATCTTCCTATTCATTTTCCAGTCTCTTATTAAAATCAATGCATGGTTGCTAGGGTAATTTGGACCCTAGCAACCAGATGGCTGAAATTGCGACCTGGAGAGCTGCTGAATAAAAAACGAAATAACTCAAAAACCACAAATAATAAAAAAATGAAAACCAATTGCAAAATTGTCTCAGAATATCCCTCTCTACATCATACTAAAAGTTAATTTAAAGCTAATCAACCACATAAAGTGCAAAATATCAGATAAAAAACCCTCTCATAAAACGTGGATAAGATAAAAATGACCCAAGATGAGATTTGTTTTGTTCCGAGCTGAAGATGCAGATGACAGTTATTCAAAGTCAATATTACGCAATGACAACACTGAAGAAACAATTAATGGACATAACTACACTAAACAGAATAGACCATATATTGACAGTTGACCAGAAGAAGACAATAAACCCTAAGGACATAGTTGATACAAAACTGTAAACCATTGAAGAGAATAACTAGAAAAGAACAGATTAATAACTTACTACTTGCAAAGAAATAGGAGGGCTAATGGCCAACATTAGGGACATTCCATGTATTACAAGACTTTGGATATGTATCTTTTTAACAAGCACAATATCTTCAAAACTCAGGCTTGAACCATTGGCTTGAACAATCTCACATTCCAAAAGAAACAACACAACGTCCCTTCCAGGGCAGGTAAATTAATGACACACGTGGAGATCTAACGGCAAACCCAAACCAGTTTGTCGTAGAGTGACAAAGTATCAAAAAAGAATCATGGAGTCATGGAAATGAACTTCTAGCTAGGCCTTATTATCTCAATATAAATGTTGATAAAGATTTAGAGTCATATCTATACCTTGGTCAAAGTCTTTCTTTCCTTTCAGACACTGATGAACTCCATTCAGGTAGTAAATAGAATAGAATTCTATTAAACCCAAAGGGTTTTCCTTTCTTTCATGGCAGTTTAGCCCCTGGAACTCTTATTATCAGGGGTCACCACCTTTTCTGCCTGTTAGATACATTCATTTTTAAAAGGCATTGGGGAGCAACACAAGAATGAGAAAAGTTTCTGGGGATGCCAAATAAGGGTTGTGATTGGCTATTTGGTAGCCCCTATGTGGCTTGGCAGCCTACAGGAGACTCTCTTTGGCAGAACACTTGGGGGCAAATTTACTTACCTTCGAAGTTACGCCAGCGTTGGCTTCGCCGCACTTCGTCGCACTTCGTCGCACTTCGCCAGACGTGGATTCGCCAGGGCTGCGCAAATTCACGAAGATTCGAAGCTGCCCACAAGTTACTGATCATTTGCGAAGTTGCATCAGCGGTTCGAAGTTACGCTAGCATTCGGAAATTTGCATATGGCGTGCAGTTAAAGTACAATGGCCGTAAATGAAGCAGCAAATACATTACACTATACAAGGCCAGGGAACCTTAATAAATATATTCTAATGCCCTACACAAGTGCCCACAGTATAGTTTAGGTGCCATATGTTATCAAATGTAGGGGGGAAGGAGGGTACCCTAAAAAAAAAATTCGCTCTTTTTCAGCCTTAAAAAAAGGAAAAGACGCCAAAGTTTTTGGGGAAAAAAATGCAACTTTACTCTATCCCTATCTACTCTATTGCACTTCACCTAGTTGGAGGTGGCGAAGCAAAGTCAGGCGCAAGAGGTAACGTTCAAGGAAATCCGCAACTTAGTGAATTAACGTAGTTACGTCCCTTCGCCAGAGCGCAACTTCGCCTGGCGTAAGGGTGCGAAGTAGCGCTACAGTAGGTTCACTTCGCTAGTGAATTTATGCCAGCACTTGTTAGTAAATTGGCGAAGTGGCAAAATGACGCATAGTCACGTTGGCAAATTTTCGCTAGCATTAGCCACTTCACCCTTTAGTAAATTTGCCCCTTGGTTTTTATGCAACCAAAACTTGCCTCCATGCCTGGAATTCAAAAATAAGCTTCTGCAACATCCAAGGGATTTAGGAGCAACATTTTGGTCCCAAACCACTGGTTGGGGATCGATGCCCTACATGGAACAAATGGTAACATGGCACTTGGTACCTGAAACATAATGTTGGGCTCACACTGAAAATTAAACAGAAGTTCCTAACAATCGCTTCTTGGGGTCTGCCGTTATATCTACGTCTATCCGACAGCCTTAGAACTAAATGTAAAAAATAAATGCATCCCACTGCTAGCAAGGGCATCTTTCCGAAAATCCAAAATGGCACCTAATGTGTCTCAGCGCGTGTGTTCCACTGCGGAGTGCAAAACTCCAAATTTGCTCACACCGAATCTCAGCAATTTACAGATTTTCACGCTTTCACGATTCACGGAGTCCCGGTCACTTTCTGTTCCTCATTCACGGGGTTGCCTGGTCCCTGACATGGACACATGACTTTCTGGGGCTTGCTGCACCCAGGCTCCCCTGGGCATACCCAGCTGGATCAGCATCCAGCAGCCAAAGAGGAAGAGGCCACTCCCTACACTCACTATAGTGCAGTGTGGCAGGAAGTTGTCATATCACCTCTTGGCCACAAACACTGAGCAAAGGGTGGGGCCTTAAAGCCATAGGGGTAGATTAACCCCATATGGGCCCCTACACATGCTACATGACAGGGTTCTGGATAAATGCAAGGGGTCTTCCAAAAAGCTGGGTGTCCAATATGCATACGTTTACAAAGTATATGGTATATTGTGACATTAAAAGATTACATACAGAATTAAATGGCTGAGTATACAATACTCTCTTTATTTATCAAGCCTGTAAGAATAAGTTGACCCCAGAAAACATGTTTTTATAAAGTAAATATTCTGACAAATTAAGAATGAGTAAATTTCTCTTTCTACTCCAAACTACCAAACTGCAAAGCTTTTATAAAGGGAGAATTTACTATTAAAGCTTGAACTTTGTAACATCTTATTCCCCTGCGTGTTCTGAGCTACAAATATCATAAAGATGAGTGTCAAGATTCTGAACCTTTTGATACCCAATATGCGTGAGATTAAGAAGATGCACATGTAATACAAATACAATAAAACCAACCCAAGCAATAAGAAAACATATCACACAGTGAGCTGTTGGTGTCAAAACACTAGTTCCATTAGTCTTACTGGGCGAGGAATGTTTTATGGGCATGAATGCGCAATACTGGAAGTACAATGAATTTACTAAAATTGGAAGAACAATGAAATCACTAAACCACAGTAAAATCGCAAAAAAAACCCACAGAATTAGGGGCAGATTTACTAAGGGTCAAATTTCAAATTACAAAAAACTTCGAAATTCGACCATCGAATTATTGAATTCAAAGTTTTTTCAACAAATTTGGCAATCCTGGGGTCAAATAAAAATCGTAAACTGGGACAACAAATGTCAGAGTGAAAATGTTAATAATATACAAACGCATGTTCTCCGCTCCTCTATAGATACAATCAGCATGAAATCAGCTGTAATCGGATTGTTTTGACATAATTACGCAATCAGCAGTTTTAAAAATAGCAAAAAAGTAAATAAAAAAAGGTCTGTCTGATCAAAGACAACACAATAGGGCACAGGTACATTCATAAATGAATGGGAAAAAACCAAAACACTGAATGACGCACTAAAAAAATACGAAAACTTCTAAAACCTTTAAAATTTCCAGAAATCTCTAAAAGTCTGAATGGCTAAAAAAAAGGTCTAAAGGGATCAGCACAGCTCCATTGATTCCTATGGGACATTGAATGCACTTACTTGCCGACCTTTTGTGGTTTTTATACTTCATAAATCTAAAATTTTTAGGGGTTATTAATTTAAGGAAAACTATACCCCCCAAAAAATGTAGGTCTCTATAAAAAGATATTGCATAAAACAGCTCATATGTAAAACCCTGCTTCATGTAAATAAACCATTATCATAATAATATACTTTCTAATAGTATGTGCCATTGGGTAATCATAAATAGAAAATTGCCATTTTAAAATAATAAGGGTCGTCCCCTGGGATCGTACGATTCACGGTGCACACAAACACACCAACAAACCATACTTGATAGGTCACATGAGCCAATTGTCAGTGAAAAAGATAAAACTCACATATCCACGTCCAAAAGGTCACTCTTCCATCATTCCTACTCCACGTTGCACAGACATTTCCTCTTACTGGTCTCCATTCCAGTCAGTGTCATATTCTTGGGATTTAGTGGATGAGAAAAAATTCCGCAAGTGGAAGTTAAAATCAAAAAAGAGACTTTATTTTGATATTATTAAAAATAACAAACAGGCATCAGTTGCAGATGTATTTCCTACTCTATGACATGTTTGATCTCCTAAACCAATTAACAGACAGAGTTGTGTCTTTTGCTTCCCCATTTCTTCCTGTCACAGTTAGAGCTGCAGTATTTCTGGTCAGGTGATCTCTTCCTGTTACGGTTAGAGCTGCAGTATTTCTGGTCAGGTGATCTCTTCCTGTTACAGTTAGAGCTGCAGTATTTCTGGTCAGGTGATCTCTTCCTGTTACAGTTAGAGCTGCAGTATTTCTGGTCAGGTGATCTCTGAGACAGCACACAGACCATCACAAAATGGTGGTTCAAGGCAAGAGATGTAAAAGGGCAATATTTACTTAAATATATATTCTAGTTTGATAAGATTCTTTAATATGCCACTTAATTTGATATAAACCTGTTGCTCAAGTATTCATTTTGGGCGTATAGTTTTCCTTTAATGTCCGAATGCCAAACATTTTTTGTTTTTTTTACTATAAAATCTGAATTTTTAGAAATGAAAATCAGTTCCCTGAACTTAACTTCTTGCCGCACGTCATGGCAAATACAAGCTGCTTGTGTGCGCGTATGTGCGCACATGCAATGGGGGGGGAGGGTGGCGGCTCGATGGGGGAACCCAGCAGCAGGGGACCCAGAAGGGGGCCCCGCGAAGTCCTGTTCCCTGGGCTTATCTTCTTGGCGTACGTCACGACAAATACATGGTGCATGTGCTGTGGCAGCTCGAACTTCGCTAGGCGTAGATTCGCCAGGGCTGCGCAAATTCACAAAGATCCAAAGCTGCCCACAAGTTACTGATCGTTTGCGAAGTTGCGCTAGCGAAGTTATGATCAGCGGTTTGAAGTTACGCTAGCGATCGGAAATTTACATACGGCGTGCAGTTAAAGTACAATGGCCGTATATGAAGCAGCAAACACATTACACTACACAAGGCCAGGGAACCTTAATAAATGTATTCTAATGCCCTACAAATGTGCCCACAGTATAGTTTAGGTGCCATATATTATCAAATGTAGGGGGGAAGGAGGGTACCCTATAAAAAATTTTGCTCTTTTTCAGCCTTAAAAAAGTAAAAGACGCCAGCATTTTTGGGAAAAAAATTTCAACTTTTTTTGGAGCAATCCCTTTCTACTCTATTGCATCTCGTCTGGTCGGAGGTGGCGAAGTAAAGTCAGGCGCAAGAGGAAATGTTCACGAAAATCCGCAACTTAGTGAATTAGTGTAGTTACGTCCCTTCGCCAGAGCGCAACTTTGCCTGGAGTAAGGGTGCGAAGTAGCGATACAGTAGGTCCACTTCGCTAGTGTCAAAATGACGTCACGCTGGCGAATTTTTGCCCTTTAGTAAATTTGTCCCTTGGTTTTTATGCAACCAAAACTTGCCTCCATGCTTGGAATTCAAAAATAAGCACCTGCAACATCCACGGGATTTATGAGCAACATTTTGGTCCCAAGCCACTGGTTGGGGATCGATCCTCTACATGGAACAAATTGTAGCATTTTCTAACAATCACTTCTTGGGGTCTGCCATTATATCTACGTCTATCAGACAGCCTTAGAACTTAGAAATAAATGCATCCCACTGCTATCAAGGGCATCTTTCCGAAAATCCAAAATGGCACCTGATGTGTCTCAGCGAGTGCGTTCCACTTCGGAGCGCAAAACTCCACATTTGCTCACAGATTTCTTACAGATGTTCACGATTTCACGGAGTGACACACCACCTAGATACTGCGACGCATTTCGCCTATATAAGGCAGTTGCATCAGGCGCCATCTTGGATTTTCGGAAATAGTTACTTGTAAAGTGGAGGCATCATGAAAAGGCTATTAGATCCAGCGCTAAGTGACCTCTCACCAAGTGACTGTGCCCAACTGTACTCTTGAGGAAAGCAGGATCTGGTGAGATCAGTCCATTATGGGGGGGCACGTGTAGCTGAAAAGAGAGGGGGTGTGGGGGACGCCCCAATTAACCCCTTCTGTAACCTTCTCTTCATATATCTCCACATAATAAGCCTGACAACCCATTTGGGAAAGTTACCTCTTACTTGATTATCAAATTGGAGAACTAGAACTCACACTGTTGGAGAACAGTAACTCGCCCAATTTTGCTCTACATAATTGTTGTTGCAAGACTGGGGGAATCATTCAATACAACCTAGGAGATTTGGAAAAATCCCATCACTGCGATTTTAAGTGACCACCTACCTGAATCTTTTTGAAAAATCTTTTTATGTATTTACATTGTTATATGTTGGGTTCCTGGCCAGTTAGGTTTTAAAGGAAAAAAAAATGTTTTTAAAGCCAAATAAAATTCTTATACATTCAGATTCATTTGGTCTCCAAATACACCTTTAATTAATGTATTACTGTTGTGTCAATCTCTCAACAAAGCTGTTATACAGGTGAAAATCGCCAATTGAGCAACTGTATCCAGCAGATCCTAATTAATCTTTACCATGATGATTAATATGCAAAGGAACCGGCTGATTGTCCCACATATGGTGGTCATGCCAAATACCACAAGCCTACTGGACTCACGTCTTTAACTTTCTAAACCAGGTTTCAAGCCTTGCCCTGCCAACTAACCTGGAAATAGTGATTAAGCATGGCATCTACTTATATAAACACAATTTCTTCCCATCATACTTCCCATCCTATTTGCAGCAAGATCCATTTGACAAGAAACTGGAACAAGACAGACAAGCCAGGGTAGAATCTGTAGGATCTGTGGTATGAAATATTTCCTGTATTAAAAAAAATAAACACATGGCAACCTCTCTAACAACAAAACAAATAAAAACATACTGACTACATTAAAGTCACGGAGGAACTCTTTAAGCCTCAATATAACCACTAATTGCATATTAATACGCATGACTAACGAATAATGTGCTCCAGGCCCTCTCTAGGCCCCACTTCATCTTCTTTCTGCTACTTATGGAAAAGAGATGTAAATAAAATATATTTGATGGCAGTGATAATCTAAAGGCTATGGGCTCCTCTGCTCTTCGTGTAAAATATAGTTTTGCATTAATGAAATAGGAAAATATCCTTTCGTGGCACTCTGGTCTATTTTGAGAACTCTTAACAGCTTTGAGTACAATGAAAATTGTCATAATTTGCCACGGCAGCTCCTCGCGGCTAGTTTTAAGTAATTTCGTCCCTGGAAGCCCATTTTTTTCCTTATTATAATAACCCAATTTCCTCTCCGGAACCCCTATTATGGAAAATGACAGATAATGATTATATATTAATTTACATCCCCTGCCATATAGCGTTAAAATAAAGTTACGGCATTAACTGAGCAGCAGGCGCCTCTTCCATTAGCCTGGCCTTTTTTGGGGCAGTAACTACGGGGGTTCTGTACAGAGAAGAGAGAGTTTTAGAACTGTACAACAGTAAGTCATTTTTAGATAGTTACATGGGCAAGCCAATAACGAGTATTTTTGCCTTTTAATATAGAGTATATCCCTCAAATCTACTTAGTTTGATACAGGTTTGTTATTTACCTCTTTACACTCCCTGTGACACCCTGCTCCAAAACTTTCTTTGAGAAAGAGAGAGACAGAGAAGGTAGTGATGGGCGAATAAATTCGCCAGGCGCAAATTCGTGGCGAATATGCGCGTTTCACAGATTAAATTTGATGCAAACGACTTTGCCGACGCGCATCCAAAATTTTATGACACCGGCGGCGTCCAAAAATTTTGGACGCCTGTTGGAAAAGACGATCGCGTCAAAACCATTGCGCGTCAACATTATTTGGATGGCCATTGACTTTGGCATCAAAATTTACACGACTGTAAAAATTTCACGACAAATTCGCCCATCGCTAAAAGAAGGTCTTTTGCTACAGAAAAGTAACAAAGAAAATTGTGCACCATACTCTAACAGATATAAGGTAAAGGGAGAAATGTGCACCTGAGTTAAATACAAATGCAATCAACAAGGAGCGAGGGCTCCAGAACTCAGTTCAAGTGCACGATTAGTGATGGGTGAATTTGCGCCGTTTCGATTCGCCGAAAAATTCGCCGCATGAAATTCGCAAAACGGCGAAAAATTCGCGAAACAGCGCCGGCATCTCATTTTTGATGCGTCCGTTTTTTTGACGCCGGCAAATTTTTGCAGCGAATTTTCGCCGGCGTTTTGTGAACTTATTCGCTGGCAGCGAATCGCGCAAATTTGCCGTGAATTCGCGCCTGGCGAATAAATTCGCCCATCACTATGCACGATAATTCCAATGGTCAATTGGGATTCCAGCAAACCATTATGGGGAAGTAATGTAATGAATTAATGGTGTCAAATATATGAACTTTACTAAATGATTTTGGTGTACTTAAATTAATTGTGAGATTTCAAATAAATTCTTAGATTTTTTGAATAAATAATAAAACTATAAAATGGAGCAAATTACCGATTGCGGTTGGTGAGTACTTTTTTCAAGTTTTTCGAATTAGCTATTTTTTCAATCGCACCACTCCCTAGATTGGAGTAGTGTAATCTCCAAAAAAAATTAATAGTGTGCGCTGCCAGCACTCAATCTTATGGTGGAAGTGAACTGAGTTCTAATTGGTGCCCTCGCTCCTTGTTAATGGGGTTCTTTTGCTACTAAGAAACTCTTGAATCTTGGACCCCAAAAAGAGAGGAACTTGCCAGAAAGTGTCTGCAATTTCAGGCTGATCCAGGTGTAGCTACAGTAGGTGCATATCGGCATAGTGTCCACTCCAGGACCAAATTTATATACATTTGTGGTGGTACATGAGCTCATATATAAGATATATTTAGATAGAATGCACTGGAAACAACTGGGCAGGGCAGAAGTCCAGTTCTCACCATGGGGCAAATTCACTAAGCGCCCAAGCGCCTAACGCTAGCGTCAATTCGCTAACGTTGGGCATTCTCGTTACTTCTCAAATTCACTAACGGACGCTGGCGTAACTTTGGTAGTGTAACTTCGCACCCTTACGCCTGGCGAATTTGCGTAACTGACGTAACTACGCAAATTCACTAACGCGCGCATTGTTTTGAACGCTACCTTTTACGCTAGACTTCCTTTGCCACCTCAGACCAGGCGAAGCGCAATAGAGTAGATAGGGATTTCTTCAAAAAAAGTTAGAATTTTTTCTAAGTCCCAAAAAACGCTGGCGTGATAGGCTCCCCTCCTTCCCCCCTACATTTCCTAATTCATGGCAACTTAACTATACAGTGGGCACATAAAAATTTTATTTGATGTTTTGAAGGTTTCCCAGGCATTTGTAGTGCTGCTACATATTCCTCCATTGAAATTTGAATTTCGCGCCGTATGCAAATTAACCATCGCTAGCGTAACTTCGCTTCGCATAGCGAATCAACGCTAGCGCAACTTCGCAACCTTACACTACCCCTGAGCGCAACTTCGATTTGAGTGAATTTGCAGAGCGCTGGCGAAACTACGCCTGGCGAAGTGCGGCGAAGTTACGTCTGGCGCAACAACGAATCTTAGTGAATGTCCCACCATGACTGAGTGTAGTGGCTGTACAATTACAGATTGATTAAAGAGAAAGAGTACAGGGCACAAGCACAATTTCCGTTTCCAACCTTTGATTGAAGTTTAACAATAATCACGCAAGTTTACACGTTTTCAGAAAAAGAACAAATGTCCCAAATAGCAACCTTGTCCTCAAAAAGAGTAAAAGGAAATTATACACAAAATTAACAAATGCACCAAACAGGTAACATAATAAACTGAATTAAATAGAGTTAAACCTAGCGGACAAAAAAGAGAATGAAAATAATAAACTATTGTTTCCTGAAGAAGCCCTACCTTGGTCGGATTAAATAAGAAAAGACAAACATATCTGTTTAAATAAGAAGCATTATAAAAATCTGATCTTTATTTGTGGAGTCAATAAAATCAAAATAAAGTGACCATGTCTGTTTAAACGTCATTTTGAATTTGGGGGGTTATTTATCAAAGTCTGAATTTATCTCAATATTTTCTGCTACAAACTCTGATCAAACTCGCTTAGGTTTTTTGTGCTTATTTATTTTTACATTTTCCCAAAAATTTGGTTGCGGGAAAAAAAAAATCAGATTTTCATGATTCTTTCAGGTTTTTTATCCGATTTTCAAATTTTTTTAGAATTTTTCATCCGAAAACTCAGATTTTTGCCAAAAAACTCAGAAAACTTTGGGGTATAGCACAAAACCCAGCGCACTTTAAAAAATCATTGACTTATATGCAACCTCGACAGGTCTGGGATGCCAGATTTTCCATCCTTGGGGTTTAATATATTCCAAAAAAATCGTGATTTTTTAAGTCAGTTTCCATAAAAAAAAACAACACAATTTTTTTGTGATTTTTGCATTCGGAATTTAGTAAATAACCTTCTTGTGTTTAGCTTAAATTTCAAACATTTTTTTCAATTTTCTCTTGAGAAATGACCTTATCTTAGAACAGGACCAGAAATAATGAAATAAGTTAACATCAGATTTTTTCAGATTTAGGACAATAAGAATACGATTTAGAGGAATTGTCTCTAATAAACATTTTCCAAGAATTTTTTTTTAATCTTTGAGATCATCAGTGACATTTTTGTATTTTTGGGCATTTTCTTGTAAAGGGAACATTTTAAAATGAAGATAAAGAACTCTTTGGCTTTTGGTCAGGTCTATAAAATTCCTGTGAACATTATGAAAGAAATAGGATTTAAAAGATGAGCTCTCTCCTCTTGTCACTGCTTTCCACGTTTCCCATATCAAGGAGAGATTAATATGGTGATCTTTATTCTTGTTTAAGAATAAATCCCACCTATCATGTAAAATGTTATTGACAAATTAGGAATTGTCACTCAAAGAATTTGGAAAGGACCAAGAAACAAAAATCTTAGAAGCTGCTAAATTAGAATGGACACTGAAACATGGTCCTCAAAATCAATATTAACTATGTGAGCATTAATTGTTTTGTTTAGAAGGTTATTAGAAGTCAAAATATAGTCACTTTTGTTTCCTATATTATGGGGAGAAGAGAAAAAGGTAAAATCTTTCTCAACTAGGTGGAAAATTCTCTGAACATCATTAAGGCCTGTGAAGAAGCCATGTAGACATTTAGAGGGTTATTTACTAAACTCCGAATGCAAAAATCACAAAAAATCTGTGATTTTTTTTAATATAAAATCAGACTTTTAAATAAAATCACGAATTTATTAAACCCTGAGGGTGGAAAAGTCAGAATCTGAAAATCCGGCTTCTCAGACCTGTCGAGGTTGCATATAAATTAATGGGAGAAGTCCTAATGATTTTTTGGGTTTTGTGCAATACCCCAAAGTTTTTGGAGTTTTCGGGTGAAAATTCCCAAAAAAATCGTGAAAATTGTGAAAATCGGATGAAAAAATCCGAAAAAATCCGAAAAAATCCGAAAATCAGATTTTTTCCAGCAAAGCAAAATTTTGGGAAAATGTAATAATAAATCAGCGTTTAAAAACCCAAGCAGATTTCATCGGCATTTGTTGCAGAAAATATTGAGATACATTCGATTAGATTTCTTAAAATGGCTTTACAATTCTAATCTGATCTATTTAGAGACCAAAAATAAGATTCGTTAAGGTCAGCCGCAAGTACTACATTTGTAGGGGAAGTAAAGAAATCTGTTGCTTAAGCCAGGTAAGATAGTAAATTTTAAAAATGATTTGGCACGTAAGCTGAACATAAACAGGTTATATCATTAATAAGTATTTCAGTAAAAATATATCTGCCTTGCTCATATTTGACTGCATTTAAGGGAGTTATTTATCAAAGTCCGAATTTATCTCAATATTTTCTGCTACAAACCCTGATCAAATACGATTTGTTTTTTTACGCTTATTTATGATTACATTTTCCTGAAAATTTGCTTTTCTGGGGTAAAAATCTGATGTTGACGATATTTTTGGATTTTTTTTTGTCTGATTTTCACCCGAAAACTCAGAAACTCTGGATATTGCACGAAACCCAGCGCACATGAAAAAATCATTGGGACTTCTCCCATTGACTTATATGCAACCTCCACAGATGTGAGATGCCGCGACTTTTCCATCCTCAGGGTTTAATAAATTCCGAAAAATTTGTGATTTTTTAAAAGTCTCATTTTATAAAAAAAATGTGTGATTTTTGCATTCAGAGTTTAGTAAACAAACCCCTAAGTGTTACTGCATTTCATTTATTATGGAATAAAATAGCTACACCTTATTTATGGCTGGTGAGAAGGGCAGTTCTCCAACTCAATCTTTTTAAACCTACCATTATCAGGAGGATACTCTCTCTTTAAGTAATGATTTAATCCATTGACATTCAAGGAAACAATGTTCAATGATCTTGTACTATGTTGGGTTGTTATAAAGAAAGATGAGTAGAGACAAACCAGAAAAGATTTAAAAAAAAGCATCCACTGGGCTGGAATAGAAGGAACAATACACAGTTGCAAGTTTAAGCATAGTGATGCAAAAATAATAAAACAATAAATTGCAATAACAACACATTTTTGAAAAAACAATGTGTTCATAAAGCCCCTTTTGCCTAAGGATAAATGACTTGGAGTTCTCTCAATGAGAAGAACAAACAGATCACACAGCACCCACCTAAGTAAGGGGGATCATAAAGGGAATAAACATGACTACTGAAGTTTCAGATATCATATTGTCCTCGCTGGAGTATGCAGCGCTAGTCACCCTTGGAGCAGTAGTAGCAACAAAGATGAAGACACAATGCAACAGTTGTAGGATAGGAAGGAGCATAACAATCCGCAGACTTGGCTGCAAAATTTCTTTATTATCACAACATGTTTCGGATCATCATGGATCCTTTTTCAAGTGAAAAATACAATTACAAAAAAGACCAATTTATAACACAACACCCACAATGTTACTCCTCCCTCAGTGACATCATATGTTAATCAATCAATTATTTAAAGTAGCGTGTATTTCCCATCTTAAAGACGTGTAATATCCACCAGAGGAACTGTGCACCTTGCAACACACTGCAACATTAAAAACAATGTAACATTTAAAATATAACCTTAATACTTAGAAACAACATTAAAATTGATACAAAATTTTAATTCATAAAAGAATTACTTGAAAATTAGGCACTACTCATTTCAGAGTCTGCCTACCATATGTGTCCGAAAACGGTGTCACTATTTTGGAAGATATTTCATTTCTGCTGTCTATTAGACAATAAATTATTCTTAGATTCTTTTTAAATAACTTTCTTTAGGATACTTTTTTTGGATACTTTTTTTAAGGTACTTTTTCCAAAGTTACTATTTTAATACTTTTTTAAAGAGACAAGCCAGTACATTTAGAAGCGATAAATAAATAGTTCTTACCGTACCTACACAAAAATATATGGGAGTCAGGATCAAAGGAGTCTAGAAAAAGAAAAATCCATAATTCAAATTAATACAATTCATAAGAAGCACTTTACACTCCATGCTTCATTTAGACCTTTGGGGGCCAATGTGTTTAGCCTCATGATCCACATAGCTTCTCTTTGGAGCATTTTTTGTTTGAAGTTGCCCCCTCTATTCAGTGGTTTTACTAATTCTAAAACAGCCCATTTCAGTTGTCCATGTGTATGTTTAGCCAGGTTAAAATGCCGGGCCACTGCTGTATCGGTCTGTGTATTATGTTTAAAATTACGTATATCATTCTTATGTTCCTTTATTCTGGTTTTGATGTTCCTCACTGTTTGGCCTATATATACTAACCCGCATGGGCATTTCACCATATAGATTACCCCTTTAGAATTACAGGTCGCATAGTCATTAAGTTTAATTTTTGTGCCTTGTGTCGGATGATCGATATTGTCACCTTTTATGATCGATGCACAGCAAATGCAGTTAAGGCACGGGAATGTACCTTTCCTGGGTGTCCCTAGAAATCTCTGTTTGTTCTCCTTTATTGGAGCTGCTGGGCATAAAACATCCCGAATACTTTTACCTTTTTTGTAACAAAATAAGATAGGTTCTGCAAACAGTTTCCCAAACTTACTATCCCCTTGTAAGATAGGCCAATATTTTCTTAACACTTTTTCTATTTCTTTATTGTGTTTCACATATTTAGAAATAAAGGGAATCCGATTGTTGGTGTTCTTTCCTTTTCTATTTTTTGTATTAGGGGCTAGCAAACTTTCTCTTTTTATAGTGCCCACCTCACTCATCGTATATGCTAATTTTATTGGAGAATAACCCCTTTCTACAAATCGATCAAAAACAACCTTACTGGACTTCTCATAGTCAGAGTCTAGAGTCGTGATTCGTTTAGCACGCAGGAATTGTCCTTTAGGGATTGCTTTGATAGTGTTTGGACTGTGGAAACTCTGGGCATGTAATAAGCTGTTTCTCTCTGTTTCTTTCCTATATAGGTTCGTAATGATTTTCCCTTTATCAATGGCCAAATTCACATCTAGAAAATTGAATTCCTGTTTTGACACCTCCACAGTAAATTTAACGGTTTTATGACTCTGATTCGCTTCCTGTATCATTTCCACCAACATATCTTGGGTACCCTTCCACAGCAGTAGAATATCATCCACATATCTCAGATAAAGAACAATGTGTTCACTATATCTATGTTTTAGGAAAATTCACTTTCCAATTTGTGGACAAAGATATTCGCAAATGATGGAGCGACCGACGCCCCCATTGAGGTCCCTTGTTTCAATGGGGGCGTCGGTCGCTCCATCATTTGCAAATATCTTTGTCCACAAATTGGAAAGTGAATTTTTCCTAAAACATAGATATAGTGAACACATTGTTCTTTATCTGAGATATGTGGATGATATTCTACTGCTGTGGAAGGGTACCCAAGATATGTTGGTGGAAATGATACAGGAAGCGAACCAGAGTCATAAAACCGTTAAATTTACTGTGGAGGTGTCAAAACAGGAATTCAATTTTCTAGATGTGAATTTGGCCATTGATAAAGGGAAAATCATTACGAACCTATATAGGAAAGAAACAGAGAGAAACAGCTTATTACATGCCCAGAGTTTCCACAGTCCAAACACTATCAAAGCAATCCCTAAAGGACAATTCCTGCGTGCTAAACGAATCACGACTCTAGACTCTGACTATGAGAAGTCCAGTAAGGTTGTTTTTGATCGATTTGTAGAAAGGGGTTATTCTCCAATAAAATTAGCATATACGATGAGTGAGGTGGGCACTATAAAAAGAGAAAGTTTGCTAGCCCCTAATACAAAAAATAGAAAAGGAAAGAACACCAACAATCGGATTCCCTTTATTTCTAAATATGTGAAACACAATAAAGAAATAGAAAAAGTGTTAAGAAAATATTGGCCTATCTTACAAGGGGATAGTAAGTTTGGGAAACTGTTTGCAGAACCTATCTTATTTTGTTACAAAAAAGGTAAAAGTATTCGGGATGTTTTATGCCCAGCAGCTCCAATAAAGGAGAACAAACAGAGATTTCTAGGGACACCCAGGAAAGGTACATTCCCGTGCCTTAACTGCATTTGCTGTGCATCGATCATAAAAGGTGACAATATCGATCATCCGACACAAGGCACAAAAATTAAACTTAATGACTATGCGACCTGTAATTCTAAAGGGGTAATCTATATGGTGAAATGCCCATGCGGGTTAGTATATATAGGCCAAACAGTGAGGAACATCAAAACCAGAATAAAGGAACATAAGAATGATATACGTAATTTTAAACATAATACACAGACCGATACAGCAGTGGCCCGGCATTTTAACCTGGCTAAACATACACATGGACAACTGAAATGGGCTGTTTTAGAATTAGTAAAACCACTGAATAGAGGGGGCAACTTCAAACAAAAAATGCTCCAAAGAGAAGCTATGTGGATCATGAGGCTAAACACATTGGCCCCCAAAGGTCTAAATGAAGCATGGAGTGTAAGTGCTTCTTATGAATTGTATTAATTTGAATTATGGATTTTTCTTTTTCTAGACTCCTTTGATCCTGACTCCCATATATTTTTGTGTAGGTACGGTAAGAACTATTTATTTATCGCTTCTAAATGTACTGGCTTGTCTCTTTAAAAAAGTATTAAAATAGTAACTTTGGAAAAAGTACCTTAAAAAAAGTATCCAAAAAAAGTATCCTAAAGAAAGTTATTTAAAAAGAATCTAAGAATAATTTATTGTCTAATAGACAGCAGAAATGAAATATCTTCCAAAATAGTGACACCGTTTTCGGACACATATGCTAGGCAGACTCTGAAATGAGTAGTGCCTAATTTTCAAGTAATTCTTTTATGAATTAAAATTTTGTATCAATTTTAATGTTGTTTCTAAGTATTAAGGTTATATTTTAAATGTTACATTGTTTTTAATGTTGCAGTGTGTTGCAAGGTGCACAGTTCCTCTGGTGGATATTACACGTCTTTAAGATGGGAAATACACGCTACTTTAAATAATTGATTGATTAACATATGATGTCACTGAGGGAGGAGTAACATTGTGGGTGTTGTGTTATAAATTGGTCTTTTTTGTAATTGTATTTTTCACTTGAAAAAGGATCCATGATGATCCGAAACATGTTGTGATAATAAAGAAATTTTGCAGCCAAGTCTGCGGATTGTTATGCTCCTTCCTATCCTACAACTGTTGCATGAGTACAAATTTGGCCTGGCTGGTGTGGCCTGAGTAGGAAAGTGAGCTACACAGGTGGAGATCGTTTGGATAAAACTACATTCTTGTATTTAAAGATGAAGACACAATGGTGATTTTCAAATGGTGTACCTAAGGTACCTCCAAATTCTTTATTGTTCAGTATGTAGCCAAACATTTCAGGAGCCTCACGCTCCCTTCCTCAGTGGATAAGTGCACCCTTTGAGCAGGTCTGGACTTGGCATTTGAGACAAACAGAGGACCTCACAGCCCCCCAGCAGCCCAATAAATAGTGACTGTCTATGGAATTTTACAGCCGCCCCTCTGGCATTTTCCAGAACCCACAGTCCGGGCCTGCCTTGGAGAATGTTGTGATCTAGACCTTTAGCTAGACCAGGGATCCCCAACCTTTTGAACCCATGAGCAACATTGAGAAGTTAAAGGAGTTGGGGAGCAACACTAGCATGAAAAATGTTCTTGGGGTGCCAAATAAGTGCTGGGATTGGCCATTTGATAGCTCCTATGTGGATTGTCAACCTACATTGAGGCTCTGTTTGGCAGTAAACCTGGTTTTTATGCAGCTAAAACTTGTCTCCAAGCCTGGAATTCAAAAATAAGCTCCTGCTTTGAGGCCGCTGGGAGCAACATCCAAGGGGTTGGAGAACAACATTTTGTTCACGAGCTACTGGTTGGGGATCACTGATCTAGACTTTGGGGGTTATCTACTAAACTTCAAATTTATCTGGTCGGCTTTTTGGGGCAAACACTCAAATTTTATGAGGAAAAAAAACCTTGAATTTTTTGAGATTTATTATACCTGTGACTGCAAAAAACCCAAATCGGAAAATCAGCCATCTCAGGCCTGTTGAGGTCCTGTATAAGTCAAAGGGAGAGGCACCAAATTTGGGTTTTCGGTAGGGTTGCCACCTTTCGCCGGGTGGAATCCAGGCAGGTGGCGGGGCAGTGATGAGGCAGGGGTGGGGCTATGACATCATGGGTGGGGTTATGATGCAGGGATTGGCCCATCGCTGTGTCAAATAGGAAATCCTGCCCAGTTTTCCAAATTTGGAAAACCGGGCAGGCATTTTTGACCCAGGCAGCCCCAGGCTGTCCTGGTCAAAACCGAGCAGGTGGCGACCCTAATATTTGGCCAAAGTCCGAAAAAATTGACAATTTGCTCGATTTTATCAGCCTTTTTCCAGATCCAATTAATTTCAGTTTTAAATTAATAAATAAAGTCAAAATGCCCATGGGAGTTTGGTTGTGTTTTTTTTATTAATATTATGAGATAGATTTGGATTTTAGTAAATAACCCCCTTAATGTGAGATTGTGCTTATCTTGAATTTAATGATTGGCGAGGATTTTCGTACTTTCAAACTCTTTGCTCTTTAGAGTGAACATTTACTTTGTATTCTGTAATAACTTCAGAAGGGGCACTAGTGGTTTCCTTTCTCTTCGGATAGTTAATAAGGGTAGATGCTTCTCTTGAGTCATTAAAGACTCTCACATCAGAAAGTAGGAAGATTTTAAGTCTTGCAGGTTACACTAATTTAAAGTTAACAGGCAGATTAACTAAAGCCTGATGATCTTCAGGCTTTGGAAAATTCCTTGTGCTTTTGTGAAAGAGCCAGTGAGTAATCCTCGAAAATGAGGATCTTTTTCCCTTCTAACTCCAGTAATTTAGATTTTTTGTATGCTTAGAATAATTTGTTTTTCTCTAAATAGTCTGAGTATTTGACAATGAAAACTCTTGGGGTTTAAAAGCCTCTTAGAGAATCAATTCTATGAAATATTTCCTTTTTAAAATTGCCACACTCAGGAGAAAGACCTAGTTTGTGAGGGATTTATTTTTAGGATCATATTATGAAGAGAGTAATTCTGATAGGATTTAGATATGCCTATATAGGGGACTGATAAATGTTTTCCCATTTATTATGCATTCCTCTAAGGATTGGGCACAAAGGGGACCCTTAGTCTAAGGAAGGGGGTAATTCCCCAGTTCCTGGGTCAAAGCATGACCCCTAAATATACCAGGTTTAGCCACTAGATGACATTGTGTTCTACTATAAAACTGAGCACATGTGTTCAGGGTCTATTTTGTTAGTCCCCTTACCTGAGCAGGCAGGAAGGGTGAAGTGGAACCTAGACAAGGTCAGGTCTAGCAAGTGATAGGCTAACTCACTGGAGTGATAGATAGTTAGGCTATTTATCCAAGAAGCTGAGGCTCCACCGGGGAGCCTCAGCCAAGGCTAGAAGATGTAATCCAGAGCCTGGGATGGGAGGCCCAAGTTGGGGGAAGATGACCAGATAATGGGCAGATTTTATATATAGGTGTTCTAGCATGTTCCTCTTAAAAGAGAATTAAAATGTAACTAAAGAAGTAGGTAGAAATGTTGTACATGATGTTTTGTGCTTCTGTGCCAGCCCAAGGCAACCACAGCCCTTTAGCAGTAAAGATCTGTGTCTCCAAAGATGCCCCAGTAGCTCCCCATCTTCTTTTCTGCTGATTCACTGCACATGCTCTGTGCTGCTGTCACTTACTGAGCTTAGGGACCCACTCACAATATACAGTACACATAGAATAGAAATGTCACAATATAAGGCTGATTAGTAATTAATTCAGATAATTACTACATGGCAGCACAGAAACCAGTGCAGTTAGCATCAGAATTTAATAATCAGCAAACCTGTAGCATCAGCTTATATTACAGCCGGGGAAGCTCATTTTCTGCTGGATAATTAGTGCCGAGCCCTAAGCTTAGCTTCTCAACAGCCAATCAGAGCCCACTGAGCATGTGAGTGTCACAGACACTTTCCAAGATGGTGACCCCCTGTGACAAGTTTGAAGTCCTGGATCATTGCTGCTATTGACAAGCTCAAACTTTAGCCTCGTGCGATAAGTTCACTATATAAAATATGGCCTTTATAGAGCCACATCCATTTTTTAGTTCTCCTTTAAAGTTCACTATGAAGATGCCCTATATTATCGATTGTGAGAACCCAAGTAACTGCAAGCAAAGTGCTTATGTGTTTGTTGCTGCTCTTGATCCTCGTATTGATCAGTGTTTTTTTTTTCTGTGTTACTGTTAAAAATAATTTCATTAGTCAAGAACCACTGGCGCCCATGAAAGTGATTTGGCACTAAATTAGGCACATGCCGTCTTTTCAGATTAAACAAGGGCTCTTTCTTCCGTTTAAGGGATCAGGAATATAATAATATAAAGGTCTTGCCCTTACTGCTTCTCACCTAGAACATTTCCTACATCTATAATCATCCTGGTGCTTTTTCCCTGCAATACAAACACACATTTGCACACTCGTTCACACTCACACACTGCAGTATGTGACACAATGGCCCTGGCATTTCATGATACAGTGATCCCAGCACTAAGGTTTGCAAATAAAAAAGAAACGTTCAGCCATTCTATTCTTCTATATATTCTCAAACACAATGGGGCAAATTCACTAAGATTTAAAGTTGCACCAGGCGCAACTTCGCCGCACTTCGCCACACTTCGCCAGGCGTAGTTTCGCCAGCACCCTGCAAATTCACTAAAATCCGAAGTTGCGCTCAGGGGTAGCGTAAGGTTGCGAAGTTGCGCTAGCGTTGATTCGCTATGTAAAGCGAAGTTACGCTAGCGAAGGCTAATTTGCATATGGCGCCAAATTCAAATTTCAATGGAGGAATACGTATCTGCACTACAAATGCCAAGAAAACCTTCAAATCATCAAATAAAAATTGTATTTTGCCCTACACATGTGCCCACTGTCTAGGTAAGTTGCCATAAGTCAGGAAATGTAGGGGGGAAGGAGGGGAGCCCCAAAAATTTTCTCGATCTTTTTCAGCCTATCAGCCATCATGTAGAAAACACACCAGCGTTTTTTGTGACTTAGAAAAAATTTTGACTTTTTTTGAAACAATCCCTATCTACTCTATTGCGCTTCGCCTGGTCTGAGGTGGCGAAGGAAGTCTAGCGTAAAAGGTAGCGTTCAGTACACTGCGCGCGTTAGTGAATTTGCGTAGTTACGTCGCTAGCGAAAATTCGCCTGGCGTAAGGGTGCGAAGTAACACTAGCGAAACTACGCCAGCGTTCGTTAGTGAATTTGCGCAGTAACGAAAATGCCAAACGCTAGCGAATTAACGCTAGCGTTCGGCGCTTCGGCGCTTAGTGAATTTGCCCCAATATCTTAAATGCATTGAGTGACCAGCATTTAGCTCAGACATGATTAAGCCATTGTCCTTGACAGAGCAAACAAATCCACCTGCTGCTGTTCCTTTTAGCTTTGCTAATGCTCAAACACATACAGATGATATATATGACATTATATAGAATACAGCACGACTTGTCAAACATACTGTGTTATTATTAACGGAAAACTAAACAATTATGAATGTATTTATCATGGGCAGAAATTTTTTTCCCCCGGTGCTCACCAGGATTTGCCACGCGTTCCTTCCTTTTAGTTCTTTTAAGACGTGACATTGTTAAAAGAAAGTGAAAAAAAGTGATACCGAATCGGCAAATATTCCACCTCACGTGGATGATGCAGTAAATTCAGTTTGGTTGTTGTTTGCTTGTATTCCATGCTCGGGAAATTTCAATGTTGGAACAGATGGAGCAGTGTTGGACAGGGGGTCCAGAGGTCCACTAGAAGACCTTGGATTACAGACCCAGTCTACAAAATTTTTTTCCTTCTCTCTTCACTGGCCTTCTGTTTTCATTTAATATACACTTACCAATTCTCCCTTCTGTCTCTCATACAGAAATAGGAAATCTCGATGGTATAGGCACACAAGGCCATGTGCAGTTGGATGAGCAAGAGGGGACTCTGGGCCTTCTGGTAGTTTTTCTAGAAGTTTGGTGGACCAGTCCAACACAGGGTTGGTGAGTAGGAATGAGCAACATTGCTAAAAACATTGCCTTCTGCTCTATCCATACAACACTGACTGCATTAATCAGCATTGTATTGGTCAGGGACAGGAGAGAGGCACCAGTTAATGGGACTGCACTAGGCAAATCCATAATGGAGACGGAGCTTGGAGTCCTTGTAGATGATAAACTTGTCTTTAGCAAGCAATGCCAGTCAGCAGCATCAAGGGCAAATAAGGTCTTGAGTTGTATTAAAATGGGCAGAGAGTCACAGGAGGAGGGGGTCATTCTTCCACTGTATAGAGCACTTGTAAGGCCCCATCTAGAATATGCCGTACAGTTTTGGTCTCCATCACTCAAACAGGACATTATTGTATTAGAGAGGGGACAGAGAAGGGCAACTAAGCTGGTAAAAGGCATGGAAAATCTTAGCTATGAGGAAAGACTGGCCAAATTGGGGATGTTCACACTGGAGAAGAGGCGCTTAAGGGGTGATATCTGATAACTATGTATAAATATATAAGGGGATCATATAATAATCTCTCTAATGCTTTATTTACCAGTAGGTCTTTCCAGCTGACACAAGGTCACCCATTCCGATTAGAAGAAAAGAGGTTCCAGCTAAATATTGGGAAGGGGTTTGTTACAGTGAGAGCTGTGAAGATGTGGAATTGTCTCCCTGAATCAGTGGTACAGGCTGATACATTAGATAGGTATAAGAAGGGGTTGGATGGTGTTTAGCAAGTGAGGGAATACAGGGATATGGGAGATAGCTCATAGTACAAGTTGATCCAGGGAATGGTCCGATTGCCATTTTGGATTCAGGAAGGAATTTTTCCACCTCTGAGGCAAATTGGAGAGGCTTCAAAGTTGGACAGGTTATATACAGACTTAAGGTTGAACTTGATGGTCTTTTTTCAATCTAACTTTCTATGTTACTATGTTATGTAAACCTACTAGAGGTGGATTAGAGCCTTTTCCCCCCTGATGATGCTTTCTGCATGTAGTACCAGATTTTAATTCAATGGAGTGAAGGTACTTGTTAAGTGAGCACTAAGGGAAGCACTCCCTAATTTACATATGCAAATTAGGGTTTGATTTTGGGTTAGATCAGCATTGGGTTTAATCCTCACTGAATTTGGTGCAACCCTACCTAATAGTGATGTACAGGTCCAGATTTCAGGACCTGCACCCAAACTGCCCTTACCCAACCCGCACCCAACCCTCACCCAAAGAAAACCCAACCCAACTCAGCTCTATATTTAGACACCTGCACGCACCCTCACAAAAGAGGCAGGATGGGGCAGCAGTAAACCTGTAAATGAAGGAGCCGGAAGCCAGCAGTGTTAGGTCGAGGGCGAGGAGAGCGGAAGGAACAACCCAAACTCGCCTGAAACCCAAAGATTTGATGCATCAGGCGCCCTGAACCCGCCCGACCTGTGGGTAAACCCTCAGGTCCCGCAGGTTTATGGGGTTTTCCACAGAGTGGAGATACTTTTTAAGTGAGCACTAAGGGAAGCACTCCATAATTTACATATGCAATTTAGGGTTAGTTCATAGTTACATAGTTAAATTGTAATGAAAAGCACTAACCCTGGTGGTCTAGTGGTGCAGCGGGGACGCCCGCCACGCTGCTCCTCTTCTCCTGCGCCAGTTCTTTCTTAGTGCATGCGTGGCGCACTTCCAGTTTATGTAGGCGCATGTGCGCCGTCATCGCGCAATGGCGCGAAATTTAAAAGTATAAAGGGACATTCCTACTGTTTCTCATTGCCCCTGATAGGAGTTTGTTCCTGGTGCTTCCTGAGCTGTTTTGAACCTGTTTGATGCCTGTTGTGACCCCTGCCTGGCTTTTGACTATTCTGACCTCTGGATCCTGACCCTTGCCTGAATACCGACTACCTCTTCTGCTTAACCCTCTGATTGACTTCCTGGTTTGACCCTTGCCTGCCTTGACTTCTCTGCCTGCCTCGACCCAGCCTGATCTGACTACTCTATTGCCTTGTACTACGACCTTCTGCCCAATGACTTTGCTTTACAGTCGTGCCCCTCGGCCTATCCAGAACCTATTGCCTTGCACCTCTCGTTTAAGTCCTGGTGGCATCCAACTAGCTGAGGGCTCCTCCCGAGGCCAAAGGCGGTCACACTACAGGTGAAGCACGAGCCGAGACCAGGGTGCTTGCCATTTGTTCTGGTGTTGGGTGCCGACCGTAACATAAATTGGGTTGAAAAAAAACAAAGCCCATCAAGTTCAACCCCTCCAAATGAAAACCCAGCATCCATACACACACCCCTAGTATTGGGTTTAATCAAGATTGAATTTGGTGCAAACCTACATAAAATGCTTGCTTGAAGTATTGCTGGAGCTGCCATGCCATACATTGCTGGGGTCACTGTATCATGAAATGCTGGGGCCACTGTGTCAGATACTGCAGGAGGCAGATCCTCAGTCCAATTTTGATTTAAAAAATTATGTTTTGCTTTTAACATAAGCGTGTCACTAAGCTGGCCTCTGGGCACTCTGCTTTGTACATCATTTATAGTGATGGGCGAATATCTCCTGAAATTCGCAAAAAGGCTAAAAATTTGCATCAATTTTGACGCAAGCGTTAAAGTCAATGGCCATCCGAAACGTGTGATGGCTTTGACACAAGCGACTTTTCCGGCGCGTCCAAAATTTTTTGAGAGAATTTATTCACCCATCACTAGTCATCTTTTCTTCACCCACTTAGATCTGTTAGTAAGATTTGATCAGCCAATTTGTGTGGCTCAGAGATAAGTGAGTTCATGGCTGTAGATGGGAAATATTGTAAGGCCAAAATCTGAAATATGGAAGAAATGTCCATTGTTAAATTTGTTACCATTATCGCATTACCTTTGGGAATGGAAAATCTCTGTAATGTAAGAATGTACAGGCTTCAAAGCTAAATATCCCTATACTGTAAGATCGGTCAAGTGAAAAGACTTCTTGTGGTGACATGTAGAATATAATAGACTTGGATCTAATTTCTTAAAGTCTGGAAACATAAACCTCCAATTATTCCTCATCTCAGTGTTTAGCTGAGAATTTCTTACGTACAGTGAAGTTGTCTGGTTCCCATGAGATATCGAGACTTTTGCTAAAGCGTTGTGAGAGTTCATGTTTTTCTGTTCTCAGTTTCCTAAGTGATCGAAACTGTACCGGCTAAATATTATATATTTAATGTTAGGCTTTTGGTATTGTTTTTAATAAGGGGTTTGTAACATTGAAGGAATTCGATAATCATAGCGATATAGTCAGGGTCGGACTGGGCTAGCGGGGCACTGGGAAGAAATCGGGTGGGCCCCGACCTTAATGGGCCCCACCAACCCAATTCTGCACCCCATTGCACTGAGGACGTCTCCTCGCTAGTGATAAGCGAATTTATTCGCCAGGCATGGATTCGTGGTAAACTTCCGTACTTTGCCATCTGCAAATTTTTTTCTCTGCAACAAAAAAAGCTGCGCGTGTACAAATTGTTGTGCATAAAAAAAATTTCGACGCCTTTTGACTTTAATGTTTGACATAAAATTCGCCGAGACAAAAAAGTCACAAAGGCAAAATTGTTGCTGAGAAATTTTTTAATGCCCATTGACTTTAATGATTTGTAGGGAGAAAAAATTGTGACGCCCTTGGGGGCAGATTCACTAACCTGCGAAAAATCGCCAGCGACCTGAATCGCACCGATCGCTACACTTCGTCAGGTGAAAATTCGCTCCGACAACGCAAATTCACAAAAAGTTGGAGTTTTGGTGTGGGCACCGAATGCTAGCAATGTCTCTCTAGCATTACTTCACCAATGTGGGCAATTCAAAGAGAAGATGCGCTAGCGTTCATTGCTGCCTAGAGCGAATTCACTAGAGGTCTTGCGCTCAGTTTAATTTGCATACAGTGGGAAATTTAAAGGCATCATAGATAGTGATGGGCGAATCTGTGGTGTTTCGATTCGCCGCATAATTTTTTGAATTTCCCGAAAAATTTGCGAAACAGTGAAAAATTTGCGAAACAGCTAATTTTTGCACTGTTTCGTGTGAATTTGCTGCGAATTCACGCCTGGCGAATAAAAATTTGACCATCACTAATCATAGAACCTAAAACAAAAGCCTCTAACAATAACTCAAGAGGATTGCCAGCACTAAAATAATCTTAGAGTGGATATAAATTGTTCAGTCTGGGTGTTGTCATGCAATGACCTTATTTATAATGAATTCTGTCGAAGTGTTTGCTTTACTCTCATTTTCCCACGAACAATTGTGAAATCTCTCTCCTTTGTAGCACCGGCACAACGTGAGGCAAGGAAACAAGCTTTAAATAGATTTAAGGGCCTATTTAGTTTTTAAGAGGGAAAAAAACGAGAATTTTTAGAGATGTATTATACCACAAAGCTGATAAAAATCCGAATCCGAAAATACTCCAGATAAAACCTGTTGATGTCATGTAGAAGTCAATGGCAAATGTCCCTTTTACAGTTTGAAGATGTTTCTTGACATCGTGATCTGCTCTGTTTTTTGTGCGATAACCTTAAAAAAGCCTAGGTTTTTCGGGCAACAACTCAACATAGTTAAATGATTTTAGCATCAGTTTGGAAAAGTTGCACAATTTGAGTGTCAAATTCAAAAAAGATGCATGATTAGAGCATCAAATTTGAAAAAGTCGCACAATTTCAGCATCAAATTTGAAAAAGTCACACGAGTTGAGCTTGAAATTCGAAAAAGACAAATGATTTGAGCACCGAATTCAAAAAAGCTGAATGATTTGAGAGTCAAATTAGAAAAAGTTGTACACTTTGGGCATTAAATGTAAAAATCCGCATGATTTGACCGTCAAATTCTAAAAAGTCGCACGATTTGAACATCATATTTGAAAAAGTCATACAATTTGAGTGTCAAATTTGAAAAAGTTGAATGATTTGAGCGTCATATTCAAAAAAATTGACAGATTTGAGTATCAAATTTTAAAAAGTTACACGATTTGAGCGTCAAATTCAAAAAAGTTGCACAATTTGAGTGTCAAATTTGAAAAAGTCATACGATTCGAATTATCATACGATTTTGTCAAGACTTTTACTGCACCAACTTTTTTCCACAGTTTATTTTAAATATATGAGTTAAATTCGTGGATGAGAGCTAGTTCAATAAATATGAATATAAATTCAAGTTTTAGTAAAAAACCCCCTTAATGTTTGCTCTAAATTGTTAAACATTTTGAACAATTGTAACCTATACAGATTTATTTAATTGTCTCTAATTTTCTTTCCGTTTTGGTGTCAGCTTTATTGAGATTGGCATGACCATGTTGATTCCACTTCTGAGCTCTTTAAAGAGGCAATACACTTCTTGCAACTTGAAAAAAATAAATAGATTTTATATTTTTCTCATACAGGTATGGGATCGGTTATCCAGACTTTTAATCAAATCTTTCAGATTTTTAAAAATGATTTCCTTATTGCATGTAATAATAAAACATTAGTTTGTACTTGATCCCAACTAAGATATAATTAATCCTTATTGGAGGCAAAACAGGCCTGTTGTGTTTAATTACTGTTTATATTATTTTTTGGTAGACTTGGGTTTTTTATTATTTATTTAGTTATTTCTTTAGTCCGAATTTATCTAAATTTTTTCTGCTACAAACTCCGATCAAATCCACTCTGTTTTTTTTACACTTATTTATTATTACATTTTACTGAAAGTTTGCCTGATTTTTTCATCCAATTTACAGGATTTTTTCTGACTTTTCCCCCTGAAAACTTTGGGGTATTGCACAAACCCACATCAAAAAATCATTGGGACTTCTCCCGTTGACTTATATGCAACCTCGACAGGTCGGAGATGCCGGATTTACAGATTCTTACTTTTACATACTCGGGGTTTAATAAATTCTCAAAATGTGTGATTTTTTTAAAAGTCAGATTCTATAGAAAAAAAATCATGAATTTCCGTGATTTTTACATTTGGAGTTTAGTAAATAACTTCCTTAGGGTATGGAGATCCAAATTACAGAAAGTCCCCTTATCCAGAAAACCCCTGGTCACGAGCATTCTGGATAACAACTCCCATGCCTGAATCTTATGTTATTCTTATTTCATTTTTCTTTGTTGGACTAATCGTTATTTTAATTTTAGCCTTACAAATCATGTGATCAAAGTATCTAAAATTAGCTCATTATAAATATATCCCTCCCATGCCCAATTTGTTGCTCATGCCTCTATTTACAGATAAGGAGGAGTTCATTATTCCACCCACAGATGTTTTTGAAGAACCAGAGAGGCAGAATTAAATGTAAAATGTGTAGGTGCGAGACATAATAAATGATGGTCAGCATTGCTCTGCATTTATCTCTTGGTAAACACATTCTATTAGTCTGAGCTGTTCTAAATTTGGCTTAAAGGGGTTGTTCACCTTTAAATTAACTGTTAGTACGATGTAGAGACTGATATTCTTAAAAAATTGCCAATTGGTTTTCATTTTTTATTATTTGTGTTTTTGGAGTTATTAAGGGGGTTATTTACTAAATCTCGATTTTTTTTAGGTTGGGTTTTTTTTTGGCCAAAAACTAAATTTTTTTATAGAAAAATAAACTACATTTTTTTGAGATGTATTATAGAGAAAAGCTGCAAAAAGTCTGAATCCAAAAATCCAAACCTGTTGAGGTCATGTAGAAGTCAATGGCAGATGTCGCTTTTAGAATTTGAAGATATTGCGATCTGCACTGGGTTTCTTGGGGTTCTCAAGCGATAACCCGATAAATTGATCGGTCTGATCATCAAATCTGAGTTTTCGCTTGATCTTATCAAGTTTTTTCCCCAAACTGATTTTTTTAGTTATTTTATTGATAAATAAGATGATTTGTTTGAGCTTGGTTTAATAAAAAATAGTCGGATAAATTTGAGTTTTAGTAAATACCCCCCTTAGTATATTATTCGGTATCTCTCCAGTTTGCAACTTCAGCAATCTGGTTGCTGGGGTCCAAATTACCCTTGATTTGAATAAGGGACTGGAATATGAATAGGAGAGGTCTGAATAGAAAGAGGAGTAATAAAAAGTAGCAATAACAATAAATTTGTAGCCTTACAGAGCATTTGTTTTTTAGATAGGGTCAGTGACCCCCATTTGAAAGCTGGAAAGCGTCAGAATAAGGACGCCCATAATTTAAAAACTATGGAAAATAAATAATAAAGACCAGTTAAGAAGCCATTCTCAATGATACTTAAAGGAGAAGGAAACCCTTTTGCAAAAAAAACCCAAAAATCGGCGGAATTACACGGAAATTGCCGATCTCTCAGTCATCTTACCGAGGAGCCGGAAGATGGATGCGTTCAAACGCCGCTGGAAGAATCTGCACCGAGGGGTAAGTATGGAGTATGGGGCATTTCCCCGGGGGGTAGTTAGCCTGGGGGAGGAGGGAGGGGGGTCTACCTGGGGTGGGGGGTACAGGGTTTTTTTGCAAAAGGGTTTCCTTCTCCTTTAAAGTTAACATGAAGGTGAAACACCTGTGTGAATTCCTTTACTTCTCTGGGTTTTGGGCTCGGCAACTTCCGTACTTTTTCCTGAATGGGTTTTTATAACAAAGAAAAACGTTGTTAGTTTTTAAATAGAATCAATGACATGAATGTGATATGTTTTCCTGACGCTGTATTTATTGATGAACCGATAAATTGCTAGTTTGGCATTATCTATTGTAAAGCACTTGGTCTCCACTGTAATAGACTCATTACGCATGTGGTTTATATAAATCTAGTTAACTAGGAAAGTGATTGTAATATTTAAAATAAGTCACTTGCCTGTAATAAATAAAGTAAGTCATTCCAATTCTACTTCGATTTGCACCTCACAGAACCCACAGGATGAACAGTTATTGTGTTTATAATAAGGGGGTTATTTACTAAAATCGGACTTTATCTCATAATATTAATAAAAAAAGCACAATCAAACTCCCATACCGGATTTCTGCTTATTAAAAAACTTGATTTGATTGGATCTTGAAAAAAACTCGATAAAATCGAGTGAATAGCTCCAATGGTTTGATGTTTTGGGCTTTTTCCCTAATCACTGTATTTTCTGGAATATTTTCTGGAAAACCCCGGTCGGATTTTTGGGCTAAACCCAGCACAGACCATGATAACTTGAAGTTGGGATCGGTGCCTCTCCCATTGGTTTTTTCCAGGACCTCGACAGGTCTGGGATGGTGGATTTTCAGATTCTGGCTTTTTTGCAGCAATATAGTCGGGCGACTAATCTCCCCAAACTGCCTCCCCGACGGCTCGAATTTGAATCAATGGCAGGATGGTACTAGGAGCGTTTCGTTTTCCAAAGTCGTCCCGAAGTTTCCTCGTTAGGCAACTTTGGGCGACTTCGGAAAACAAAGTGCTCCGAGTGCCATCCCGCCGACGATTTAGATTCTAACCTTTGGGGAGGCAGTTTGGGGAGATTAGTCGTCCGAAGAAGAGGCGATTTGTCACCGGGCGACTAAATCTTCCCAAATTTTCTCGTCAGTCTCTGCCCTAAGAGTGCAGCGTTGTTTCAAGGGGAGCACTTATAACACTTACACTTATAATGTAAAACAGGGATCTGTTATCCTGAAAGTTCCAAATTACAGGAAGGCTGTCTCCCATAGACTCCATTATAATCAAATTATCCAGATTGTTAAAAATGATTTCCTTTTTTTGTGTAATAATAAAACGGTAACTTGTACTTGATCCCAACTAAGATATAATTAATCCTTATTGGAGGCAAAACCAGCCTATTGGGTTTATTTAATGTTTACTTGATTTTCTAGTAGACTTTGGGGCTGATACAAAAACTCAAATTAATCTCAGTTTTTTTCTGAAACCAAAGTCTTCCAAACAACATATTTTATTCTCGAAAAAATTAGAGCAACAAAATCGAGCGTCAATATGCATGGTACAATTAATGCTCCGACAACTGAATTGTCTTGAATTTTCGCTATGAAACTCAATTTTTCAAGATTATCGGACGAAAACCCTGATTTTAGATGATTATCCAGTGGCCCAGGTCATGATGCCAAGAAACAACTTGAGGAACATCTGCCATTGACTTCTGCATGACCTCGGATTTGGATTTCTAGCAGCTTTGGGGTATGAAAATTCTATAAAAATTCGTGTTTTTGTTTTTCCTTGACCAGAAAAAAACAATGTTTAATAAACGGGCCCCTAAGTCTAACGGGTGCAGGAATGGGATCCATTATCCAGAAACCTGTTATCCAGAAAGCTTCAAATCATGGAAAGGCTTTCTCCCGCAGACTCCATCAAATAATTCATATTTTTAAAAACGATTTCCTTTTTCTGTGTAATAATAAAACAGTAGCTTGTACTTGATCCAAACAAAGATATAATCAATCCTTATTGGAAGCAAAACCAGCCTATTGGGTTTATTCAATGTTTACATGATTTTCTAGTAGACTTTAGGTCGAAGTGAATTTCGAGGGAATTTTTGAAGTAAAAAAAATTCGAAATTTGAAGTAATTTTTTGGATACTTCGACCATCGAATAGAATACTACGACTTCGAATTTACTTTGAATTCGATTCGAAATAAAATAATTTGAATATTCGATAATCGAAGTACTGTCTCTTTGAAAAAATTTCGACTTCAATAGTTCGCCAAATTAAACCTGCCGAAGTGCTATGTTAGCCTATGGGGACCTTCTAATGCATTTTTCTACGTTTTTGAAGTCCAAGTAAAAATCGTTCGATCGTACGATAAAATCGTTAAACGTTCGATCGTTCGATTTTACTTCGACCGCAGAATAGCCAAATTTGATGAAAGAAAGAATTTAATATTTGAATTCGAAGTATTTTAATTCAATGGTCGAATTTCGAAGTATTTTTAACATTCGCAATTCGACCCTTGCTAAATCTGCCCCTTAAGGGATGAAGATCCAAATTACAGAAAGATCCATTATCTGGAAAACCCCAGGTCCTGAGCATTCTGGATAACAGGTCCCATACCTGTATTTCCCTGTGCATCTGTTGAACTCGCACCTTTAAGAAGTAAAATGTAATTTCTGTAACCCTTGTAGTTATTGTTAAATAAAGAGTAAAAACAGGAACATATGAAAGATTTATTCCATCCTGTCCTCGTATCCTTTAATAATCACCCGCCAGTTGCTCCTGATTGTGTATTGTTTCAGTCTCAGTATAATGGGAACAATGGCAAATTAAGGAAGGGGTGGAAAACACGGAGCTTGTTTGTCTTTAGAATAAATCTGCCTTGATTGATATTCACAAGAGAAATGCTGATTACGCTCCACCCTGAGCTGGGTTTTAATTAGACCCATCAGACACGTCTACAAGCGACAAAGCCCCTATAAACAACACGTGATTGTATTTGTGGTGAAACAACAGGTTTCAGCTTCCAGTACAGGAGGATTATTCTCTAATACTTATTGACACACCACTCGGCCATGACTACGACAGATGTGTAAATCTGAAAGCTGTTATATATTGAAGTTAAAAAAAAAAAACCCTGAAAATTAAAAGTGAGAGAAAAATGTAAGAACAACACATTTTCTAGAATATATTTTTGGCATTCCAGGGTGAGTCCCATTGCACTCCTGCTCGGAGAAATGCGGAAAATGACTATAAGGGGGTTATTTATTAAAATACGAATGGTAAAATCTCGAAAAAATTCAAGTTTTTTTTTTTCACCAGAAAACTCGCATTTTTAGAGGAAAGAAAAAAGAATTTTTCAAGATTTATTATTGAAAAAAAGCCTCAATCTGAAAATCCACCCTCTCAGACCTGCCGAGGTCCTGTATAAGTCAATGGAAGAGGGACCCATCTCAATTTGAAGTTATCGTGGTCTGCGCTGGGTTTAGCCCGGAAAGCCAACTTTCTCTGGGTTTTCGGGCAAAATCTTTAAAAATGTTGAGCAATTCAGGAAAAAACCTGAAAACTTGGGAAATCTGGGAAAAATAGTGATTCAAGATTAAATTCATTTTTCTTATTAATAAATAAGCTTAGATCGAACATGGGTATTTGGTCGTGTTTTTTTAAATAAAATATCAGATATATTCAGATTTTAGTAAATAACCCCCCATGGGGCAGATTCACAAATGGGCAAATTTTCACCAGCGTCAGCTTCACACCCATCGCACCACTTCGTCAGGCGCAAATAAACTACAAATTCACAATTGTGCAAAGTTTCGTCCCGGACGCCGAACACTATCGCCGAACACTATCGCTATCGTTACTTCGGCAGTGCGAGCATTTCATAGCGTTCCTTTGTTCCTACCGAAACTTCAATAGTGACTTGCGTTTAGGTCAATTTGCATATGGCGGGTGATTTAAAGTTGTATGGACGTCTTTATTATATTATTATATTATAATGTTGGTGCAAATACTTGAAGTTACCACTTTTTCTTACAAATGTCCAGGGAACCTTAATAAAGACAAGAGAGTTCATATAAAGCCCTACACATGAGCCCACTGTAAAATGAATGTTCCATATGTTATGAAATGTCTGGAGAAAAACAGTTACCCAAAAAAATAAGTTAGGACTAGTGAATGTCCATGTTTCGCCACTGGCGAATAAATTCACGGAACTACTGCGAAAAAAACTGTCACGCGTCAATAGTATTTTATATATATATCCTTTTCTTTATTAGGCTTATGTAAAGGTTTGTTTAAATGGTCCCTGGCTGAATAAAGCAGACCCTTGTAATCAATCACCTTATAACCAACCTCCACAGTCTTTTTTAGATGGGGTCAGCGACCCCTATTTGAAAGCATCAGCAGAAGAAGGGAAATAATTTAAAAACTATAAAAAAGTAAAAATTAAGGCCAGTTGAAAAGTTATTTAGAATTGGCCAGTCTATAGTATATTAAAAGTTAACATAAAGGTGACCCACCCCTTATAGAGCTGCCTAGCAACCAGTCTTTTTGGATGTAGATAAGAATGAAGAACTTACCCACTGATCCACTAACCTACTATTCGAATGAACATTGAAATGAACATGAAATGAACATTGCCTATGGAACTAAGTGAGCCAACCATGGTTACACTCTATCCAAATGATCAACCTCCACCAACAGCACCCGTAGCCTCAAACAATTAAATCCATTGATGTACAGGTATGGGATCTGTTATCTGGAAACCCGCTATCCAGAAAGATCCAAGTGATAGAAAGACCATCTCCTGTAGACTCTATTTTATCGAAATAATCCATATTTTCTCTGTAATAATAAAACAGTAACTTGTACTTGATCCCAACTAAGATATAATTAATCCTTATTGTAAACCAAACCAGCCTATTGGGTTTATTTAATGTTTACATGATTTTCTAGTAGACTTAAGGTATGAATATCCAAATTAAGGAATAGAACTGTTATACGGAAAATCCGTGGATAACAGGTCCCATACCTGTACAGTGATCAAATGCCAGTTATTTTTTAAAGTGAGCAGTAAAGCGATCCGGGGTCAACCGGAGTTTTTCCCAGTGTCCCGCCAGCCCAATCTGACCCTGGTTCCTTTATTTAAAATGATTTTTCTCTGTTGTTTGGTGCAGATATATGTCTTAAGAAACGCATTAACCCAGTTATTTTCGGGATATATATTTACAGTATATTCCCTGATGATAAATGCTGTCACTCCTTATGGACTCTTTAATATTCCCAAGCTATTTCGTATCTTTCGCTCGGGCAAAGTTGCCCTGATATATTTTTTAACATGGAATCTTTGATAAATATACACAGATTGAGACCTGCGAGGGTTCAGTATTCTGGATATTCCTTTGTTATCTAAAGCTATTTCTGGTGCCCCTGCCACAAATAAAGGGCAGACATTCATTTTCATTGTATTTTTTTTTTTGCTTTTTTTCCTTTCTCGTTTTCTGCTGTTCCCTCACTTTCTCAACCTCCGTAGAGCCATAATCTCCTTTATATTTACAGATTTCTCCTTCATTTGCATATTGCTGGCTGCGGCTGAATTTCTGTATAAATTATTGCTCAACCGAATGTTTATTTCTGCACAATCACAAGTCGGATTTGCTAATGCCGGCAAAATAACTTTTGCGCCGTTTCCTAAAACGTGTTTGTGTAAAAATCACAATTTTCTGTAAAATTTCACTGATTTTAACTTTGGACCCCCCTTATCATAAAGTAGCAAATTCAGTTAAATTAAATCATTTGTTTCTTATGCAATTTCCCACATGGTTCTTGAATTTATTCTCATTTTCCCTGTGTTAGTAAGAACTTTATTTTCAACAAAAAATGTTAAAAACACAGCCACGCTGCTCTTGGGGGACTTGGAGAGCTTCTCATCAAAAAGCGAGAAAGACCATCACTGATTTTTTTCCAAACTGATTGATTGAATTCCTATTTATACTCAGAGGAAGTGGGTTAAATGTCTCTTACTCCTTGAACTCTTTTCAGGCCCTCTCATAATAGGAGAACATACACATTTCTCTTTATTTGAAGGTGGCAACAAACAACAACGTTTTACATCAGTAATTGATTCTTCCATGAAAAGTTTTCAAGCTCCTTCTGTTGGTACATATAGCCAGTAATAACACTATAAAGATGTCCTCCTTTATTTTCCCTGGCTGGTACACCCCAAACTTTGCACTAATTTCAAGGTTCCTATGGTTGGTTGCATCAATAGCTGCAGCAGACTTGCCCTAAAGCATGAGCCACAATCAAATGTAAAAAAAAGTTGGGGAGCAACACGAGCATGCAGAAAGCACTGTGATTGGCTATTGGTAGCCCCTATGTGGACTGGCAGCCTACAGGAGACTCTGTTTGGCAGTACATCTGGTTTTATACAACTAAAACTTGCCTCCAAGCCTGGAATTCAAAAATAAGCTCCTGCTTTGAGGCCACTGGGATCAACATCCAATGGGTTGGTGAGCAAAATGCTGTTTGTGAGCCACTGGTTGGGAATCACCATGGCCGCCATCAGGGGGCACAAGGGGTACAAGTGTACATGGGGGGCATGGCTGTGCTGCACTTTTCAAAATAAGCGGGCCCCCCTTGACAGTGCCGATGCTGTGCGGCCTTTCCTGAAGTCCCATAAAGCCGAAGTGCCAAAGCCACGAAAAGAGTCCTGAAGCGGCGAAAAGACCCAAAGTCACAAAAGGAGCCAAAGTTGAAGTCCTGAAGCCTTGAGTTCATTTCTACTGAACACCAATGTGTGTTTTTTCTTATTGTTTTAAACCCCTGGCACCAATGTATTATTTAAATACTCTATAGGCCCCTGCCACAAATGTTTTTTTTCAAAGAATTCTCTGGGGCCCCAATTTTTTTTCAACTTGTACGGGGGCCCTGGTGCTAATGTTTTTTTTTAAAAAACTTTTATGGGAGGTCCCTAGCACCAATGATTTTTTTAAAAAAAACATTCTCTGGGGCCACAATTTTTTTAACTTGTAAGGGGCCCTGGCACCAATGTTTTTTAAAAAAACTTTTATGGGGGCCCTGGCGCCAAGGGTTTTTTTAACTTATAAGGGGGCCCTGACCATGAATAGCTTTTTATAACTTGTGTGTGTGTGTGTGGGGGGGTACCATTTTTAGTGCTGATATCTTTGTGGTCTTTTGACTGTGGTGTGAGTGGGATCTGGGGTAGGGCTTGGGGGCTTGGTCCTGTGATTTCTAATGGCGGCCCTGGGGATCACTGCCCTAAAGAATCACACAATAATGCCATTTCCCATTGGAAGTGACAAAAACCCACGCATTGGGTTCAATTATGCTGGAATTCTATGAAAAATGCAGCATTGTGGGTAAGAAACCCTATCGTTTCTATCACACTAGTACAATCGTTTATAAGAAGTCCTACTTGACTTACTGCTATTTACTGCTACCACTATTTAACACAAGAAGATAAGAAAAAAATAATGCCTTAAAAAATAATATATTCATGCTCAACCATAGGCACTAATTCACAAGCCTACACAGCGTGTACTTTCCAGTGACTTTAATACACTCATGAATGGGTAAAGAATATTCAGTTGAAAATGCTTTTAAGGTTACAACCTCTTGATCCATTGCCTTCTGTATATATTGGAATACATCACATTGTCTATGAGGTGGACCATTAATAGTGCCCTCTTCACCTTGTTCCAAATGGAGCATTAGACTTAACACTTAAGTTTTATACAACACAATGAACTCGTTTTTTTTCTTCAAGTTTTATGCAATTCATGGCACCTTCATTCCATTATTCTTATTTCCTTTACAAGAACAAAAGCAACTAAAGTAAGAAAATAAAATCCCAAAGTCAATTTATCAGCTAAGTGTTGGTGGCCTTTGTGAAAAATAATCACAGAGTAGAAGTTGGTAACCTCTTCCTCTTGTAAAATAATGGACTTACATTTCTACAAATGCATGTTGTATATATTAAGACAAGAAATATTTGATAACTTTTCCTGGTGCTTGTGTGACTATGTGTAATTACCTTCTGGCAAACAACAGAAGCCCTATATATATATATTTGTTGGTGGGAGCCTGGTTGGGTGTCAGGATCAGAGCCTGGGTCCTACAAGAGAAAGCAGGTTGAGTTACTGTTTATTTGCTTATTTTGCTTTTATACTCATTGTCATTCACTAGGCTGCTGCTTGGAGAAGCATATGGATTGGTTTAATGGGGTGAAAGAGATAAAAGAGAAGTCAAATGTCTACCTTCAGGTTGTGCTACAAGAGACACATTCACTTGGCTGCTTCTTGGTAAAACATGTGTATTGGTTTAATGGGGTGAAAGAGATAAAAGAGAAGTAAAATGTTTACCTCTCAGGTAGTGCTCTAAGAGACACATTGACTTGACTGCTACTTGAGAAACATGGGGATGGTTTAATGGGGTGAAAGAGATAAAAGAGAAGTAAAATGTCTACCTTCATGTAGTGCTACAAGAGACACATTCATTAGGCTGCTGGAGAAACGTGTGGATTGGTTTAATGGGGTGAAAGAGATAAAAAAGAGAAGTAAAATGTCTACCTCTCAGGCAGTGCTCCAGGAGACACTTTCACTAGGCTGCTGCTTGGAGAAACATGTGGATTGGTTTAATTGTGTGAAAGAGATAAAAGAGAAGTAAAATGTCTACTTCAGGAAGTGCTACAAGAGACACATTCACTAGGCTGCTGCTTGGAGAAACATGTGGATTGGTTTAATTGTGTGAAAGAGATAAAAGAGAAGTAAAATGTCTACCTTCAGGTAGTGCTCCAAGAGACACATTGACTTGACTCCTACTGGAAAAACATGGGGATGGTTTAATGGGGTGAAAGAGATAAAAGAGAAGTAAAATGTCTACTTCAGGTAGTACCTGAAGAGACAGAAGGTGTGATGTTACAGCTGTAGACTAAGTTAAATCAGAGTATATAAACTGAAGCTGTAAGTTATTATTTTGCTATCAATGATATTAGACAATACAAGTCAAGAAGGAGCTTGGGTCCACTGCTATGGTCAATAGCATATTGCCCTCACAGTACAAGAGAATGCTAACATTTTAGAAGGTATGATAATTCTCATACAGCCTGTTATAAATTCGTTGTTATTGTCATAATCAATGGCAACCCTTAATCTCAAAACAATTTTATGAATGATAATGTCTGGAATGACCGGTTGACCATAAACAAGCTGGAATCCAAATGCTGGGTAAATGTGGTAGATGGTTCCATAAATAGTTTGCTGAAGTGACAAGGTATGATCCCTAAAAAGGGGCAAGGTCAGAGCAGGTGGCAGGCAAGCAGACCGTAGTCCATTAACCAGGCCAAGGTCTGAATCAGAAATCTACAGCTGAAAAAGTGGCAGGACTCAAGAACAGGCAGAGAAAAAGGAAACAGGCAAGGACTCAAAAAGAGGGAGAACCAAGCAGAGGATCAGGGACCAGGCAGTGGGTCAAGACCTAGGCCGGGGATTAAAAACCAGGCAGGAACCAGAAACTTGACCAGGGACACACAAGAGCACAGATGCTACAGAACTCAGGCAACAGGCTCCATCTCAGCTAATGAGCTGATGACCAAGTAGCAGTTGGAGGTCCCTTCACATTACTCTGGTTAATGTGAATGGGAAGAGCAGAGACTTCTGTTTCTCCCCAACCTTCTCCTTGTAAGAATGACTTCTTTAAGCATTTATTTCTGTTATCCATCCTGTGCATTAAACTCGGTCGTGTGTTCACACACTGACCCGCACGTTCTTTCTTTGTCTTGCAAGGACATGCGCCTTTTCATCTTACTCATTTATTTCTCTGTATCAAAAGATTAGAGCATATGGAACACATGGAAAAAACAATTATACACAGACTGATGGATTCATTTATTAGTTTCCACTTCAGGAAAATTACTAATCACCATCGTATGCAGACGCTTCCTCTTTAACCAGATGAACAACCTGTTTTGTCAACAGTGTCAGATGCTACAGGGACGGACGATTAATCATGAGCGTGAGCTGGAATTTACTGTACACAATTGGGATGGGACATTTCTAAAGCATTTTATTTCAGTTCCTTGTTTGAGCAATTTGAGAAGGGCTACTTTGTACTCAATGCATAGATCAGATTATAGGTAAATAAATGGTGTAGCTCTTGGTAAATACAGCCTAATGCATTAGCTCCCAGATAAACCAGATAAGAACATTAAGACCAACCAGGAAACGTCAACATTCCCACAACTCGATAAATCATTTCTTAATGATCAATAGTGCAATAATGAGCCGCTGTGTAACATATCATCATCTAGAGGATTGTTTAATGATGGTATTTTCATAAACATTCTCTAATGTTAAACCAACAAGGATATATTGTAGATCTCATATAATGTTTCCTTATAAATAGATAAACTATTTGTAATTTCCTTTTAGTTGGTATATATTATAACCTGCTACTTGTAATCTCAATATCTTTGTATATTGGAACATGAAAACAGGAAAAGTCCTCCGCCCCATGGGCTCCAGAACTGAAGGAACCAGGGGGACCACGCCCCGCTCACCCCAAATTAATATCAACAATTCTAATTTTAAAGGATAGTGAAAGCCAACTGACCATCAGGAAATACTCTAAGACCTTGCAGACCACAGCAACCAATCATAACTTAAAGGATAAAAAAACCTTTAAAATAAGTCAGTGTAAAATTGATGAGGGGGCTATTCTAAGCACTCTTGCAATTAACATTCATTATTTATTCTTTTTTTCATTCCAAGATATTAAGGGATACATGTGCTGTTAATATGAATGAATTTTGTTCCAACAGCGCCACCTGCTGGTCAGTTTCCCACCAGTCTGACCACCAAGTAGTCAAGGAAGTTGTCAGGAGAAAGAAAGAGGCTGCTCTGATGTTCTTCTGCTTAGGTAAGATTTCAGAAAGGTTTCTAATTTATTCCTAAGAAAAAGAACATCAACACCTGAGGTATCGCATAGGATTTATACTCTAAATGGCCAGAGGTAGCTGCAGCAGGGGTCATTACCTCAAAAGTTGTCACCACTACCTTAGAAGGATGGTTGGGTGTTCCACTAGAAGTCATTTCAGACAATGACCCACAGTTTGTGTCAAAAGACTTTGAAACTTTCCTTCAGTTGGCATAAGTCACATTTTAACATTTAACATCTCAATACCATCCTCAGGCCAATGGAGGTGTGGAACGATTTAATAAAACTTTAAAGAATGGACTTAAGGTATACCAACATTAAGGCCTTCTATTCAGCAAGGCTTTAACTAAAGTCCTACAACAATACAGGTCTGCACCCCATGGCACAACTGGGGAATCACCAGCAAAACTGATGCTAGGCCATAATCCGTGGCTGCCCCTATCACGTTTACGACCACAGGTGAAAGTAACAGAACCCCGAGACCTGCTTAGGGTGCCACCTTTTCTTACCTTTGACTAAGGACCAGTTACATCAGAGGCGGGGTTGATGATCCAAAGATGTGAGGCTGATGATGCAAAGAGGCGGGCTTATGATGGGAAGGGGTGGGTCAGTGACAAGAAGGGGTGGGTCCATGCCGTAGTGGCCTGTGATTGGTCAAATCACTTAGGAAGCAGGAGCCAGGTCTGCCCGGTTTTTAGACTTTAGAAAACCAGGCAGGTATTTTGGAACCGGACAGTGGGTCTAAAAACCTGACTGTCCTGTTGAAAAACATACAGGTGGCAACCCTAGACTTGCTTACCATGACTCGAGAAGAAACGCCAAGACAATTACCCTTAATACTGGGCAATGGGTGAGAATCAGAAAGCCCTCAACCACAGCAAAATTTGATCTCATATTGTCTGACCCTATGCACATCCACAGTCAGTTTGGACCAGTAAACTACAAATTGCAGGATAGATCTACTTGGCACATGAGCAGTTTAGTACCTGTTTCTGAGCCTTTCCAGGTGTGGGATGCTGCCTCTAACTGGCATTTCTGGAATGATACACCCAATGTACTGTAGTTGCACAGCCACAAACACCAGAAACCCCATCAGGCAATACACCACCCCTTGTTGAATGTACCAGTGAAATCTGCCGAAGTTCAGCCCGCACAAGCAACCTACCTAGGCATCTGGCTGACTATGTACATTATAAAGTTTCCAGGTTTTGAAGCATAATAGAGGGGAGGGGAGATGTTATGTATTTGCATAAGCTGTGGTTAGTTTTATAAAGTTAATTGCTTTTGAAGGATGTCAGCATGTTTCAGCCTTGGGAATAGTTTATGTAAGGAGAGATATTGAGCTCTGAATAATGATATAATTATATATGCAATCCAAGTATTTCCCTTGTCTCAATCACACACAGTGGGGTGACAGGGGGTACGAGTGTCCAAAGAGCTGCCCCCCCTTGACAGCGCCGAAGCCTATGGCCATTTCCGAAGTACCGAACAACCGAAATGCAGAAGTGCGAAACTGCTGAACTCCCGAAGGGGCAAAAAGACCCAAAGCCATGAAAATAGGCGAAGCCGAACTCCCGAAGCGGCAAAAAGACAACCAAAATTGAAGTCCTGAAGTGGCGAAATGACCCAAAGTCACGAAAGGAGGCGAAGTTGAAGTCCTGAAGCCACAAGTTCAATTCCTCTGAACACCAATTTGTGTTTTTATATTTTTTTTAATCCCCTGGCCACCATTGTATTATTTTAATATTCCATAGGCTCCTGCCACCTATGTTTTTTAAAAAATATTCTTCGGGGCCCCAATTTTTCTTTAACTTCTAAGGGGGGCCCTGGCGCCAATGTTTATTTTTTTAAATATTCTTTGGGGCCCCAATTTTTTTTAACTTGTAAGGGGGGGGGGCCCTGGTGCCAATGTTTTTGGTTTATTTTAACTTATAGGGGGCCCTGACCATCAATAGCTTTTTATAAGTTGTGTGTGTGGGGGGGGGGCCCTGACCACCAATATTTTAAAAAACTTTTAAGGGGGGCCCTGGCACCACAGTTTTTTTTAACTTATAATGGGGCCCTGACCATCAATAGCTTTTTATGTGTGTGGGGGGGGGGTTACAATTTTTAGCACTGATGTCTGAGTGGTCTTTTAACTGTTGTGTGGAGTGGGCGGGATCTGGGGCGGGTGGGGGTGGATGGGGCCCAGGGCCCCCACAAATTTTGTAGTACGGGGCATGTGATTTCTAATGGTCGCCCTGATCACACATGATAGGGAAGAGTTAATAAAATAGGTGCAATTAACTGGGAAGGAGGAGACTTGTACTAATGATCTCCTCCCACAGCTGTAATGAAAACAAAGGAGGTGGAATTAAATGCAAAAAGAAACTGTTCATCAATGGTCGTGTCCTTCTCTGCTAAATACAGTTATTCTTTCCTCTTTGTGGAGAACAGTTCCAACACAAACACTGAGCCAATGGCATACAAAAACATTGTCCCTCTAAGAGCAGACTTTTTGGATGGACACAATGACGAGATCACTGGTTCATAATTAAGGGAATCGGATAACAAAATCTCATCCAGTCACATTTGCACAATCAATTCTCTTGCAGTCTATTGAACAACACATCCATTAGTTCATTGAGAAAAATAGTTTTCCTCTCTGTGAATCTATTTGTTCATGCTGCCGTAACTCCGGCACACATTATGCCTAGTCACTAGGAACCAGTCTGCCAAACTAGGTAATAAAATAATGAGGTTTATAGAGTTTATCCTAATGCCTGATCCATTTCCAGTGCATCTTCATTGCGTGCCCCAGAGTGTACAATTTAATTCATTTTGGAAGGGCGGATATTCTCCCTGTAGAAAGGTTACGGAGAATTAAAGTTGTATGGGTCGAACACAAAGGATGCTCTATTCCATGTAACATAAGTGAGGCAATTCTTTCTCCTGAGCTATGAAGCATAACTGAGCAATCCTGAATGCTTTATCTCCTCTTTATTAAACCATGTCGCAACAAATGGACCATTGTTTGCTTTAAAACGTCTGTGGTTTCAGTATGACGGAAACCCGAAAACTCTGCAAGCTGAGAAAATCTTGTTTGTGGGAACACTACATTAGGGTTGAGGTTAGGGCTGTATGTAGGTCAGTCAAGTTCATCTACTCCAAAGCCGTCCCACAGGAGTTCATTCGGGTTGAGGTTAGGGCTCTACACAGGTTAGTCAAGTTCATCTACTCCCATTACAGGAAAACCATTCTACATGGACCTGGCTTTATGCATGACACAGGAGATGACCTTCCCCAAATTATGCCTACAAAATAAGAAGCAGAGGATTGTCAACAATGCCAGGGGTATCTACACAACTGTGGTCATATAGTGTATACTTAACAGGGCACAATTAGGGGTATCTTCCCTGGGCACATAGTGGAACCAGAAAAAATGCAATTCAAGATAGGAAGCAGGAACATAACATAGGCTTGTGGACCCACCCCCCGAAAAAAAATCTACTAAGGGGTTCTGGAGTGAACAGTCCCTCCTCCCCAGGCCCATCTCTCAATCCGTTTACACCGTACCTTTCAGCTTTCACCGAACCTCTATTTAAAGGTACAAGTGGGGCTGGGGATGGAGGACTATGATGCAGTAGACCCCACAGTCCAGGAACCCTGCAGGGTCTGCTGTGTAGGTAGTTACTCCATTGGTAGGAAGAGAGGGGTAGCAGCCCAAGTCATCTGATATGAAAAAGTAATTCTGTGGATTTCTTTTGACTATTATTTCATAAACCCAGAAGATAAGATACATTTTATAATCCAAAAACACATACACGACAGAATTGTCTATCCCATGATTTGACCAGCAGGGTACCAAGTCAAGGGGACTTCATCAACTGGAAAGTAATGAGATAGCTGATCAACAAAGATCATGCTCAGTAAGGTGGAATCCCAACTCTCAGCAGTGCTGTGCTCCAAATATAAGGAAAGAAGGTTGATATGGAGATATGGAGCTACCAGAGGGTGAGATAGTGGCTACTAAGACTTCTGTAGAAGCTATTTTGCCTACAGTGGTGTAACTATAGAGGAAGCAGACCCCCCTCCACCTGAGGACAGGGAACTACTGGACTGTGGGGTCTGCAGAGTCCTTTAAACAAAATGTTGTAAACTACACCACAATGTCTTGAAAATCACATTCTTCTCCATGGTTTCCCAATTGACCCATCTGGAACCCGGAGGTGCCCTTTCCATCGTAAGGTCAGTGTTACAATCAGAAAGAGTAGTAAAATGGTTGATCAGACTAAACTGCATGAGTACTTCACAGTATTGTGCATTATATTTATACTGTCAACCTCCAGAGTAGAAAGATGGAGAAAGAGATCTTCAGGCAAAGACGATGCCCTTCTGCTAATGGGATCATGGAGCCATCAATCAAGATTTGCCATCCAAAGGGAAGTGTGACCCCAAGCCTTCCATTCATCTGCATTAGAGTGTCAGGCTGATATTATGGCTTCATTGTGTTTAGATAATACTGGGAGGCAGCTTCTTTGTCTGAATAAGATCAGTCTATAAGGGACAAAGGCATTCGATGTAAAGAGATGTAAGTTAAAGGGGATATAAACACTGTTCTTGAATTGTAAATCTCACCATAGGTATTACCAAGGGTACTTTATTACCAACAATGCTGGGAGCTGTAGTCACCCAACATCAGGGATGTGTCCTTAAATATTGCTTGTTAAAACAGCTCCCCGGTTCTCAAGGGCCAGCAACCTCATTAAAATGCATTGGAATCCTCCAATCAGAATCCCAGCTGATCTGTATAAATCTTGCTCCAGGTTTGGGAAGCAGCATTCTCATTGGTCAGTTCTCCTGCATCTGTAATTAATGAATTCATCTTTGTTTAGAGAACTAGGGGGGCACAGCGGGACATTTTAGAGTTAAGATTCCCTTTAATGCACATCTTGTCCTGCAAAATCTATTTGTGACTTCTGACCTATATCTCTCAGCAAGAGCTTAGCGAAGAACTGTAACTGTAACAGCATGTTTTCCACAAATCATACATTTGGAATTAATAAATATCTCTAGGATTTGGTCTCATCGCTGCACAGGGAAGCCAGAGGTAAATATGGAAATAAAGAGTAATACAAATTGACTGTGTTTGCTAAAGTAAAGTTGCTTTAAAAAAAGGGAAATACAGGTATGGTATCTGTTATCCGGAAACCTGTCATCCAGAAAGCTCTGAATAACGGAAAGGCTGTCTCCCAAAGACTCAATTTTATCCAATAGTCCAAATTTTTTAAAACGATTACCTTTTGCTCTGTAGTAATAAAACAGTAGCTTGTACTTGATCCCAACTAAGATGTAATTAATCCTTATTGGAAGCAAAACCAGCCTATTGGGTTTATTTAATGTTTATATGATTTTCTAGCAGGTATATGACTTAAGGTATAAAGATCCAAATTATAGAAACATCTGTTATCCTGAAAACCCCAAGTCCCGAGCATTCTGGATAATAGATCCTATATCTGTACTAACAAATGGTTCTCTCCTTCCCTTATCTCAGAAAGCAGCAGTCCTGCCCTGCTTTATGGCAGCTGAGATTCTAGCTATCTGTATAACAGAGCATTCTGTCCCATTGGCTGCACAGATCCTATCCGATCCCCATTGTAAGCAGCAGTCCTGTCCTGCTTTATGGCAGCTGAGATTCTAGCTATCTGTATAACAGAACATTCTGTCCCAGTGGCTGCACAGATCCTATCTGATCCCCATTGTAAGCAGCAGTCCTGTCCTGCTTTATGGAAGCTGAGATTCTAGCTATCTGTATAACAGAACATTCTGTCCCAGTGGCTGCACAGATCCTATCTGATCCCCATTGTAAGCAGCAGTCCTGTCCTGCTTTATGGCAGCTGAGATTCTAGCTATCTGTATAACAGAGCATTCTGTCCCAGTGGCTGCACAGATCCTACCTGATCCCCATTGTAAGCAGCAGTCCTGTCCTGCTTTATGGCAGCAGAGATTCTAGCTATCTGTATAACAGAACATTCTGTCCCAGTGGCTGCACAGATCCTATCTGATCCCCATTGTAAGCAGCAGTCCTGTCCTGCTTTATGGCAGCTGAGATTCTAGCTATCTGTATAACAGAACATTCTGTCCCAGTGGCTGCACAGATCCTATCTGATCCCCATTGTAAGCAGCAGTCCTGTCCTGCTTTATGGCAGCTGGGATTCTAGCTATCTGTATAACAGAACATTCTGTCCCAGTGGCTGCACAGATCCTATCTGATCCCCATTGTAAGCAGCAGTCCTGTCCTGCTTTATGGCAGCTGAGATTCTAGCTATCTTTGGATACATGAAAGGCAACATAGTGACGCTATTAGAGGGGAATGTGCTGGGATGGGAGAGATATTTCACTCCAGTGATATGGGTCTAAGAATTTCCGCACTGTCTGCTCTATGGAGAAGAACCAGATGGTTGCTTCAAATTCCTAGAACTAGTTGTAAAATGATAAATAGACTGAAATACACTCATGGCAATGCAGTTTGATGAGATAAAAACAAATTACCACGGATACAGACGGTTCCATTGGAAAATATACCGCTATTGCTTTGCCATCCATCTCAGTGTGTTTGTATCTTTTTTTCAAATGAAATTTGTTGACGAGTCTGTGAAATGAACAGGAATCTAAACTCTTCCCGCCGACCCTGTTTGTTTTTAATTACTTGAACAAGACTCTACAATTTACATGCAATCGGTTACCTTCCGAAATTTGTCGTTTTGTTGGGTAATTAAATGTCATTGCTCATCCCATTTACATTTATTTAAACTGATTTCAGCTGTAGTGTCTGTTCCTTATACATTCTTGAATTTGTAAATCTTCTGCAAGTGGGACATTTAGGGGCAGGTTTATTAAAGGTCGAGGTGTACTTCGACTAGGGAATAGTCCAAATTCGATTAGAATTTGCAAAAGATTCGAAAATTCAAATATCGACATTTATCATGTACTGTCTCTTTAAAAATTCGACTTCGACCATTCGCCATCTAAAACCTGTCGAATTGCTGTTTTAGCCTATGTGGACCTCCTAGAACCTATTTGGAGTCAATTGGTGGACTTTGAAAATTCAATGTTTTTATGGGGAAAAACTTTGAATCAAATTCGAACGAATTTGATTCTAACTAATCAATACAAATCGATACGGACCTATTCAATTGAAATCTAACCTATTTGACCCCAAAAAAAACTTTGACTTCTTTTCGTTTGGTCTTTTTGAATTTGAATTTCAAAGTTCAAAGTTTTCAATTTGAAGTTCGACCCCTGATAAATATGCCCCTTAATATGGACCAGATTTTTCATCCACATTTTCTTCTGAAATGAAAATGTTTGCGTTTACAGTAAAGAGTTTAAACATAAATCATTGAAAATATGTGTTTTATTTGGTCTAAATGTGTTTTACTGCTTTGAGCAGTCAAGGACCGTTCTGTTTAATGGGGTGTTAAAGCTCAGGGCTGCCCTGCAATAACACTGAACACTTCCATCCTTCCAAATTCTTACTCCCCGATGCAAATCACATGCAGGGAGGAAAGATTCAGACAATTCTGCTCCACTCTGGAATGAATTGTTCCAGCGTAGAAAAAAATGTATCAGTCTAATAATCCATGTTCAGGTTCTGGTGATTTCATTTTTTTAAAAAAAAGAAATCGTTTTTAGTATTACAATCACTTTTTTTTTTAAATCATGCAAATTTTTATAACTATGATTGTTTTTTTCATGACAATTAAAAAAATAAAAAGCTCGCCAATAGTGATGAGTGACATTTTTTCATAGGATAATGAATAAAACTGGCCTTCCAGTGTGAATAAATGTAGTATTTATTGACACACTACATGTTTCGGACCTCAAGGGTCCATCCCTTGAGCCAGGACCCTTGAGGTCCAAAACATGTAATACTACATTTATTCACACTGGAAGGCTCTCCAGTTTTCTTCATTATCCTATGATACTACTGTGGAGATGGCTACTCTAATAAGCTGTTGATGAGTCTGACCATAAGTCTTCTGGATCGGTTGGGAATTAATTGAATACAGTGAAATTATTTCACCATCCATGGATTGGCAATGACATTCCGCATTTGGCCATCTGCAATTTTTTTCTCGAAACTGTGGAAAAATTTGTTGCGACAATGAACTCACCAAGACAATAATGTCAGCGAGACAAAACAAGTCGCCATAAGAAAATGCCCATCGATTTTTTTTGGTGGGACAGATTTGCTCGTCACTACTTGCCACCTACCTAAAACCTGAAAAGCTTTTTATTTTTTATATTTTTTACGATTTGTTAGAAGAAAAAAAAAGTGATTGTGAAACAATTGTGAGAAAAATAGAGTTAAAATGATTTCTAAAATCAAGACATTACTAAACCTAAAACCCTAAAAGCTTTTTAACGGAATTGTGAGGAACACTTATCCTGGTGGTCTAGTGGGCCGGCGGGGACGCCCGCCATGCTGCTCCTCTTTGTTCTGAGTGCCAGTTCTTATGGCGCGCACAGCGTGTACTTCCCCTTTTTATAGGCGCATTGGCGCTAGCGTGATGACGTCAGTGCGCAATGGCGCCAAATTAAAAGGTATTTAAAGGGGCCTTTCATCCAAACTAATTGCCCATTGTGAGGTTCATCTTGTGAGAGTTCTTGGGTGTTATCCAGAGTAATCCTGTGATCTGATTCCTGGTTTGACCCTGCCTGCCTGACTTTTCCGGATTTCTGTGATCTCAACCTCTGCCTGGTAAACCGACTATTCTGATATCCGTATTCCGTGCCTGTCTTGACCATTCTGATTGTACTCCCGGCTTTGACCCCTGCCTGTCTGACTTTGCTTCAATTCTGCCCGCACCAACCCGGCCTGACTACTCTTTACGTCTGTTCCTTGAATTGTGACCCTCTGCCCAAAGACTTTTTGTTTAACAATCGTGTCCCTCTGCTCTTCCAGAACCCTTTGCTTGACTCCTTTCTTATTAAGACCTGGCGGCATCCAATTAGCCGAGGGCTCCTCCCGAGGTTAAAGGTGGCTGTTAAAGCCGGAAGCAAGAGCCGAGACCAGGGAGCCTAGCATTGGTTCTGGATTCTGGGTGCCGATCATGACAGGAATCACCTGAAGATCGAATATTAATAAATCAGCCCCAAAATGTGAAAGACTCAAAAAAAATCCACTGAAATAAATGCATTACTTTAAATTTAAAACAATCCACGTTATTTTTTTAAATAAATCAACCCCCTACATGTGAATAACAGTTTATAAAGGATGGTTAATTTCCTAATTTCTTAATAGCCTAAAGACCATTATTGAGTCTTCCATATTTAAAAAAAATTTTCACATGGAAAAATTCCAGAAAAAGTAGAAGTTATTTCTCTACTGCACAGAAAGGGGCATATTTATCAAGGGTCAAATTTCAAATCTGAAAAACATTTGAAATTCGAATTCAAAAAGACCAACCGAAATTAAGTCAAAGTTTTTTTTTTGCCCGAATAGGTTCGTTTTCGATCGAATAAGTCCGTATTCTGTCGAATTTGAATTGTATGAATCAAAGTAATAGCACATTCGATCGAATTCCAATCAAAGCTTTTCCCCCAAAAAAACTTGAGAACTGAATTTGAATCCTAATTTGCATATGTAAATTAGGGACAGAAAGGAAAAAAGTGGAAAAAAATATTTTTTTACTTCCTTGTTTTGTGACAAAAAGTTATGTGATTTCCCTTCCTGCCCCTAATGTGCATATGCAGATTAGGATTCAGTTCTGCCAGGCACGAATTTTCAGATGAATCCGAATCCTGCTGAAAAAGGCTGAATCCTGGCCGAATCCCAAAATGAATCCTGGATTTGGTGCGTCCCTAATTTTCTCAAATTTGAATCGAATTTGGACTATTCCCTAGTCGTATTACACAAAAAACATTTCAAAATTAGAATTTTTTGAATTTGAAAATTCACCTCAACCTTTGACAAAGTGTTTATTTCTCCTTATTTCTGTATATGGGAAAAGCGAGTGACCCCCACCCTCCCCCCCAAGGTTTATCTTCCATGTGAGTGAGTGTATCAGTGAGAATTATTCCTGCCAGACATATACATTTCTTGTAGATGATAATAAAATATTCCTTCGTTACAGCCTCAGTTTAGTCTAATAAGGATTGACGATATGTTCGATACTATTCCTCCGAGCAATTTGTTCTTGCAATTGTATTATATAGCACTGCCAGGCACGGAGCTGGGGATGGAATCTCTGAACATAAAATAATTGATTAACCATTACACCGAGATTGCCGTTGGGTTCCATTTAACCCATTAGCAGCCTCGTATCTACAGGAAGGGACGATGATACCATTGTAGCTCAATGCTCCCAGTTTGAACGGCAATGTTTTCTCCGATGATGGAACCTACTGCTGATATCTTTACTTGCAAGGGAAACTAAATGATATGAAGACTTCATTTCTTCATTATTATACATACAGTATACATACAGTCTTTGGGGATATCATATTCTATCTGTCTTTCAAAAGATACCCAGAATGGCTACATGACTAAATCAGGGCACCCATGGGTGCTTTAGACTGCATTCATAGTCCAGTGTATTTCATCGTACAGTCACTAATGTGATGCCAGGGGGTCATCTCACTGGTTCAGATACAGGTATCGGATCCATTACCCGGAAACCTGTTATCCAGAAAGCTCCAAATTACAGGAAGGCCATCTCCCATAGACTCCATTTTATCCAAATCCACATTTTTTAAAAACTATTTCCTTTTTTCTTTGTAACAATAAAACAGTAGCTTGGTACTTGATCCCAACTGATAAATAATTAATCCTTATTGGAGGCAAAAGCATTCTATTGGGTTTATTTAATGTTTACATGATATTCTAGTAGAGTTAAGGTATAAAAATCCAAATTATGAAAAGATCTCCCGTGAAAATTCGCAGGTGAAAAATCAAATCAATTTCATGATTTTTTTCGTAAATACAATGCGATTGCTCGATTTTTTTTGTGAAAATGTTAGAATTGCTTGATTTTTTTAGGGAAACATTCTAATTTCTCGATTTTTGAATGAAAACATTCGAATTGCTCAATTTTTTTGTGAATACGTTCGAATTGCTTGAATTGTTTGTGAAAACGTTGGAATTGCTTGATTTTTTTTGTGAAAACTTCCGAATTGCGCAAATTTTTTTGTGAAAACATTCGAATTGCGCAAATTTTTTTTGAAAACATTCAAATTGAGCGATTTTTCTGTGGAAATGGGAATTTTTCCGCGAACTTTCCGATTTTAGGATTTTTCACAAATTTTTCCCTGTTTCGCAAAATTTGCAGGAAATTCACAAATTTTTCGCGAAACGGGAGAAATTTGCCCATCACTAATTGTAATATAAAACCTGATGAGATTTTGTAGAAGTCAATGGGAGGTATATTTTTAATAGGGATCCACCAAATCAACTATTTGGGATTGAGCCAAAGCCTTGAATCCTTTATGAAAAATTAGTCTGAATACCGAACTGAATTTGAATCCTAATTTGCATATGTAAATTAGGGACGGGAAGTCATATGCTCCTCTACTGACCTGCTACTCAACTCTTCTCTCATTACCTCCTCACATGCTCACATTCAAGACTTTGCAAGGGCTGTCCCCCTCCTCTGGAATTCTCTCCCACGGTCTGTCTGACTTTCTCCCAACCTTTCTGCTTTCAAGAAATCTCTTAAAACACACTTCTTTCGAGAAGCCTACCCTCACAGACCATGGGAGAGAGTTCCAGAGGAGGGGTGCAGCCCTTGCAAAGTCTTGAATGCGAGCATGTGAGGATGTAATGAGAGAAGAGTTGAGTAGCAGGTCAGCAGAGGAGCGTAGTAAGCGGTTGGGTGAATATATAGAGATGAGTTCAGAGATGTAGGGTACATCTAGACTAATGTAACTCTCTTTTACCTCCTCATATGCTCACATTCAAGACTTTGCAAGGGCTGCCCCCCTCCTCTGGAACTCTCTCCCACGGTCTGTCTGACTTTCTCCCAACCTTTCTGCTTTCAAGAAATCTCTTAAAACACACTTCTTTCGAGAAGCCTACCCTCACAGACCGTGGGAGAGAGTTCCAGAGGAGGGGGGCAGCCCTTGCAAAGTCTTGAATCCGAGCATGTGAGGAGGTAATGAGAGAAGAGTTGAGTAGCAGGTCAGTAGAGGAGCGTAGTAAGCGGTTGGGTGAGTATATAGAGATGAGTTCAGAGATGTAGGGAACATCTAGACTACTGTAACTCTCTTTTAATTGGCCTTGCCCTCCAGAGACTGTCACCTCTCCAGTCCATAATGAACACTGCTGCGAGGCTCATACACCTCAGCGACCGCTCCTCCTCTGCCTCGCCATTCTGTCAATCCCTGCACTGGCTTCCGTTACCTTTCAGAATCAAATTCAAATTAATGACACTGACTTTCAAAGCACTTCACAACTCTGCCCCACCCTACATCTCTGAACTCATCTCTATATACTCACCCAACCGCTTACTACGCTCCTCTACTGACCTGCTACTCAACTCTTCTCTCATTACCTCCTCACATGCTCGTATTCAAGACTTTGCAAGGGCTGCACCCCTCCTCTGGAACTCTCTCCCACGGTCTGTCTGACTTTCTCTCAACTTTTATGCTTTCAAGAAATCTCTTAAAACACACTTCTATCGAGAAGCCTACCCTCACTCTGCTTAACTACCAAACGCAACACCACATTCAGTACCACATTTCTCACCCACTTAATTCAATCTTGCCCACTCCCACACCTTGTGTATTACTCCCTTCCTTTTAGAGTGTAAGCTCTTTTGCATAGGGCCTTCCTCACCTTTTGTATCAGGATTGATTGTGATGTCTGTAACTCCATATGTTCTATGTATAGAATTCATGTTATTTAGTTGTATAATCACATTTACTTTTCAGTGCTACGCAATATGTTGGCGCTATATAAAATACATATTAATAATAATAATAATAATGGCTGCCAAATAAGTTTCAAATTATCAGTTCTGCCTGAAAGTGTCTTGGAAATGATGGGTCCTGCCAGGGGATGAAGGGTCCTTGATAAACACAGCTCTGATGGGAGCCACAACAATTTCTAAGATTGATTTTTATGCCATTAACAACATAGATGTTCTACTGTCAAATGTAACACATACAGGGCAAGAAACACTCTAAGTTAATACATTGATTACAGTCTTCAGCTGCTTTGTCATTCTCTATTAACTTCCATTTACCTTGTCAGTTCCTCCCATGTAGCTCTCGTCTCCATCTCTGTTTCAGGGGCAGCACAATCACATCATTTGATTAAAAAATGACAATAGATTTGAACTTCTTAAATTTCTTGAGGGAGCAGATGGTCCTACAATTGGAATATGGATTGGCTATTTTATAACAATATGACCAGTCATTCACTTGTTTCTTTCGAGCGGCTTGATGAGGAATGTGAAACTTTTCCAAAATTCTAATTTGAAGGTGCCAGTAACTTAAACTGACATTTCTTGCACTTGAGATATTTCTGTGGGCCCATTTATTGAACCTCAAATCTATCTGGACCGCGTTTTTAAAGGGGAAAACTCTTTAGAGATTTATTATACCCTAAAAATGTGAATGTGAAAATACTCCATCTCAAACCTGTCGAGGTCATGTAGAAGTCAATGACAGATGTCCCTGAAGATGTTTCTTGTGATCATTGTGATCTGAGCTGGATAATCTGATAAAGTCTGGGTTTTCATCTGATAAAGTTGATTTTCGCATCGACAATTCGATAAAGTTGAGTTTTCGTAGCTTCAGTCATACGCTACTAATTGAGGCTCGAGTTTCTTGCGACATCTTTTTGCTCCGAATTTGTTGAGAAAAATGATTGATCAATGAGTTCAAGGGGCACATTTATTCGAATATCGAAGTCGAAGGATTTACTGCATTTAGTACGATCGAACGTTCGAAGGAAAAATCGTTCGATCGAACGTTAAAATCCTTCGAACCGAAGGATTTTAATCCATCGATCAAACGATTTTCCTTCAATCACAAATTGGCTAGAAAGCTATGGGGACCTTCCCCATAGGCTAACATTGATGCTCGGTAGGTTTTAGGTGGCGAAGTAGGTGGTTGAAGTTTTTTTTAAAGAGACAGTACTGCGACTATCGAATGGTCGAATAGTTCGATTCGAAGTCATCGAAGTAGCCAATTCGATGGTCGAAGTAGCCAAAAAAATACTTCGAAATTCAAAGTATTTTTTATTCTAATCCTTCACTCGAGCTAAGTAAATGTGCCCCCAAGTGTTCATAAAAAACTGAGAGTTTTTTCAAGTTTTCATAAAAAAATTACATAAACTTGAGTTTTAGTAAGTAACCCCCTACATGGATAAACATTAATTATATCGTGAATAAAGAACCCCCTCTTGTAAAATATAAATATACATTTTTATATGGTCATGGAACTCCAAGGTGACTTCTAATATCTTTATTTACTTATTTACTTTATTCGAATACAGGTTTCAGTGAGTCATGTGACAGAAATGACATCACTAAGCTCTGATTATAACCGATTTCATCACTAAGCACCGTTTATAAGGATATCATTTACAGGATATTCATGGCTCTTGTGTATTACAGAGTAAAATTACAGTGGCCGTCCGTGTATTATTTTACTTCTCCAAATTCTTATACTGACAACGTAACCAATATTAGTCCACAAGATGCACATTGTTCTGTCCTCACTAAGGGGTAGATTTACTAAAGAGCGAAGTGGCTAACGCTAGGGACTTTTCACAGGGACATCACCAATTTACTAACAGGTGCAGGTGCCAATTCGCTAGCGAAACAGACCTTCACTAGTGGTTATTCGCACTCTATAGCCAGGCGACTATTTGCTCTGGCGAATGGACTTTACTCACTCAAATGTGGATTTTACTGAACGTTACCTCTTTTGTCAGAGTTGCCCTCGCCACCTAAGACCAGTCGAAGTGCTATAAAGCAGCGAGATCTTCCTCAATCTTCTATCACTTACATTATATTCTGTGAGCCGAAAATGCATCAAAGTTCGAAAAACGCTGGCGACTTTTCCTTTTTTCACGTGATTGCCTGGAAAGTTCTTAAATTATTTTTTTTTTGTAACTGGCCTCCCCCATACATTTTCCAACATAAAGAACATTAATTTTACAGTGGACTCATGTGTAGGGCATTAAAATAACACTATTGTCTTTATTAAGGTTCCCAGGACATGTGGTTTAACAGAGGAAAAGTATTTGAACCAACATTGACAATAAAGACGTCCATACAGCTTTCCCGCCCTATGCAAATTGACCTGAGCACAAGATCACTAGCAAGTTTTCGCTAGGCAGAAATGAATGCTGGCGCATCTTCACTTTCAAATGCTCGCACAGCCGAAGTACCGATAGCAAAAAGTCGCCCAGGACGAAACTCCGCATATTAGTGAATTAGCTTTGTCTGAGCGCATTTGCACCTGGTGAAATGTTTTGCGCTGGGTGTGAAGCGGACGCTGGCAAATTTTCGCTGGTTAGTGAATGTGCCCCTTTGTGTTACCCTGGGGTAATGTGTAGCTTGACATGCAGCTAAACTCCTTATTGGAGGGCTATGGTATTTGATAGGGAAGGTGCTTGTTAAACTATAGAAGCATAAGCAAAACTAAAGGGCTTATTTGCAACCTGCTCACAACAGTTGTGGTCATACAAAGTTAGAGACAAAAAGCAATTAAAGGCACTTGTGTCTAACGCTCTCCGTGTACTTCCATTTAGTTGCGCAACTCTGGTAGTCCAGCTCACCAGCTCCAGCTGACCAGATCCAGGTCTTCCCAGAGCAGCCTTCAAACTTCAAAACCTTTTGTGCCCAATATTTCTCTTGGACTCTTATTAAATCTACAAGCTGAGCTGAGAACACTATAATAAATGCTAAGAAAAACCAGGCAAGCTAGAACTCAGTATACTTACATTTAGTAATCCATTTGGTGCAGAGAAAAAAGGAGAGTATGGAAATGTATTACATGTTTTGGATCTGTTATCCAGAATGCTCGGGACCTGGGGTTTTCCAGATAATGGATCTTTCTGTAATTTGGATCTTCATACCTCTTTTTTTTTTCTCTGAAAAGGGAAGGCTAAGGAAGGCTATTAACATCTTCAAATGGGTCACTGTCCATTGACTTCTACATGAACTCGGCAGATTTAGGTGGCAAATAGTTAAATCCGAATCCGAATTGTTCCCAGGGTCAAGGTTGATAAATCTCGAATTTGAATTCCCAACTCAAATTTGTGAGTTTGACTGAAAAATCCAACTCGAAAATTTGAATTAGAATTTCAAACCTTAATAAATCTGCCCCTTAGTCTACTAGAAAATCATATAAAGAATAAATAAACCCAATCGGCTGGTTTTGCTTCCAATAAGGATTAATTATATCTTAGCTGGGATCAAGTACAAGCTACTGTTTCAAAATCATTTTTAAAAATTTGGATCATTTCGATAAAAACGAGTCTATGAGAGACAGCTTGTTCGTAATTTGGAGCTTTCTGGATAATGGGTTTCTGTATAACAGATTGCATACCCGTATTATTTAGTGATGGGCGAATTTATAGCGGCAAAAAATTTGCGAAACGCATTGAAGTCAATGGGCATAAATTTTGACGCCCGTGACAATTTTTATCCAAATGCATAAAAGTCAATGGGCGTCTGAATAATTTTGACAAGCTTCAATATTTATGCACGCGGCTATTCTGCCGCTCGCCAATATTATTTTGATGCAGAGGATTTCTCGCCGGAAAATTTTCGCCGCCGTTTATTCTCTGGTGGCAAAACGCGGCATGGGCCGTGAATTTGTGCCTGCCGAATTTATTCACAAATAACTTTTATTATTATTATTATTAATAAATATATTGCAAATAAAACTAACCTTTTAAAGGGCAATGCTCAGTTTTTCCCCACCCTGAATCCTCACTGCTTCAACCAACCAACTCGCTGGATAATTCTAATTGGGACACTGTAAAACTATTGGATTCCCTTCGGATTTTCATATCTTTGAATAACAGATTCCCAGAGGCTGACAAAGAAATACTCATGGCAAATAACAAGCTGGAGGTGTTGAGTTGGAATTGTTGTGTTCCTTTAGAAAATAAGGGTTGGCCTTTGGGTTTTAGATCCGGTTTCAAAATCTTCTTGAAAAAAAAAAAATACAATAAAAATATCTGATAAATTTGACAAGCAACTAAAAACCTATTGTGAATCCAGCACAGTTTAATGTCACATTCTCTTTTATGTCTCAAGACCTTGAGAAGACAATGAATATAAAATTCTGTTGTAAATGCAATTGTAGGCTGAGTACATACCGTGCATTCTGTATTCATCACTATACCAAGGATTCTGGTGTTAAGGAAAGTGACAACATGGTCAGATAATCTAACATCATATTCCCTACGGGGATTTCATCCAGAGATGCTTCAAATCCTTCATGCCATTGTAGACCAAAAAAAATAAAAATAATAATCAAACCATAAAAGCTATTGTATCCCCTACTGTAATTATGAGATCATATAATGGACTTCCATAATGTCATATAAAGTCATTGAGGATCTCATTGATAAGGAACATGACTGCGGGCCCAGTGCTTTTATACAGGTCAACATCATATTGCCTAAAACAAGTGGCCTTCTTTGCAGGTTAATATTTGCTAGCATATTTTTCTAAGATAGGAATGGTTTCTCGACCTAACGTGTTTTTCCTATGGCCAACAATCCAACCATGCTGTGTGCCAGTCTGTGACTCCCAGCATGAGTGCGTTGGTTGTAGCCAGGGGAAAATGTTAGGTTGAGGAGTTCATAAAAAAAACGACTTAAAAATGTTTTAAAAAACTGTTTGTGAAGTTAGTTTAGTGAATATTAATAGTGCCGATGGTTTCCCCTTTAAGAGTGAGGGTTTTTAAAGAAGTAGGTCTAAATGAGCAGTAATTAACTTTTCCAAATAAATGTTTTTACAAAATCTGTCTTTCTGTCTATCTGCCTATCTATCTATCTATCTATCTATCTATCTATCTATCTATCTATCTATCTATCTATCTATCTATCTATCTATCATCTATCTATCTATCTATCTATCTATCTATCTATCTATCATCTATCTCTCTCTCTCTCTCTCTCTCTCTCTCTCTCTCTCTGTCTGTCTATCTATAAAATTAAATATTACAAAGGACAGCACATTGCTCTTTGGGGTTTTCCATCTGTATTCTGTATATGGAACTTTGCATTATATTCTTGGCAGCAGAGTACATGGACAAGACACCACATTCTCCCCCAAAATATACTGAGGACTTGGGCTTTGAACTCAAACAGAATCATTATTTAGCAGTGCTATTACTGGCTCCAGACTGTTATAATATAGGTAGCAAACTCTTAGAACAGCCTTGGTGGGAGCACATGGCTGTCCATTCTAAGCATCACTATCTGTCAACTACAGTACCTAGCAATCAATGTGTGAAAAAGGGGCAACATTTGCCCACTTGACCTATAGCAGAGTTTGCAATTTTGATTAGATTACCGTGACTCTATTATTATGTTCCTCACATTCTAACAATAAACAGCTTGTCTTATTTGTCTCAAGCGGAACCCCATTCGTACTCTGACTAACATTCTGCTTGTTAGAGGCTCATATACAGAATGGAACTCTTACTGTGACATATAATCCACGGTGCATTTCCTTTAGCATACAGTACTCACACCTTAATGATATCCCCCACTTCTTAGGATCAGGATGTGTCTGCTACATGCCTTTAGCATTGGCCTCCTATTACTAAATAGTGGTTATACGTTAAGTCATGTCTAATTCTGCTCACCAGGGTGGTGTGCATTACGGAGCATTAACTCCACTAACAAGCCTTTAGCTGCTCAGATTAAAATATCTCTCTAACCAATAACTGCTAGAGCCTCAGCCTAAGACTTACTGACAATGGCTACTGTGCAGTTTTGGTCTCCATCACTCAAACAGGACATTATTGAATTAGAGAGGGTACAGAGAAGGGCAAAAAGGTTAAAGTTATGGAAAATCTTAGCTTTGAGGAAAGACTGGACAAATTGGGGTTGTTCATGCTGGAGCGCTGGAGAAGAAGTGCTTAAGGGGTGATATGCTAACTAAGTATAAATATATAAGGGGATAATAATCTCTCTAATGCTTTATTTACCAGTAGAGATGTCGCGAACTGTTCGCCGGCGAACTTGTTCGCGCGAACATCGGGTGTTCGCGCTCGCCGGAAGTTCGCGAACGTCGCGCGACGTTCGCCATTTTGGGTTCGCCATTGTTGGCGCTTTTTTTTGCCCTCTCACCCCAGACCAGCAGGTACATGGCAGCCAATCAGGAAGCTCTCCCCTGGACCACTCCCCTTCCCTATAAAAACCGAAGCCCTGCAGCGTTTTTTCACTCTGCCTGTGTGTGCTGAAGAGATAGTGTAAGGAGAGAGCTGCTGCCTGTTAGTGATTTCAGGGACAGTTGAAAGTTTGCTGGCTAGTAATCGTTTTGATACTGCTCTGTTATTGGAGGGACAGAAGTCTGCAGGGGTTTGAGGGACATTTAAGCTTAGGTAGCTTTGCTGGCTAGTAATCTACCTTCTACTGCAGTGCTCTGTATGTAGCTGCAGTGGGCAGCTGTCCTGCTTCTGATCTCATCTGCTGACTGCTGCAATAACAGTAGTCCTTGTAAGGACTGCTTTTATTTATTTTTTTGTTGTTTTACTACTACTACTACTACTACTACTACTACTACTACTATAAGAGCCCAGTGCTATTAGTCTAGCAGTGTTGGGGAGTGGGACTGGTGTGCTAATCTGCTGCTCCTAGTAGTTCAGCAGCACCAACTTTAATTTTTTTTTTTTAATATTCATTTTTTTTTTATTTTACTTTTTTTTATTTTACTACCGCTGTAGTAGTGTATAAGTTGACCTTTTAGGCATTATTTGCCCTGTAGGCATTATTTGCACACTGTTTTCTTCAACCCGCCATCGAGCTGTGTGACCTTGTTCACATTCTGTCTAAATATCCATAATATTACCGTCTCCAGAAAAAACACCGGAGTCACTTTTTTCAAGCAGCCATAATATATTTTACGTAATCCGTATCCACCGCTGTAGTAGTGTATACGTTGGCCTTGTAGGCATTATTTGCACACTGTTTTCTTCAACCCGCCATCGAGCTGTGTGACCTTGTTCCCATTCTGTCTAAATATCCATAATATTACCGTCTCCAGAAAAAACACCGGAGTCACTTTTTTCAAGCAGCATTCATATATTTTACGTAATCCGTATCCACCGCTGTAGTAGTGTATACGTTGGCCTTGTAGGCATTATTTGCACACTGTTTTCTTCAACCCGCCATCGAGCTGTGTGACCTTGTTCCCATTCTGTCTAAATATCCATAATATTACCGTCTCCAGAAAAAACACCGGAGTCACTTTTTTCAAGCAGCATTCATATATTTTACGTAATCCGTATCCACCGCTGTAGTAGTGAATACGTTGGCCTTGTAGGCATTATTTGCACACTGTTTTCTTCAACCCGCCATCGAGCTGTGTGACCTTGTTCCCATTCTGTCTAAATATCCATAATATTACCGTCTCCAGAAAAAACACCGGAGTCACTTTTTTCAAGCAGCATTCATATATTTTACGTAATCCGTATCCACCGCTGTAGTAGTGTATACGTTGGCCTTGTAGGCATTATTTGCACACTGTTTTCTTCAACCCGCCATCGAGCTGTGTGACCTTGTTCACATTCTGTCTAAATATCCATAATATTACCGTCTCCAGAAAAAACACCGGAGTCACTTTTTTCAAGCAGCATTCATATATTTTACGTAATCCGTATCCACCGCTGTAGTAGTGTATACGTTGGCCTTGTAGGCATTATTTGCACACTGTTTTCTTCAACCCGCCATCGAGCTGTGTGACCTTGTTCCCATTCTGTCTAAATATCCATAATATTACCGTCTCCAGAAAAAACACCGGAGTCACTTTTTTCAAGCAGCATTCATATATTTTACGTAATCCGTATCCACCGCTGTAGTAGTGAATACGTTGGCCTTGTAGGCATTATTTGCACACTGTTTTCTTCAACCCGCCATCGAGCTGTGTGACCTTGTTCACATTCTGTCTAAATATCCATAATATTACCGTCTCCAGAAAAAACACCGGAGTCACTTTTTTCAAGCAGCATTCATATATTTTACGTAATCCGTATCCACCGCTGTAGTAGTGTATACGTTGGCCTTGTAGGCATTATTTGCACACTGTTTTCTTCAACCCGCCATCGAGCTGTGTGACCTTGTTCACATTCTGTCTAAATATCCATAATATTACCGTCTCCAGAAAAAACACCGGAGTCACTTTTTTCAAGCAGCATTCATATATTTTACGTAATCCGTATCCACCGCTGTAGTAGTGTATACGTTGGCCTTGTAGGCATTATTTGCACACTGTTTTCTTCAACCCGCCATCGAGCCTGTGTGACCTTGTTCACATTCTGTCTAAATATCCATAATATTACCGTCTCCAGAAAAAACACCGGAGTCACTTTTTTCAAGCAGCATTCATATATTTTACGTAATCCGTATCCACCGCTGTAAGTAGTGTATACGTTGGCCTTGTAGGCATTATTTGCACAGTGTTTTTTCAACCCGCCATCGAAGCTGTGTGAGCTTGTTCACATTTTGTCTAAATATTGATAATATTATCGTCTCTAGAAAAACCACTTGAGTTACTTTTTTTCAAGCAGCATTCATATATTTTACGTAATCCGTAATCCACCGCTGTAGTAGTGTATACGTTGACCTTGTAGGGCATTATTTGCACACTGTTGTTCTTCAACCCGCCATCGAGCTGTGTGACCTTGTTCCCATTCTGTCTAAATATCCATAATAATTACCGTCTCCAGAAAAAACACCGGAGTCACTTTTTTCAAGCAGCATTCATATATTTTACGTAATCCGTATCCACCGCTATGAGTGTCATACGTTTACTTGGAGTAGGCATTATTTGCACACTGTTTCTTCAACCCGCCATCGAGCTGTGTTGACCTTGTTCACATTTGTCTAAAAATATGATAATATTATCGTCTCTAGAAAACCACTTGAGTTACTTTTTTTCAAGCAGCATTCATATATTTTACGTAATCCGTATCCACCGCTGTAGTAGTGTGTATACGTTGACCTTGTAGTAGCATTATTTGCACACTGTTTCTCTTCCAACCCGCCATCGAGCTGTGTGACCTTGTTCCCATTCTGTCTAAAATATCCATTAATATTACCGTCTCCAGAAAAAAAACACCGGAGTCACACTTTTCTTCAAGCAGCATTCATATATTTTACGTAATCCGTATCCACACGTAGCTAGAACGTGGGCGTAAGTAACTGTATTAGGCCTTTGTAGCATTATTTGCACCACTGTTTTCTTCAACCCCGCCATCGAGCGTGTGTGACTTGTTCACATTTGTCTAAATATTTATAATATTATCGTCGTCTCTAGAAAAACCCACTTGAGTTACTTTTTTTCAAGCAGCATTCATATATTTACTTAATCCGTATCCACCGCTGTAGTATGTATTGTGATACGTTGACTTTGTGGCATTATTTGCACCAGTGTTTTCTTCAACCCGGCCATCTAGCTGTGTGTATTATCGTTTTCAAAAACCCAATCTGAAGTTTTTGTTGTTGTTGTTGTTTTTTTTTAAAAATAACTTGCCAGCAAAGGCAGGCCGCCACGCAGAGGCCGTGCTAGGGGCCGTGCTGCTATGCAATCCTGTGGCCCTAGCAAATTGCCCCAGTTTTAAAAAAGCCAATGACCCTGACTCCTCAAATAATGCTGAAGAGGTAGTTTGACTGGCTTACACACACACATCACCCCATCCTCTACCGTTTCTAACTTTACCACAACATCCTCCTCTCCATCCTCCATGCTATGGCCCACACCACGTAACACTTCCTCCACCACCGTGCCCCCTCTCTCACTGGGTCAGAGGAGTTCATTTCCAAGTGATTGTTCTTGAACTGAGTAATGCGCAACCATTATTGCCAGAAGAAGATGAAGGAGAATGAGGACCTTACACCAGATTTAATTCTGGCAAGAGAACACAGATAGAGATGGACATAATGAGTGATGAGGAGGAAGGTCCCCGCTGCTGCTTCCTTCTGTGATGTGCTCAGAAAAATTGATGCATCTGAGGAGAATATGATGAGGAGATTGATGTTTTGTGGGTGCCTAGTAGAAGAGAGCAAGAGAGAGGTAGTTCAGATGGAGAGACGGAGAGTCAGAGAGGCAGTAGGAGAATAAGACTTAGAAGAAGCAGGAGAGGACAGCCCGCAGGGATCAGCAGGGCAACAACATGTATCGGCACCTGTGTTCAGCCGGCCAACGCACCCGCCATTGCCGCCAATACCGCCAACTCCGCCAACTCCGCCAACTTTCTACTGTTACCGCCAGATCGCACACTTCCAAAAAGTCAGCAGTGTGGGATTTTTTTAATGTGTGTGCCTCTGACAAAAGCATTGTAATTTGCAATGAGTGCAGTCAGAAACTGAGCCTTGGTAAGCCCAAACAGCCACATAGGTACAACTTCTATGCGAAGGCACATGAGCGGCAAGCACAAAGCACTTTGGGAGCAACACCTCAAAGGCAACAGGCAAACTAAAAGCCACACTCCTTCTGGTCCAGCATCTTACTGCTCTACCTCTGCTCTCCTTGACCCGTCTGAACCACCCTCCACTCCGCCTTCCACCTTGACCACCTGTTCCCATCCCAGTCATCTGCCACCAGCCAAGTTTCTGTGAAGGCCATGTTTGAGCGTAAGAAGCCAATGTCTGACTGTCACCCCCTTGCCCGGCGTCTGACAGCTGGCTTGTCTGCACTCTTAGCCCGCCAGCTTTTACCATACCAGCTGGTGGACTCTGAGGCCTTCCGCAAATTTGTAGCAATTGGGACACCGCAGTGGAAGGTACCCAGCCGCAATTTTTTTCTAAAAAGGGAATACCACACCTGTACCACACATGTGCAGAGCCAAGTTACCGCATCTCTGTCACTTAGTGTTGGGCCAAAGGTCCATATGACTACTGACGCATGGTCCTCCAAGCATGGTCAGGGCAGGTATGTCACCTACACTGCCCACTGGGTGAACTTGGTAATGGCTGGGAAGCAGGGAATGGGTAGCTCAACAACAACAGTGGAGTTGGTGTCACCGCCACGGATTGCACGCGGTTCTGCCACCACCTCTACTCCTCCATCGCTCTCTACCTCGTCTTCTTCTTCTTCTTACTCTGCTGCTGGGTCCTCCTTCTCCTCCTCCACACCTGTGCACCCCCAGCTCCCCCTAGGCTATTCGACGTGCCAGGTACGCCGTTGTCACGCTGTCTTGGGGATGACGTGCCTGGAAAGCAAAAACCATACCGGATCTGTACTCCTGTCATCTCTGCAGTCACAGGCCGATCGGTGGCTGACCCCACACCAACTGCAGATCGGAAAAGTGGTGTGTGACAATGGAAGCAATCTGTTGGCAGCGTTGAGACTAGGCAATTTAACACATGTGCCCTGCATGGCACATGTGTTAAATTTAATAGTCCAACGTTTTGTCTCCAAGTACCCAGGATTCCAGGACGTTCTCACCCAGTCCAGAAAGGTGTCGGCCCATTTCAGACGTTCCTACACAGCCATGGCACGCCTTGCTGACATTCAGCAGCGCTACAACATGCCAGTCAGGCGTTTGATTTCTGACAGCCAGACTCGCTGGAATTCAACGCTCCTTATGTTGGAACGTCTGCTGCAACAACAAAGGGCCGTCAACGAGTACCTTTTTGAACTGGGTGGTAGGACTGGATCTGCACAGCTGGGGATTTTTTTCCCCCGTTACTGGGTGCTTATGCGCGATGCCTGCAGGCTCATGCGACCTTTTGAAGAGGTGACAAATATGGTCAGTCGCACCGAAGGCACCATCAGCGACCTAATACCCTTCGCTTTCTTCCTGGAGCGTGCCGTGCGACGAGTGACAGATGAGGCTGTAGACCAGCGTGACGAGGAGCTGGAAGCGCACGATTTCTGGTCGGAATCACCAGAACGAACCCAGGCACCTGCTGCAACGCAGGGAGAGGTGCCAGAAGTGGAGTCAGAGGAGGAAGGTGGCTTTGTGGAGGAGGAGGAGGAGGACCAACAGGAGCAGGCTTCCCAGGGGGCTAGTGGTGACCTTTTGGGGACCCCTGGTCTTGTACGTGGCTGGGGGGAGGAGACCGTGGATGATGCAGTCCTTGATAATGAGGAAGCGGAGATGGATAGCTCTGCATCCAACCTTGTGAGAATGGGGTCTTTCATGCTGTCATGCCTGTTGAAGGACCCCCGTATCAAGAGGCTTAAGGAGAAGGACCTGTACTGGGTCGCAACGCTACTAGACCCTCGGTACAAGCATAAAGTGTCAGAAATGTTACCAACATACCACAAGTCCGAAAAGATGCGGCATTTACAAACCAGCCTGCAAAACATGTTGTACAATGCTTTTAAGGGTGATGTCACTTCAGGAACTCATCAACATTCCAGGGGCAGAGGTGCCAGTAATCCTGCCACGAGCACACCTGCAAGGACAAAGCCCTTTGGCCAGTCTGTAACGTCAGACATGCAAATGTTTTTCTGTCCAAGGCAGCGCCACAACCCTTCTGGATCCACCCTCAAAGAACGCCTCGACCGGCAGGTAGCGGACTACCTGGCATTAACTGCAGATATCGACACTCTGAGGAGCGATGAACCCCTGGACTACTGGGTGCGCAGGCTTGATCTGTGGCCAGAGCTGTCACAATTTGCCATGAACCTCTTGTCTTGCCCAGCCTCAAGTGTGCTCTCAGAAAGGACCTTCAGTGCAGCAGGAGGGATTGTAACTGAGAAGAGAACTCGCCTAGGTCACAAAAGTGTCGATTACCTGACCTTTATTAAAATGAATGAGGGGTGGATCTCGGAGGGTTACTGCACGCCGGAAGACTTGTTCTGACTTCTATGCAGCTGTCCTTCTCTTCAAGCCTCATGACTCCACACACAGCTGTCCTTTAGCGTCCTCCTCCTCCCTCCGCCACCGTTACAAACTAGGGTGCAAACCCTACTGGTTTAATTTTTTCTGGCCTCTGTGCTTCAGTGGCTGCAACCAAAAAAACTGGGCAAACAATGTCTACAAGGTCAACGTATGGCAAAAAATGACTATTTTCAGCATTTATATGGCATATTTTTTCTGGCAACTGTGCTTCAGTGGCTGCATCCAAAAAAATGCATATTTTCTGCATTTATATGGCATAATTTTTCTGGCCTCTGTGCTTCAGTGGCTGCAACCAAAAAAATGCATATTTTCTGCATTTATATGGCATAATTTTTCTGGCCTCTGTGCTTCAGTGGCTGCAACCAAAAAAATTTATATTTTCAGCATTTATATGGCATAATTTTTCTGGCAACTGTGCTTCAGTGGCTGCGACCAAAAAAATGACTATTTTCAGCATTTATATGGCATATTTTTTCTGGCCTCTGTGCTTCAGTGGCTGCAACCAAAAAAATTTATATTTTCAGCATTTATATGGCATAATTTTTCTGTCAACTGTGCTTCAGTGGCTGCGACCAAAAAAATGCATGTTTTCTGCATTTATATGGCATAATTTTTCTGGCCTCTGTGCTTCAGTGGCTGCAACCAAAAAAGTTTATATTTTCAGCATTTATATGGCATAATTTTTCTGTCAACTGTGCTTCAGTGGCTGCGACCAAAAAAATGCATATTTTCTGCATTTATATGGCGTAATTTTTCTGGCCTCTGTGCTTCAGTGGCTGCAACCAAAAAAATTTATATTTTCAGCATTTATATGGCATAATTTTTCTGGCAACTGTGCTTCAGTGGCTGCGTCCAAAAAAACTGGGCAAACAATGTCTACAAGGTCAACGTATGGCGAAAAATGACTATTTTCAGCATTTATATGGCATATTTTTTCTGGCAACTGTGCTTCAGTGGCTGCGTCCAAAAAAACTGGGCAAACAATGCCTACAAGGTCAACGTATGGCAGTTGTTTAAAGAGAACAGTAGATTACTAGCCAGCAAAGCTACCTAAGCTAAAATGTCCCTCAAATCCCTGCAGACTTCTGTCCCTCCAATACAGAGCAGTATCAAGCAGATTACTAGCCAGCAAACTTACTATCATCTGTCCCTGAAATCACTAACAGCTCTCCCCCTACACTATCTCTTCCAAGCACACACAGGCAGATTTTTCAGATACATTTTTGCCCTTGATCCCCCTCTGGCATGCCACTGTCCAGGTCGTTGCACCCTTTAAACAACTTTAAAATCATTTTTCTGGCCAGAAATGTCTTTTCTAGATGTTAAAGTTCGCCTTCCCATTGAAGTCTATGGGGTTCGCGAACCGTTCGCGAACCGCTCGCGTTTTTGCGCAAGTTCGCGAATATGTTCGCGAACTTTTTTTCCGACGTTCGCTACATCCCTATTTACCAGTAGGTCTTTTCAGCTGACACAAGGTCACCCATTAGAAGAAAGAAGGTTCTGGCTAAATATTCGGAAGAGTTTTTTTTACATTGAGAGCTGTGAAGATGTGGAATTGTCTCCCTGAATCTGTGGTACCGGCTGATACATTCAATTTTAAGAAGCTTTAAGAAGGGGTTGGGTGGTATTTAGCAAGTGAGGGAATACAGGGATATGGGAGATAGCTCATAGTACAAGTTGATCCAGGGACTGGTCCCATTGCATTTTGGAATCAGGATCAACTACCAGTTAGGCAGATCATTTATATACACTTGACTTGATGGACTTGATGGACGTGGGTCTTTTTTCAATAAAACCTCCTATGTTACGACGTATGTTACTATTTTACTAGGTTCCTTCAAGTACAAAAAAGGAAGAGATTAACAAAAGGATCCCTAGTAAGGTTCCAGGCTGGTGTTTTAAGTGTAAACTCAATCTGTTCTTGCTGTAAGAATATGAAGGGATTTCTCAGTTGACTCACAGTCAATGACTCACAGCCTGGCTACATTTTTGATTTCAGGTTGGTTGAACTCAATGGTAGGTAGCCTCTACATCAAGGTAAGATATGGCCAAAAAAAGCATTACTTCCAAATGAAGGAAAAGAAAGTCAGTATCTGCTTATGTAACTGGGAACTGTAATTGATTTCACTGTTCTGCAAATATATTCATTCAATTTTCTGATACCATCTAACGTCTGCTTTGATATTATAAATAGTCAAATGAATATTGATGAGCAGGTTAATAAACATGAACTGTATGATAATGTTATTAGAAAAAATAAATCCAAGCAAGTGTGTTTTGTGTGAGCAGTTTTATACTGCAGGGTTAGGCAGTTGGAGAGAAAGAACGGGTGAAGAAATTGTTTTCTGAGTTAAAGTAAGGAGAAATGCATGGGGAAGATGATGCCTCACATATACACTATACAGTAGAGTCTCCTCGGGTGATCTAGGGCAGGGGTGTCCAACTGGAGACTGCATGTGCCCCCTGCAAAAGAATTTTAATGTCCCCCAATTTGCTCAAAGGCTCCATAGACATCACTATATGATATGATAATTTCAATGTGAGAATACATGGTGGTCTAGAGGGGGTTCATCGGGAACGCTGCCGGCTCCTCTTCGGCACGCAGCCGCACATGCTGTTCTTCCAGGTTGACGCATGGGATTGACGCCAGCGTCTTTTCTTTCAAGTAAAATTTCGAATTCGAATATTTAAAGCTGCAAAGTACTATTTCCAATCGCCCAATGTAGGTTTCTTTCCATAGTTTTTGGGTACGTTTATAGTTTGTCTGATCCTTGTTTTTGACCCTAGTCTGTCCCTGACTTTGCCTGTACTGACCATTGCCTATTCTTGACAATTCTTTGAATGATTTTATACCACGATACTGTTGACATTAATTACAGCCTGTGACCTCAGCCACCTCAACCACCTGATTTGGTACCGCATTGTCTACTGATTCTGACCCGTCCTGTGCCTCTGCCTACCAATCTTGTACTGTATTGCCTGATTGGTTCCCCATTCTTCTACTATACGTTCAGTTCCTTAGCCTGCCCAGAACTCTCCCCTTGCTCCTCTCACATTTAGACCTCTGAGTAGGCATCTGAGAAGCTGAGGGCTCCTCCCGAAGCCAAAGGCAGCTGCTATTGGCAGAACAGTGAGTAGATACTGGGTCCTTGGAGTTTGTTCTGGGTTTGGGATACCCTACCTTAAATTTAATATAATTTGGCCCTCTGACACGCTGTATGAGATATTATTGGCCCACTACATATCATATGTAGACAGCACTGATCTATAGCTCTATGTTCAGCCCCTTAGACTTTGAAGCAGAATCACAACAGTTTCATTAAAGAATCTGAAAAAAGTCGAGATTGCAAAATGGAAGTTTCATTGAAATGTTACCAAATTGTGATTATTTCTATTAATTTGCCATTTAGTCAAAGAAACCCCTCCAACCAAAGATTCTAATACAAAACTGCACCAAGTAAAAGCTGGAAATATATGAGACGTTTTGCAATTTTGACGATTTTTTAAAACCGGTTTAAAAACGTTTTAACTGGAATGGGTTCAGAGGACACTGGTTAAGTGAATGGTTTGGACAAGGTGGTTTCCCAGATGAGTTTATCATTTTTTTCTTTCTGAAATCGTTATACAGTTACCACCAAGTAAATCAACGCTACTGGTATTATTACTACTCAAGGGTCTAGTCTGATTGTCATTTGGTAGGATTTTTTCACATTTTAAGGCAATATGAATGCAGTTTCAGATTTTTTTTTTCATACTTTAAATACTTGGAGGCTGAACAATCAACTTGAACTTGGAAAAAAAAATGTGATCATGGTAAAATAAAAACAATTCATTTGAAAAGGTAATTTTGACCACCATCAATTTTTTTTATTCAATAGTGTATTTTGTTTACTGTGATTGCATTTTATTACACGATTCTTTAGGAGTGTAGTTGTATTTTTAATATTTTTTAAAAGAAAAAAAAAATGCAAATTGCAGCAAAAAACTTTGTGATGATGGCAAAAACCTTAATTTTGTTTACATGGTAAAAAAAAGTATTACTTTTTTTTGTCATGTTGCCATTTTTTTTACTTTTCTTTAGCAATTAAAGTTTTCTCAAAAAATCGTAGATAATATAAAACCCACAGGTTTTAGGTGTCAATCTTGTTATTTTTTTTTTTTTACATTAAATATTGCGTCAAAAATCAGCCACTATATTACATGTACAGGATCCATTATCTCGGAATTACCAGAAGGCCTCCTCCCATAGAAAAAAAATGATTTCCTTTTTCTTGTACTTGATCCCAACTATGATATAATCAATCCTTATTGGAAGCAAAATAATCCAATTGAGTTTATTTTATGTTTAATGTATTCTTTAGTAGACCTTTAGTATGGAGATCCAAATTATGGAAAGAGCCCTTATCCGGAAAACCTCAGGCCTCTGATAATAGATCCCATACCAGTGCTGTAACTTAGGCAAGAAGGAGTGATGGCCGAACAGTATAATTTCAGGTCTGACTAAGCAACTTAGCCATATTTTAGACTTTTAAGACATGCTCTGCCCTAGATACCATACAATACATTCCTTCCTTATTTTGGAATTACAAGATGAAATTCCAGAATTGACTGCCCAACCTCCGACTATCTTCTGACAGATCAAAGGAATGCGGCCATCCATGCATGTGGACAAATCGCCCTAACCAGTTAACAGCTCCATATATTTTCTATTTTTCAATAAATCCAGGCACAGGGCCTATGAAACATCAAAACAAACGTTTCAATAACTAATGGAATTCATAGGGAGGGATTGATGGGGGACACCATCCTATTCTCCCAGCTTGATGGACAATCTTTCTTCAGGCCCTGGGCACTGTCTGAAGTTCTAAAACATTCAGTTAAGCACTGAAGTTAACAATGCAGTCTACATCTGTTTAATGGGTGTAAGCAAAGGAGTAAATATAGTTGTATGTTTTTTTTTTAATTACATAGAGGTGAGAACTTCACACAATTAAATTTAATAACCATTTGACCTATATTATTGCACCGCTGTACGAGCTGTGAAAGTAAACTGTAACATGATTTGTTAAGATGACTTCTTCTCTTTTGTCTTGTAGAATTTGCAGACCTCGGAGGAACATTACGCCCAAGCTGATGAGTTTGTGAAGCAGATAATTAATTTGCACATTTGGACGAGACCCAAAAGCCGCCTCCAACGTTGAAATTTGTAATTACTTGACATGATTCTTCCAAGGTTCCTTCAAGCGTCCGGGACACACAGCTCGCTGCTCTTCCAGAGAAAATAGGAAAGTTCTTAGGTTATGTGCTCGGAATTTTGTTTCACGCTATTTGCATATAAAAGCTAATTTTGCAGAGATCACAGTTCCATTATGCATTATCTTACCCACTCTTGTCTTGATTTGTCTTGAAATTTTAATAGCTAGTGTAGCAAAATCTGAATTTCAAAAAGCCACTTCAGAAATAGAACAGTGTGATTTTATTATAATCAAATCCAGCAAATAACTGCTGTGCAAGGTAATTATACAATGGGTTTAGAAGGATATATAGATATGTGTATCGGTCAGTGTTTGAATGCAGAAGATGATGAATTTTAGATCAGTGGGTAAGAAGGCCACCCATGGCTGATGGATTCCAGTCACAGGAAATGTGTTGCTCTAGGCCTTTGATGTAGAAAACATACACGGTACACCGGAATGCATAGAACAAACATATTGCTTTTATTATACTAGTATTATTCATTTATGGGCATTAACAGGACTATAGTCTCACAATACTAATGGTCTTAAACAATAAATTAATGAATATCTTCTCTTTCTTCTTTATCTATCATGAAGCTCTCGGTGCCCAACTGTAGCCTGCGTAGGACAACTCACAATGTGCCATTAGCCACTACTCGTTTAGGGACCACTGGATTAGAGCTAATGCCTTAGTCTTCTCTCTCTGTCATGTCCAGCAATGGTCAAATCCAACTGCTCCCACTAGCAGTTCCCACTAAATGGCACACAATCACCTCTACTCCTCTTCCTCATAAACTAAACTCTTCTTTGGGGCAGCAAGTTGTCCTTGCTAGCTATCCTATCTGTCTCTCACATCCAAGGTAAGCCACCACCAAATCTCTCCTTCTCTTAGCCAGCCCTTCCAGGAACAACAGATCCCAAGGGAATCTCGCTTGAATAGTCTGTTATCAAATCTTTGTAGACCAAAGAGGCTCTTCCAATTTCCAAACTGGAACTTATATATGTTTTTAGGCCTGGGACCTCCCCACTCTATAAACTTCATAGGGAAATCCCCTTTCTAGGGCCAACCTTATTTACACTTTATAATAGTTAGATAAGTTCCTACTAGGCCAGAGTTTGTTAGTAATGTCCTGAGGAACAGTCAGTTCTCTGATGTTTTTACATCCAACCAAAGTGGTTGGCAGTGCCATATGAACAGCACTGCTAAGACCATCTTAGAGATGCCATCTTTCCATTTCTACTCTTAGGTTTCCCAGGTAACATAGTAACATAGTAAGTTAGGTTAAAAAATGACGCACGTCCATCACGTTCAACCTTTTAACTTTTTTTAACCTGCCTTGATCCAGAGGAAGGCAAAAAAAACCACCTGAAGCCTCTCCAATTTGCCTCAGAAGGGGAACAAATTCCTTCCCGACTCCAAAATGGCAATGGGACCAGTTCCTGGATCAACTTGTACTATGAGCTATCTCCCATATCCCTGTATTCCCTCACTTGCTAAACACCATCCAACCCCTTCTTATACCTATCTAATGTATCAGCCTGTACCCCTGATTCAGGGAGACAATTCCATATCTTCACAGCTCTCAATGTAACAAACCCCTTCCCAATATTTAGCCGGAACCTCCTTTCTTCTAATCGGAATGGGTGACCTTGTGTCAGCTGGAAAGACCTACTGGTAAATAAAGCATTAGAGAGATTATTATATGATCCCCTTATATATTTATACATAGTTATCATATCTCCCCTTAAGCGCCTCTTCTCCAGCGTGAATATCCTCAATTTAGCCAGTCTTTCCTCTTAGCTAAGATTTTCAATACCTTTTACCAGCTTAGTTGCCCTTCTCTGTACCCTCTCTAATACAATAATGTCCTGTTTGAGTGATGGAGACCAAAACTGTACGGCATATTCTAGATGGGGCCTTACAAGTGCTCTATACAGTGGAAGAATGACCCCCTCCTCCATTGACTCTATGCCCCTTTTAATACAGCTCAAGACCTTATTTGCCCTTGATGCTGCTGACTGGCATTGCTTGCTACAGCCAAGCTTATCATCTACAAGGACTCCAAGGTCCTTTTTCATAATGGATTTGCCTAGTGCACTCCCATTAAGGGTATAAGTGGTACCCAGTAAATCTTCAGATATTTCTTGGTGGACCCTAGAGACTTTCTTTGCTTGTATTCTTCCTACCCATCTCTCTGTACTAGGGTGCATGTAGTTTCCAGGTCAACCTAAACTATTTGCAAGTTGTTATGCAGGGAGGCCCAGCCTATTTTATGATGAGTAAAACTGAACATCTAATGCTTTAGAATACATTGTACAAATCCAACTCAGCATTAAAGGAATGGCCTGGATTCCCAATATTGCATGAGACAATACATTAGGGCGTATTTACTTTGGTGCAAAGTGCACCATTCTGTTTCTTTACCCATAATGTAAATGTTGCACCCATAATCCCTGAGTGTCAACATTACTAATAGAACATATTTTATTTCAATGATACATGGTACACATAGCACTGAGAAGCTTCTCAATTTGTGCTAATAATAGATTTTGTTACTATACACACATACTCACTGACTCACCTCTTATTAGTAGTCTGGAGGCACTAATTACCCCGTGAGGGATTCTTCTTACAATAAAATATGAGGTGTAAATGAATTATTGAGGTCAGGAGATCTTATTCATCTGAACAAATACAAGCCCACCAACTATTCCTAGATAAACACAACCCCCATGATGAATATTTCCAAGTCATATTGAAATAAGTTTTTTAAACTCTATTTCTAGTGAAGAAAAGACAGGGCTTGTTAAATTTTGGGTATTGGAAAAATTCCAGTATTGATTAAGTTTGGATTTTTCATTTGTGCACTCATGACTTGTCATTCACACATCTCTCACACACTGGACACACACACAGACACACACTGACTCTCACACAATACAGACATACACAAAACTTTTATACAACATATTGATACATACATTATTATTTGTATTATTTTGGTAGGCTGTCAATAGAACATTTGACTGGCTAGATATCTGATAATTTGTATGTATGTTCTGTAACACATTTTTACACATTAAATATACTTATATATCACCTTGGTGAGTGGTGTTTGTTGACCATAGAACTTATACAAATTATTTAATAAGACATTAGGTTTTACAGGGCTTAACTATTCTGTCACAATCTGCCTACTTCTTTCTCCATCTTACATTTGTGTCACCATCTTCCTTTATTGTACATATCTCACCTTTCAGCCATTAATTTGTCTTACCACTAACTATCTTGCCTTCCTGTCACCATCTTGCCATACTGCCTCTATCTTTACCTCTTGTCACCATCCACCATACTGTACCCATTTTCCCTTCTTCTAATGCTTGTCCTACTGCCTACATCATTATCTTGCTCTGCTTCTTGCCTTTCTGTCAACATTTCTGCCTTACTCTATCCATATGACGTTTTAACCATGACTTTGTCCTACAGTAACATCTTGTCTTAATGTCACCATCTTGCCATACCGCCAATATCTTTTCTTCTTGTCACATCCACCATGATGTCCTCATCTTCCCTTCTTCTCACTCTTGTTCTACTGTCTTTAATGTGTTTTCTTGTGATTATCTTGCCCTGATTTTCCTCCTGTCCTTTCTGTCACCATCTTGCCTAACATGTATCCATTTGCTTTTTTGCCACCACTTTACCCTGCTATTAACATCTCACCTTTCAGTCACCACCTTGTCATACTCTCCCCAACTTTTTTTCTTGTCACAATCCACCACACTGTTTTCATCTTGTCTTCTTGTAACTCTTGTCCTACTGTCTCCATCTTGCCTTCCTGTGACTTTCTTGCTCTGCTGTCTCTATCTGTTTCCATCTGGCCTTCCTGCCACCATCTCTACTGTATTGGTCAGGCCATCCTGTCCTACCATTAGAATTGTGCCCTCCTGTTACCATCATGCCATACTGTAGCCTTCTTGTCACCATCCGCCATAATGTATCATTCTTCCCTTCTTGTCACTCTTGCCTTCCTGGCACCATCAAGCCATACTGTACCCATCTTGTATTCTTGATACCATCTGCCACACTGTATCCTTCTTCCATTCTTGTCAATCTTGCCTTCCTGGCACCATCTAACCATACAGTATCCATCTGACTTTCCTGTCAACATCTTTTCATACTGTACTCATCTTCCTTTCTTGTACCAGGCTATCCTTCGAACAGAATATTACTACCCTGTCAACATCTTGCCCTACAATGTCTGTGATCTTCCTCTCTTCCTATTAACAACTGTTCTGTGGGGTACAGCAGTATCTGTAGGATCCAGGGAACTCACCCCTGTTTGGAGTCTGACAGTTTTAAATAAATACTTGCAGACAAATAATGCAAAGTCAATAATGTCCATTTTACTAGATGTTTATAATATATGTCAAACATTATCCTCACATATAAATAGTTTGTATTGTCTGTATGCACACATAAAGATATTTTTGGCACTCATGCTGTGTTTGCATTGCTGGAAGCCAGGTAAGTCTCTTGGCCAAGCTTTCATGTACAGAGAGGCTTATTGAGTTTAGATTTTCATTTATGAATCAGAATCTTTTACAGGTGATAAATCCATGGCAAAAGCCACGGCAAAAAAGGATTTCTCTTTATGGAAAATGATTTGCTGATCCAATTCATATAAGGATTGACCTCTGGCCTCTCCACTTCATAACGACAGAAAATATTCCCAGAACAGTCTTTTTTTTTGGCCTAGAATTCATATGTATACGTATATATTTATCATATTGCTCAGAAGCACCTCTCTCTCCGCTCCTGGGAGACATAGCCGGCCACAGCTTTTCATAATGAGTGGAATGCTCTGGGTGCTTGACTGGATCATTGATTCCATTGCTTACTTTGGTTTTATCTAAGGATGTCACATTAATGAACCTCACTAAAATTTTTATATCTTATTGAAAATGTACTAACTGCATTCAGTATGTGTATGGTGGCCTGCCAAACCTGACCAATATCCATATACAATAGCATTATTCCACATGATTCCACATGATACCATGCCATAAGGGCACTTCTCCTGGGGACACTTATTTTCTTGGAAGGTCTCTGGGACCATATCCCTATAGATATAATAAATTTGCAAAATTAATTTCTATGAAGGCATCCATTTTTCAAGTTTTCTCTATGAAATACACATAAATGCTGCCCTTTCTAGACCTGTAAATATGCTTGCAGTATTCCCACTGAGACTGAGTGCCGCCTGTTAGCATGCCGCTTCCTACATGTGTTATTAAATTGGCTCAGCAGGCAGCAAGTCCACTAAAGCACCTTCTGAATGGCACTGATGAAGTGTAATCTCCATTAAGCATGCTTGAAAGCTGCGACAGAACTAAAGATACGAGGGGGAGAGAGAAATATGTAAATAATAGCAGATAAAGTCATTTTTGGCAATAATTGTTGTAGAAAAAAACCTTAGCCGTAATCACTTGCAAAAAAAAAAAAAAAAAAAAGTGTTGCGGGTATTGTCTTGTCTTTTGTTCAGCGATGCCCGTCGTTCGGCAAATATTCACACAGCGAGAGCAGTTACGAAGGAAGAAAATGAAATTAATTATGATGTTTCCTGAAGGCGTTGCTGTGCATTCAGTGACTCTAATTAAACTGAATATAGATCTGTTTTGTAAAGAGTGTTCATGGCTTGAGGCCATCACTGTATCATGAAAAATAACTCTACTTTTAGAGGCAATAGGACCCATTTCCAAATACCAAGTTAATCAGCCAGGGAACTGATGGACGTGATGTAACATTTGTTCATTTTGCACTGAAAGAACAGGAATAAACAGCAGCAAGCTCACGTGAGATCCAGCAAGTTGTGCCGAAATTGGTGTTGGCATTCTCATGGTCTATAGTAGGGATGCGCCGAATCCACTATTTTGGATACGGCCGAACCCCCGAATCCTTTGTGAAAGATTCAGCCGAATATCGAACCGAATCCGAATCCTAATTTGCATATGCAAATTAGGGATGGGAAGGGAAAAACATCTTAGACGTCCTTGTTTTTTGTGACAAAAAGTCAGGTAATTTCCCTCCCCTCCCCTAATTTGCATATGCCGGGAAGAAGGATTCTGAAAAAAGCCGAATCCTAGCCGAATCCCGAACCGAATCCTGGATTCGGTACATCCCTAGTCTATAGTCATCAGCTGGCACTAGGGAAAAGGCAGGACTGGTCAGCTCTTTATTAAAGGCAAAGGCTGATATAACATTCATGTGCTCGGACCAGGGTCTAACCGATTGGTGAGGGGATGGGCAGAGGTCCTGTGTCCAATGTCCACAATTGAGTAGTATCTATTGATGCCAGCCTCTAGGGCAATGATCCCCAACCAGTGTTCTTGAGTAACATTTTACTCTCCACTCCCATTGATGTTGCTCACAGTTGCCTCATGATAAGTGCCCCATAAGTGCTTAAATTCATGTTTTGGGGGCATAAAGACACAGGTTGACTCCAAGAGAGCCTCCTGCAGGTTAGCAGTCTACATGGAGCTTCCAATTAACCTATCACAACCCTTATTTGGCATCCATAAGGAATTTTTTCTTGCTTGTGTGGCTACCCAACAGTTAATACATTTGAGTGTAGCTCACTGATAAAAGTTTGGGGACCCCCTGCTTTAGAGGAAACTTATGATTCATCTGATCAGGCTTTAGCAAGTTCAAAGAAGCATGTATGGATGCATACTACTTACTAATAAACATTAATGCACAATTAATTTGGTGTCTAATCTTTTTGGTCAACAACTGGGTACCTGCTATTTATTGACCAGTGATAATCCTCAATGAGCCACAGGAAGCCCCATGCTTTTTAGTGCTGCCATTAGAATTAATTAATTTTCCCCTTGTTTTGTTTCCCTACCTGAGACTTTTTATTATCCAGATGCAGGCAATAGCCCAATTTAAAGGGTATGTAAGCTTGCCTCCTCCTATTCCCTGTGCTGGGTCATTTAGCTCCTTTGCTAACACTAAGCCTTCTGAATTCCTTGAGATCCATAAGTCTGTTCTTGTCGTCCCCCTTATTTCCTCATATACTCCTTGGTTTTTGACCCTGGTCTATTATTCAGATCTCCCCAAATCTACCACCTTCCCTGACCTTATGCCTGTTCTTGGACATGGTTTGCCTACTGCCTGTGAACTAAAAGGAAAAATAGCGGCATTCAGGACTCCAGGCACGCAGGCCCTCCGTATTTATTGCAAAGTAGTAACGTTTCGGGGGCACGCCAGTTCATTGGAGGGTGCCGACCCTTCTTACTGAGCCCGGATTTATAGTTTTCGAGAGGCCTGGATGTCCTGGTGGTTTCCCATTTAGACATTGCCTTTTGCCTGCCCTGATCATTGCCTGTGTTATACGGACCCCCCTTTCCACCTGCTGCTTGTACAGATATGGGACCTGTTATCCAGAATACTCAGGACCTGGGGTTTTCCGGATAACAGATCTTTCCATAATTTGAATCTCCATACGTTAAGTCTACTAGGAAATCATATAAACATTAAATAACCCCAATAGGCTGGTTTTGCTTCTAATAAGGATTAATTATATCTTAGTTGGCATCAAGTACAAGCTACAGGTATGGGACCTGTTATCCAGAATGCTCGTGACCTGGGGGTTTCCGGATAATGGATCTTTCCGTAATTTGGGTCTTCATGCCTTAAGTCTACTAGAAATTCATTTAACCATTAAATAAACCCAATAGGCTGGTTTTGCTTCCAATAAGGATTAATTATATCTTAGTTGGGATCAAGTACAAGCGACTGTTTTATTATTACACAGAAAAAGGAAATCATTTTTCAAAATTTGGATTATATGGATTAAATGGAGTCTATGGGAGACAGCCATTCGGTAATTCGGAGCTTTCTGGATATCGGGTTTCCGGATAAGGGATCCCATACCCGTACTGTTTTATTATTACAGAGAAAAAGGAAATCATTTTTAAAAATTCGAGTTATTTGGATAATATGGAGTCTATGGGAGATGGCCTTTTTCTCTAATTTGGAGCTTTCTGTTTAAGAGATCCCATTCCTATACCTTAGATCAGCCTTGTCTCTGCTTTTTCATCATTATACCTTCCTTGAAAACAGTTTTCTTCATGTCCCTGTAATGTTTCCTACTGGTAACCCAGCGCATTGGCTCTTATTGGCTAATTCATTGGGTAATTCTCACAATGAGCCTTTATGAGTTCATAGACAACGCCCATACTAGGAATAGGAAATAACTATGTTTAGGGCACATTCGAGTAAAGTCGGGGGTTTGATATTGATCTTTCCCACGCTGATGCTCTGTGAGTCCCCTGTATATTGTCCCAGATGCCCTCAGATTGGAACACCATAGAGAAAGTTCTGAATAGACGTTGAATATATACATTAGCCCATGTTAGAAGGATGAAGGGAAAGTGTTGAGAATCTATTCTGTAAGACGGACTTGTACGGCATGAATAAACCTCTAGGAAACAGGAGAAGGAAATACCGGCTGAACCTGATCCCACTTTCCCATGTAACAGAGAAACCAATCGTGTTCTTGTAAAAGGGCAAATAAGACGTGTGTAATCTAAGTTTGTGCACAGAGAATAAACACAAGACACGCTTGTGTTACCGTGTAGTCAAAGGGACACGTGAGACTCCAATGTGAGGGGTGTAAGTGTGATAGAATGGGGGGGGGGGGGTTTCTTAAAAATACAACCAGAAGACACTGAATCCAACTGTTATATTTAGAAAGCACTTACAGGAATGGTAACTGTAACTGTTTGGAGCATCAGTTGCCAAGTTGTGCGGCTCCCTCCTTAAGGGGCTCAGAGTTATGGGGTTCAGGTCTGAGCAAAAGATCAACTTATGGTAAATCTATGAGCTCAGGGGGGGCTCCTTATTTTTGCACCATTGACGTTCCACTATGAGCTAAAGCCCATGGAAAGGTTTTGGAGAAGGCGAAGAAGGAAAACCTTTATAAGACACAAGAAAATCCTGGCAACAGTCAGACCAATGTACAGTTTACTCATCTCTTAATGTTGTCACTAGACACAACTAAATAAGGGGGAGAATGTAGGTCCCTTTAATCTTCTCAGCTAAATTCAATTTGTCATAATAAGCAGGTCACGGAAGCGAGGGGCTGCACATTTTCAGCTATGATACGTGTATTACCCAGAGAAGGAATAATGCAATTACACTATGGCATAGATTTCACCATTCTGGGAAAAGAGCTCATCTCATTGCAGGAAAATGATGGATGATAATGTTTTGTCCGGATAGCTTAATGGCATCTGTAGTACTTAGCTGAAATATATACTAATGTGTCCTTAACCTAGATTCTATCTGCTTAACCTATATTGTATCTGCTATGTACATTCAGCATCAGACTGGGGCATTGGGGGGCCCACCGGCGCTGAGATCCCCAGGGACCTCCCGATATCCGCACTCATCACATCCAGCTTCACTCCTTCATTCTTTAACCATTGAGGAGGCGGCTGTTTGGGGGAACGGAACTGGGCCAACAGGACCCATGAGGACCGGGGACCACTGGCCCAGTCTGACCCTGTGTACATTACACCAATTCCTGGCTTGTAAGAGATCTACTTGTCTCTGTCCACTTCTTCATTGCATGTTTCCACTTCCACTACTCTGCATACTGACACTGTTTTCATAACTTATTCTCTAAAAGACTGTTTGAAGGCCAACAGCTCTCCCAACTACTGTATACCATAGTCCCTCCTCAGAGACTATTATCCACTGTTACTATAGGCACCATCTCTCCCTACTATACCTGCTATCCCACAGTCACACTCCCTTCCCAGAGACTATTATCCACTGTTACTATAGGCACCATCTCTCCCTACTATACCTGCTATCCCACAGTCACACTCCCTTCCCAGAGACTATTATCCACTGTTACTATAGGCACCATCTCTCCCTACTATACCTGCTATCCCACAGTCACGCTCCCTTCCCAGAGACTATTATCCCACTGTTACTATAGGCACCATCTCTCCCTACTATACCTGCTATTCCACAGTCACACTCCCTTCCCAGAGACTATTATCCCACTGTTACTATAGACACCAACTCTCCCTACTATACCTGCTATCCCACAATCACACTCCCTTCCCAGAGACTATTATCCACTGTTACTATAGGCACCATCTCTCCCTACTATACCTGCTATCCCACAGTCACACTCCCTTCCCAGAGACTATTATCCACTGTTACTATAGGCACCATCTCTCCCTACTATACCTGCTATCCCACAGTCACACTCCCTTCCCAGAGACTATTATCCACTGTTACTATAGGCACCATCTCCCCCTACTATACCTGCTATCCCACAGTCACACTCCCTTCCCAGAGACTATTATCCACTGTTACTATAGACACCATCTCTCCCTACTATACCTGCTATCCCACAGTCACACTCCCTTCCCAGAGACTATTATCCCACTGTTACTATAGACACCATCTCTCCCTACTATACCTGCTATCCCACAGTCACACTCCCTTCCAGAGACTATTATCCCACTGTTACTATAGGCACCATCTCCCCCTACTATACCTGCTATCCCACAGTCACACTCCCTTCCCAGAGACTATTATCCACTGTTACTATAGGCACCATCTCCCCCTACTATACCTGCTATCCCACAGTCACACTCCCTTCCCAGAGACTATTATCCACTGTTACTATAGGCACCATTCTCCCCTACTATACCTGCTATCCCACAGTCACACTCCCTTCCCAGAGACTATTATCCACTGTTACTATAGGCACCATCTCTCCCTACTATACCTGCTATCCCACAGTCACACTCCTTCCCAGAGACTATTATCCACTGTTACTATAGACACCATCTCTCCCCTACTATACCTGCTATCCCACAGTCACACTCCCTTCCCAGAGACTATTATCCCACTGTTACTATAGGCACCATCTCTCCCCTACTATACCTGCTATCCCACAGTCACACTCCCTTCCCAGAGACTATTATCCACTGTTACTATAGGCACCATCTCTCCCTACTATACCTGCTATCCCACAGTCACACTCCCTTCCCAGAGACTATTATCCACTGTTACTATAGCACCATCTCTCCCTACTATACCTGCTATCCCACAGTCACACTCCCTTCCCAGAGACTATTATCCACTGTTACTATAGGCACCATCTCTCCCTACTATACCTGCTATCCCACAGTCACACTCCCTTCCCAGAGACTATTATCCACTGTTACTATAGGCACCATCTCTCCCTACTATACCTGCTATCCCACAGTCACACTCCCTTCCCAGAGACTATTATCCACTGTTACTATAGGCACCATCTCTCCCTACTATACCTGCTATCCCACAGTCACACTCCCTTCCCAGAGACTATTATCCACTGTTACTATAGGCACCATCTCTCCCTACTATACCTGCTATCCCACAGTCACACTCCCTTCCCAGAGACTATTATCCACTGTTACTATAGGCACCATCTCTCCCCTACTATACCTGCTATCCCACAGTCACACTCCCTTCCCAGAGACTATTATCCACTGTTACTATAGGCACCATCTCTCCCTACTATACCTGCTATCCCACAGTCACACTCCCTTCCCAGAGACTATTATCCACTGTTACTATAGACACCATCTCTCCCTACTATACCTGCTATCCCACAGTCACACTCCCTTCCCAGAGACTATTATCCCACTGTTACTATAGGCACCATCTCCCCCTACTATACCTGCTATCCCACAGTCACACTCCCTTCCCAGAGACTATTATCCACTGTTACTATAGACACCATCTCTCCCTACTATACCTGCTATCCCACAGTCACACTCCCTTCCCAGAGACTATTATCCCACTGTTACTATAGGCACCATTTCTCCCTACTATACCTGCTATCCCACAGTCACACTCCCTTCCCAGAGACTATTATCCACTGTTACTATAGACACCATCTCTCCCTACTATACCTGCTATCCCACAGTCACACTCCCTTCCCAGAGACTATTATCCACTGTTACTATAGACACCATCTCTCCCTACTATACCTGCTATCCCACAGTCACACTCCCTTCCCAGAGACTATTATCCACTGTTACTATAGGCACCATCTCTCCCTACTATACCTGCTATCCCACAGTCACACTCCCTTCCCAGAGACTATTATTCCCATTGGTACATCACACACTGTCTGCGCAGCCAAGTGGAACATTTATTCCCCATTTTCCTGCAAAAAAGTACTGGTTAATGGGGTTCCACTATATATTATTTTTGCAATGTATCCTTGTTTTCCAAAATACAAACAAATACAAACGGATTACAACATCTGTTATATATTTATAGTGTATAAAGTAATAAATAAAGAAGAAGAGCTCCTGACGACACCCAGTAATCTAAACAAAAGCTTCTTGCCAACTCACACAGATGAATTGTCCCATGTCTGTCAGGCACAGTCTCTGTTACTTATTAAACTCACACCTTGATCTGAACAATAGATCCCCTGTAAAACGCTGCATTTTCTTGTTACTGGAGTATGTTGGAAAGTGTAAGTACACAGGGATTGGTGGGAAATACAGGTTATAAAAACCAACGACAAATCAGTACAAACATTTGTATAAGTGAAACACCATCATGTAAAGGTGAGTCTAGGGTGGGGCTTGACCACAACTTGGGAGACAAATTTTGCTGAAAGCTCAAACAACAAACCCCTGGGAGGTGATTCATTTATTTAAGTGGTTCTCAACACTTTATATGCACTTTAGATTTGTTTTAATTTCTTTGTGGTTTCTAAGATATTTGCAGTTTTAGACTACTAACACCAGGCTTTCGGATAAACAGTTTTCAGATTCAGATGTCAGCAACCGGAACTGACAGTGCACTGCCTCCATATCTCTAGGGTGAATGAAGCTTATTCGGCACAGCAAGGGGCAGATTTAATTAACCCTCAATATTCGACTGCCGAAGGTAAATCCTTCGACTTTGAATATCGAAGTCGAAGGATTTACCGCAATTCATTCGAATCGAACGATTCCAAGGATTTTAATCCATCGATCGAACGATTTTTCTTCGACCAAAAAAAGCTTGCAAAGCCTATGGGGACCTTCCCCATAGGCTAGCATTGAGGTTCGGTAGGTTTTAGATGGCAAAGTAGGGGGTCAAAGTTTTTTTTAAAGAGACAGTACTTCGACTATCGAATGGTTGAATAGTCGAACGAGTTTTAGTCAGAATCGTTCGATTCAAAGTCGTAGTCAAAGGTTGAGGTAGCCAATTCGATGGTCGAAGTAGCCAAAAAAAACATTCGAAATTCAACGTTTTTTTTTATTCTATTCCTTCACTCGAACTGAGTAAATGTGCCCCCAAGTGTCTCGTGATATATATATTGAGTCTCACGTATAGAGGGCCCCCCGCTTTAATTTGGCTTCGGTGTGTTTCTCTGTTTCTCGATTCCACTGCTTTATTATTTTATGTATTTATTTTATTTTCCATGAGGTTCCGTAATGGGGACGGCAACAATTTCTCCGTCTGCTGGAAACAAATGAAGCGGCGTGGCTTCCGTTGAGCAATCACCGTCCCCGCGCGAATCTTGTTATTATTGCATCGTATTAAAGATTGATGATGTCATTAGGTTTTAATTTTCTCTTTGTGTCACTGCACCACTTACCCAGCGCAGGCAGAATACATATACGACTTATTTAGCTTTTTAGCTCACAGCACAATTAATACAATCACTGGGAAAATCATTATATTGGAGACTGTTTCACCCCAACACTTGCTCATGGCTCCTTTCTTTCTCACATTACTACAAGTACCCGGGATTATATTGTATAGGATAGCTAATGAGTGACACCTTCCTACCACTATCATTATATAGTATTTTGTATTTAATGGTATATGAAGCCCTTTCAGGGTAGAAAAATTGCTGTTGTTCTCTGCACTCCCAAACAGAGCACAGACACCTGCATTCGCTCATGGTCATTTATCAATGCTGGGCAAATTTGCCCATGGGCAGTAACCTATGGCAACCAATCAAAATGCTGCATACATTGTTCTACTTACAGCTGGCTAATCACTGATTGGTTGCTAGAGGTAACTGCCCATGGGCAAATTTGCCCAGTGTTGATAAATGAGCCCCACTAGTTACCTGTGTTCAGCATTGTGATTTTGATGAGAGAGGACGTGGGGAGAGGCATACAGGTACGCTCATCTTACACCTCCTATTAGTCCCCTTATTTGTATTTTATTCATGTGTACAATTAAAGGAGCTCTAGTGCCTATGACAGGTGTTAAGGACAAGGCTTGCCCTAAGCCACACTATGCTGCCATAGTATTATGGGATCTCTCTGTACAGACTATGAGCAAACTTAGGGGACTGTTCCTGCTGAATTGTGCTTAGTACAGGGAATACCTATGCTGCCATAGTTTTATGGGATCTCTCTGTACAGACTATGAGCAAACTTAGGGGACTGTTCCTGCTGAATTGTGCTTAGTACAGGGAATACCTATGCTGCCATAGTTTTATGGGATCTCTCTGTACAGACTATGAGCAAACTTAGGGGACTGTTCCTGCTGAATTGTGCTTAGTACAGGGAATACCTATGCTGCCATAGTTTTATGGGATCTCTCTGTACAGACTATGAGCAAACTTAGGGGACTGTTCCTGCTGAATTGTGCTTAGTACAGGGAATACCTATGCTGTCATAGTTTTATGGGATCTCTCTGTACAGACTATGAGCAAACTTAGGGGACTGTTCCTGCTGAATTGTGCTTAGTACAGGGAATACCTATGCTGTCATAGTTTTATGGGATCTCTCTGTACAGACTATGAGCAAACTTAGGGGACTGTTCCTGCTGAATTGTGCTTAGTACAGGGAATACCTATGCTGCCATAGTTTTATGTGATCTCTCTGTACAGACTATGAGCAAACTTAGGGGACTGTTCCTGCTGAATTGTGCTTAGTACAGGGAATACCTATGCTGCCATAGTTTTATGGGATCTCTCTGTACAGACTATGAACAAACATAAGGGGCTGTTCCTGCTGAATTGTGCTTAGTACAGTGGCATCTATTTATAGTATCTTTCATTACAGGTTATAAAGACACATGGTTACCAAATTGTGGGGCTGGACCCAGAGCCTCAGAGCAGTGGCTGGGGGGGGGGCACATCTTAAAGGTAAATTAGGGTGATGTTTGGGGAAGTGGTTGTTACTAAAAAACATAATAAAAGTACCAATGCACTTTCCTTGGCCCCATTTTTTATTAGTAGTTATTTGCTCATCTAGATCCTCCTAAAAGTCCAGCTTGAAGGACAAGTAGGATGAGATTTAGAATTTACACTTATTTATTCTGAAAACTGTCCCATTTGGCCATTTGTCTGGTCATGCTCCCAATGTTAACACGTTGAGCCCCTTGAACAACTATATAGGAGGTTTTTATCAAAGGTCAAAAACTTGGTTCTGCAAGTTCGAGTTGCAAAACCCGAAAAACTCGAATCGATCGATCATGCAAAACCCTCCGAAAAAAACTTGAACATCAAGCAGGCTTTGGCTTCTGAACTATTGACTCCTCGACAGGTTTTAGATGGTGTATTTTCAGATTCCAGCTATATCCAGAGTTGGGGTATAATAAATCCAATATTCTTGGTATTTTTTATAACCCAAAAATGTGAGCTTTGACCAAAAAATATTCAAAAACTCGATTTTTTTGTGGAAAAAAAAAAATCTGCCCCATAGTGTAATGGGCTTATAAATTCTACAGCAGCCCAATGGAAGGGGATACGGAACCGTGTGACCATCCTGCCCATGAGAAGATGCCTGATTAGATTTCAGATGAAAACTGCTGGATGAGCCAGTAACATCTTTGAAGAAATTGGGGACATAAAGCAAATGAAAAAATCAAAGAAATAGAATATGAAATTACTGGTATGTTACTTTCTAAAATGAGCATTTCTGACCTGAGTCGTGGGCAGGTTGGGGTTGACTCAGCCAGAGACAACAGGATGGAGGTGGCATCACCGTAGACAGTGAATTTTTAATGATATTGGTTACGTTTGGCCAATGTTCTGTGTAGGAATATGGAGTATGAAAACAAACACATCCAGACAAATAAAAAAGTCTTTTGTGTGAAATCCTGAACTGGAGCCAATCTTGATGCATCGGAGCTATGTAGAATAACAAGGGCATGCTGTGATATTTACAGATAAACAAGGAAACCTTCCCTGAACTCGTAGGAACTCTCAGCATTACATGCGGTTCCCTGTTGAGTTCTGGGGAAAGAGTCTTTGCGATACGTCTGGTTCCTTCTTAGTTGCAAAAATAAAATCAAAGTTAATGTTGCTTAATAAAGACAGGGGGCAGGTGAGGTTCATCAAGCCAATAGCCTGCAGCAAACAACTGCCCCCAGGCTCATGGTTCCAGCGAACCCTTCTTTGTTTTGGAGTAAATCGAGTATCCCTCACCAAACTAACAGAATAGGATTCTAATGGGGTGTAACTGGATACTTGTGCCATTTCCTTATAACAACTGATAACCTGCTAGGAAGGTCATAACGTGGCAGCTGATTTTGAGATGGTGACCTGTAGGTCACCATAGAGAAGGTTTGGCCTGAAACATCTCTAGTAAAGGGGAAGAAGGGGGAAGTGTCTGGAGAAAGAGTGATGTAGCGACAACTTAGATGCTGTGACAGTATCAATAACGCCCCCTGTCATTGTTACCCATGAAACAAAGGTTACTTTTTAAACATCAAGATTGAGGCAATAGATTTAGCAATAGTTATCAGGTAACAAAGAGTACCAGATATACAGTGGTTCTGCAAGGGACTATACTATGCCCTGAGCCTTACCACACTGAAATCCCTAGTCTACCGGGTGTTGCCTGCAGAATACTAATCCCACTATGTCTCCTTGTTGGAGCACAGAACTGCTCTTGCTCCATAGCACTGACTCTCTTCCCCCCTAGGATGTACTATGATAGGATGATTGTCTCTTACTTGCTAACCTCAATCATAGGGTTCCTGTTACTATTAAGGAATGGATGCCTTAGGGTAGGGGTCCCAAATTGTAAAAAGAGTTGGGGAGCAACACAAGCATGGCTGGAAGAGCCATATAAGGGCTTTGATTGGCTATTTGGTAGCCCCCATGTGGACTGGCAGCCTACAGGAGGCTCTGTTTGGTACATATGGTTTTTATGCAACTTGCCTCCGAACCAAGAATTCAAATATAAGCACCTGCTTTGAGGCCACTGAGAGCAACAACTGTTTGGGGATCACTGCCTTAGGGTGTGACCTCTTCTCCTTGGACACTGATGTCTATCTTTGCTCCAGATCCTTTTATGATGGAGTCCAGAAAGAGACTGAGCACTTGTTCCCTCCCCTTTAATACATCAGGGAACCAAGGTCTTGTAAGTTACCATCGGCCAATGTGAAATACATCTTTCCCACAGGCTATAGTTTAATGACCAGATATCTCCTGAGCAGTAGGCTGGAGCAAACATATGGCAAACATTCATGAGCAATAAACAATACCAGGCATGTTGCCCGTGGTGTAACAACAGCCCCCACTGGGTTCCCCCCTTCTGGAATTGAGCACCAGCGCCTAAAAAAATTCCTCTACAACAAAAAAAGTTGCCTCAAGAAAAAACGCCCATTGACTTTACGTATCGTAGTTCTGCCGTGCCCCAAGGAGTTGTGGGTCATTACTTACGGCACTGCCTGTTGCAACCTGGGTGTCAAAGGCTCAAGTCCAGCATTAACAGAGGAGATCAATTTGATTTTCGGAATTTAGCGAGATGGTAAATTGACCACTCCTGTGGTGGTTTGGGTGCAATAGTCCTGCAGCCGAAATACACGATCTACAATGTGACAAAGGCTTGTACACCAGATAAAAACACATTCCCTTATTCCATTAGTAGCATTAAAACCACCTGACGCATTTCATCCCGCCAGGCTACATTGAGTCCATTAGAAAGACACTATTTAAAAACAACGTTAACAGTAAATGACATCATGCAGGAACCTAACTTTCTACATTTAACCCTTAATGCCTCTATATCATGGAGCAAAGCAACTGCAAAATCTGTCTATAACGTGATCTATTTAAATGGCTCACTAATGTTAAACTAACTTTTTTACTAACCATATAAAATAAAACAGATCCACATAAGTTTACAAGCATTCATATTCATATTTATTAATCAAAATTATACTAAACGTTCATTTCATAATATATACAGGATCTGTTGTTCAGAAACTGTTATCTAGAAAGCTCCAAATTATGGCAATGCCATCTCCCATAGGGGCAAATTCACTAAGCGCCAAACGCTAGCGTTACTTCGCTAGCGTTTGGCATTTTTGTTACTGCGCAAATTCACTAACGAACGCTGGCGTAGATTCGCTAGTGTTACTTCGCACCCTTACGCCTGGCGAATTTGCGCTACGGACGTAACTACGCAAATTCACTAACGCGCGCATTGTACTGAACGCTACCTTTTACGCTAGACTTCCTTCGCCACCTCAGACCAGGCGAAGCGCAATAGAGTAGATAGGGATTGCTTCAAAAAAAGTCAAAATTTTTTCTAAGTCCCAAAAAACGCTGGCGTGTTTTCTACATCGAAAATTTTTTTGGGGCTCCCCTCCTTCCCCTCTACATTTCCTGACTCATGGCAACTTACCTAGACAGTGGGCACATGTGTAGGGCAAAATAACATTTTTTATTTGATGTTTTGAAGGTTTCCCAGGCATTTGTAGTGATTCTATGTATTCCTCCATTGAAATTTGAATTTGGCGCCGTATGCAAATTAACCATCGCTAGCGTAACTTCGCTTAGCTTAGCGAATCAACGCTAGCGCAACTTCGCAACCTTACGCTACCCCTGAGCGCAACTTCGGATTTTAGTGAATTTGCGAATCGCTGGCGAAACTACGCCTGGCGAAGTGTGGCGAAGTGCGGCGAAGTTACGCCTGGCGCAACTGCGAATCTTAGTGAATTTGCCCCATAGACTCCATTTTATTCAGATAATCCAAATTTTTTAAAACGATTTCCTTTTTCTTAAAACAGTATCTTGTACTTGATCCCAACTAAAATATAATTAATCCTATTAGGTTTATTTAGGGGCCCATTTAATAAACCTCACTTTTTTTCTGGTCAAGGTTTCTAGGGCCAAAATTAAAATTTTTCAAGGGAAAAATAAAAAAGATGAATTTTTAGAGATTTATTATACCCCCAAAGCTGCTAAAAATTCAAAAACACTCCATCTCAAACCTGTCGAGGTCATGTAGAAGTCAATAGCTGATGTCGCTGAAGCTGTTTCTTGACATTGCACTGAATAATACAATAAAGTCTGGGTTTTTGTTTGATAATCCAAAAAAGTAGACTTTTGCCAACGAAAATACCATAAAATCGAGTTTTTAGGACGTCAATCGTACAATACCAATCGACGCTTGGATTTTGTTGCAACATTTTGTTTCTCCGATATTTTTGAGAAAAATTGTTGATAAAGTTGAGTTCATTTTCGTGGAAGGGAGTTTGTTCGAATTAATTTGAGTTTAAGTTAATCAGTCCTTTAATGTTCACATGATTTTTAGCAGTGAATCTGAATCCATTTCTCTTTGCAGAATGATTTGTGAAACTACTGAAAAATTTGTGAAACACGTTGCAACAATTTTTTTACATTTTTTACACACAACTTTTCTTCTCACTCCAAATGCATTCAAGTCAACGGGAGTTTTTTCTTTGGGTCATTTTTTTGTCTTGGTGACTTTTTGTCCAAATGCATTAAAGTCAAATTTTTTTCTTGAGGCGACTTTTTTGTCGTGGAAAAAAAAAAAGATGGTGAAGTTCAGAATCCATGCCTTCGTTCATCACTAGGTATGAAGTTCCAAATTACTGAAAGATCCCTTATCTGCCAAACCTCACATCCGACCATGCTGGATAAAAGGTCCCATAGCTGTTTTAATAATTCACAATTTGAATGTATGTAATTTATAAATTGAGCCATTTTGGTGATCCAGTTTTTAAATAAAAATCCATATAACTTTACCTTCAAGAAAAAATGACTTGCAAAAAAATCCATATAATTTCAACATGCCTGTGTTGATACATCATATTCCCTTTCCACCTCGAAGAAGAAAAACCTTTTCCATGCCCTGAATGTTTAGGAGAGCAAAATCACCACTAAAGGTAGAAAACTATTTTTGAACAGGACTACTTTTATAATAGATTTTTAAACATTCCCAATAATTAAGAACAAAAATAAAATGGGAGCCAGTTACACCAACATGTAGTAAGGGCACCTGCACAGAACTTTTCATTCTTCTTCTAGAGAGTCGGATTTAGAAGAGAGCCACTGCCACGGAGCCTGACACATTTGATTTCTAATACAAAACAGCTTCAATTACCTGCCCGGGATTTCCGATTCTCCATTTGTCAAGGGGAAATGATTAGTTGCTATAAAAACGAGACGTTATGGCTTGGAATAAAAGTGTTTTGACATGTAGAGAGAGTCAGAGTGAGATCGTTCAGCAGTGGGGAAGCACAAGGACTTCAGGTTTTGGAATAAACATGTTCCACACCTTCAATCGGCACAATGATGACACTCTAACTTGTACATATATTGTAATACAGAAGTGCCCTATTATTAAACACTTACAAATATGCTTGTGTCTGCTTGTGCTCCCCTATACTAGTGGTGTGTTTCTACCTCCTGCTGGTGTGGTATGGATGCCTTTTGTGTGTTTCTCTATCTTTATTGGCACCAAGCATTTAGGAAAAGGGATCATTTGATTGCACCTCTTTGTAAAAGTAATGAAAAGTATGGGAGTGTTCTTGCTGGATTATTCCTATGCTTCTATAGATGTTTGGTATCTCTCTGTACAGTCTAAGAGAAGAGATAGAGAAGTGTTTCTGAATCAGCCATTGCTTGAAGCCATGTTGGGTTGGCTATGCCAACGGTTACATTGGACCATTCATCTTCTGGCTGGTAGACCACCCCCCTACGTGAAGAAGCTATTTCATTGCTATCACACAATTAGCAGCAATGAACGGTCAAGCCCTCTTAGCAAGTGACCATAGAAATATTTCCATGGATTAGCTTCAGGCCTATGAGAAGTCCTTTGAAGTCTAGAAGTCATTACTAAATTCCTCTTATGACCAAGCAGATCCGTGATCCGCAGCAAGCTCTATAATGTATGACTGGATGGCTGTTTAGCATTAGATGTCTCTTATAGAATTTCTTTAGGATCAACAAGTAGTAAAATAGTTCTCAAGATACCAGAACACAAAAGTAGGTCCTGATCATGATTAATGGATGGACTGCATTGAGCTGGTTCAAGTTTCCACTGCTGAATTACCAATTTATAAGCACGGGCTCTTGTGAGGATGTAAAGGAACAATAGAGACTATCGAGGTTGTTACTGTATTACCATAAACAAAACAGCACAGTAAGTATCTCAAGGGGATACTGGGTCTTTTGTTCAGAGCTGGTATGATAAGGCCCATGTAGGCAGGAGGTTGTGGCCTCCAGTAGCTTCTATGGAAACAGTTAAACTAGTCATTCTCAGAAAAACTGGTTAATAACATTTTAGCAGCAACTAAAAGGACAGCTGTTTCCCAAATCTTCACTTGTCTTCCAAGCCCTGTCCAACCCATAGGCAGGGAGTCATGCTAAGAAAAGAGACTAAATTATATATGTATCCTGTCTGGAAATGACTATAGATATAAAAAGGACCATTTACTGTATAAATGCCCAAGAGGCAAGTGCACTAAGGGGTGCCCAATTACACATTACAAATCCATCTTGAGGTGCAGAGAGCAGTGTTGGTGGGTGCAAGGCAGTCCTGTTGTTTCTGTTTACCCTATGTACCGAATGACAAGTGATTTAGCCAGGGCCGGAACTAGGGGTAGGCAGAAGAAGCACCTGCCTAGGTCGCAAAGATGTCGGGGCACTTGGCAGGGACCTGTTCAAAAGTTTTTTGCTCCCTGTTGCTCTCACCTCCCTCCTCTCCCATCCCCTCTCCTCTATCAGTCTCCTCTCCCTCTGTCACTCCCCCCTATCTCCCTTCCCTTTGTCAGTCTCCCCTTCCTTCCCTTTTCTTGTTATGGTGCATGCACACTCATGCATATGTGCAGTCATGAGCATGCACTCGGGGGGCGGGGGTACCCGACTGGCTGCCTAGGGTGCACTGTTGGCTTGGCCCGGCCCTGCTTTTAGCAAAGGTTGAAGGATTTCTACGTTCCTCCTCCTATGCATGCCACAGTGCTGCAGAACGCAGGAAATGCACTTTTCTTCTGGGAAAACGCAGGTTCTTATGCTCCATTTTTGAGTGCAAGGACCACGCCCTAGTGGTTCACTTATGGGACAGGGAGCAAAGTACAATAAAAAATACATTAAACTTAGCTCCATGCTTCAGAAGTACCTGCTCAAATCAGCACTAGACATTTCTAGCGAAGAAGTCCAGGGATACAAAAATGTTGGGCTTCTCTCAGTCCTTTGATCAAGCTCTTTTGCCAATAGTACAAGCAATAGACATACAGTATATACTTGAGATATGCGGGTTTGACCCAAAACCCATGGTGGCCTGTGGCTTGAGCAGGTTGGGGAGGTTCAGGTTGAAATTTGGCCAACCATTGTCAGTTAGGGTGTGGGTCAGACTAGGGAAGTAGTAAGTATATAAGTATGCTGTAGCTCATCAACAGAGTTCCTTTGTAGCTTATCCCGTGGGGTATCCTGTGTCGATATCCCAGATGAAGGTTACTCAATTCCTTAATTAATCAAATTTGCAGTCAAATATTACTGCTTTGAACGTGTCCTGCATCTCTTCTATGATTAGACTAGGGAAGTACACTTCCCTTCTGCTCCTGAACATTCCCTGCCTTGGAACCAGAGGTGTGCACAGAAGTAGCGGACAGATCAAGAAGAAGTGGGTACAGGTCAGGTAAGGGTCCTACAATGGCAACATGTGGGTTAGGGATGGGGGCTGGTTAAGGTTTTGTGAGTACAGGTTGAGCTTTTCATGACCCACTCTTCACTAGTATATAGGGAGATAAACCCACAACACAACTGTGAGGAGGTCACTTCTCTTTAGCACATGTAAAAATTGTCGCGCATCAAAATTATTTTGACACAAAGTAAAACTGGACAAATGTGCCCATCACTAAAGAGAAGCACATTATCTTGTGGACACCTGCTATCAGGCCCGGATTTGTGGAAAGCCCCGGGTCTAGGACGGCAGGAATTTAGGGGGCCACATGCTGCCCAACCACATCCACATTGGTTCAAAAAGACTGGGGATGCGCTGGAGATACAATCATTTTTTACATTTCCTGTCCACCAATCCCCATTGCTCCTGTCCCCCTGGAGGGGACTAGGGCGACAAACAGTAGTGGGCCTAGGGGTATGTAAATCCGGCCTTGCCTGCTATAATCCTGGAAATTTGGGGAAAATGCAGAATTTTGCAGGTGGGTGGAAACCTTTACATTTTTGCTTTGCTGGGCCCGGTTATATTATATGCCAGTGGTTTGGCTGCCCCCGTACAATACAGTTTTATATTCGTATCAGTGTCAGGAGGCAGAACGAGATTGTGTTTTCCTTTATTAAGTTATAATTTTAGGTGTAAAGATGCAAGTACGACTGAATGCAGAACGTCCCCAGGCATCGCTCTCCTTCTCCATCGCCAGCAAATTTCATTACAGAAAGACAAAGTTACATTATATTTTTTTCCAATAGATATTTTTTTGCTGATGAAATTATTTTCCGAGACAGTTGATATATCAGCTTCACTCAGCGGCGGCAGCGCAAGCAACACATATTCTTTAAAGCCCCACGTAAATAATAGCCGGTGCGCAGAACGGAGCATTCACTTATGAAGCATGATGCAATATTTTCAACTGACGGATGTTATTTATGTCTCGCTCGTCGGCATGCTGCAAATCTCCCGTATGAATGAAATATTCAGCATCACTTTCATTAAAAGTCTGCCACAAACTTCTGAAAAAGAATTCTTACAACAACGTCAATATCCTTCTAAGGGGCAAATTCACTAACCTCCGGAAATTCGACAGCGACGGCTTTGCTCACATCGCCACACTTCACCAGGCGAAAATTCGGCAGGACAATGCTAATTCACTAAAATGCAAAGTTTCGCTAGCGTTAATTCAGCAAGCAAAGCAAAGGTGCTCCAGTGTTGGCTAATTCGCATATGGCGGGAAGTTAAATTTCAAAGGCGTATATGTTGCAGCAAATACATTACACTACACAAGCCCAGGGAACCTTAATAAAATAAAATAAAGTTGTTATATTGCCCTACACATGAGCCCAGTGTATAGTTTATGTGCCATATGTTAGGAAATGTAGGGGGAAAGCCGGGTACCCTAAAAAAAATTACGATCTTTTGCAGCCTATCACCCTGAAAAGTCACCAGCATTTTTTGGGACTTAGAAAAATTTTCAAATTTTTTAAGGAAGTCCTATCTACTCTATTGCACTTCACCTGGTCTGAGGTGGCGAAGGCAAGTCTGGCGCAAGAGGTAACGTTCATTAAAATCTGCATCTAAGTGAATTTGCATATTAATGTCCATTCGCCAGAGCGCAAATTTGCCTGGCGTTAGAGTGCGAAGTAGCGCTACAGTCTCCTTCGCTAGCGAATTTACGCCAGCGCCCGAAATTACAGCGTTAGTCAATTTGCCCCTAAATCTCCACAAATAAAAAAAATTATTTTATAAAAAAAAAAATCTTTCCAATATGGCAGGTGGTGGGTGTGTCACTCAGGGTCAGACTGGCTTACCCAGATACCAGGAGAAATCCCGGTGGACCCTAACCCTAGTGGGCTCTGCTGCCTCAGGTACATTGTCCAAGGTTGGAGGGGTTTGGGAATTCGGAAAGGTTTCCTTAAGGGAGGCATGGATGTTATCTTGGTGGACGAAATGGGAGATGCTATCATTGGAGGCGGCAATAAATGATAGTGGGGGTCTAAGTACGACATTTGTTTCCCCAGAACAGAAGCATCACTACAGCTTCTCCAGGCATTAACAAAATCCAGGATTCAGTTCGGGATTCGGCCAAGATTCAGCCTTTTTCAGCAGGATTTGGCCACATTCAAGTGTCTGGCTGAACCGAATCCAAATCCAAAAAAAAATCACATGACTTTTCATCACACAGGTACGTTTTCGTTCACTTTCCTCCTTGTTTCCATAATTTACATACACAACTATATAAATATTCGGTTTGGTATCGGCCAAATCCTAAAATAGTGGATTCGGTGCAATCTTACCTAGGATAGTGTCTCTTAATTTTACTTTCTTAATGAATTTTAATTGCAAGATAATCATTTCACTGTTTTTAAAAGGATCATGATGACCCTCCCTAAACAGTACAAGGACCCTGTAATGCTCCGACACTGCAGAGAAGTACTCAGTAGGTAATAGGTAAGGTGGGAAGCCTGGGGTACACCCGTAGATTGCAGGACAGAGTCTAGAAGCCATGATAACGAAAATGCTGAGGTCAGTACCGGGAGATCCACACAAAGCAGGCAGGAAACCAGGACATGGGTACAGGAACAGGAACAGGGAGAGGACTTAGAGACTAAGAACTAGGAACTTAGAACACAGAACTTGGAATCAGGAATGGGTCACCAAGCAAGGGTCAGGGCTGGGCTTATAAAGGGGACATAAATGGAAATGGGAAACACATGAGGGTAACGAGATGGTAGGAGACCAGGGAGGAGACATATTGGGAACAGGCAGAGTCAGGAACATAGATGAAGAGTTCAGGACCAACCCCAAGAGCCTCCAGTGGCTCACAAGGTAAGTGCAAGTGTCCCCGAATTGCACACACAAGTTCAAGTCTGGGCTGGTCCTGACAGACCCTTTTTTAGTTTTGCTCACGCTAAACAATTTTAAACCATTACACAGGGAACGCAACGAGGCTGTGACCACGACAATCATACGGACAAATTCAAGAGGTCCTCTGCACTCATCCGCATCAATATATTAAGGCCAATGAGACATTTTGTGCATTAAGCTATTAAAAAAATAGTTCTTTTGTCCATATATTGCAATATATTCAAGCTGGTCAACTACTTCAAAGTCATCACTTTATAAAGTGACCTAGAATGACTGACCTAGAAATTGGAACCTCCAGCTTCCCTTGAGGACACACAAGATGCTCAAGGAAAAAGCTGTCTCTTACAAGGAGTAAACTATTTTTGTGGTTGGTCAACGGTCTGTCTGCTACTTAACCACTTGGTGTAAATTGTAAATTATTGACCAACAGTCAGCACAGTAGAATGTATTCTTCCAGGCTAGTCCTTGATCTATACCACACCACATATTATCTGGTGATGTGAGACCCCAGGGATGCCATAAGAATTATTGGGGCCCTGTCTGCCAAACAACCATGACCCTGTTTGATCCAAACTCTGTCCAGGTCCACTGAAACCCAACCCCTGTCCCATCCAAACTCTACCTATTGGAAAAGAAACCATATCCCTTTCACTGCAGTCTTGTCCTCTGCATCAACTGCTTTCTTAATAGGTTCCTACCTGTCTCCCCCTGATTGGGAACCTGTGAGAGCTGTGAGGTGCTCTGTTCCCTACAAAAATAGGGATTGGTACCACTAGATAGGTACCTAATATATAGAGACAAGAGGAAAGTGTTGGAAGGGTTACTGTCTGCTCTCTCTCATTTCCCTACAGAAATAGGGATTGGTAGCACTAGATAGGTACCTAATATATAGAGACAAGAGGAAAGTGTTGGAAAGGTTACTGTCTGCTCTCTCTCATTTCCTACAGAAATAGGGATTGGTAGCACTAGATAGGTACCTAATATATAGAGACAAGAGGAAAGTGTTGGAAGGGTTACTGTCTGCTCTCTCTCATTTCCCTACAGAAATAGGGATTGGTAGCACTAGATAGGTACCTAATATATAGAGACAAGAGGAAAGTGTTGGAAGGGTTACTGTCTGCTCTGCTCTCATTTCCCTACAGAAATAGGGATTGGTAACACTAGATAGGTACCTAATATATAGAGACAAGAGGAAAGTGTTGGAAGGGTTACTGTCTGCTCTCTCTCATTTCCCTACAGAAATAGGGATTGGTAGCACTAGATAGGTACCTAATATATAGAGACAAGAGGAAAGTGTTGGAAGGGTTACTGTCTGCTCTCTCTCATTTCCCTACAGAAATAGGGATTGGTAGCACTAGATAGGTACCTAATATATAGAGACAAGAGGAAAGTGTTGGAAGGGTTACTGTCTGCTCTGCTCTCATTTCCCTACAGAAATAGGGATTGGTAACACTAGATAGGTACCTAATATATAGAGACAAGAGGAAAGTGTTGGAAGGGTTACTGTCTGCTCTCTCTCATTTCCCTACAGAAATAGGGATTGGTAGCACTAGATAGGTACCTAATATATAGAGACAAGAGGAAAGTGTTGGAAGGGTTACTGTCTGCTCTCTCTCATTTCCCTACAGAAATAGGGATTGGTAGCACTAGATAGGTACCTAATATATAGGGACAGAGACAAGGGGAAAATGTCAAGTCAAACTGCCAAGTGGAACCCAGGAATACTTATCCTTCTTCTTTCCTTCTCAGAGTATTAGGCTGCTCACTAGCGACCCTGCTTATAACTCACACTCTTTTAAGTAAGAAGCAGGGCAAATTCTTTTCAAGATGAGCCAATGGTTTTATATCACTTGCTGTTTTCCCATATTTCATTACAAAAGGGATTGTGTCCTCGTCGTTTTATTGTTTATCTGTCGCCATAAATCATCACAATTCATCTGGAAAATCCTATCCCTCCATCGACCGAGAGTTGGAATATAATAACTTGTCTCAGCGAATCTGCTAATCTTCTCAGCAGCTGCTTAGTGTTAAGAATGTATCTGTGCACAGTAGATCCGGGGCCACCTTTGGGGTGCAAAGATTTTCTGCAAATAAAATATTGTTACATTTAATGACGTTTTTATGCCCGTTGTTGGCTTTATTATACTTATAAACAACTGGACTGCACAAATCCAACTCACTGGAGACCCTTCTTCATTATAAGAGATCTGTGGCAGGAAAATAAGCACGTAATTCAATTCAGTTAAAGGAGAACTAAACCTTAAATATGAATGTGGCTCAAAATGGCATATTTTATATAGTGAACTTATTGCACGAGGCTAAAGTTTGAGCTTGTCAATAGCAGCAATGATCCAGGACTTCAAACTTGTCACAGGGGTCACCATCTTGGAAAGTGTCTGTGACACTCACATGCTCAGTGGGCTCTGATTGGCTGTTGAGAAGCTAAGCTTAGGGCTCGTCACTAATTATCCAGCAGAAAATGAGCTTCCCTGGCTGTAATATAAGCTGATGCTACAGGTTTGCTGATTATTCAATTCTGATGCTAATTGCACTGGTTTCTGTGCTGCCATATATCAAAAATCTGAACAGTAATTTTTCAAGTGGTAAATGCATTGATTAATGGGTTTTTTTTCAGCACAACACAGATTTGTGAAAATTTTTACCACTTGCAAATTTTGCTGCCAAACGAAAAAAAATGTTCAGTCCTATTTACAACTATCTGGAAACCCATTATACAGACAGCTCCATAGTCTCCATTTTATCCAAATAATCCACATTTTTAAAATGATTTCCTTTTTCTGTGTAATAATAAAACAGTCGCTTGTACTTGATCCCAACTAAGATATAATTAATCCTTATTGGAAGCAAAACCAGCCTATTGGGTTTATTTCATGTTTATATGATTTTCTAGTAGAGTTAAGGCATGAAGATCCAAATTATCCAAAGATGAGTTATTGGGAAAACCCCAGGTCCCAAACATTTTGGATAACAGGTCCCATACCTGTATTTTATTCGATTTTAATTATGATTAACATTCTCTAGCCCAGATTTAAATTGTTTTCAGACTCATTTTATTCTTTAAATATACAGGTTTAGGATCCATTACCCAGAAAGCTCCAAATTATGGGAAGGCCATCGCCCATAGACTCCATTTTAATCGAATAATTACGATTTTTAAAAATGATTTCCTTTTTCTCTGTAATAATAAAACAGTAGCTTGTACTTGATCCCAACTAAGATATAATTAATCCTTATTGGAAGCAAAACCAGCCTATTGGGTTTATTTCATGTTTATAAGATTTTCTAGTAGACTTAAAGGGGTTGTTCACTTTTGAGTTAACTTTTAGTATGATATAGAGAGTGATATGAAAATTTGCAATTAGTTTTCATTTTTTATTATTTAAGGTTTTTGAAAGATTTAGTTTTTTCCTGGTGTCCCGCCGGACCAGTCCGACGCTGGCGATGCCCATGTGAATCCTGGAAAGTGTCAGAAGAAAATGCCAAATAATTATAAAACTATACAATTGAAAAGTTGCTTATAATTGCCCATTCTATAACATACTAAAAGTTAACTTAAAGGGATACTTTTTCTACTGTAATGAGCCAATAAAACACTTGAAACGCAACAGAAACCTGTTTGTCAGTGTGCTATGGTCATATGGACTGAACTTAAAGGGATACTGTCATGGGATAATTTATTTTTTTCAAAATGAATCAGTTAATAGTGCTGCTCCAGCAGAATTCTGCACTGAAATCCATTTCTCAAAAGAGCAAACAGGTTTTTTTATATTCAATTTTGAAATTTGACATGGGGCTAGACATTTTGTCAATTTCCCAGCTGCCCCAAGTCATGTGACTTGTGCTCTGATAAACTTCAATCACTCTTTACTGCTGTACTGCAAGTTGGAGTGATATCACCCCTCCCCCCCAGCAGCCAAACAAAAGAACAATGGGAAGGTAACCAGATAACAGCTCCCTAACACAAGATAACAGCTGCCTGGTAGATCTAAGAACAACACTCAATAGTAAAATCCAGGTCCCACTGAGACACATTCAGTTACATTGAGAAGGAAAAACAGCAGCCTGCCAGAAAGCATTTCTCTCCTAAAACACAGGCACAAGTCACATGACCAGGGGCAGCTGGGAAATTGACAATATGTCTAGCCCCATGTCAGATTTCAAAATTGAATATAAAAAAATCTGTTTGCTCTTTTGAGAAATGGATTTCAGTGCAGAATTCTGCTGGAGTAGCTCTATTAACTGATTCATTTTGGAAAAAACATCTTTTCCAATGACAGGATCCCTTTAAAGGTGAACCACCCCTTTAAGGAATGAAGATCCAAATTATGGAAAGATCCCTTATCTGGAAAACCCCAGTTCCCAAGCATTCTTGATAACAAGTCCCATACCTGTATATCTTTTTCCCACAGAAATATATCGAAGCCATTCTACAGAAACATATAAAAATCTTTTTTTTAATTCGTAACCCTGTAAAATTCCAGGCAGAATGAATCCCATCATCATGATAATAATTCTCTCGGATCACAGATCAATAGCAAGTCGGGTTCAGTACTGATGGTTACATTGATGCTCTCGAGGAACATATGATTTATTGGGACTTGTTCCTGAGCAAATGCGGGTTGTGATCTCTTTTGTCTGTTTAATTTACCCTTCAGTGTCAACCCAGACATGAGCATTAGAATTTATCTCTGACCTTCAGCCATTTATTCCATTCACCTGAGTGTGACTAATCACTATCACTCACAGTGGTGCTGCGGGAGGCGTTTGAAGGGCACACCTGTGAGCAAGATATAGCGGAGATGTTTGTGTCTTGTGCAAAATGCTCTTCAATAAATACACAGATAAATACTATCTCATAAATAGAACTGCAGAGTCTCGGAGCTTGAGTTGATTTGAGGGGGGGGGTGCAGTTCAACTGCATCTGAGTTGTTTCATCTAAAATTCATGGTGGTCAGGTACAGAACCAAAATTAGATAAAAGTTGTCTCTGTCCAAAGATCTATGGGCCTAACTGTAAACTGCTCTAAATGAATGGTTTAAGCAATGAGCTTCTTGGCTTAAATTGACTCCCCCGATGAGAAATGATGTGGAGCAGATGACACGCTGGCCAGATTCTTCCCATCTGGAAAGACAAGGGTGTAGTTTTAGTTGACAAGTGAATAGTAACACTGAGTTTGGAAAAACATTGCCTTGACTAGTGATGGGCAAATTTGCGCCGTTTCGCTTCGCCGGAAAATTCGCGAAACGGCGAAAAATTTGCGAAACAGCGCCGGCGTCTTGTTTTTGATGCCGGCGCCTGTTTTTGACGCCGGCGCTCGTTTTTTCTACGCCAGCGCCCGTTTTTGACGCCGGCATCCATTTTTTTTGCGGGCGTTACGCGAATTTATTTGCTGGTGGCGACTCGCGCGAATTCGCGCCTGGCGAATAAATTCGCCCATCACTAGCCTTGACTGGTTAAGCCCAGTTTAGCATAAGCCAGTGCCACGAAATCATGGGACTGGAATACAAGTGTTCCAACAACTTGCTTACAGAATGCACCTGTGAACTGATGTTTTTCTTTTAGTTGATGTACTGGATAAATTCAGTGTTGGTTTCTGGCCCAAATGCACCTGTGCATGCTATTAAAGCCATTATAGATGCGTTGCCCTGTATCCCAGATCTCAGAGCCATCGTTTTTTAGACTAATTTAGAATAAAATAAGCCCTAGTGTACCTGAAATAACTATGATTATAGTAGTTCCAGGCCCTGTGTCATTCCTGGCACACCTTGGTCCTCCCATACAGTAAAACTCATTTTATTATGTATTTATTATTTTTATTTATTAGTACAGATTCTGGAAAAAGCAAAAAGATAAGTTGGTTTCAACAGATTGGAAAGTCCGCTGCATTTATCAATCCAAACAGTGGCATCTGTAGATGATGAACGATTCAGTTTATTTTCAGTGCCGTAACTGGAGGGGGACGGGCCCTGGTGCGTGACGCACAGCCGGGCCCCCGCCCCCTCCATACACGGCGGATTCCAGTGGCGAGCGGGCTGCCGAGGGGCCCTGAGGGGGTGTGAGCCCTGGTCCACTCGCACCCCCCGCTTCCCCGGTAGTTACGCCACTGTTTATTTTCTATTGCCCAACTTTGGTGCCAGGATAAAATGTGTATTGTATGCACAATTACATTTCTTGTATTTATCATACTCAATGTCAATAAACCTTTGGCAGACCTCCACCTTATTGATCGTGCCTTATACTGTATTTTACTCATTTATGAAATTACATAAAATTTCATTCAAATTTCCATCCTCCAAGGTTACGTTCTCTAACACAACTCCTATTCACACCCTTAGGGGCAGATTTATCAAAGGTCGAGGAGAAGTTTCGAAGTGAAAAATTTCGAGCTATTCTTTGTGTACTTCGACTAGAGAATTGAAATTTGAAAAAACTTTGAAGTACTGTCTCTTTAAAACTTCAACTTCGACCATTCGCCACGTAAAAGCTGCGAAGTGCTGTTTTAGCCTATGGGGGACCTCCTACAGCCTGTATGGAGGCAATTGGAGGAGTTTGGGAGATCGAAGGTCGAAGTTAAAAAACCTTCGAATCAAAGTACGATCGAAGTACGATCGTATGTTTAGAAGTAGGCCGAATTCGGCCCACTTCGACCCCAAAAAAACTTTGACCTCCATTCGGTTGGTCTTTTTGAATTCAAAGTTTTTTTAACTTCGACCTTCGATGTTTTTATGTATTTTCCCAGTTTATTAAAACTTTTGAGATTTTCAGCCTCTTTGAAAATGAACAGAATAATCCATTTTCAGCTGGCATGTGACTTTTTTCCTTGTAATATTTTGAAACTTTTTTTTAAAATAAGCATTCCAGAAAAATAATTGCACAAGTTTTGTCTGCCTTTATTCACATCTGAGTTTTTTCCCCACAAGCTTGAATTTTTATAAATCTGCCCTCAGGTGGAAAAAAACTCAAAAACTCAAGCCTAAAGAAGCAATTAGGTTGGTTAGACTTATAAATGAAATATATAAGTGTATCTAAAAAGTGGTAAATAAGCTGCAGTCATTCTCCAACAAAAAATGTGTGTCAACTCAAGTGTATTCATTGTGTGTCAAGTGTATTGGTATCAAATAGTTTTTTCTCATTTTTAAGAGAAAACCAAGTTCTTCAGTTTCAAGCATTTCCTTAATAAATAAGTGCATATTAGAGATATTCCAGTTACCTAGCTTTTGTAATTAGAAAACCTCTAAAACCACAAACAAAAGTTTGATCATTGCAGGAAATAAAAGGGAACTCCCATTGAATTCTACATGACCTCAATAGCTTTTACTTGCCGCACTTTTTTATTTGTAGATTTTATGGTACGAAAAATTGTGGATTAAATATCTACAGTAAATGAAAAATGTGTTTGTGCAAAAAAGTACAATTTAGAGAAACGTTCATTTATAAATTCCTGAGCTTTCATGCCAAGCTTTTTTTTTGGAACAAACCCGGCATGATAAGTAAACTCATGCAGAGTTTATGCTATTATTGCCTGAACATGAAAGCTTGGGCAATCACAAATGGACCCCTGAATGTACTAAAATCTTTTGCACATTAAGGGGCCCATTTATTAAACCTCAAATTTATCTGGTTGATTTTTATTTATTATATCCCAGAGCTGCTAAAAATAGAAGTCAATGGCAGATGTCCCTGAAGTTGATTCTTGACATCATGATCTGCTCTGGATAATCCGATAAAGTCGGGGGGTTTTGTATGATAATCCAGTAAAGTTGAGTTTTTGCAGCGACAATTCAATAAAGCTGCGTTTTCGGAATGTCAATCGTACGATTCATATTGATGCTCGATTTTGTTGGGTCAACTTTGTTTTAATAAAAAACTGAGATAAACTAGAGTTTAATTTGGGTTGGGTCAAAACAGACAAATGCAATAGTACTAACAAAGAACAGAGGAATAACAGGCAAGATTTTGGGAAGACTGGAAATGGAAACAGTTGAAGTTGAGAACAAGCCAAGTTTAAATACCAGACATCACTTTAAGGCTGTGGTTGGCTGATGATTTTCAATACAAGACTCAATGGAGGTCTAGCCTTTGGTCAGATCATTGTTTAGCTTATAATGTTGTTTCAAATGCAGTAAAATTAATGCAATCAGTAATAGGTCTGAAAACATCTATGACAGCAAAATTCTATCTATGAGAGCATTCTTCCCATACCTCAACTTTGGCAAAATTGGTGTTCAAAACCCCCTTTACTATTGCTCAAGGTTCCCTGGGGGGGCAAACCCATAGTTTAGGTTAGGAACCAATTCTATCGTAAGGCATAGGCATGTCTGAAACACTAACAGAACCCATGGCCGTACCCCTTCATAAACAATGGTTTATCTTCCAATATTTTATTGAGTTATCTTTGTTTCTCCTCTCTCCTTCTGTATCTAAAGAATTGAAGAGCCAATAAAAAATATCTTGACTAAACACTCCTATGTAAAGCGAAAAGCCAAGGACTTAGGAATGTATATTCCTGATAAATACTGCATTGAACAGTGGCTTATTCGTTGTGTATGTATTATACATTTAAAGAAATCTTCTACTTCTCAAGTGGAACGTAAAAATCAATAGATTCTTTTATTTTTCCTTTGTGTTCTGCCAATGTCACACTAATGGATGTCTGATGCACTTTCATAAATGTTCCTTTACTTCTGTTATTTCAGTCTGAAAATCAAAATCTCATTGGAACACTGTTTGATTGTTTATTGTATTTTCATAGTTATATTTCACTGCAGCTTGATTCTTTCTCAAAACTCTTTCAGTTTAATACTTTTAAATGACAATTTTTAAAGAAAAAGAAATATTTTGCACTTGTGTTGGTAGAATAACTCTGGTATCTGGTATCCAGAATATATACCTCTTTCTTAACCTCTGGCATTTCTATATTGAAGTTTTTTTTAATTATTATTGACATAATGTTGATATTCATTGCCGTGGGGGCTTGGAATAATGGTCACCTTTCTTGGCCCAGGAACCTTTAAATTTCTATTATAATAAGAGTGACTTATTCAAGAATTTAACTTGTCTTGACCCAAGCAGGGCCATCAATAGGGATAGGCAGCAGATGCACTTGTCTAGGGAGCAACCAATTTGGGAAATGGGGGGTGCAATTACAAAGATAAGTTTATTGTAGTCATTGAAGTTTTGTTGTCCAAAGCCAGTAGACTATCAATAACAGCTTCTAGAAACATTGTCCTGTCTATTACAGTAGATACGTAACTAGTGCAATAAATATACAAATCAACAATCTTCTTTTGCAGTTCAAGTGCACATTCACCAGATCTTCAACAATGGGGGTAAAGCCTACAAACAGCAAAGCAATCACTTAAAACATACCACCATGTAGATGAAGTGCAAACTATATACACTGTAATCCATCTTGAGAGCCTGCCAATATTCTATTCTGGTTAATGAAGCGTTGTTGTCCAAACCAGTAGACTATTAATAACAATTCCTATAACCATTGTTCTGTCTATTACAGTAGACATTAGATATTGGGATAGCAGTATCGCAGACTGGTGGGCTCAGAGAAAACCATACTTGGTTCAGGTGTGCAATTCCAACAAAACAATATGTAACCAGTGCAAAAAATATACAATTCAACAATCTTCTTGTACAGTTCACATGCACATGTCTCAGATCTTCAACAAGGCCAATAAGGGGAATAAAATCTAAATGCATCAAAAATATCAACACGCACTCAAAAAGGACCACCATGTAGATGAATTGCAATTTTCAAACTATATACATTGTGGTCCATCTTGAGAGCCTGTCAATGTGCTTTGAGGTTGTGAGATTCGCTACCCTTGCTTTGGGTGCTAAAGTTCCTTGGTCTGGCCCTGGACACAATGGTGCTCTCAAGAATCACATGTGGTAAAAATGCCCTTGTTATTTGTCTTGTATGTCAAGTTTAAGTCTATGGATCATGAAACAGTTTGAGTAGAAATACAAATAGCTGCATGCACAACCTTAAACTCTCCAAAAGTGATTAGCCCGGTGCACAGTCATAGAGGTACGGCAACCTCAGAAATGTGTAGTTGAAAATAAATTCACTGGCACTCAGAGCTGCTGCAAGTAAGATGAAAACCTTAGCATGGTTAATGCTAAAGTGCAATGTTTTTGGGGCCATACCCATTTGACAAGCATGAAGCAGTTTGACCCAAGCAGGGCCAAAACTAGGTGGAGGCAGCATTGGCACTTGTTTAGGAGGCAACTAATTTGGGAAGTGGAGGGGGTTCAGTTGCAAAAAAAAAGTTTATTCTGGTTATTGTTGTCCAAACCAGTAGCCTTTCAATAGCAGCTCCTATAACCATTATTTGGTCTATTCTAGCAGACAGTACCATGTATAGGTGTGCGCAGGGAATGCCATAATTGGGTTAGGTGTGCAATTCCAACAAACCAAAATATAACCAATGCAAAAAAATATACAATTATCTTGTGGGGTTCTTCAGCATGGTCAGCAAGAGTATTAAAGTCTACATACAGCAAAGAATATCAGCAAGCACTCAAAAAAGGACCCCCATGTAGATGAATTGCAAACAATATACATTGTGCTTCATCTTGAGAGCCTGACAATGTTCTTTGATGTTTGTGAGATTCACTACCCTTGCTGTGGGTGCCACAGCTTCTTGACTTGGGTCTGGACCCCAATGGTGCTCTCAAGGACAACAGTGGTCAAAATCCATCAATTTCTTCCACTGAAATGAATGAGACACTTGCTGCCTGTGGCGGTATAAGCATTCCATGTCTAGTATTGCATGTGTCAATGCCATAGGCATTGTGTTTACCGGAAGGAGGGGGTTATTCTTCCACTGTATAGAGCACTGGTAAGGCCCCATCTAGAATATGCCGTACAGTTTTGTTCTCCATCACTCAAACAGGACATTATTGAATTAGAGAGGGTACAGAGAAGGGCAACTAAGCTGGTAAAAGGTATGGAAAATCTTAGCTATGAGGAAAGACTGGCCAAATTGGGGATGTTCACGCTGGAGAAGAGGCGCTTAAGGGGTGATATGATAACTATGTATAAATATATAAGGGGATCATATAATAATCTCTCTAATGATTTATTTACCAGTAGGTCTTTCCAGCTGACACAAGGTCACCCATTCCGATTGGAAGAAAAGAGGTTCCGGCTAAATATTGGGAAGGGGTTTGTTACAGTGAGAGCTGTGAAGATGTGGAATTGTCTCCCTGAATCAGTGGTAAAGGCTGATACATTAGATAGGTATAAGAAGGGGTTGGATGGTGTTTAGCAAGTACAAGTTGATCCCCTCTGAGGACTAGTCCGATTGGAGGCAGGAAGGAATTTTCCCCCTCTGAGGCAAATTAGAGAGGCTTCAAATGTTTTATTTATTTATTTATTTTTGCCTTTCTGGATCAACTGGTAGTTAGGCAGGTTTTATAAAGACTAAAAAGGTTGAACTTGATGGAAGTGTGTCTTGTTTCAACCTAACTTACTATGTTACTTGAATGGAATAAAATATCAGACATAGAGGTTCTACCTGAGAGCATTGTGGTGGCCCAACCACCTGTTAAGCTATAGAACCTACGTGGATCCTATCAGGCTACTGAGAAATTAGAGTTAAAAACTGCTTCTATAGAGTCTTTTTCTGTAGAAGGCCATATTAAATGATAGCGCATTGCATCTCTGCAGAACTGAAACCTAAAAACAACTTCTGTTATAAATTGTTAGCAGATAATGAACAGTGTTGTTCTGGTTGCTGCCATTATTTTATGTAATTTCAGTTCTAATGTAATGAGCTTGTTTCATATTGATTGCTATTAAGCCTTACACAACAAGGAAATTGGATTTCTGCAGGACACCGGAGTAAATTGTTATATACAGGGGAAAAAAATTAAATATATTCACACGGTGGATAACTTCTGAATTAAAAATCTTCATTTAAAGGTACAGTAAGGGTAGCCATAGACGGGCAGATTAAAACTGCAGATAGTGGTCCTTTAGACCAATTTGGCAGCTTATCTGCCCATGTAGGGGGCATTCCGACGAGTCTCCCCAATCAATATCACGCCAAAAATCGTCCAGATATCGATCTGGTAGGTTTGATTTTTTTTGGCCAAACTATTGGATGAACCCGATATCGCCCTGCCTTTGGTGGGCATATTGGGTTAAGATCCACTCATTTGTCAAACTTGCCAAACAAGCAGATCTATCGTGTATGGTCACCTTTAAAACCTAATCTCTAGTGATGGGTGAATTTCTCCCATTTCGCTTTGCCAAAAAAAATTGCAGTGAATTTGCGTCAGGCGAATTTATTCGCCCATCACTACTAATCACATCTGCACATACCCAAGCTTCCATGTTCCACAATCTGAGATGCAGTAGCACCCTTCTTTCTCCATCAATCATTAATTTGGGTGTCTGGGTTTCGACAGGTTTCAATATTTGGGGAAGTAGAATTGTGCATTCATACAGTATTGAAATGAAATGAATGTAAAGGTGGCCATACAAGGGCCGAAAAAATCTGACGACAGACCAAGTCGGCAGCTTATTGGCTCATGTATGGGGTCCTCCGACGGCTTCCCTGACCGATATCTGGCAGAAAGTCAGGCAGATGTTGATCGGACGGGACTAAAAATCCCATTGGAATGCGGCCGCATCTGTTCGTTGACGCGGTCCCGCGATCCGACCGCTCGTTACCCATCATTAGGATCCGATCGTTGGACCCTAGGGTCCACGATCGGATCAGCCCAATATTGCCCACCTCAAGGTGGGCATCTCTCCGTGTATGGCCTTCTAAAAGAGAGAGTGACTGGAAATCAAAAACATCCCATCATTTTTATACTATTTCAGTGATTTCCCAACATTTTGCAAACTAGGAACATTTTATATTTTTTTCATTCATATTACCAAAACAGAACTCTTTTGTCTCCTGGGGGATAGCAAGGTGAAATTTGAACTAATTGGGAAATTATATAATGAGATAAGCTTTGTAGAATACAATGGGGTTAGTTCTTACACAGGAGTCAAATAGCCTTCATGGATAATGACTACCTTTGTATTGATTCCAAAACATGTCTTAAATATGAAATCATAAACACGTATGGGATCCATTATCTTGAAACCCCTTATCCAGAAAGTTCAAAATTATAAGAAGGCCATCTCCCATATACTTCATTTTAATCAAATAATTTATATTTTTAAAAAATGATTTCCCTTTTCTCTGTAAAAATAAAACAGTAGCTATAATTAATTGTTATTGGAGGCAAAACCAGCCTATTGGGTTTAATTAACATTTACATAATTTTTCAGTAGACTTAAAGGGGCATATTGATCAAAGGTAAAATTTCCAATTCAGGCAAGTTTTTTTTTTTTAACTCTAATAAATTCGAATATACTCGAAATTCGATTGGGGGGTATTTAAGAAAAAAATCGAATATCTAAAACTCGAATTGAATTCAACTAAACTCAAATGAGTTTTTTCTCTGAAAAAAACTCAGGAAGGCTTATAACATCTTCAAATTGGACACTGGACTTCTCCCATTGACTTTGAAATTTTTATTAAAATTCAAATTGAGTTTGGATAATTCCCAATTCAAATTTGAGAGTTTTGACCCCAAAAACTTTTGAAAATTCAAATTCGAATTTACTATTCGACTCTTAATAAATCTGCCCCTTAAGGTATGGAGAAATACCCCTTATCCAGCAAACCCCAGATCCCGAGCAGTCTGGATAACAGGTCCCATAACTGTACATATACAAAGATACACATATATATAGTAAATAAATATATATATATATATATATATATATATATATATATATATATATATATATGTGTATTTTCAATCAATATTTATAACCATATTACATACTCAAGAGAAAAAAGACTTCAACTGAAGCTGAGCAGAACTTCTAGACTTTGAAATACACAAAATTCACAGACATAAAAAGTCCAGACTCTTTTTCATCTTGAAACAGAATCTATACAAGTTCATATTTGCTGGAATATTACATAGTATGATCGTGCCTCAGGTTGTCCGTGGGAAAATATTCACAATTTCTACAGGATTAACTCTAAACCTCTTTAGTATCTTAAAACCCCATTTGCTAAAAGCTTGTGTTATCTATTTATTTCAGCCAGCTCTACAGTCCCTTTCAGTCTATGCCCGTCTCATGGTTAGTTATGGGCATTACTGGCACATGGGTAGGTCAGAAGCAAGTGTCCCAAATTAGATGTTTGTAGCTTTACTGGAGAAGGGTCAGCAAAGAAGAGGCTGGGAGAAGGTACAAGTTTACATAAAGATGCATGTACCTCAAGTAAGAGTCCTGCACGGGTTCAATTAAAAGGACCCAAGCCTGACCCAAACCCGCTGACCCCTAACTTGACCCACACCCGCCACATTCCCCTACCAGTGTCGGACTGGGATGCCAGGGGCCCACCAGAGACCTTAGGCTGAGGGCCCACTTTCGAAACTATTATACCTCCTCTCTTCACTAAATCTCTTTATTCTCTTAGTCTCTACATAACATACTCTATTCTTTCATTATTAAGCCTCTTTTTATCATAAATAAATAGGGAATGACCATGAAATAGGCTAAGTGGTCAGAAGCAAGAGGCCCACATACACCATGGCCCACCGGGAGTTTTCCTGGTATCTCGGTGGGCCAGTCCGACACTGGCCCCTACCCAGAGCCACTACTGACCCAGATCCTATAAGTCAAACGTACCACCCAACATGGGACCCGTGAAACCGGAAGTGACATCATCTCAGACTGGAAGTGACATCACTCCGCTGCCCATTCATCTGGAACGGTAAGAAAAAAATTCTTTGCAGCACCAGGGAGGGTGGGAGAGACCAGTCTTGCACATTTTCCGGGTACCCAAGCGAACTACCAGCGGACTACCTGCACAGTCAGGGAATCAGGGTTTCTCTCCCCGCAACCCGACTGCTTTGCAGGTATTCCACGGGTACCCAACATGGTGCAGGACTCTGCCTCAAGTACATGCTGGGCTAGTACTCACTGCTCCCATTTCTCCCTAAACTAAAGTTGGTCATAAACATACCAACTATTAATTTCATACAGTTTTGTATAGGCTCTCCATCTGACAAACTACAATGGTGCATCAGCAGAGAAGAGAAGAAGAGCCACAGCTCCTCTTTATTTCTGTTGTTTCCTACTGTACATGACCCTAGTGCCTATGGGCTGATTAGTCAGAGACCCTAGGGGACTGGCCTGTGTATGTCAACCTTAGGACAACAGTAGCGACTTACAACAAAAATGGCAAGGTTTCATCCAAAGCAGTGATCCCCAACCTGTGGCTCGCAAGCAATATGTTTTCCCCCAACCTCTTGGATGTTGCTCCCAGTGGCCTCAAAGCAGGAGCTTATTTTTGAATTCCAGGCTTGGAAACAAGTTTTGGTTGTATAAAAACCAGATGTATGGCCAAACAGAGTCTCCTGTAGCATGTCAGTCCACATAGGGTCTACCATTAACAAGTCAGAACGCACATTTAGCACCCCCAGGAATGTTTTGCATGCTCATGCAACTTTTTTTTAAATATTTGAATGTGGCTCATATGGAAAAAAAAAGTTGGGGACCCTGATGTAACTTCAGGTGCCTTGGGCTTCTTGCTATTGTATGCAGCACTGCACACCTATACCATATAACTAACCATAAATGAAAGGATGTAAAGCTTTAAGCACAAACCTGCTTTAAGGTTAAAGAATAAAAAAAGCTTTGTTTCTATTATTTCCTATTTGTTGCCCAATATTATTCATGTTTTAGTAAAGAATGTGCACAAAAAGGAAGGCACCAATGAGAAGCAATCTCATCGAATATAATGTATGGCATAATTATTCTCCTTGCTGCCCTGTGAGTCTATATATATATGTATTTGCAAGTTGAAGTATTGTCTTTGCTGTCAGCAGAATCTAATGAGACAATCATAATGGTATTAAGAAGTGCTTGCACAATACAGCGCTCCATTAATTCCACTAATGAACCTGTGATGAGCTTGTAATTGTCAGAATGAAAAGCACAATCACAATCAGGCAGTAATCTTCAAATGTCAGCGGCTCTCACTGCTAAACAAGACGTGCAATCGAAAACCCCTGCGCAAACCCCTTATGATTTAATGCTATACCAATAACCATACTAATAAACATGAGAGAGAGAGAGAGAGAGAGAGAGAGAGAGGAAAGACAAGGTCCAATTATATAAAGATTTAAAATGAATAAAACCTACAGGAACTGAGATGTTTGCCTTTATTATTTTACTGCTCCAAACCCAGTGGGACTCCATGAAGCAAGACAAGCTAGATTAGGGTTATATTCAATTGCTCTAAGAGGAGGAAATAGTGAAGATTTTTTTAGTACAGGTATGGGATCCATTATCCGGAAACCCGTTATCCAGACAGCTCTGAATTACGGAAAGCCTGTCTCCCATAGACTCCATTTTATCCAAATAATCCACATTTTTAAAAACTATTTGATTTTCTAGTCGACTTAAGCAATGAAGACTGCTGTCAAAATCTATTATCAAATCATTAAAGGGACATTTACCATCGTGAGTACAGTTGTGGGGCCTCTAAATTGGCCATAGTCAGTTGGGCAAAAACATCCCCCAAAATACCCCTGTTCACAACACCAACAGGAGCTCCTTCTACTTTTGTATAATTGCTCCCAGTGCTGCAGTCCTCCTACTGCCTCCTGTTTCAAATCTAGTTTGTGTATGGGACTGATTAATAGTTTCCCCATTGATTGTGCAATCCCCTAAGGTTTGACCGTTGTAGGAGAGAGTAATTCTCCTGTTCCTGAGTCAAAGCCTAACCCCTAGTTTCCCAAAGTTTAGTTGAAAGGTGGCAGTATGCTAAAATATAAGTTAATATGCCATGAGCTTCTAAGGTATTTTTGCCAGAGAGGGAAGTCAAGAGTGGAGCCCATATTAATGCAAGATTTAATGAGCATGCAGCTATTTACTGGCATAGGTCTCACTAGGGTGAAACAGTTAGGATCAGGAATATTTATATGAGCAGTCTTGGGCTCCACCAAGAAGTGTTAGAGGGGCTTTGTCCTCCGTAGCATTATGCATAGAGATGGAACCAGTGTGCAGGTTCTAGAGGCTAAATAGTTCCACACGTGGGTTCCACTCAGAGGAGTCCCCCTTGGAAGCGAGAGAACTCTGGGTATACTGGAAGAGATTTCTCTACATGTTCTATAGCAGGTAATGTTCTGCTCTCAGTGCTGTTCGTGAGTATGTACTACTCATTGATTGAGCTTTATATTATCTCACTGATCTCCTTTGTGAATTCTGGTTAAGTCTGAAGAACCACTGGTGCCCATTCTTGTGAAATATTACAGATTGCACTCGCACAACTCCCTTCCTCCACAACATTGATAGTTTTGTGTAAAGGTGGTGCTTCATTTACTATAGCCTTACACTTACTCCTATTAATACAGGGAATGCCTGAAGCTACTGCCACCTCCAAACCAGATGATAGCTCTAGGGTTCCAACAGAAGCCTACATCCATTTCCCCTGCACTGTTGTACCTAAAGAATAGGGTGCATGCATCACTCTCCTTAACTTTTCAGCAGAATTGTGTTCAATTTGTGCTGAAGTGGAAGCATAATGACATTAACTTTGACACATTGGCCAAATTTTGCACTTAACTCAGTGTTTCTGAGGCCCAAATGACCCTGTGGTCGCCTGAGTGATTCTATGCAATACTTAGGGCAGATTTATTACATTTCAAGTTGTGTTTTCCTCAAAAAATTCAAGTTTTCATGGTAATTTTACAGTCTTAAATCGATTTCTTGGGTGAAAAAAAAAAACCTAAAATTTTTAATTTTTCCCCCAAAAAAACTAATATTTTTTGAGATTTATTATACCCAGACCCTGGAAATTGTTTGAATCTGAAAATACACCGTCTAAAACCTGTCGAGGTCATGTAGGAGTCAATTGCAGAGGTATCTTGAAACATTTGTAGAATTGCCTTAAAATTCGATCAATTCGAGAGATTCAAGGTTTTTTTCACCAAAACCTCAATCAATTTGAGTTTTCGGGTTGTTAACCCTGAAATTTTTCTTATGATTAGAAATCATTCAAGTTGTGAGTTTATTTGAGGTTTAAAAAAGTCTCTAAAATTTGCCCTTGACCTGTCATCCAGAATTTGGTGGAGGCTCATTCTTGAGTCTTAGGAATGAGGAATATGATGTTCCTGGAGTAAACCAGTGCTGTGTAGGACTATCACATGGACACTTGGAGGTTGTCCCTTGCCCCTACCACTTACTGGAAATCCATTGAAGAACACTGAACTCTGCACCGTGCACCAGTTTTTCAATTCAGTGCCTAGTGCTTTAGGGGGCTGATTTATGAATGTTCGAATTTGGCTTTTTTACCATGATTCAAATTCTTCGTTTAGGCAAAAACTCATGGATTGGAAAATGTAGGTTTCCAAAAGTTGGTATTTGTGAAGCACAAAATGGAATGTAAAACTTTGGCATCTAATCATCCCAAAATTCATGTGGAAGTTAATGGGGGGCTGTCATTGGCAAATTATAATTTATTTCAATTCAGATTTTTCAAATTTTTTTTGAGAGTTTGTAGACCCACTGAAAATGATAAGTAGAAGAAATTTGTTGCATTTGTGGCTATATTTAAGTTTATTCCAGATACAATTTTTTAACAAATAAGCAAACATTTCGAATTTGGTAAAAAAAAGATTTCCAATCAAAACATTTGGTACAATTTTTATGTATATAAAAAAAAGCCTCAAAAATGTACAATGGTGATAAATAGAGCTCTGTGGGGCACAATATGCCCTAGCACTTGCATCGGTACCATAATTAAAGAGCCTGTAGATATTTAGATAAAAATAGAAAGCGGTGCTTAATATTAATATTTTATCTGAAATAGTCTCTGTTAAAACTCCAGAAACCTGGAGAAAATATCAGCGAATGAGATATAAAGCATTTCCATCTCTCCAGATCATTGTTATTATGGAAATCTTTCTAAAAACTGATATTTGGTGTCAAATTTACCATCAGATAAATACATTATCAGTGACTTCTGCTGCTATCCCTCTCAGATTACACAGAGTATGTGGCAACAGTGAAAAATAATCAATTAATTATTGAAGACATCGGCTCACCGTGGCTTTATTAAAAGATTCTGAATTGATGTGGGATATTGGATAATTAATATACAATATTAATGTGTCATTTTTATCCTCCGTTAAACAAGTCTGGAACCTGCCATCATTTACAACATATAGACCTCTGTTTAGTAAAGTGCAAGTAGAGGTACGGGACATGTTATCCAGAATGCTCGGGACCTGTGGTTTTCCGGGTAAGGGATCTTTCCGTAATTTGGATCTTCATACTCGAAGGGGGTTATTTAATAAAATCTGAAATTATCTCATTGTCCCGAAAAAAAAAGCTTGACCAAACTCCTATGCACGATTTTGCCGTATTTATTAATAAATTAAATCTGTAAAAAAAAAACCTCTGAAAACCCGAATCGTACAATTTTTCTGGCCTTTTCTCCCAAAAAAGATCAGTGGTGTAACTAGTTGTTACTGGGCTCCATTGTAAATTATTTTTCAGACCCCCAAAATGTTTAGCGGTTGACCTGTTTTACTGTTTATTGAAACTGTATATGTATTATGGCCTCATGGGGCCCCTATACCTCCTGGCCCAACTGCAGCCACGGGGTCTGTTTCCTCTATAGTTACGCCCCTGGTCAACATCAAAACTTTACCTTCCAACTGTCCCGTTTTTCACAGGACACTCCCGATTTTGACAGCTCAACCTGCAGTCCAGGGCTTGTTACTGAAATGTCCCGACTTTCTCTTTGATCTCCTGCACTGAACAGCCAGAAAAAGATACAAAGTTTCTAAAACTTAATTGGCTTTTGGCAGAGAGCCCAGAATAGATACCGTATATACTTGAGTATAAGCCGTCCCGAGTATAAGCCGAGATACCTAATTTTACCTCCAAAAACTGGGAAAGCTTATTGACTCGAGTATAAGCCTAGGGTGAGAAATGCAGCAGCTTCTGGTAAGTTTCAATCAAAAAATTGAGGGTTTCTGCTCCCATTGGAGGTGCCAGCGTCTTGTTTTTGGATGCCGGCGACCATTCTTGGACGCCGGCGACCATTCTTGAACGCCGGCGAATATTCTTGGAGACTATTCTTGGACGCCGGGGCCTATTCTTAGACATCGGCGACCGTTTTTGCGCTTGACCCGAGTATAAGCCGAGGTAGAGTTTTTCAGCATATTTTGGGGGCTGAAAAACTCGGCTTATATTTGAGTATATACGGTACTTAGATAATTTTGTAACAATTTCATTAATCTGGTTGGTAGGATCCAAATTCCCCTAGCAACCATGTATTGATTTGAATAAGAGACTGGAATATGAATAGGAGAGGCCTGAATAGAAAGATGAGGAATAAAAAGTAGCAATAACAATATGTAGCCTTATCTTTCTATTCTGGCCTCTCCTATTCATATTCCAGTCTCTTATTCAAATCAGTGCACGGAGCATTTGTTTTTTTTAGATGGGGTCAGTGACCCCCATTTGAAAGCTATAAAGAGTCAGAAGAAGAAGGCAAATAATTCAAAAACTATAAAAAATAAAAAATGAAGACCAATTGAAAAGTTGCTTAGAACGAGCCATTCTATAACAGACTAAACGTTAACTAAAAAGGTAAACCACCCCTTTAGATTTAAAATGGCAACAATTGTTTGCTAAATCGGAATCCGAGTAAATTGAAGAGGGATTGAAAAGAAATAAAATAAAAAATAAACATCACATCAGTCAATAGAGATGTAACAAGCATCAATGTGTTTAGCAGCCAGATGGCAATTTATTTGATCTCTTTGGAAAGTTGCAAAAAAAAAAAAACAAACAACTAATTTCCAGGTATAAAATCCTAATTGTGATATATTTGGTAAACGTTTGTTTTTCTAATGGTCTGTGCCATTGGTGAGGGCCGAGCACTTCATCTCTTGCACTTGGACATTTGAATCAGTTTATGAGCAGAATAAAGAAAATGAGCCGGTAACACAATTAGTGTCTTTCATCAGCTGCGAATTGTCAGCTTTTCATCATTTTCTCATTTCGGTGCCCAGACAAAGTTGTTTCCCAGATGTCGGGAGCCGGAGGGGAAGGTTTGATGTTTTTGCTAAACACAACATTTTTGTTTGTTCCGTTTTATCATCGTATCCGCGGGTAAAAATGAATTGGCCGGAGATGAAAGGAGCCCGGTAAATACCTGAGCCGGGATAAGTCAGGTGTACGTGGAACGGCGGGCGCGTTACTGCCAGTCTGGTTTTGCTAAATTAGAAGAACATTTCCGAATTAATTTCCATTCCAGTATTACAAAATGGAAAGGAGAGAAAATAAGAGAAAATAAATCAAAAAAAGGCCCAGAGGCACCGAGCAATGTTAATGGGAAGCCTGTGATGGAATGAGAATGAATATATATATGCAGTGAAATAGAGTCACTCTGATTGGATGCCAGCCTCACCAACCCATTGGCCTCATCCAACATGGATTGATTGTGTTTTTACTTGTTTCTGAGATTTCAGCCTAAAGCTCCCCATAGACGCGACGATTCTTCTTGCCGAACGACCGATTTTAGAGAAGTCTGACCAATCCTTCGAAAATTATCGTGCGGTTAGTGGGATTCGAACGATCGTACATCTTACGATTTTTCGGCCGATATCTGTCAGGAAATTGATCGGCCAGGTCAAAAAATCTTTGTTGGTCCCAGTGCAATGTATCTATGTTTGCAGGGCCAAGCAGCTCCCCTTTGTTTTCCTGCCAAATTGGTCTTTTTAGTTGATGGTCAATTCGTACAATCGTTCCAAGAAAATCGAGGTCTCACGATGAGGATCTGATCTTTTAAAAATCTCAACATCTATGGCCAGCCTAAGTCTGCACTTGTCTAGGGTGTGTGTATTACTGTGCTACATAAAGACATCATACCTCCCAACTCTCCCATTTTATGTGGGACACTCCCTATTTGGACAGCTCAGCCCGAATTCTTACTGATTGGTTTTTGATCTCCAGAAAAAGTTACAATGTTTTTAAAACATAATAAATTATGAAGCTTTTGGCAGAGAGCCCAATAATAATTAGCACCTGCACTTAGATACAAGTGTACCTAATAAGATAAGCAGGTCTCTTACTAAGGGGGTTATTTATCAAAGTCCGAATTTATCTCAATATTTTCTGGTACAAACCCCGATCACATCCGCTCTGGTTTTTTACGCTTATTTACATTTTGCGCCAAAAAAAAAATCTGATTTTTACGAATCCTTTACTTTTTCCTCCAAATTTCCTCGTAATTTATACCCTGAAAATTTCAACATCTATGGCCAAATTTCAGGGTATTGCTCAGCGCACATCAAAAAATCATTGGGACTTCTCCCATTGTCTTACATGCAACCCCGACAGGTCTGAGATGCTGGACTCTCAGATTCAGACTTTTTCATCCTCTGGGTTTAATAAATTCCGAAAAATTCAGATTTTCGTGATTTTTGCATTCGAAGTTTAGTAAATAACCCCCTAAGACTTGCAGCTGAAAAGACAATTCGCCTTTATTAGCAAAACTGTCATAACACATAAAACCTGACCCTAAAATCCCCCGGAAATGTGTTCAAACTTTCAATAACCTGCCAAATTTTATAAAAAATGTTAAGGAGTGTGGCCACAAAATGGACGTGGTCAAAAAATGTTCACCGGGCTGAGCGTGGCAGATCTTTTTGTCCCTGTTTCCATTTTTTATATTTTGGGAGGTATGAGATATGAGGCTTATTTACTATGTATGGTGCAAAAACCATAAGCATAGTCCCCCTCTTTTGTACATTGCGCTGCAGGTTGTACCCTGAACCACAGCACTTTGGACTCCTATAATGTTGAACAAAGGGATGCACTTCAATATGCAAACTGTCATGCATTCAGAGATGGCCGGTAGGGACAGTGCTTTGGCCCATAGATTGCTTCTTGAAAACCTTGTGTTTCTATAATGCAGAGGACCCCAAACTTTGTAAAAATAGTTGGGGAGCAACACAAGCATACAATAAGTTCCTGGGGGTCCAAGTAAGGGATGTGATTGGCCATTTGGTAGCCTCTATGTGGACTGACAGTTAGGGATGGGCAAATAAATTCACCAGGCGTGAATTTGCGGGGAATTTCAACATTTCGTAATAGTGCTGCAAAATTTTTGCCTGCATCAAAAAACTTTGGACGTGGGCCGGAAAAGTCGGTTGCGCCAAAACCGGCACGCATCAACATCATTCAGGCAAAATTCGCGTTTTCCAAAGCAAAAAGGACAAATTCGCCCATCACTACAGTCTACAAGAGACTCTGTTTGGCAGTACAACTGTTTTTTATACAACCAAAACTTGCCTCCAAGCCTGGAATTCAAAAATAAGCTCCTGCTTTGAGGCCACTGAGAGCAACATCCAAGGGGTTGGGGAGCAACATGTTGCTCACGAGCTACTGGTTGGGGATCACTGGTCTAATGGAAGGCAAAGTGGTGCATCTAACCAGGGGCATAATTACCATATAGGCTTTAAAGGAGAACTAAACCCTAAAAAGGAATATGGCTTAAAATGTCATATTTTATATAGTGAACTTATTGCACGAGGCTAAAGTTTGAGCTTGTCAATAGCAGCAATGATCCAGGACTTCAAACTTGTCACAGGGGGTCACCATCTTGGAAAGTGTCTGTGACACTCACATGCTCAGTGGGCTCTGATTGGCTGTTGAGAAGCTAAGCTTAGGGCTCGTCACTAATTATCCAGCAGAAAATGAGCTTCCCTGGCTGTAATATAAGCTGATGCTACAGGTTTGCTGATTATTCAATTCTGATGCTAATTGCACTGGTTTCTGTGCTGCCATGTAGTAATTATGTGTATTAATTACTAATCAGCCTTATATTGTGACATTTCTATTCTATGTGTACTGTATATTGTGAGTGGCTCCCTAAGCTCAGTAAGTGACAGCAGCATGTGCAGTGAATCCGCAGAAAAGAAGATGGGGAGCTACTGGGGCATCTTTGGAGACACAGATCTTTACTGCTAAAGGGCTGTGGTTGCCTTGGGCTGGTACAGAAGCACAAAACATCATGTACAACATTTCTAGCTACTTCTTTAGTTAGGCTTTAGTTCGCCTTTAACTTGTCACAGTATATGGTAAAGAAAAGACCAGTTGAAAAGTTGCTTAGAATTAGCCGTTCTATAACATGCTAAAAGTCAACTTAAAGTTGAACCACCTCTTGTCAGGGAGCCGGGAACTCCCACCAGGGAGGTAGTCAGGATTAAGGAGGAAGCGCTCTTGAGGGAGCAAAAGGGTTAAGCAAGCGGATGGCCAGGCAAGAGTTCAGTGGCAGATCAGGATCAAATAAGAGTTCAGGCAGAGGGTCAAAACCAAGGCAGGAGCAGGAATCAGGATACAGGCAGGAAAACAGGAACCCAGGTTCAGGGTAGCAGAACCTATTCTTGGGCGCCATTCTGGCATCCTGGGCGCCCTTAAATACACAAATCTTGGCGCCATAGTGACGTCACTGACGTTCCTGCGCCGTGCTGACGTCATTGCGCCGGCGCCGCTACCCTCGAGGTGGCCATGGGCGCCGCCATTTTGGGAGCGACGGCGGCGGAGGAGGACACGCCGCGGGGAGCTCCTGGGACTGCTCCGGGCGGCGATCGTGACACCTCTTTAATGTATAATGCATTCATATATTGATTTTAAGCACATTTTATTATTTACACACTATTAATATAATCATGTTGGTTGCAATTACTTTATACACACAGGGATTATGGAAGGGAAGATGTTATTTGGGCAAAAGTATGTGATCACTTGCCTTCCCAACACCTCATTGCACTTTGGGGTGAGACAACAAGTTCATAGCAGCAGACAAAGTTGACAAACCCGCTATTGAAAAAAAATTAATGACATTCTGAAATGTGAACATTTTATTCATCTGTGAAAGTTGAAAAAGCTTAAAAAGAAAAGGGAAATATGTCTCCTGTGTAATCAAACCCCTATATTAGAGCGTCGGGGAGAGAGCGGGGCTGAGACTTCACATACGTTTTGTCTGGACTTCAAAGTATCGACTCTCCTCAATTTCGGCTTCCAGAGCTCAGAACACAAGTACGAGGCATAATTGGTCAGGGTGGGAATAAATTGGTATAATATCCCGTGATTATCATTAATCACAGACCTTCCAGCATCAGAGCGGCGGCTGGAGAATTTATTTGAAAGATTTCTCAGTTCTTCAAAGGATTTTTGAAGAGATGGAACATCATCCAAATATTATAATTCACATAAACTGAATACCTAATTCCCACTAATTGGCCTTTGAATCCACCGTGTCATCATTTCCAAAGATTAAAATGAAATCATTTGGCGGAATGCATAGTTTTGCCTTTGGCATCCTGGAAGGATAAAACCATAACCCGTCTGCTTAGGTACGGGATCCGTTACCCGGAAACCCTGTTATCAAGAAAGCTCCAAACTACGGAAGAGCTGTCTCTCATAGCCTCAATTTTATCCAAAGAATTCACATTTTTTAAAAATGATTTCCTTTTTCTGTGTAATAATAAAACAGTCGCTTGTACTTGATCCCAACTAAGATATAATTAATCCTTATTGGAAGCAAAACCAGCCTATTAGGGTTATTATGGTGGTTATTTATTAAACTCCGAATGTAAAAAAATATGAGTCATAATAAAAGTCATAATCTGAAAATCCGGCATCCCAGACCTGCCGAGGTTACAGTATATATAAGTCAATGGGAGAAGTCCCTATTTTATTTAGAAGTTTCTATGGTCTGCCCTGGAATTACCGTAGCCCTGAAAATTTTGGACTTTTTAGGCAAAAATATGAAAAAAATATTGGGCTTTTCGGGAAAAGGCCCGAAAAAATAAGTCAATGGGAGAGGTCCTTATCCGATTTGGAAGTTTCTGTGGTCTGTTCTGGAATTAGCCTCGAAAATCCAACTATTTCAGACTTTTTCGGCAAAAAAAAAAATTGGGCTTTTCTGGATGAAAAAAAACCCGAAAAAATCTAGCGATTCGGGAACAAACTCCAGATTTTCTCTCTATTTTATTGAGCTTGTCCCCGATCTGATTAAATCAAGCTTTTTTTATTAATAAATAAGGTCAAATCGTGAATTCTAGTTTGGTCCGACTTTTTTTATTTAAATACTTTTTAATGATAAATAAGGCCACATGTTTATATGATTTTCTAGTAGACTTAAGGTATGACGATCCAAATAGCGGAAAGATCAGTTATCCGGAAAACCCCAGGTCCCGAGCATTCTGGATAACAGGTCCCATACCTGTAATTATTGTATAAGGTTTATTGGAAGGCACTTCGGGGCGGCACATTTCTGGGGGGCGTTACGAGAGCGCTCGGCAGCCCATGATTATTTTGAATAAAATCATAATATATTTGAATAAACCCATTTGAGGGGCCACCCAAATACTGCCCAGGGGCCCCCTGCAGACTCAGTCCACCCCTGATGGTATAAATAGATTTTCAGAGTGAGACAAAGCAATTTAATACTGGATAATTATGGCAGATGTTGTGCATAGTGCTGGGCGAATTTGGGGCGTTTCGCGTCGGTGAAAAATTCACGTAAAGGCGCCAGCTTCTCGATTTTGACAACGGCATCCGTTTTTGACTTCAGCGTCCGGTTCTGGCGAAATTGCATCGGCGTCCATTTTTTTTTACTCCAGCGAATTTCTGCTGTGGTTTTGAGAATTTATTTGCCGGCGGCGAATTTGCCGCAAATTCGCCCTCACTAGTTGTGCATTATAGATTTTTATTCAGAATATGATTCGACTCTGAATTTCCTTTAAGAACTAATGTAGCCGGATATAATGAATTTATATGCAGCCTAATGGGAAGATCTAGATTAATCAAATAGACTGATACATTTTGTCTGTCTTTAAATAAGTCATAGGCCCAGAAATAGCAGCTAATGTATTAACTAGAAGCGGCCAGCAGATACTCAGTATCCAAGACAAGACTCATTTACAGGTGTACCCTAATACAATTTATGGGGCTGTTCTTGCTAAATTGTGCTTAGTACAGGGGATACCTATGCTGCCATAGTTTTATGGGATCTCTCTGTACAGACTATGAGCAAACTTAGGGGACTGTTCCTGCTGAATTGTGCTTAGTACAGGGAATATCTATGCTGCCATAGTTTTATGGGATCTCTCTGTACAGACTATGAGCAAACTTAGGGGACTGTTCCTGCTGAATTGTGCTTAGTACAGAGGAATACCTATGCTGTAATGGTTTTATGGGATCTCTCTGTACAGACTATGAGCTAACTTAGGGGGCTGTTCCTGCTGAATTGTGCTTAGTACCGGGGAATACCTATGCTGCCATAGTTCTATGGTATCTCTCTGTACAGACTATGAGCAAACTTAGGGGACTGTTCCTGCTGAATTGTGCTTAGTACAGAGGAATACCTATGCTGTAATGGTTTTATGGGATCTCTCTGTACAGACTATGAGCTAACTTAGGGGGCTGTTCCTGCTGAATTGTGCTTAGTACAGAGGAATACCTATGTTGTCATAGTTTTAGGGGATCTCTCTGTACAGACTATGAGCAAACTTAGGGGACTGTTCCTGCTTAATTGTGCTTAGTACAGGGAATACCTATACTGCCATAGTTTTATGGGATCTCTTTGTACAGAATATGAGCAAACTTAGGGGACTGTTCCTGCTGAATTGTGCTTAGTACAGGGAATACCTATACTGCCATAGTTTTATGGGATCTCTTTGTACAGAATATGAGCAAACTTAGGGGCTGTTCTTGCTGAATTGTGCTTAGTACAGGGGAATACCTATTCTGCCATAGTTTTATGGGATCTCTCTGTACAGACTATGAGCTAACTTAGGGGGCTGTTCCTGCTGAATTGTGCTTAGTACAGAGGAATACCTATGCTGTCATAGTTTTAGGGGATCTCTCTGTACAGACTATGAGCAAACTTAGGGGACTGTTCCTGCTTAATTGTGCTTAGTACAGGGAATACCTATACTGCCATAGTTTTATGGGATCTCTTTGTACAGAATATGAGCAAACTTAGGGGACTGTTCCTGCTGAATTGTGCTTAGTACAGGGAATACCTATACTGCCATAGTTTTATGGGATCTCTTTGTACAGAATATGAGCAAACTTAGGGGCTGTTCTTGCTGAATTGTGCTTAGTACAGGGGAATACCTATTCTGCCATAGTTTTATGGGATCTCTCTGTACAGACTATGAGCAGACTTAAGGTGCTGTTCCTACTGAATTCTGTATTTTTACCCACCCAAATAGGAAAAAAAATATGCCTAGAAGCGGTCTATATATATTATCTCTCAGCAGTAACACTGTGACTTCAGGAGTCCTAGACTCATCTAAAAGCATAGCAAATAACAAAAGGAAGGCCAAAAAGAAGTGATAGGACAGTTGTGGCCAATCACGTCCAAGACAATGGCTAATGACTGAAGCTGCAAAATGGATTAGCGATTGTTATAGAAACTGGAGAAAAATGAAGCAAGAGGCAAATAATTAAATATTCACTATGTAATATTTTCATTAGGTAAGTGTCAGCCAATGAAGAGAAAATGGACACTTGGTCTTGCTTCAATAGCAACCAATCAGGATGCAGTATTTAATGGCATGTCTGTGAAAAAATATGATTGGTTGCTACGAAGATGCTGGAAATTGGAGTTCAATAATTAGCTGTAGGTATAATAGCCCTAATATATTTATACTGTATATCATTTCATCACCCCTTCAGATACAACCACCATCTTCTTATCCCTAGGTATAATAACTGCCCGATAATCACGATAACTTGTGCCTTCAATTTTCCTGTTAAAGTATCAATCAAACCCATTTCTTTTTATTTTTCAATTCAGAACATTTTTATTTTTAAATGATCAGAAGGGCATGCCATGGTTTTTTTTTATTATTGAATAGCCATAAAGACTAATAAACGAACATAATTATTTCATAGCAGAAGGGAGGATAAAAGCAGATGCTTGTTATACCGTCTCTGTTAATTCGTTTATTTTCCAGGCACATTTGATTTTTTTTTTTTCAAGAACTGTTGACAATTTAGTAGTTTGAAGTCTCATTACTTTCTGACACAATGGTAATTAGATATAAATGAATTTCTGTAGAGCAGTTAGTGCAGTGGCTTTCTGAGATGTTTTTGTATAGACATAGTGGGTCACTGCATGATGTTCTGTATGTTCTACATAAGGAAGGGTTACTGCCTACTCTTCTCTCATTTCCCTCCAGAAATAGGGATGAGGGGTAGCACCAGATAGGTGCCTAATATATAGAGTTTTTATTGAATACAACAAAATATGAACTTAATTTACATTAACATTACAATAACACTGTATTACACTCATACAGAACCAAAAACCTCAACCACAAACAAAATAAGGGTGACAAATGTGTTCTCTGTGATCTTGGCACCAGAATACTAAGCTTGGTTAGATAACTTATCATTGCCCTAACTACACTGTCTATGGCACTAGTGTTCGCTGGCCATATTTATGTATTATATTTATTTGGTCACTCTCTCTCCTGAAGCTCCTCCTTCTCCTCTTTTTCTTAACAACTGTGGAGCTGCCAGAGGATTCAATATTGGATTCCTCCAAAGGCTGAGGAGTCTCACTGACATGTGATGTTGCCTGACTGTCAACATAACCTGGGTCTACTGAGTCAACCCAGTTACCTATGAGTTCCTCTAGAGGTTCCTCTGGCTCCTGTGGCTCAGATAACTTGTTGGCCAGGACCTGGTACCTATTGGAAGTAGACAAAACAGATTTTCCTGGGTGGGATCTCTTTAGGGTCTGAGGGTCTGATGAGGGCTGATTAACAAGATTTTCTAAATTAGGAGTAGCGCTGAGGTGAATCTCGTCATCAGCATTTTGCAACCCACGTGGGTGATCAAGTTCTTGAGAAAGCTTTGTTAAAGCCCCCTTGGCTTGTCCCAAGAGGATTGTTAAAGAAGGGGCAATATGGGAATTAGAGGCGGTCTCAGGGGCCTCATTTGATGGTTGAGGAGTGGCCAGAGATGACAGATGACTCTGTACAGAGCCCAGACAATGGTTTGACTGTTGAGCATCATGATTTTGAACAATGTTATTCTGCACTTCTCCCACTGTACAAGAAACCCCATTTAAAGCAGTCTTAGGAGCAACAAAAGACTAACCTGTAGGGGGTGACAGTTGAGGGACAGCTTCTACAGGAGCACAACTGACAGTGGCCAAGGATGTAGAGCCATGGGAACCAATAGATACTGAAGCAAGCTCTGGCCTTGATGATGGAGCAGGTGCAACTGCTGGTTGAATGTCACTCACAGTGTTAGTTTCGAGCAGTCAAGTTTGGGTCAGGCCACTAGTTTGTTTGGGCCTGGTGCCATCACCAGTAAGCAGGGCAGTTTGCATTTCAAGGAGTTCACTAGTGACATTATGCCAAGCCATGGGACAGTCATCATGTACATGGTCCCCCTCTCCACATAAATTACACATCACTTTGTCACATGATCTTGTCTCATGACCCACCTCTCCACATCTGCACATTGAGCAGCAAACTGTCCAAGGTTCCCACACCTAAAGCACCTTCTTGGCTGCCCTATGTTAAAGAAAACCCCCCTTTTTTTCCTTATGAAGAATGAGTTTGGGAGGTGTACTTTTAGTGTGGTTATGCATCCAGAGCTTAACCGTGACTTTCAAAGACCCATCCCATACACCATGTCTATCATAACCTATCCTTAGAGGGGAAACAATGATGCCGTAGCCAGAAAACAATATCTTTCATTACAATATGTTCATGTTTGAAAACAACTGCCACATGTTTTAGAGGGTGTTTTGTTAACGGAACAACTCTAAATTGTTTCCACAAATCATTATTTTTCCTCAAGTTGTACCTAGTGAAGAACATGTCTAGGTATTCAGGGAGTTTGAAACTGATGTCAAACTCTAAAACTTTACCTCTCTCTGCTTTATTACTGCCCACACCTGTTCATCAACCATGAACTGCATACATGCTTTAAGCAGTATATCCAAAACATAATCTGGGTCCGGCCAATCGACTATTGGGCCCATCCAATTCCTCCTGGTAGAAGTGGGACCAGTAGAAACTGAACTGATGGCGTTTTTAAGTCAGTGCTTCTCAAGCGATAAGTGGACCAAGCATTTACTGGTAGTGGTGGAGAAGGTAAGGCCTGAAGTCTGGACTCTGCTGACTGGTGCGCAACTCTACTGATTGCTGGAGAGGGTCACCCCAGGGCGTAGCTGCAGAAGAATGAGATGCCAGAGTACTAGTGCTGTGTTTGGAGGGAGGCTGCAGAACCTGGGACCTCCTCAACCCCTTCTCTTTCTCTTTAGCCTTGTCCTCCCTCTCCTTTCTCTCAACATATGCATGTACAAGGAGTTCAGACAGAAGGAGTAAGCCTCCCTCTCTTCTCTGTGTTTCCTAGCTGCCTCATCCTCCTGCACCTCTTCCGCCTCCATATCTGGTGAGAAATAATCAATGTCACACTCTAATACCACAACCACCACTCCTGATTGGGGTGGGCCATGCACCTCAATGGAGTTTCGTCCCTCTACCATAGGAAAAGCACATACATTGTCATCAGTATTGGTCAAGTCAATATCCGTTGAGTCAAACATTGTCTATCAAACCATCCTGATTCATTGGAGGATTCTCCTCAACTGGACAATGTTGCAAATACATATAACTTTGGTTACACAGATCAGATTCTGACCCAAATTGGAGCAGATCATGTACTAGGGGAGAGTTCACAGGTGGCATCACAACTGGGGCCCCCAGGGGCACGTGAGACAAATCAGAAGCTGGAGAAGGTGCAGGCCCTGGAGCCTGGGGCTCAATTACAGACAGGGCAGCCATCAGGGTGGGACAGGGGGGAGAGTTGTAGGGGGCCCCTAGGGTAAGGGGGGCCCAGCCACGCCACACTTACTTGATTAGCCGGCCCCCCATCTTTCTGAGAGCTGCTGACTTTGCGAAGGCATGGATGTTTAAGGGGCCCTGGCCACCAATTTTCTTATAACATGGTGGGGGGGGGGCCTGGCCACCAATTTTTTTTTCTCATGTGGGGTCCTAGTCACCAATATTTTTTAATGGGGGGGCCTAGGCCACAAATGTTTTTTATGGGGGGCCCTGACCACCAATATCTTTTTATTTTTTATTAACATGTGGGAACCCTAGTCACCAATATTTTTTTTGTTTTTTTACTGTGTGGTGGGGGGCAGACCTGTGGAGTGGGGAGGGCGGACCTGTAGGTGGGGCTTGTGGTGGGCACAGCCCAGGGGGCCCAGGAAATGTTGTCGTATGGGGCCCTGTGATTTCTGATGGCGGTCCTGATCACAGAGCAGCCTTTTCCATCAATTGTCTCAGAAACTACAGCATTTCCCAACTCAGAATTACTCACAGTGTGTCCAGCAGCAGCTGCTTCTCTTCCACTCACAATTAACTGCTTTGTACAATCCTCTTCACTTACACAGGTAATTGGCTGACAGGCCACACCCACCAGCAAAACTTTCATTATTCATAACTTGAGAACCAGAGCAGGGATCCGGCTCTTGCTGATCTCCTCTGATTCCTGATACATTCCCACACGTTTGTGCCAAAATTGGTGATCCTCCGGGGTCCAGAGATCCCTTAGTCTCCACTTCCATCCAGGAGCTTCAGACAAACAGTCTGCTCAGACACAGAGACAAGAGGAAAGTGTTGGAAGGGTTACTGTCTGCTCTTATTTCCCTAAAGAAATGAAACGCCCTATCTATACCTACAGGTATCTCTGTATTATCACTGTGCTGGGTTAATTGCAAGGCATGAGCTTATGTTTCCATTCTAGCTGCATAGAATATCTCAGAATTAACTGAAAATAAATGGTAAGAAATGATCTATCTGGTTCAGTAAATTCTACTGCCGACACTGACCAACCACCCAAATGAAGGCTGAAGACAAGCTGAACAGAATATAACTTTATTTGACTGGCATAGACCGGAGTCAGTGCTGTACCTTGTTATATCTCGAATATTTTCTCATCCATGAACTGATCAGATTTCAGGAACCTCAATGAGAAGCTTTTCACAAATTCCTGGAAGTGGCAGATTTAAGTGCCAAGATGTCGCTGATAAAGAAATCAGCTGTGTAAGGTTTGCTGCCAAGCTGTCCGGTTGTTTAATGAGGCATAAAATGTACCTGTCGATTGATTCACGCTGCTTTCATGCCAATCCAGCTCTGTTCCATTGTTAAATATTCTCCACAAATCAGCAACATACGAAAAAAGGGGGTGGCGGGCACTCTGAGAAATTGAGCCCATGATGAAAGGCCCTGGGGGGTCAATGGAGATATTGTTCCTTTTTTAATGATTCTACAATAAACATTATATGTTGAACTTCACTTCCTTGTGGAATTTCTGAGTGCCTGACATCCCCTTTTTTCGTATGTTGCTGGTTTATCTGCTCCCTAAGCTGAGGGTCTAGGGCTGGTGCACCTGGACCACCTGTTCTACATGGTGAGTGATCAACAAAATCTATTTCCTGTGTTTCTCCTCTTTTTGGTGGTTTAATATTCACCACAAATGTCACAATCCTCATGAAATAGGGCAGATGTCTTAACCTCTTTTCACTGGGGATTAACCAGTGGTTGGGGTTCTTTTAGGTGCAATGGGAACCAGGGGACTGGGAGATTTCTGGCTTCCGTTAGAATGAGAATTATGTGAGATTCTGTCTTCTAGGTTGCAAATCTGAATCGGAATTGATGGGGGGCACCATACAACATTTTCTGGGCCAGGACCCACCCTCAAGTTAAAAAAAAAACATTGGTGGCCAGCCCCCCCCCCCTATACAAGTTAAAAATACCATTGGTAGTCAGGGCCCCATAGAAAATTAAACAAAATAAATTGGTGGTCAGTGGCCCCCTAACAAATAAAACAAAAGTATTGGTGGTCAGGGAACACATTTAAAAATTAAAAAAAAAACCCATTGGTGGCGAGGGATTTAATTAAAAAAAACAAAAAAAAAACACTGGTGTTCAATGGAACTTACCTGGGTTCTTCTTCCTTGTCCTTGGCAGATTCTTTGTTTTTCTTCTACAGCATTCGGCTCCTTGCAGGCTTTGAGTCTTTCTGCGACTTTACAGCTCTCTTTTCGCAGCTTCCTTTGCCGATTCAGGTCTTTGTACGCTCTTAAGGGGGACCCGGCTTTTTAAGTGAATGCATCACAGCCAGGTCCCCCTTTTGCCTTAGATTTTGCCAGGCCCACGATAATCATCCCAGCTGTGCCCCCCCAATGGCGGCCCTGCCTATTGACTCAGCCAGTTTAGGATTGGGGTCTCCTGGGCCCACAATGGCTGCAATCTAAAGGGCCCCCCTCCTGGCTTCCAACTCTCTGCCCATGCAGCAACGCATGCCTTGTAGCTCATACAGCTTCGGATTGGTGGCTGTAAACGGGTGGAGGAGCATCAGCAGCACCCACATGGAATGGGTCTGGGTTGCAGGGGCCACAAAGGCTAGGGCCCACCAGATTTTTCCCAGTATCCAACCAGCCCAGTCCAACCCTGGATGCAGCACATCCCGGCAAAATCAAAGGCAAAAGGGGGGGCTGGCTGTGCTGCATTCACTTAAAAAGCCGGGTCCCCCTTAAGATCGTACGAAGACCCGAATCGGCAAAGGAAGCTGCGGAAAGAGAGCTGTAAAGGAAACGTCTGAAATACCCGAATGGCGGAGGATACAATAAATCTTTTCTACAACTTGTTGGAAGATTGTCTTTATTTGAGTGCCTGCCACAGATTTATTCACGGTTGTCTGCTCCCCATGCTGAGGGCTCAGGGCGATGCACCTGGGCCACTTCCTATATGTGGTGAGTAAATACTCCACTCCATGAAAAACCCTTCTCTGTTCTGTTACAATATTGTACAGCACTAAAGAGTGACTGAAGTTTATCAGAGCACAAGCCACATGACTGGAGACACCTGGGAAACTAACAACATGTCTAGCCCCATGTCAGATTTCCAAATTAAATATAATAGTGCTGCTCCAACTGATGCTCTAACTGGTGCATTTCGAAGAAAAAAAAGTTTTCCCTTTAAATGGTTCTGTTATCTTATGGTTCTGTTATCTTAGGATCTTTTGATCCTATTGGGGCAAGTGGATGTGATGATCCCTCAGAGCTAAATATGCTTGGGGTTGGATTCCCATGATGGAGTCAAAGTCCAGTTATAGCTGAAATCATGTTGTCCAAAGCAAAACAAATTCCATAAAACAGATTCCAGACAAAAATTTTACATTTAACAGTAGGTGCCTGGTGTCAAATTAATATAATCTACCAGGGGTGTATGATTCCACCCTCCTCATGGTATTTAAAGGGATTCTGTCATGATTTTTATGATGTTTTTATTTCTTAATGACACTGTTTACACTGCAAATAATTCTACAATATAAAATTTCATTCCTCAACCAGCAAGTGTATTTATTTTTTAGTTGTAATATTGGTGTGTAGGTGCATCTCAGGTCATTTTGCCTGGTCATGTGCTTTCAGAAAGAGCCAGCACTTTAGGATGGAACTGCTTTCTGGCAGGCTGTTGTTTCTCCTACTCAATGTAACTGAATGTGTCTCAGTGGGACCTGGATTTTACTATTGAGTGCTGTTCTTAGATCTACCAGGCAGCTGTTATCTTGTGTTAGGGAGCTGCTATCTGGTTACCTTCCCATTGTTCTTTTGTTTGGCTGCTGGGGGGAAGGGAGGTGATGATATCACTCCAATTTGCAGTACAGCAGTAAAGAGTGACTGAAGTTTATCAGAGCCCAAGTCACATGGCTGGGGGCAGCTGGGAAACTGACAATATGTCTAGCCCCATGCCAGATTTCAAAATGAAATATAAAAAAATCTGTTTGCTCTTTTGAAAAATGGATTTCAGTGCAGAATTCTGCTGGAGCGGCACTAACTGATGTGTTTTAAAAAAAAATTTTTTTCCCATGACAGTATCCTTTAAATCAGAGCACTCATATTGAACCTGGACCTGAAGTTTCCCCTTGTCCCAGCCAGAACCATTCAGGTCCACTGAGAATATTTTAACCAGGACAGCTGTAATAGTTTACATTAATACAATGTATTATAATTTAAAATATTGAACAACAGGTCATACATACAGGTCTGTGCTGCACTAGGAACTGGACCTCAGTCAGTGGTACAACTAATTATACAGTAGATCTTACGGGGGCAGCAGAGGGACCTGGATCATGGGGTCTGCACTGCAGTATTGTATCCCCCCATCTCTATTAATCAGCTTGTCTTCCATGAATTTCTCTGGGAACTCTCCCCTATACATCTGTTCTAAAGCCCCAAGTATAATTTGATCACTCAGTTGCCTATTCCTTATAGAGATTATAATACACAGTGAGAACCTGCAGTTCACAACAGATTTTGCAGCTCCAGTAATTATATATTAGAGGTTAAAGCCAGTCTTGGGCACTCATTAAGGTCAGATGATCATTCATGGCAGATTATATTAGGCAAGCTGACTCTTTCCAGCTTTCCAATGGGGGTCACTGACCCCATCTAAAAAAAAACAAATGTTCTGTAAGGCAACACATTTATTGTTATTGCTACTTTTTATTACTCCTCCTTCTGTTCAGGCCTCTCCTATTCATATTCCAGTCTCTTATTCAAATCAATGCATGGTTGCTATGGTTATTTGGACCCTAGCGACCAGATTTTTGAAACTGCAAACATAAGAGATGTTGAATAAAAAAACGAAATAACTCAAAAAGCAGAAATAAAAAAAAAAAAACAATTACAAATTGTCTCAGAATATCACTCTCTACATCATACTAAAAGTTGACTCAAAGGTGAACAACCACTTTAAGTTAAGCAATCAACCCAGTGACTTACAGGAAATCACGACGTAGTATTCAGAGCCGCTTCATTCATGAAAGAACCACTGATTGTCACTGATTGATCATTTTGCTGATTCGTTGGGAGCGGTGGCCATATTGATGACGCTGTGCAGGCAATGACTTCCCGGTGAACTGCCGAGGGTTTAGTATTTCTTCCTTTAGTGCCATCATGAAATATGCAGATCAATGCATTCAGGGTATGGAAAAGAAGTTTCCATTTTTTTGGGATTTCCCAAGTACTTACATTTCATACAATGGTAGTAATAGACGGAAGTAATTTGGGACCACCGAGAACTGAACCTCTAGGGGACCACTCCCAAGCCTGCAGACAGAGACAAGAAGAAAGTGTTGGAAGGGTTACTGTCTGCTCTCTCTCATTTCCCTACAGAAATAGGGATTGGTAGCACTAGATAGGTACCTAATATATAGAGACAAGAGGAAAGTGTTGGAAGGGTTACTGTCTGCTCTCTCTCATTTCCCTACAGAAATAGGGATTGGTAACACTAGATAGGTACCTAATATATAGAGACAAGAGGAAAGTGTTGGAAGGGTTACTGTCTGCTCTCTCTCATTTCCCTACAGAAATAGGGATTGGTAGCACTAGATAGGTACCTAATATATAGAGACAAGAGGAAAGTGTTGGAAGGGTTACTGTCTGCTCTTTCTCATTTCCCTACAGAAATAGGGATTGGTAACACTAGATAGGTACCTAATATATAGAGACAAGAGGAAAGTGTTGGAAGGGTTACTGTCTGCTCTCTCTCATTTCCCTACAGAAATAGGGATTGGTAACACTAGATAGGTACCTAATATATAGAGACAAGAGGAAAGTGTTGGAAGGGTTACTGTCTGCTCTCTCTCATTTCCCTACAGAAATAGGGATTGGTAACACTAGATAGGTACCTAATATATAGAGACAAGAGGAAAGTGTTGGAAGGGTTACTGTCTGCTCTCTCTCATTTCCCTACAGAAATAGGGATTGGTAGTACTAGATAGGTACCTAATATATAGGGAATTTTTATTTAAAAGATCACTTTACATTAAATAATCAATTCAATTCAATCAATTCATAAACAGTTCACAAATCATACAACAAAACAAAAATAACCAAAAATCCCACAAACCCACCCATACACGCTCCAGCCCGCAGAGTCCATCCCTCTGTCCATTGGCAACTTTTCCATGAAACACACCAAATCAAAGGCCAGTTTGCAAAGTCTTGGATTGTCCATATGGCCTTCCTTCCACCACCACCAACCCAAATGAGCATTCCAGAAAAGTCTTTCCTGGACCAACCTCCTCCAGTTTTCATCACCCAACAAAAACATCATACTTTCATATTCATATCTGAATAGATTCTTCCAGGCTACAGAAAGCTGTACCTCCAGCCTACAGAAAAAGAGAGGAGCAGTATCAGTGCCCAGGGAGCCATATACATACAATAAGTACATACCTTGAGTTGAGGGCATGTTCATGAAGATGAAAGAGTACGGTTCACTCCTCGCCATAGGTTCTGATTTGATGTTGACCTCTTTATCTCAATTCCCTTCAGGAAACTCAACTGAGCCAGAGCTGCCTTCACTATATTATCTGGGGTAGCACCCAACTGGCCAAAAGATCTCCTGCACCTATGCTGCCAGATCTGGTACCGCATGCATTCAATTATGATATAAATTGTCTCACGGTCCAGTGGGTGGTGTATAGCGGGAACCCCATAGGCTGAGCCTGCATAGTTCAGACTGTTCAGGAGTGGGATATTAAGAGCTGCTACCATCTGACTATACACATCTCTAGTCACTGGGCAACTGACAAGAAAGTGCTCTTGGGTCTCCACCTCCCCACACCCCCAGGGACAATCTTTGCTGCCAATGGTAAGATAAGTCAAGTTGCCTCGGACATAGAGTTTCCCTTGGAGTGAAAGCCAGCAGTTGTCAAAAAACTTAGGCGGGGAGTCTCTTGCCATTAAGAAAGCGAAGGCTTTTCTGAAGGATGTTCCCTACACAGTCTTTTAGAGCAAGAGGAGCAGCAAAATAGTCCCTGATCACCCTGTGATACAACTGCCTTCGGGAAGATGTGGCCAGTTCACCCACCCTGAAATCCCACCTCTTCAGAATCATCAGAGTGAGAACTAGGTATGATGGGAGGGATCCCTGTACTATAAATCTCTTCATTCTACCGCTTTGAAACCTTGTCCCTACAAAAGCGATACCCAGTTCCTGATACAGACTTCCCACAGGGAATCATTTCCTTGGGCCAAGCCCCCAAAGTTAAACTTCAGGAAAAGTGGGTCCAGCCTCCCCCTCCATCGCTGGACCTTTGCTGTTACGACATACAGTTTTGCATCCCAATTTAGCCTGTAATTGTCTTACCTCCCAAACTTTATCCCCAGGATCTTTATGTGGGATGGGGCAACCATTCAATGTCCGAAAAGCCTCCGTCACAGTTAATCATTGACCCAGAGGCCTCAGAGTATCATTCGATAGGCAGCCTCCTGTCCTTCCGACTGGATACCACAACTGTCACATCGTACGCGTAAGCAAGGGATGTCAATGTCTGGCCACAGGGGACCGATATACCCCTCAAGCCACAGCTCTCCAGACCGCGCAGGAATGGGTCTATGGCAAATACGTACAAGAGTGGGCTTAAGGAGCAACCCTGTCGCACTCCAGACCCCACATTGAAATCATCTCCCCTCCAACCATTGACAAGTGGGAAGCTTACGGCCCCTTCATACAAAACTGCCAGCCATTGGATAAATTTGCCCGGGATGCCATACTTTGACAAGGTAGACCACAGGTACTGATGATTCACCCGGTCAAAAGCCTTGGCCTGGTCCAAAGAGACAATTTAGCAGCCCTTGGTCTGAGCTTTGCATACTTCTAAGGTCTCCCTGATAGTAAAAAGAGCCAAAAAGATGCTCCTCCCTTTCACCATGCCGAATTGAAAGCCTAACAATAACGTGCCTAATTGTTATTGAGAAGGGCAATAGGCCTCCAGTTGTCAATATGCTCCAGGTCCTTACCCTTTGAAAGCAGGATCAAAAAAGAAACCCTCATGGAGGGGGCCAAGATGCCCTCCGCCAGGCTGTCTCTAAAGACCTCCACGAGGACCGGGCCAACTCATCTTTCAAGGTCTTCTAAAACTCGGCTGTTAAGCCATCTGGGCCTGGCGCCTTCTTTTTATGAAGGCTGTCAATAGCTGCTCTTACCTCAGCCTCTGTGATTTCTGCTTCCAAAAGGGAAAAGTCCAAATTAGATGTATCAGGCCTTGGGGTCGCCTCCAAGAAGTCAGTCAGTCTCTCCCCATCCAAAGCCTTGTTCCGGAAAAGGTCAGCATAGTAAGACCTCACAACACCCAGGATGCCCTCCCTGGTAGTCTGCAACCCTGGGTGTCCATGAGGCCGGTCACTAACTTCCTGGCCACAGATTCTCGGTAATTCTGAAAAAAATACAGGCCTCCAACTTCTTTCGTAGGGACAGGTATCTTTTGTATGTCTCTCTCTCCCTCCCTACGTACAGATAGCTTTCTGAAGAGAGTTCGGAATGACTCCTTGGCATCCTCCCACCACGATGACACAGGGGGTCATTTATTAACAGTGAGCAAATTTACATCTGGGCAGTAACCCATAGCAACCAATCAGTGATTAGCTTTTTTAAACCAGCTGCAGGTTGCACAATAAAAGCAATCACCTGATTGGTTGCCATGGGTTACTGCCCAGGTACAAATTTGCCCAGCGTTTATACATTTCTCTACAGCAAAGGAACTGGCCAGGTGATTAAGTGACCCACATTTAAAGCACTTTTTGGCCTGGCCAGCATAGAAACAGATGCACTTTTCTTTGCCTATGAAAAATGTGCTAGGCAGATGTTGGGGGACGTTATTAATCACCCTGAGCGGACCTCAGTTTCCCAGCCGCCTGTCCACACATCATCTTCAAGTACACAGGCTAAAGGGGAGAGGACTGTGCACTGACGCTTCAGCCACGTGAGCACATCATCCACAGGGACCCCTTCATTTTTAACAATGATAGTGATGTTTTTTATCTCTGGCTTAGATATTGGCATGGCACAAAATTCTGCCATTCCAGCTGTGTTTGTAGGGTCTCAAAAAGCCACCAGAAAGCATACTAAAGACACGCTTTTATGACTCCTCTGTGGGATTTTGAAACATCCCATTCTGTAGCAGATTGCATTATACAGACCTCCAGGTCATTACTAGCTTTAAATTTAGCTGAGCCTTCTAGCAGTTTCCTAATAATGTAGGTTCTGTTTGGGGCATCCTCTATGTTCCCTTCCCACATCAACTTGACACAGTTTTTCCTACAGAAAACCTGACCACCAAAGGAAGGCCCTTCATCTGCAGGGAATAATCTCATTCTCTCCCAAAACCTTCCTGATGCCTTGGGGTCCACCCCAGAAAATGAAGCCCTAGGGTCCACCCCAGAAGATGAAGCCCTAGGGTCCCCAGAAGATGTAGCTTGCTCAGTAGATGTTTGGCCCTCAGTACCATGTGCCTGCTGTGCTTTTTATGCACAGTATTCCCAAACTCTTTTTTACCCACCACCAACACCTCTTGTTCGCCCATCACCACTGGGTCACTGTGAGCACTCGCTTCTCCAAGCCCCGCTACAGACACGCCAGCATTCACACCAGACTCATCTCCATGCACCACCCCAGACACGCCACTTGCAGCTGACTGATTGGACGATACTTCCATTGCTGGAATAACATCCTCTTGTGGCCTCTGTGTCAGGGAGCCGGGAGCCCCCTCTGGGGAGTAGTCCGGATCTAGGAGGAAGCCCCTCAGGAGGGATCAGGATCGTGGTATCCAGGGATAAAGCAGAAAGGGTAATCGGGATCAGGCTACAGGTCACAAGGCAGGCAGAATATAATCAAAGTCCAAAGTCCAGGCAGGGGGTCAATAGCAGGCAGAGTATCAGCGAAGTCCAGGTCCAGGCAAAGGGTCACAACAAGGAATCAGGCAGATATAAGTAGGGAAAACAGCAAGGGAACCCAGGAAACTCTCAGGGAACAGAATCCTATTTTCGGGCGCCATCTTGGCGTCTCAGGCGTCCTTTTATGTTTGAATTTGGCGCCCTTGCGCCAGCGTCAGCGCGCCTGCGACCGTCGCGCCGCGCTGACGTCACGGCGCCGGCGTCGGAACCCACGTGGGTTGACTGGGCGCCGCCATCTTGAATTCTTCGCCGCCGGGAGCGGACGCGACTCCTCGCGCTCCCGGCGGTCTTGACAGTACCCCCCCCCTCACGGGGGGCCTCAGGACCACCGGGACTTGGTTTCTGGGGAAACTTGGAGTGGAAATCTCTTACCAAACGAGGAGCATGCACATCACGATGTCCCTCCCAAGAGCATTCTTCGGGGCCAAAGCCCTTCCAATGGATGAGGTACTGAAGGGACCCTCTGGAGATTCTGGAATCAAGGATTCTCTCCACCTCGAATTCTTGTTGACCCTCCACAGAGACAGCAGGAGGAGGAGATTGGACACCAGAGAAACGGTTGAAGACGGTGGGCTTCACCAGGGAGACGTGGAACACGTTGGGGATTCTCATCTCTGGTGGGAGTTGAAGTCTGATGGCTACGGGGTTAATTATCTCTAAGATGGGGAACGGACCCAGGAACTTCGGACCCAACTTGGGAGATGGCACCTTCAAGCGAATATTCCTGGAAGAGAGCCAGACATTATCACCCACCTTGTAGGGAGGAGAGGGCCTTCTACGGCGATCCGCGAAAGTCTTGTGGACTAGAGCACACTTCTCCAGATTAGACTTGGTTGCAGCCCAAATAGCAAGCATATGGGCTGTCAGATCATCTGCAGCCGGGACGTCCGACAACACGAAGTCCTGAGGAAAGGCTTGAGGGTGCTGTCCATACACCACCATAAATGGAGACCTTCCTGTGGAGGAATGACATGCATTATTATGAGCAAACTCTGCCCACGGGAGGAGGTCAGACCAATCGTCCTGGCAAAGAGACACGTGGTTCCTCAGGAACTGTTCTAAGGCTTGGTTCACACGTTCAGCTGCCCCATTCGTCTGCGGGTGGTAGGCAGATGAAAATTTAAGTGTTATTCCTAAGTCTTTACATAGAGAACGCCAGAACTTGGCGGTAAACTGGGTGCCTCTGTCGGAGACGATCTCCACCGGGAAACCATGCAGGCGGAAGATGTACTTAATAAAGAGTTGGGATAATTCCACCGCAGAGGGTAACTTCTTCAAAGGGATGAAATGGGCCATTTTGCTGAAGCGGTCAATGACAACCCAGATCACAGTATTCCCACCGGAGGGAGGAAGTTCGACAATAAAGTCCATAGAGAGGTGCGTCCACGGACGAGAGGGAACCGGCAAAGGTTGTAACAACCCGCTGGGGCGGGAATGGCTAGGCTTAGAAGTGGCACAGACATTACAAGCAGCCACAAAGTCCTTTACATCCTTGCGGATATCAGGCCACCAGACTAGGCGCCTCAAGAGTTCAAGGGTCTTGGCCGGACCAGGATGTCCAGCTTGTCTGGAGCAGTGGGTTTGTTGCAGGATGGCCAGGCGAAGTTCTGGAGGGACGAAGGCCAAGCCAATCGGAGTATCTTGAGGAGCCGAGGACTGCCCAGCCAGAATCTGGTCGGCAAATTGGGGATACAAAGAGGCAATGATCTTGACTGGTGGAATGATTGGCTCCTGCCTCTCAGGGTCACGATCCACCGGAGTGAAGCTACGAGACAAGGCATCGGCTTTCAGATTCTTGGAACCTGGGCGATAAGTCAAAACAAAGTTAAAACGGGAAAAGAAAAGGGCCCACCTGGCTTGTCTGGGATTTAGCCTCTTGAGGGACTGTATAAACTCCAGATTCTTGTGATCAGTGAAAATCTGGACAGGAATTTCAGAGCCCTCCAGGAGGTGACGCCATTCTTCAAGGGCAAGCTTGACTGCTAAGAGTTCTCGATTTCCGACATCATAGTTCTGCTCTGCGGATGAGAACTTCTTGGAGAAAAACGCACAGGGGTGCAATTTTCCATCAGTGGAGTGTCTCTGAGACAGGATAGCTCCGGCTCCGACTTCAGAAGCATCGACTTCGATGCAGAAGGGTAGTGCAGGATTGGGATGTCGGAGAACAGGAGCGGACGTGAAGGCCTCTTTCAAGGACTGAAAGGCTTCTATGGCGGATTGAGGCCACAGGCTGGGTTTACCCCCTTTCCGGATGAGGGCCAGGATAGGTGAAATGCGGGAAGAGAACCCCCGGATGAACTGTCGATAATAATTAGCAAATCCGATGAACCTCTGGATTGCCTTGGTACTCAGTGGGAGAGGCCACTCCTGGATGGCCGACACCTTCACGGGGTCCATCTCAAATCCCTCTGGAGAGATAATGTATCCTAGGAAGGGGATCTTGGATACCTCGAAGACACACTTCTCCAACTTGGCGAAGAGAGAGTTCTTCCTCAGACGAGAGAGTACCTCCTTCACCTGGGAGCGATGACTTTCAAGGTCCTTGGAAAAGATCAGGATGTCGTCCAAGTATACGACTACGAACCTTCCTAGGAGATCTCGGAACACATCATTAACAAACTCCTGGAAGACGGCAGGGGCATTGCATAGGCCGAAGGGCATAACGAGATATTCATAGTGCCCATCCCGAGTGTTGAATGCCGTCTTCCATTCGTCACCCTCCCGGATGCGAATGAGGTTGTAGGCCCCCCGGAGATCCAACTTGGAGAAAATCTTTGCCCCTTTCAGCTGGTCAAAGAGCTCGGCAATCAGGGGCAGGGGGTACCTGTTCTTCACGGTGATCTTATTCAGACCCCGATAGTCTATACAAGGCCGAAGGCCTCCGTCCTTCTTCTCCACAAAGAAGAACCCAGCCCCTGCAGGAGAGGTAGAAGGGCGGATAAACCCCCGCTGGAGATTTTCTTGGATGTACTCCTTCATAGCGGTAGTCTCTGCAGGAGAGAGAGGGTAGGTGCGCCCTCTGGGGGGCATAGCTCCTGGCAGGAGTTCAACCGGACAATCGTAGGAGCGATGTGGGGGAAGGAACTCTGCCGACTTTTTACAAAACACATCGGAAAATCCCTTGTAAGTGGAGGGCAAAGTCTTTAATTCCGCAGAGGAGACATTCACCTTCTCGAGGGGTTTTGACGGAAGGCAATGTTGCAGGCAAAATAAACTCCAACGAGAGATTTGCCCAGTGGACCAGTCTATGGTGGGGTTATGCAGACGTAACCACGGAAGACCCAATATTACTGGAGTAGAAGGACAGGGGATGATGAAGAATGAAAGTTTTTCTTGATGCAGCGCCCCAACTTGTACAGATAGTTCCGCCGTGAACTTTGTGACGAATTCAAACTCCAGGGGTTTGTCATCTATGGCGGTAATTCGCAGGGGTGAAGATAATGGAAGCAGGGGAATCTTCATGCGTTCGGCAAAAAAGGCATCCATGAAATTGCCATCCGCTCCGGAGTCGAGGAAGGCCCTTTCGAAGATAGACTTACTTGCCAGGTGAATCTGCAAAGGAAGAAGAAGTCTGCGTGAACTTTCTTGATACTTCTCCAGAGGACCTCGAGTGATGCCCCCTACATGAGAAACCTGAGACATACCTCGGGGTACAAAACTCTTGGCTTTGGCAGGACAGGCGTTGGCAAAATGGGAATGCCCACCACAGTATAAACAGAGACCTGCCATACGTCTTCGGAGTCTTTCCTGCTCAGAGAGGCGAGTCTTTCCTACTTGCATAGGTTCCTCCAAGGGGGACGTCGACACATGAGTCACAGGAACAGCGGGTGTTTGCAGAATCGGCCTTTGAAAGCGAGGGGCCAACAAGGGAGAAAATCGTCTGCTGCGCTCTCTCTCCACCTGGTGCTCTCTGAGACGAGTGTCCACTTTAATGGATAGAGCGATCAGCCCTTCCAGGGTGTCAGGAGTCTCTCTGGAGACGAGATCATCTTTGATGCGGATGGATAGGCCTTGGTAGTATACAGCCTTGTAAGCGTCATCACACCAGGAAGTCTCCGCCATCAGTGTTCGGAAGTCTATAGCGTACTCATTGACACTGCGGCTTCCCTGCCGGAGCTGCAAGAGACGGGCAGGGGCGTTCGTAACCCGACCTGGAGCATCAAAGATTAAACGAAAAGCTTGGAGAAAGTCTTTAACATCAAAAGTCAGCGGGGAATTCTTCTCCCAAAGAGACGTTGCCCACTCCAGTGGCTTGCCTTCCAATCGAGACATCACATACCCCACCTTGGAACGCTCACTTGGAAACTGTGTGGGTTGGAACTCAAATTGAATTTGGCATTGCGTGGCAAACCCCCTGCAGGCTTGTGGGTCCCCACTGAAGCGAGGGGGAGGTGGAATGCGAGGCTCACCTGTCGGGTAGCTTGCGTTCGTAGGGGCTGCCGCCATGGGGGGATCTCCAGTAGGTGGAGCAGTGGAAGGCTCAGAAGGCACTTGAGCTAGCAGGACATCGAGTGCTTGCCCAATGCGAACCTGCTGGTTTTCGTAGTCCTCCATGCGGGATGCCAGTCCGCGGAGCGCTCGTCCGACATGAGGTGTGGCTTCCTCAGAAGGATCCATGGCCCGAAAATAATGTCAGGGAGCCGGGAGCCCCCTCTGGGGAGTAGTCCGGATCTAGGAGGAAGCCCCTCAGGAGGGATCAGGATCGTGGTATCCAGGGATAAAGCAGAAAGGGTAATCGGGATCAGGCTACAGGTCACAAGGCAGGCAGAATATAATCAAAGTCCAAAGTCCAGGCAGGGGGTCAATAGCAGGCAGAGTATCAGCGAAGTCCAGGTCCAGGCAAAGGGTCACAACAAGGAATCAGGCAGATATAAGTAGGGAAAACAGCAAGGGAACCCAGGAAACTCTCAGGGAACAGAATCCTATTTTCGGGCGCCATCTTGGCGTCTCAGGCGTCCTTTTATGTTTGAATTTGGCGCCCTTGCGCCAGCGTCAGCGCGCCTGCGACCGTCGCGCCGCGCTGACGTCACGGCGCCGGCGTCGGAACCCACGTGGGTTGACTGGGCGCCGCCATCTTGAATTCTTCGCCGCCGGGAGCGGACGCGACTCCTCGCGCTCCCGGCGGTCTTGACACTCTGGTTCTGTGATGGTTCTTGTTGACTCACTTCTGGTGACAATGGAGGGGATTCTTCTTGAGTTAGGCTGAAGCTCTTTGGGGTCACTGATGTAACTGTTGTCTTGCTTCTCCTTTTCTTGTCCGTCGACATCCTTTACATCAAACGCCATATGCTGCCAGTTGATGGTCTCACTTCCTCTGCCTCTCAAATGAGGCAGAACAGCTGGTAGTGCTGGGCTTCCGGATGCGATAGGGAACCTGCTCCTTGAGAGACTTTTGCATTTTTTCAAATCTCTCCATGTTTTCAAAACGCTCCCTCCAGGGCCTCGCTTTAGTCAGTAACCTCTCAATAGACACTTCCACCTCAAAGAGTTCCCCTTTAAGGGTGATCATGTCCAACTCAAGTCTTCCTCTTTTGTTCTTATTTGCAGCTCTGATCAGCTTTTGTTGTGCCACAATTTCTGCCTCTTTCTTCTTTTTGTCATTATAGGCTTGTGTCAGCTGATTAATGATAGTTGGAATATCCTCAGGACAGGGCACCGGGGGGCTCTCTGCAGTAGGGGACTTGGGGGGCTGTTTTGCACGTACCACAAGAGCTGCAGTTGCACCTGAGGCAGAAGCTGATTCACAGGAAAACTAAGATTCATCATCAGATATGTCAGTGTTACAGGCAGGATCAGATTTGGCAGCTACAGGGTTAATTGCAGGACTGGGTGCAGGTGTCTCGTTACCTGCTGAATCCTGAGGTTTAGGGCTCTTACTGACGAGCGGTTGAAGCTGTGCTCCCCTGCGTTCCATTTTTTTGCGTTCAGCCGCAGGGGAGCGCAGGAATAGACGCATTGTCTTTTTCAATGGGGCTGTACTCACACAGGCGCGTGTAGGCGACGAACGCAGGAAAAATGCAGCATGTTGTGGCTGAACTTGATGTCACTGCAGTGACATCAGGTAAAACACCCACAGAGGCAGAACGCTGGAGTTTCTTACATTTATCAGAAGAAGATTTACTACTCACAGTTTTTGCACCAGATCTTAAAGTGCGAGTTTTCTCCTTCTCCTCAGCTTCCCCAGGGGTCAGATCAGCTGCACCTCTTTGTCTCTGCCTTGTCCTCCTCACTTCTGCACCGTCACCTCCAGCTTCAGACTTTGTGCTCCCCTTGCTTCTCCCCTCTGAGTTCTGCCAGGCAGGTTGCAGGGCCTGGGGCTCCATGTTCTTCTCACCTGCCTGGGCTTCCACTGCACCACAAGGTCTGTGGGATCCACCTAATATATAGAGACAAGAGGAAAGTGTTGGAAGGGTTACTGTCTGCTCTCTCTCATTTCCCTACAGAAATAGGGATTGGTAGCACTAGATAGGTACCTAATATATAGAGACAAGAGGAAAGTGTTGGAAGGGTTACTGTCTGCTCTCTCTCATTTCCCTACAGAAATAGGGATTGGTAACACTAGATAGGTACCGAATATACAGAGACAGAGACATGAGGAAAGTGTTGGAAGGGTTACTGCCTGCTCTGCATATTCTACTATTTGCTATTCGCTAGAGTATTTTGGTATCCTAGTAGCATTAGTACGCCATAGTTGTAATGTGTTTTATGTGTCTCAAATTACAAAAGTCCTCAGAGTGTAGGAATATATATATATATATATATATATATATATATATATATGTATTTTTTTTTCTTGCACTTTTTATTCTGCTTCAGTCATAGAATCATAAAATAGGAAATGATGGCGGAGACTGCGGGTAATAGAATTTTATGTCTCCGCAGCGCAATCCTCTATTTCTATTATATGATTTTCTACGAAGAACAAAAGATTTTCTTTTTATTTCCCAGTAACCTTTTTATTGAAAGCAGAGCTGCAGAGTCTGCAGAGCAAAGCATTAGGCTAATATAATGTATTAATTCATATTTACCTGCACTTTAAACAGCCCTCAAGCATTTCCCCCTATTGTTACAATTTCAATTTGATAGAAAAGTCCTTGGAGCAAAACAAAATATATAGAACGTTTCTTGGTGTTTCTGTCAGAGAGAAAGTCAGGTTCTATTTGGCTGTATGAATATTTCAGCTCGTGCCGGGGAAGGAGAGTCTTTTATTGTCTCTAAACAGAGCGTAATGATAAATATGCATGATATATACAAGTACATAGACAACTTGGCAGGGGCTAAATCGATCCTTAGAAACGACAAAAGATAAAGACCTTGAACATCTCAGCAACCATAATGAGAATTAAAACACATTGCCAAAGGTTTTTATTCCCAAGCAACCATAAGGCAGCGGTTTCCAATACGTGGGGTCGGCCCCCTGCTTAAGGAGAGATTTGGGCAGAATGTTCTCCTAAAAGTCCAGTTTGAGGGCAATTTAGGTGAAAATTGGGGGGGGGGGGAATATATTTTTTGCCCTAGATATTTTTGGAACTATGGCTTATACACCAATATTTCTCCATATCTAAGCTTGGACCTCCAAGAGGTGCTTCAACTGAATAGGTTTTACAACAGCTGCCGTAAAGCGATATACTTCTTGTAGCAGCACTGGATTCCTGATATAAAGGGTCATTTAATAAAAAAAGCTATAAGTGAAACTGGACATATAGGTTGCACTGATTCTGTATAGTGTTTCTTCTCCTGAATCATGTGCAAGTATCTGTTGCCTCTCGTGAACCAAGTGAAGAGCCAAGGAAAGAACCTACAGACTATATGCTCTGCTATATACAGTACACCAGGACAGAGCTTTCTTTGCTTTTTTCTTTATATGGTCACAGACAATCACTTCTAATATCCTTATCATTTACAGTAGGGGGTACATTATCCCTTATAATACATGAGTGATACTCAGAGTTCCCTGTATAACTCAGCCTGCAGCCTTGTGCCTTTATATGGTCACAGAACAACCCCTCAGTGACTTCTAATATCCTTATCATTTACAGAAGGGGGTACATTATCCCTTATTTATACATGAGTGATATTCAGAGTTCCCTGTATAACTCAGCCTGCAGCCTTGTGCCTTTATATGGTCACAGAACAACCCCTCAGTGACTTCTAATATCCTTATCATTTACAGTAGGGGGTACATTATCTCTTATAATACATGAGTGATACTCAGAGTTCTCTGTATAACTCAGCCTGCAGCCTTGTGTCTTTATATGGTCACAGAACAACCCCTCAGTGACTTCTAATATCCTTATCATTTACAGTAGGGGGTACATTGTCCCTTATAATACATGAGTGATACTCAGAGTTCCCTGTATACCTCAGCCTGCAGCCTTGTGCCTTTATAGGGTCACAGAACAACCCCTCAGTGACTTCTAATATCCTTATAATATGCAAGAGGAGAATCATGATTCCCTGGAGGCACATTCAATACTGGCATATAATTATTAGTAATACAAATTATTGTTTGGAAATGTGATATCTACATTGTAATTTACAAACTGTCACGCTACCTGGATTGTTAACATTCTAATCCTGAGCTATAAATTAGACACATCCAGGAGTTTCCCTGTTTCTTGTGCAAATGGTGCGTATGATAAACTGCTCTGCTTTCCATATTTGCCGGGTGCATTAAATCAGAATCTCAATATGAATAATAAAATTTGCCGGAGTGGAGTTTTACTGCATCCTAATCAATTTGCGGTTTATTTGCCTGGAAGGGTTGTAACAGATTTAGCTATTTCTCTCAAGATCTGGTTTTTTATGAGTAAATACTTTGGCTCAGATTATTCTGCTCTAAGTTTTAGTGAGATTCTGCTCAGAAAGCGCTAAACTTTGCAGGAAACTTTTCATACACATGAACATTGGGTTCCTAAACTGCCTGTACAAACTGATTGTGCCCTGGGGGTTAGACAAGGATTTGTTGAGGATTGGATGCTGGTGATACATAGAGAGGGCATTAGCATTGGGGTGCACTCAAAGAGTGGAGGGGGTCTGGGGGGCAGTTGATTCTCAACACTACCCCACTTGTCATAAATGACCTTTATAATCTTTCTCATTGGGATTTCACCTCAAGAAACAGGAGAATGTGCTCCACAGCCCAAAGCATGAAACTTCAGTAGACCCAAGTCCCAGGCAATAAATGGGAGCCAGTTCCAAGGCTAGATCCTCAGTTGAGATGCTCAAAAAGTACACATGCAATTGCACAGGGGGTGCTAGGCACATACATCTGCTGCCTACCCCTACATTTTGCCCTGGGGGTAAGACAAGGAACTGTTGAGGATTTGATGCTGGTGATGCATGGAGAGGGCACTAGCATTTGGGTGCACTCAAAGGTAAAGAGCGGAGGGGGGGTTCTTGGGGGAAAGTTAATTCTCACCACTCACTGAATCAAGGACACCCTACATTGGGCGCTCTCCATGCTTTGCCCAGCTGTGATAGAGTATGACATGGGAAGCTACTGCAACTATACAGAAGTGCCAGGAGCATGCCAGGAAGAAAGTAACTTCAATGGATGGTGTCAATAAGTCCAACATTTACCCCCAACACTACCGCACATGACATAAATGACCTTTATAATCTTTCTCATTGGGATTTCACCTCAAGAAAGTGCTCCACAGCCCAAAGCATGAGTAAATCTGGCAATGAGGGGGAGCCAGTTCCAAGGCAAGTTGAGATGTTCAAGAAGTACAAGATAGAGAGGCTGTATCAGGGTGTGATTGGGCTTGTGGGACACCTGGACAAAAACCCAGTAGGCCTCACCACCCCAGACCCACTGCCTTCCTGAGATGAGACCTGACTACCTCTTGACCTCCAACCCCTACCCAGATCACAGCCACAAAAGGAGAAGGTACGCAACACTTGCAGGGAGGATGCTGTAGGAGGTTTGCAGCTTGGGCAGGAGGCCCTGATGCAGACCCTGGACCAGCCTAAAGTTTTGTTAAGGGGTGTTAGGATGGTTAGCATCATGGTGATATCTACCAGCTTAGGTATATGTTTAGCGTTAGTGTAGAGATATGATCCTGGGAAGTCTGCGGAAAAGTGTGCCCCGTAACTGCTGAAGGTGCCACCAAGTACCCCAACCCATACTGCTATGCAATTTCTGTTACTAGAGAACTTGGGGTGATTGCAGAAATATAAGCCCATACAAGTTGAATTTCTGTAGTCATGTAAAAATGACTGGATATAGACAGATCTACAGTTACAAGGACACCGGTGCCATGAGTCAGTCTTTTGGGGAGTTCCTAGTTGTTCTCAGTATCTTCCTACGTTGGTAGGAAGTAGATGTCTCATTGGGAGCACTCAATAGGAAACCACCTTCCAATGGTTCTGGCAGTCCTATACAGGTATGGGATCCATTATCCAGAAACCCGTTAACCAGAAAGATGGGCACCACCAATAGACTCCAGCACTCTGAAAGACCAAGTCTCTGCATTGTTGGTGATTTGGAGAAGAGGTGGTCGAGAGATCCATTAATAGATACGTTTTTCCAATCAAAAATGTAATTCTCCTCTGCAGTAATTTAAAAGTACCTTGTACTTGATCCCAACTAAGATATAATTAATCCTTGTTGGAGGCAAATCCAACCTAATGGGTTTGATTAATATTTACATGATTATTCAGTAGACTTAAGGTATGGAGATTTAAATTAAGGAAAGATCCCTTATCCAGAAAACCCCAAGTCCCAAGCATTCTGTATAACAGATCCCATACCTGTATCAGTGTTTTATAGTCAACCTTTCATCATAGGGGGATGCCTTGGTATGCGCTTTAAGAAAGGGTTCAGATACCATGGGTTGCCCCGCCAATAGACATAACTAATCATCTGAATGCAGAAACCACTAATACTAATTAAGGCGTAGGCATATATGTTTTAAAACTGGCGGCCCACCCTTATGTGGCCCTCCATATCAAAGTCTGCCTGCTGTGTCTGTTTACCATTTGTAAAATTTAAAAGGTATCACTACAGAGATTAACTGGCCCCTGCATTGTTTAAACCTCAAATTCAGACTAATCCCCTGTATTGTTCACACTTGTGACACCTCTATTGTTCACTCCCCTAAAGCCTGTACTGTTCTACCTGAGACCCAGACTGAAACTGCCACATTGTTCACCTGTTCACACTTTATACAAAATGCTAATGAGGCCCCAGCACTGTGTCACTGTATGTAGTACATATTAGACTGCTCCTGATTCCTGTCTCCTGCTCTGTTCTCCCTATGCTCCAGTGTGTGTCATACTTTGCCTGCTCTTTGCACCCTGTGTTTGCCATACTCTGTCTGACCTATGATCCCTATGGAACATAAGTCTGGTATTTGTTCTGGGGGTTTGTTAACATTTGAGAATTATTGTTAGTGGCCCCTAAGGTGTTTAATCATATGCTGGGGTACTGTATTATACACAGGGGAGGAGGAGGCATATAGATTTAAGGGTATGTCTTAATATGACTTCACTTTTTTCACATATGAGTGACATCCCTGCCGGTGCCGGGCCAAGGTAGTTTGGCTCCCTAGGCAAGAGCTTCACTCAGCGCCCCCCTGTCCTGCATTACCATTTCCCTCCTTACCATGATGGTTTTTAAATAAAGAGAGCAAGAACATGTACAACACTTTCATTTATATTACTGCCCCCTGTACCTGTACCAGCAAGCTCAGCAGCCATCCATCATACAGCCCTCCTGCAGCCATCATATTGCCCCCAATCTTTATCTGTGTCAGCAGCAGCCAAAAATATATCTGATCCACTGGACTGAGTGACCATGATTACTAAATGATTAAATAAACGCTTGAAAAAAAAAACACATTAAAAGTGCGCCCCTCAATGATGGCGTCCTAGACAGCCGCCTACTCTGCCTACCCCTAGTTCCGGCCCTGATCCCTGCAGTGAGCACCAACCATCTGTTTTTTTGGTGTGTTATTAATGTGGACATGGTCTTCCGGTAACATGGGTGTGGTTTACAATGAGTGTGGTATAAAAACAGGGAGTGGCTAACTCTGTTTTCCATCATCGGCCCTCCACCATGTAGAGTAGAAAAATTCCGGCCATCTGTACCATATAAATTGGACAGCACTGTTTTAAGCCTATGCTTTTTCTTAGTAAAAATGGGGAAAAAACGGCCCCTAATATAACATAAAATGTTCATACTCAGCAGCGAGAGAACGACAGGTACAATACTCTTTTAATAAAACATATCTTATTTGAGCTAAAGAATATATTTCATACAATATTAGACGTGACTTTAATAAAGGAACATTCACTTGCCCAAAAACATCTCTTTTCTTGTTAAAGGCAGGTTCTCTATTAAACCGTCAGCAAAGCTTAGGATTCAGTTACGGTGAAGTCAGTATTATGGGCATGATCCTATCTAACCTCTCTCCTGGGTACAATATATGAGATATAGATCTGGAAATGTGATACAAAGGATTGTAACAGTGGTCTGACCTGCAATCATAACCTCACTCTCACCTCTCTGTCTTCCGTATTTGTCAATGGGCCTTTTCTCTCTTTCTTGACGGAGATAAATGAGACAGGTTTTTTTTTTCCTGCAGTTCTTCTGTGAATGGTGAAATACTAACACCTCAATGTTGTGACCGTGCCAAGTAAATCCTTCAGAACACAATTAAATTGCTTATTCCAAGGGCCGCCTGAGAATTGTTGGGGGAAGTGACCACGGCTGACGAGAAAATGAGAAATTCATGTGAATTTACGGCAAGTTATTTTATTTAAAGGAGCGTGGGATGGAAAACAGTATAATTGAACTCAGATCAAGCTTGGTGACCACCTCCAGTTTTTTCTTGGATTCAACATTAAAATGGACTGAAGCTCAACAAGGCAACTTCATGCACATATGGTGGGAAAGTCCTAAAGCCATTCGATTTTGGATTCACATTTACACACTAATTACAAACATTACCAGTTTAATGCTAAGGGCAGGGGCACACAAAGCTACTTGGGGAGATTAGTTGCCCAGCGACAAATTGCTTCTTCTTCGGACGACTAATCTCCCCAAACTGCCTCCCCGCAGGCTAAAATGTAAATCACTGGCAGGATGGCACTCGGAATGCTTCATTTTCTGAAGTTGCCTCATGAGAAAACTTCGGACGACTTCAGAAAACGAAGCGCTCAAAGTGCCGTTCCGCCAGCGATTTAGATCCTAGCCGCTGGGAAGGTAGTTCGGGGAGATTAGTCGCCCGAAGAAGAGGCAATTTGTAGCCGGGCGACTAAACTCCCTGAATCTCCACGTGTGTCTCTGCCCTAAGGAAAAACCCTGCAGAAGCATTAATACATAAAAGAATTTCAGGAGGCAACAAACACCTCACAAAACTGATAACACATATCTTTTCAGCCAGGATCAGGGCACACACTCAGATTCGGGGAGATTAGTCGCCCAGTGACAAATGTCCTCTTCTACGGGGGCGACCTGCCTCCCGCCAGCTATGATGTAATTCGGCAGGATGGCACTCGGATCGCTTCGTTTTCCGAAGTCGCCTCATGAGGAAACCTCTGACGACTTTAGTGAAGTCCTCTGAGTGCCACCCCACTGGCGATTTACATTCTAGCTGGCGGAAGGCAGTTCAGGGAGATTAGTCACCCCCAAAAAAAGAGGAGATTTGTCACGGGCGACTAATCTCCGTGAATCTGAGTGTGTGCCCTGACCCTAAACAGGTCATAGCCACTGCCTGGAAGTCCCCGATTCAAGACTTCCATCTGGTTAAAGCTAAAATGGATAATGTTCTAGTTCTGAAACAACTGGCCAGCCTGAAAACTGACTCCCAGAAATCCTTTTACAAAGTTTGGACTCCATGGATGCCAGAAATGTGTCATTCAGTTGACCTACCATCACCAATCTTCTCGATACAGAGAGAATAACACGGGCAGAGAGAGAACCATATAAAAATCCCCAGTGTCCACCTCTCACCCACTCTGATACCAAACCCAACTCTAATAGATTTACGAATAAGAAAAATGACAGAACCCATAAAGCTGGTTTGTATTTGGTTATTGTTATTTTGTTTTTACGGTTCAGGATAACAGATATTGTAACAAGTGTATTTATATTTGTGCCAACTGGGAATTGTCCAGATTTTGATGGTTCTTCTCTGGACCACTTGGAGTTCCTGGTTAAGGTGTCTGTTTCCTACTCTCTTTCCCCCTTAGTTCAGTAACTACATTACTATAATAATCTACTTCAGATCCCTTTATCAGAGCTGCTTAACATCAACTGAAAGCAGAGAAAGGCACGCAGATTATTTTGATTTTGGATAAGAGAAGAAAAATAGTAGATCTGGATGCTATACAGGTAAAGTACTAAATACTGGCTGGCCCACTATGGCAGGGGGGCCTAACTTTATTTTTACTCGTGAACCACATTTTAATGTAAAAGGAGTTGGGGAGCAACACCAGCATGGAAAAAGTCCTTTGGGCTGCCAAATAATGTTTGTGATTAGCCATTTGGTAGCCCCTATGTGGACTGGCAGCCTAAAGGAGGCTCCGTTCGGCAGTACACATGGTTTTTATGCAATCAAAACTTGCCTCCAAATTCAAAAATAAGCATCTGCTTTGAAGACACAGAGAGCAAAATGTAAGGGATTGGTGATCGCTGCTCTATGCAAACACTTGGCCACAGATGAGACCGATGGATACCATTCAATTGATCATACACATGCATGGCCATCGTCCCTTTGTTCAGGCTAACATCACAAAATAACAGAACTGTAGGTAGTGAAGAGGAGCTGTTGATGCAGATGCACCATGCACTCACCAAAATTCTGCATCCGAATGAACCATCTAAACACACTTCCAACCAGAAAACCATGCCCAGATGGTTTAGCATTAAGATCACAATCTGCCTGACCACCATGGACATGAAGGCAAAGCTTGAAATACAATGAGGACTGTTGGAAAGCAAACACATCTACACACATCCTACAAGAGGATAAGATGAAGGTACAGGAAGACATTAATGTAGCCTGACTGAACCCAGGATCAATCCAGTGCAGCTTCTAAATCAAGGTCAGCTGACAAAAGAGCAGGTACCACATTGGTGATCAAGGCTGATGAGCCAAATGAAAACCTGGAGCATAGTCTGAATATACAGTGAATCCCATCTAGTTTAGTAGACAACATTCTCAAGTTTCTCCCAGGCATTTGTTGCAAATCTCAACAACAGTAAAGAGAGAGATGAATGATGTCCCCTTAAGCTGAACTGGTCAAGAATGTGGGGAATTGTAAAGTCCAAAAACACGATTTTCCTGTCTCGTTGGCGGCTGCCATTCCCTCTACGTTAGACCAGTTTCATCCAGAAGCTGTAACAGGGTGACAATTTAAGCAGAGTAATTAAAAATAAACATTTGCTTCGGGACGTAAGGCACAAGCAGTAGATACTCCATTCACAGGGTGCAGCTAAAGTGTAGCCCTAGTTTGGATGGATATTCCTCCATGTCAATTTTTACGAGTCCTCATGATCAATAGTGAAGAGTGAGGAAAATGAGTCCCTATTTCGGATGAAAGTTTCTGCTGCCCTGAATACCCCTGGGATTATAGCAGGGCAGTATTTAAATATCTTTAACCTTGTTGCAGACATGTTATATTGGCCACCGCCACTAAACAGTAATCCTTAAACCCAGAGCCGTTTATTTACATTCAGTACTTGACATGAACTGGGACAGAAGACCATTATGTGCTTCTCTGGAATATTTATACATCATCGCCTTTGTCCCTTTTTGTTTTAACCTTGTACCAACCCCTTTCTCCTTCCCATGGGGGGGGGAGCTTCTTGGATTTGAATAAACATGTTTCATCTTCATCATCATCACAGCTGTCAGTGCTGGAGAACAGACAGTCCCATCAGTGATTGTGAGATCCTAATCAGAATAATGCTTGACTTGCACCCATCACCTCGCTCTAGGAATGGCACCCATTTTACATAATAAAACATTTAGGGAGCCTTCGGTTTCTGAAAGCCATTACTGTGTATTCCATAACATAATAAAGGTTGTAGTGAGTCCTCTAACGGTGCCTATATAAAAACACATTCACAAAAAAAAAAAAAAAAAAACACCCTCACAACAGCAAATATCTCTTCTCCTTGCAGTAAAAAGCATTGGAATATGAATCTTTGTACAACCATAGATTATTTTCAAAAACTAGAATTATTTTTTTTATAAGTGACACACTAATCTATAGCTTTGGAGAAAGGGATCATTTAATAAAGGACGGGGGAGGGTATAATTATGATGGCTGTGGATGAGGTGCAGAGTGCAGTGCCAGACCTGTGGACTCCCACATGAATACAGTTGGCAGCTCTGTATTCATGAGAAGCAGGAGGAGGAGGCATGTAGTGTTCAATGCCTTTCTTATTGTAAATTACCCTTTATGTGTTTTTAAAACTGTTCCATCTTGGATTGATGGAACCTATAACATTTCCAAAAAACTGTTGCTCTGCGTGGTCCCCATTACATGGGTGCCCCCATTCAGGCTCTGTGCAGTGTGGGTGCCCCCATTCAGCTTGGACTGAGAGAAAAACGCCCTCAGCCATTTCAGAGATCCTGAGCTCTCAGTAAAAGAAGCTTTTGTGCAGACAAGGAATTATATCAAGAACTTGGTAACAAATCAATGAGAATTTCATGCTGGTGCTGTACATAGGCTGGATAGTAGCGGTGCTGAGGAATAAGAGGGTTTTTGTGCTGAGACAACTCAATATCAAGTCATTTTGTGCTGGAAACAATTACCAGTCCCATTATATGACATAAAACCCCAGCAGTCAGGGAGACAAGCTATAGATTAGACTGCTCTGTATTTTATTCCTCGTGGAGCTGAAACATCATGTGGAATAAGGCACAGCTGTAGCATTAACACCTTCTCCTGTCCAACACCAGACACCTGAGTAGGGACCTCCAGCTTTATCCCACGTTCACCCAATATTAAAATACAGGTATAGGATCCCTTATCCGGAAACCCGATATCCAGAAAGCTCCGAATTACCTAATGGCTGTCTCCCATAGACTCCATTTTATCCAAATAATCCAAATTTTTAAAAATGATTTCCTTTTCCTCTGTAATAATAAAACAGTAGCTTGTACTTGATCCCAACTAAGATATAATGAATCCCTATTTAAAGCAAAACCAGCCTATTGGGTTTATTTAACGTTTAAATTAATTTCTAGTAGACTTAAGGCATGAAGACCCAAATTACGGAAAGGTCCATTATCCAGAAAACCCCAGGTCCCAAGCATTTTGGATAACAGGTCCCATACCTGTACGAGATAATAAATCGATTTAATCTGCCTAATCTGCCTCTGTGTGCAAACGATGGCCACCGAATTTGCTATTAAACAGGAAAACAGATGAAATATAAGCATTTGGCAAAGATATAAATTAAAAACACCCGGGATCATTTACATAAAAGACAATGACAGTGACAATTAAAACTGTTCCACGTTGTATTCATTTCATTGTGATGCTCTGCTTGATTTTCATCTCATTTAATTACAGCCTTCAGGGACTCGGAATATCATAGTGTAGACTAAGATACAGTTAGTCCCATAAATCTTTGGACAGAGACGTTTTTCTAATTTTGGTTCTGTACATGACCACAATGAATTTTAAATGAAACAACTCAGATGCAGTTGAACTGCAGACTTTCAGCTTTAATTCAGTGGGTTGAACAAAAAGATTGCATCAAAATGTGAGGAACTAAAGCCTTTTTTTTAAACAATCACTTCATTTCAGGGGCTCAAAAGTAATTAAAAGTTAAAAATACGGAAAATTAAATGTTCATTTCTAAAACCCTTTGCTGGCAATGACAGTCTGAAGTCTTGAACTCATGGACAAGGTCAGATTTACTCATCTGGCGCCCCACGGCCACCAGGTCCTAGCGCCCGCCTGGTTTGGTGCACCACCTCCCTGCGAGCGACACGCCGGTTCACTGAGGAGCTGCGGCTCCCCTTTGCCTGATCGTATGCGACTGGGCGGCATGCCGCCCCTGAAATTTTGCCTGAAATAACACATTTGTAGCCTTACAGAGCTTTTGTTTTTTCAGATGGGGTCAGTGACCCCCCATCTGAAAGCTGGAAAGAGTCAGAAGACGAAGGTAAATAATTCCGAAACTAAAATAAATAAATAATGAAGACCAATTGAAAAGTCACTTGGAATAAGCTGTTCTATAACATACTAAAAGTGCACCACCCTTTAAAGGAAAACTAAACCCCCGAACCATGTAGGTCTCTAAAATTATGTTGTGTAAAACCTGCTTCATGTAAATAAACCAATTTCATAATAATAAACTTTTTTATTAGTATGTGCCATAAATAGAAAATTGCCATTTTAAAAGTATGATTCACTGTGCACACAAACACACCAAACAAACTATACTTGTTAGGTCACATGAGCCAATTAACAGACAGAGTTGTGTCTTTTGCTTCCACACTTCTTCCTATTACAGTTAGAGCTGCAGTATTTCTGGTCAGGTGATCTATTCCTGTTACAGTTAGAGCTGCAGTATTTCTGGTCAGGTGATCTCTTCCTGTTACAGTTAGAGCTGCAGTATTTCTGGTCAGGTGATCTCTGAGACAACACACAGACCATCACTAAATGGTGGTTCAAGGCAAGAGATGTAAAGGGCAATATTTACTTAAATATATATTCCAGTTTGATAAGATTCTTTAATATGCCACTTTGATATAAACTATCTGTTGCTCAAGTATTCATTTTGGGGGTAAACTTTTCCTGTAAGACTTTCATCATTTCTGCCTTCTCGGCTTCTTCCTTTTGACAGTTCCAGACCAGAAAAGAAGGATGAAGGGGGTAAAGATTCTGCAACCATTTCCAAAATTATGAAACCCCTAGATCCTTCTGGACACCAGAGAGCAGGATAATTACTCATTACCCACATTCTGTTCAAATAATAATTAATAAAGACCAATTGAAAAATTGCTTGGAATTCACAATTCTATAATATACTAATAGTGATGGGCGAATTCGCGAAACTACGCTTTTTTACGCCGGCGTCCGTTTTTTTGACGTTGGCGAATTTTCGCAGCACGAATTTATTAGCCGGCGGTGAATTGCACGAATTCGCACCTGGTGAAAAAAATTCGCCCATCACTATATACTAAAGGTTCACCTTTAAGTTAACTTTTAGTATGTTATAGAATGACCAATTCTAAGCAACTTTTCATTTGGTCTTCATTATTTATTGTAGTTTTTTTTAATGATTTGCCTTATTCTTCTGACTCCTTTCTGCTTTCAAACAGGAGTCACTGACCCCATCTAAAAAATGAATGCTCTGTAAGGCTACATATGTATTGTTATTGCTACTTGTTATTATTCTTCTTTCTGTTACAACCTCTCCTATTCATATTCCAGTCTCTTATTCAAATCAATGTATGGTTGCTAGGGGAATTTAAACCCTAGCAACCAGATGATCAAAACTGCAAACAGGAGAGCTGCTGAATAATAACTTAAATAACTCAAAAACCACAAATAATAAAAAATGAAAACAAAAATGAAAAAAAAAATGTAAACCAATTGCAAATTCTCTCAGAATATAACTTTCTACATCATAGCAGTTAATTTAAAGGTGAATCACCCCTTTAATGAAATTTGCAATTAAACTCAATTTTACATTTAATTACTGAAATTATCCACATGGATTGGTTCTGTCCTTATCTAAAGCAATGAGCACCCCCTACACACAGCTCCAGTTTTATTCCCGTCTGTTCCAAGTCCTCACTAGAACCTGAAACTGAATGTTCAGTTCTGTCATTTCCTACTTACAGGTGTTGCACCGAGATAGGATTGTCAGAATCCTCATATATATTTATATTCTGAGCCCTTAATGATATCAGTGAACTATATATTTTTTTTTTGCTCATCATTTCAACGTTTTAATTAAACGATGGCCATCAATTCTGTGCCGAGCGGAACATTCCAGCATTGTCTCACCGTCGCCTAATTAATATTTAATATTCAATGTAGCGTGTGTTAAGGATACAGATAAACTAATTACCCTTCCCTGAATCGCTCAGCTGGATCGCAAATTATTTAAATATTCCATTAAAATTTCCCGGCTGGAGCCATTAAGGTAGACTTTGGCGTATCTGATGATTCTTTCTTTATAAGTCTGACTCTGTCGCTGCTTCTCCTCTTTTCAGATACTTAGCAAATGGATTAGCAGGTTTAATTTAAATTCAAATTAGGATTTTAAAAAGGCTTTGCTACCGGACTTGCATATTAAATATCAAGCAAGAAAAGAGGAAAAGAATAAAAAGAGAAACTTTGACCAAGCCAGGCAGGATGGAAGGTATTTCTTTTTTTTGTTTGTAATTAAAAAGTTATTTTTAGAATAAGGATTGTTTGAAGATAAGCTTTTAGAACTACAAACCAAGGTAGGAGTCAAGTCTTACACCCATACTGATTTCTATAGAGAGCAGAGCAGACAGTAACCCTTCCAACACTTTCCTCTTGTCTCTGTCTCTATATATTAGGTACCTTTCTAATGCTACCAATCCCTATTTCTGCAGGCTCCATAATCTCCCCAGATCCCAACCCACAGACACACCCTCCAGGTACAGTAAGTCCTAAACCTAGCCAACATACCTATGAGACTCCTGTATCCATCTCAGAAGAATCCCCCTACAAAAAGAAGAAAAAGAAAAATAAAGGAAAACTTAAATGTACTCTGCAAGAATCACAGACCCCTAGTGAAGAAAACTGGCAAGTAGTTAGCGACTCTAGTAGAGCAGAAAAAAAAAAATCCCTGGAGTCATGTGCTTTAGTCCAGAGACATCCAATCGCTATTGCCAACTACAAAGCAATAATTCAGATGAGGATGACTCTTGGGGGTCAAATATGGAGAGGGAAGAACTCCAGAGAATAGATCATGAGATCTCTCTGGAACAGATGGAGGTGCAGTAGTCAGCCACTAGCGACCAGGAGATAACCCCTAAAGGTGGTGGAGGCATCTATGTGGTTGAGCCCTTTTCAGCCTGTTTGGTTGACAAACCAGATAGGGCTGGGCTTGTTCCTAGTGTAGACTTGGCCATAGATGAAGAGACAGTCCATCTTGGAGATAAGGATCCTATACCTGCAGGGGTCCAGGTTAAAAGATTTGGAGAAGGGATATGTGATGGTGAAAGTGAAGGGAATAAGGCCAAAAAGAAAACAAGATAATGGCTACACAACCAGTTCGAATTTACACATCTGTGTGCAACATCCATTCGGAAAGGGCAAGGTTTTTGGCTTTTACTAGTTTCTCATCATCTGATGGAGACATATTTTTCCTTCAGGAGACTCAACTGACTACAAGTGCTGACCTTCAGAGGGCAACTTCAGAGTGGCACCATGGGCCCTCATTCTGGTCAATAGCAGCTGAGCCGTGTGGGGGTGCTATTCAGAACTGAATTGAATGTTGTTATACATCGACTTGTGAAAATCCAGGTAGGCAGGTGTCTCCTTCTTGACATCGCAGCCAGAGGCAGGAAGATGAGCCGTATTAATATCTATGGGCCACAATCTGTGCATGGAAGAAGTGCACTGCTGTCTGATATGAGACAGTATCTCCACACTTCCCATCTAGTGTTTCTGGCTGGAGATTTCAATCAGGTATTAAGGCCACAAGATAGGACAGGAACTTCCTTAACCTTATCATCCAGCAGGTAGACCTAGTGGCTGTTGCTATCTGCAATGGTCGTGTTGGCAGGCACACTTACCATTGTGCAGGGAGGTCCAGTCATCTTGATATGGCCTTTGTTAAGATGGGGGAGTCATTCAGTGACGAGCAGCCTGTGGAATACTCTGACCACTTTGGAAATTCTTTCCTGTGGGGGGCTTCTTCAATCCCGAGTAGGGGGAGAGGGCTGTGGAGGCATCAAAGCGTGTCTTTAGGATGCGTCTTCAGAGCAAGATTGACAGGGTTGACTTTTATGACTCTGTGTCATCGTGGTGGGAGGATGCCAAGGAGCCATTCCGAACTCTCTTCTGAAAGCTATCTGTACGTAGGGAGGTAGAGAAATACAAATGATACCTGTCCCTATGAAAGAAGTTGGAGGCCTGTATTTCGAATGGGGTGGATGGGTCAAAGCTGAACCAGCTGAAGGCCGAGATCAGGCGGCATCAGTACAGCTGGTACTGATCTTTGGTTCTGGAGTGGGACTACGGGAGTTTTCACTCGCCGAATTACTGAGAATCTGTGGCCAGGAAGTTAGTGACTGGCCTCATGGACACCCAGGGTAAGTTGCAGACTACCAGGGAGGGCATCCTGGGTGTTGTGAGGTCTTACTATGCCAACCTTTTCCAGAACAAGTCTTTGGATGGGGAAAGGCTGTCTGACTTCTTGGAGGCGACCCCAAGGCCTGATACATCTAATTTGGATATTTCCCTTTTGGAAGCAGAAATCACAGAGGCCGAGGTAAGAACAGCTATTGACAGCCTTCATAAAAAGAAGGCACCAGTTAAGTTTCCTGTAGGAAAATGAGATAAGAAAGTCTGTGGCTCATGGAAAGTGATGGCAATGGGAGCACCTTCCTCCTCGGTAAACTTGCCATCTTGTTATATACTGCATGAGACTGTTGTATTTGTATTAATTTCATCTCCCAAGATGATTTTATTGCTCTCCTTTTATCCTCAGGGTAATGGCAGAGATATTGCACAGCACAGAGTACGAGCAGAGATATGTCCTGCAAATGATTTTGTTTGTTCTTCAGGCATTTCTGGAAGAGGGTGGGGGAGTTTGGAAATTGTTTTTTTGTTGGGTTGGTATAAAGGCCATATGGACACAAACAAGACTTTGCAAGTTTGGCCTTGTGAATTGGTGGTTTGGTGGGTTTGTACTGCTGTCTATGTACAGAGGGATGGACTCTTGCATTTTTGATTTTCTGATATTATGTTACGTTTTGAATTAATGTAAGTGTATTTTTATAATAAAGATCTCTATATATTTGGTAGGGATGCACGAATCCTTCTGGCCGGCCGAACCAAATCCGGATCCTACTTTGCATATGCAAATTAGGGGCGGGACAGGAAATCACATGACTTTTTGTCACAAAACAAGGAAGTAAAAAATGTTTTCCCCTTCCCATCTCAAAATTGCATATACAAATTTGGATTCGGATTTGGTTCAGTATTCGGCCGAATCTTTCGCAAAGGATTCGGGGGTTCAGCCGAATCTAAAATAGTGGATTCGGTGCATCCCTAATATTTTGTACCTATCTAGTGCTACCGATCCCTATTTCTGTAGGTGCCAGTTTATTTGAGGCACCAGGTGCATATTTATACAATTTCTTATATCCTTACATGAATCCAAGAGATAATATAGAAAATAATCAGACTGGTATATGTTTTTATTTGAATGTTTCCCCACTATATTCCCACTGCTGTTCTGCAATAAGAGTGAAATAGGCACTTGAGGACTGGGCACAATGAGAATTGTCAGGAGGACAGGGCTGCTCCATACCACTGTGTACTGCAGCAACAGATGGAATGTTAATGTGCTGCTCAGCCTCAGAGAAAGGGATAAAAGACTCAGGGTCGTCCTTTCACACAATGGGAGAGGAATGTTTGCAGACTTTTTAAATATGGAACGCAAGGAACAAAGGACAAACTGCCAATGTTGACCAGCAGGGAAAGGGGAAATTTACAGCAAATCATGAGGGAAATGTGGTTAATTTGGAGATAGATTTGAATTGAGTCGAGTGTAAGAGAAGAGACCAGCGTGCGGATTCTGTAGGAGGTATAGTGATAACAAACCGCACCTTACCAGATGTGCACCAGAATAATACAGGGATAAATGAGAAGACCAGCAAAGTGTGGGTCTTCTAATATCACAGAAACATGGAAAATCCAAAATGAGCTGTACCTCTGAAAACAATGTCTTGAAAATGTATATTTATTGTATAAAAATATTACAAGGTGAAAACACATGGGTTTATAGGAGAAGGAAAGCTACCAAGGCAGCATTGCCAATAGGTTAGCCAAAAAAGTGCAAGCTATTACACTAAATTTATTCTGCAGAATGCTTTACCATACCTGAGTAAACAGCTCTAGAAGCTCTCTCTGTTACTTTAGGATAGCAGCTGCCATATTAGCTTGGTGTGACATCACTTCCTGCCTGAGTCTCTCACTCATAGCTCTGGGCTCAGATTACAGCAGGGAGGCGAGGAGGGGGAGAGGAGCAAACTGAGCATGCTCAAGCCCAAGCCCTGGAGGTTTAAGCTGAAAACAGGAAGTCTGATACAGAAGCCCATGAGTACATAATAGAAGGAAAGAAATGTGGTGTTTCTTTTGACAGAGGACTTTAAGGGTTTAGTAGTGTATTCACATAGACCTTACAGAGCATTTGTTTTTTTAGATGGGGTCAGTGACCCCCATTTGAAAGCTGATTGAGAAGAAGGCAAATAATTAAAAAAAACTGAAAAAAATAATAAAGACCAATTGAAAAATTGCTTATAATTGGACATACAATGTCCTAAAAGATAACTTAATGGTGAACCACCCCTTTAAGCATTGTGCAATGGTTCCTATTTCCATGTTCACATAGCTGTTTTTTTGGACATTGTTGTCATTTTGTTGACCATTCCCAGTTAGCTCTTATAAGATATATTTGCCTATTCTCTAATGACTATAGGGTCCTGCACTTACATCTGTTATCTTAGCTGCACCCTAATATTAGCTCCCTGAAGCTCCTTTGTGATGCCCAGGCTATGTAATGTAATCAGAGGGAAAATGACTCTGGAACCATCATTAACTCAAAGTTATGGTCCAACAGCATCATTCTGTGCAGGTTATGCTATATATTCTCATTGAAGAACTTCTTAAAACAATGCTTTATTTCAATAATTTGGTAGCACAAAACTTGTTTTGCCACCTTTGTGGTTAGACCACTTTATCAGTATGAAGATTCAGAGCAGTGGAGAAACCAGTGGAGGAACTTGTGAGGAACATGTTGCTCACCAACCCCTTGGATGTGGCTCTCAGTTGCCTCAAAGTAGGTGCTTATTTTATAATTCCAGGCAAGTTTTAGTTGCATAAAAACGATGGGGCGAATTTTCAGCAACAATGGCTTTGCCACACTCTGCAATACTTTGCCAGGCACAAATTCGCTATCACTACGCTAATTCTCTAAACTGATTTCTGCCTTTCCCTAATTTCTGCCTAGCGAATCTTCATTAGTGCTCTTACACTTAGGTCAATTTGAATAGGGCGGGTACATATAGGTCATATATATATGTCTTTATTAGAGATGGTGCAAATGCTTGAAGTGGCCACTTATTATTACACATCTAAAATATTGCAAAATAAAGACAAAAGAGATCCTCTAATGCCCTAAACATGAGCCCACCCTAAAACAAATGTGGCCACTCAAATGGTTAAAAAAAATATTAAAACAAACATTTTTAATAGTTACAACTTTTAAAGGCAATCGATTTAAAATATGAAAAAACGCCAGCTTTTTTAGAACTTTTATGACTTTTCAGCATACAGGATATGATGTCACCGACATAACATTGAGGAGGATGTAGCTTCATCTTATCAGTTCACAAAGGAAACTCTGGTGAAAGAGGTAACGTTCTGTAAAATTCACACTTTAGTGAATTTGTGGTCATTCGCCCGGTGATAGGGCGAGAAACTGTGCTAGCGGCGGTCCTTTTCGATAGCGAATTGTCCTCTATGCCTATGAGTAAATTGCCGAAGTGCCTGTGGATGGAATTTCTGGTGAATTTTCACTAGCAATGGCCAGTTCACCCTTTCGTAAATCTGCCTCCATGTGTACTACCAAACAGAGTCTCCAGTCCACATGGGGCTACCAAATAGCCAATCTTGGCTCTTACTTGGCACCCCAGGAACTTTTTTCATGCTTGTGTTGCTACCCAACTGTTTTACACTTGAATATGGAACTCCCTGCTTTAGGGTATGGGGCAAACCAATATTTAAGAATCACCAACTGTGCAGCAACATCTACCAGTATCTATTGGCAGTATAATAAGAGGTCATAGACACAGCTTGAAGCAGAGGACCAGGTCACTGTCTCTTTATGGCTTTAGGATGGTTAAAAACCCAGAAATAATGGAATGTACTGTAGGGACCTATAGGATATCCTATCCCTATAGAGTTAATCCCCTACCTTTTGTATGTAGTTCTCTTTTCCCTTGTTATTGGGCCAAGCCCTTCTAACTGGTAAAGTGTAACACCCACACCTATTGGACAAAGAGTGTATTGACACTCCCCTGCCACACTGCTATATAGTGTTGTGCAGGGAGTGGCCTTCTTCCTCTTTGGCTCCTGGTGCTGCTGCTAGGTGAATCTCCATTGAGCCTGGGATCACCATAGGCCCCAGTAAGCATTTACCCCAGAGGGACCTGACACCTTTTGTGCTAATTCAGGGACTAGGTAACCCCGTGAACGAGGACCAGCTAATATAGTAAGATCTTGTTATAGTCTCTCTAGGAGAGTAAGACAGAGAGGTGTAGCAGAAAGAGCAGTTGTCGCTCCAACGAGGATTGTAGTAGGGAGTAGCTTCCCACAAGGCCTGTTTGCCTTTAGAGCAGGGAACTCAGTTGATAGGCATCTAGGTTAGCAAAGGACTACCTGTACCCTACCTGATCGATCCCGATCCCCTGACTGGCAACGTCGGTTAACTGGCAATTGATGTACTCCTCTCTGCAATATCCTTTGGGAGTCGCATCTGTCTGACTGTGAGCCTTGTAATGTCCAAAGTGATTCCATCTGCTGTGTCCTACCTAATTTGTAAGTAAACCTGTGGTCATTTGCCTCTGGCATAATAAATCTGTGCATCTCCTGGCGTCCATTATTCTATTTTTACACTTATATGCCTGTGAGTTGTAGTTCAACTACAGATTAAAGGGGAAGCTTCCATTTGGCGAAGGCTCTGCCCTGGGTGAGGATTCGCAATGTAACCCATGCTCACTACCTAGCTGGTCACCCTTAACTCCTAATTGGCAGAATAGGCCAAGAAAGCGTTACAGTACCTTAAGTAAGATGCAGTTGGTGCATGAGAGCGACTGGATGTTCAGAACAATAACTGAGCCCACACAATTATTCCTTATTTGTATCCCCCCCCCCAATCACCCATATTTTCCCATGACGGAAAGAAGAGTTGACGGAGACAAGAATTCATCTTCCCGTGTCATTAAATTGGCAAAATGAATGTCACTTAAAAGGGAGACTTTCTGACAAACCAGATCATTAAGACAATGAGATGTGTATTATGTTGTCAAACCGAGAAAAAGCAGCTCAAATCCAATTCTAATTGACCGGGTGGTTTGTTAAATCATTAGAGCGAGCTCTTTATTTGCTGGAATCAATATTTTCCAGCTCTAACAAGTCGATGCTATCGTTGCTTCTTACCTGTGCCCTGCGGAGCTTAGCCAGTGGCATAACGTGTGTAATGTTAATCTATATAGGAATAGGACAATTCTGGATAGAAGATTTGCTGCTATCGATAAGGGGAAATTACAGGGACATGTATGTGGAAACATATGCTAGAGCTCAGTACTCAGTCGTGATGTTTACCAAAATGAGCCTATCAAGATACATCAGGCCAATGTGATCTTTTCAGGCCACCCAATGTAGTGCTTATATGTTACCCTATACCCATAGTTGTCCTTGCTATTGACATTTTCCCTTCAGTGACCCCCTACTATCCTTGTCTGATGCCAATATGCCTTCACTGACCCACCCTTACTGTTCTTGTCTGCAACACACATCCACTGCTACTCTTTTCTGCTCCACAAGCTTTCACTGGGTTCTTATTGGTTGCCTTAGTCAACACTGTCTTTATATCATCTACTACTGTAGTTCTATCTTTGACTGCACATTCTTTCTAAAGGTTTTACCATATTCTAGGACACCCTAGAATAGTCCATTTTGGAGTCAGGAAGGATTTTTTTCCCCCTCTGAGGCAAATTGGAGAGGCTTCAAGTGGGTTTTTATTTTGCCTTCCTCTGGATCAACTGGCAGTAAGGCAGTTTATATATAGACTTAAGGTTAAACCTGATGGACATGCAGGGACGAGCCGGGCAGGCGGGTGCCGTGAAAAAACCCAGTGGGCGCCGGCTCTTGTGGCCCCCCCAGGCCCAGACCCGCTCCCTGCCCTTGCTGCCACGATCTCTGTCTCCGGCCCTAGTTATGTCAAAACCAGGTACGCACATGCGATGTGCAGGGGGGGGCATGCCGAAAGTGGTTGCGACCGGGGTCCAGAGGGGGTTTTGTGGCAGGGTTGGGGCCCTCATCAGCATCAGCCCCGGTGGGCCCTGGGCCCCCCAGTCCGACACTGTGGACATGTGTCTTTTTTCAACCTAACTTACTATGTTACTGTGTTACTATTCTCTGCTTCTGCAGACTATTATCAATGATTCGCTCTCTCTGCCCCTCTTTTCTGTTTCAGCTTTCATTACAATAACAAGGATTTGCTAGACCCAAAGCATATTAAATGCTTCTATTTGCCCTATTTACTTCTTCTCTGATGTCTCTGGCCCTTTTTGAGCAACTTTCTCCTCGAATCAATTGTATTCAGCCCAGGCGAGGACCTCACCACTTTACAGCCGACCTTTTGCTCCATTGTTCAAAAATGAGCAGTAAATTAATTCTCACTGCAAGTGCCGTATGAATCTGTAAGAAGTGTTTTTTTCCCTTGTTTTCAATCTCACATTAGTTACAGAGAGTTCAGATTCACACTTGATGTATTCAGTCTGAATGCCGCCTCGTACTCCTCCTCCTCCTCTGCTGACTGCTGAGCTGGGCACAAAAGCTTGCGACTAGATTAAATAGGGCTTCTCCCTATAGCAACAGCTATTTCTACCCTTGTTATACTGACATGCCTGATGGATAGTAGCAATATACCTAGAGCAGCAGAACTTGATATCACTCTGCCACGTGGAAATAAGTTTAGTATAACCCAATGCGATGGGCACTAAAGGGGCAATTTCTTGGCAAATGTAAGGATTTGTTCTTTAGACAACACAGGTTTATGTATTCCAAAATTCAGAAACAGCTTTTGTTGCCCTGTTAACAAGTCTCGCAACATTTTATTTCCTTTTTAATTCTCTACTGTTTCCTTATATACACAAGAAAGAAAGAAAAACGTTGCTTTTAGAATTCTGCTTGTGCAAGTGTATGTAATTCTTTCAATCCATCCACCGATCTTACCGGCATGACTGGAGTTAATGGAATGCTAAATTGCCATTTTGCAGTGATCTTACTTGCATGTCTGGGATTAATGTAGTTCTCATTCTCATTTCTGCAGTGATTATGCTGACACAGCTGGGGTTAATATGCTGATTATACATTATAATGGTTTGTCTGAGGATAATGTGCTCATAACCCATTTTCTATAGTAATTATACCGACACATCTAGGTTATGTCTTGGTAAAATGGGTGTGGTATTTAGGGATGTGCTTAAAGTGGGTGTGGTTAAAAAGTTGCTGCTGTACTTGGCAGGATAATGGGGGAAAGGGTTGGGTGCCATTTCTAAACTGCTAAAAAGTAACGAGTACAAGAATACAATTGTACACAAGAGGGGTTATTTATCATTTATCAAAATCGGATTTTTTCGGATTTTTAAAAAGAAAAAAGTCCGACCAAACTAAGATCCACAATGTGACCGTATTTAAAAAGCACAAGTTATTTGGATCAGTGACAAACTCAATATAATCGAGCGAAAACTCGAATTGTACAAATTTCTTGCCTTTCTTGCTTTTTCCAAAAAATCCCAAATTTTTGGGATTTTTGCCCAAAAAGTCCAAAAGAGTTGGATTTTCGGGCTAATTCCAGCACAGACCACAGAAACTTCCAAATAGGATAGGGACCTCTCCCATTGACTTATAAACAACCTCGGCAGGTTTGATATGTCGGATTTTCGGATTCTGACTTTCCATCCTCGGTTAAAATACATTTTGGAAAATTAGATTTTTTTTACACTAAAAATTCAGATTTTATAGTATATAAAAAAATTTTTTACAAGTTGTTTGGATCGGGGACAAACTCAATAAAATCAAACGAAAACCCGAATTGTAAAATTTTCTTGCTTTTTGATGCTTGATTTTTTTCTTGCTTGATTTTTCCCAAAAAGGCCACATTTTTCGGATTTTTGCGTGAAATTGTTGGATTTTCAGACTAATTCCAGCACAGACCACAGAAACCTCCAAATAGGATAGGAACTTCTCCCATTGACTTATATACAACCTCAGCAGGTCTGATATGCCGGATTTTCAGATTCTGACTTTTTCCATCCTCGGGAATAATACATTTTGAAAAATTATAGCTCATTTTTTCCACTACAAATTCAGATTTTATAGTAGAAAAAAGTTTTTGGCATTTGGGACTTTAATAAATAACCCCCTCTGATTTCAATGGCAAAAGGGGCCCTAGCCCAAACCATGGAAATAGTCCATTGAAATTATCTTTATGCTACTCCACTTGGTGCTTGGCATTATCCATGGCAAATTCTTATGCCGACATTTCTTCTCGAGAAAGCTTCCGTTGTCTTTCCGATGGAACCCAGTAACAAGGGTCCTACTGAGGATGGGGTGTGTGGATACCCCTAACCCTTAACCCTAACCCTAATATAGTATATATCACATTTATAATCTTCTACATGGCACCGCACAAATCCGTAGCCACAGTAACCGCAGCTTATAAACCTTGGCTTAACTGCAAATTGCTCATATCCAGACTTGATTTCTTTTCACTTTCAATCTCCCAAGAAATAAAAAAAAAGAGAATCAGATCTGTTGTCTATGACCGTTAAGTACAAAAGTGTTAAGATATTCTTAGGATTTCACTTTCTTCATTTATTGTCTTCTTTTTTTTTTAAGCAAAGTTTCAGAGCTCATTATATCCGCGCCTTTATTATCGCCATTCTCGTTCAGAAAGCGAGACAGTATTGTAAGTGCTCCCATTATCCATTTTGATTGCATTCTTTCTCATTTAATCATGATTTTAATGTTCTTTGTATTATACCGATTACAGAAAACTGCCGGGGGCTTATAAATGGAATATTTACTTTTTTTTGTGAGCAATTTTATATTCATCCGTTGTCTTTTCTGTATGTATTTTCCTTCTGAAAGTCAATGTGACCTCATTGGGAATTTGTGGCAAGAATGAACTAATTGGGTTTCATCAAACTCGGAGACTGTACTTTTAATCAACGGTGGAATCAACATAGAAATCGGAACACTTCATTACGGAACCCAACTGATGCGTGTCCTGTGGTTTAGTCCTTTAAAAAATGGCAAATTTAGCATTATGACTCATTTTTACCGAACTCTGTATAAAGAAGAGCCTTCTCTACTTGCTGCTTGAGTAGCAGGGGGACACATACAGAAGAGTTCAGAGAAGGATCATTTTTATAAACTTCCCATAAATTCTCCACCAATATCCCATGGAAATGCCATCCACTAATGTCTGCTTGAACTAGAAACTAGTGTAAAATAAAATGACTTTCAATTTAATTGTCTAACCCTAATTTGGTTACTGTCTCTTTAAATGGCAATTAACCGTTGGCAATCCAGGGGTCCTGAGTCCCTTTTGCGTATGAAAAGTACTGGGAACTGGGAATTAAAGCGCAGTGCCTCCACCTAGGGAACACTGAGGAGAACACCTCAGGAAACTTTCCACTAGGACAAATAAAACACATAGGGGGTTATGTAATAAAGGGCACTAAGTTTGCAAGGAGCAGTAACCCATAGCAACCAATCAGCAGGTAGTATTTACAGGTCACATGTTTAAAAGGAAACATTTTATTGGTTACTGCTCATGGGCAAACTTAGTGGCTTTTATTACATTTGGGGGATAGTTTGTAAATGAAACAAATATAAACTCTATATAAATACTACTGAAAGAATTCGGGCAATCTAATACACAATACACTCCTGCACTGGGGACACGTGTTGTTTCTCCAACACAGTCCTTTTTATTATCAAAGTCCCAATCCTCTGGAAGGGGTCGATAACCACACAGTTCAGTTCAAATAGAATGTCTATGGATGGGCGAATTTCCCAAAACTGCATCAATTTGCGGTGACAATTCCGACACCAGCCGACATTTGCAGCACATTAAAGTCAATAGGCGTCCATTTATTTGTCGCCCACCGCGGAATTGTGGCCGGCATAAAAAAATTGTTATACCGGCGAATTTTTGTGGAAAATTCGAAAAATGTATTCGCCGGCAGAGAATCGAGGAAATTCGCTGCAAATTGGAGCCTGGCGAATAAATTCGCCCATCACTAAGAATGTTCTTTCCCCAGAGCTTTTATACCCTGGGTAGAGCTACCTTTCCCAAAAGTACCTCTCCCATTGGTACTTAGCAGCTGCTCCCACATAGCAGGTAAATGCACATGACCTTTCTTCAAACTGGGGCCCCAAGCTTGTATCGTTGCCAGTATCCTCCCTTGGGTGGCTCGCTCACTGGGGTGCTCTCAGAGGCAGTCACATTGGAGATCACAGGCAGCTCTGCAGCAGGATCAATCTCACCAGTGGCACCTTTCTCCTTCTGAGTCTCTAGCAGCTTGGCAGGGAACAGGGTGGGCTCTTGGGTCTGGCTGGATCTGTCACCACACAACCCCTGTTAAACTCTGTCAGAGACCCTGTACAAAAGGCTCCAAAGTCAGGCATTCCCTCTCTCACAAGGATATATTTGAGTTTTCGGAGCGTCAATTGTACGATATGAATTGGCGCTCGATTTTGTCTCAAGGTTTTGCGCTCTGATTTTTCTGAGAAAAATGATTGATATATGAGTTCAATTCCTGGAAGGGAGTTTGTTCAACTTTGTTTTCATATATATATATATATATATATTTGAGTTAATATATAGCCCCCTTTATGTCTTTAAGAATGGCTTAGAAGCTACAGGGATCTTAAGATCTACAGTTAGTTTATGGAATCCATTATCTGGAAATCCCTTATCCATAAAACTCTGGGGTTATTTACTAAATTCGTGATTTTTTTTAATAAAATCGGACTTTTAAAATTTTTTTTTATTAAACCCCCCGAGGATGGAAATGTCAGAATCAGAAAATCTGGCATCTCAGACCTGTCATGGTTAAACACAAATCAGTAGGAGAAGTCCCAATGATTTTTTGATGTGCGCTGGGTTTCGTGCAATACCCCAACGTTTTCGGGTGAAAAATCTGAAAAAACTTGAAAATCGGGTGAAAAGTCTGAAAAGATCATGAAAATCTTTGATAAATAACCCCCAAATGAAAGTAAGGGCATCTCCCATAGACTCCGTTGTATCCCAATAATCTAAATGTTTAAAAAAGAATTCCCTTTTTCTGTGTAATGATAAAACAGTATCTTGTACTTGATCCCAACTAAGATATAATTAATCCTTATTGGAAGCAAAACCAGCCTATTGGGTTTATTTAATGTTTATATGATTTTCTAGTGAGAGCTTTTTCAGGAAGTGGTTTGTCCCCAAAACGCGTCAAAGCTATGGAGCTATTGAGCTCATTACGCTCTGTTTCACATTTTAATGATTTTCAAATAAATGGATGTTTTAAACTTGCTGGTGCTCCGTGGTCGCAAGAGTTTGCTAGTAGACTTAAGGTATGGAGATCCGAATTATGGAAAGATTCATTATGCGGAAAACCCCAATTGTGAGCATTCTGGATAACAGGTTCCATACCTGTATTAATAAAACAGTACCTTGTACTTTATCCCAACTAAGATATAATAAATCTTTATTGATGGTAAAATACTCCTATTGTGTTTATTTAATATTTAGATGATTTTCTAGGAGACTTAAGGTATGGAGATGGTAATTATAGAAAGATCCTTTATCCGGAAAACCCCAGTTCCCAAGCATTCTGGATAACAGGTCCCATACCTGTACAAGAATGTGTATAGACTGTATATGTGCACTGACATTTGAAGGGTTTGAACCCTTGGCTTTTTTTTCACCTGTTATCCAGAATGCTCGGGACCTGGAGTATTCTGGATAAGGGAACTTTTCATAATTTGGTTCTCCATATCTTAAAAACTATTTAAATATTAAATAAGCCCATTAGGATTGTTTTAAGTGATGGGTGAATTTGCGCCATTTCGCTTCACCCAAAAATTTGCGAAATTCGCGAAACAGCGAAAAATTCATTTTTGACGCCGGCGTCCGTTTTTCGGAAAAAATGTTTTTGACTCCGGTGAATTTTTGGCGCGAATTTTCGTGGGCATTTCGCAAATTTATTCGCTGGCGGCGAATCGCGCAAATTTGCCGCGAATTCGCCCATCACTAATTGTTTTGCCTCCAATAAGGATTAATTATATCTTAGTTGGGATCAAGTACAAGCTACTATTTTAAAAAATGTAAGTTATTTTATTATAATGGAATCTATGGGAACGAGCCTTCCCATAATTTGGAGCTTTCTGGATAATGGGTTTCCGGATAACGAATCCCATACCTGTACTCTTATTTTAGGGCAGATTTGATCAGATCCGATTTGAAACTGCCACCGTATCCATTCCCATGGCTATGCAGAACTAAAGCAGGTTGAGAGGGGATTAAAGGTCCTTAAATACTGAGCTTAAACTACTCACAAAAGTCCATTTCAGTCAGCGTGATAAACCGCGGCTGTTGTATCAGTATCCATAATTTACAGACATTATTTTTAGCTTTCCTTATTCCTCATGGAGATCCAAATTATGGAAATATTCATTATGCGGAAAACCCCAATTGTGAGCATTCTGGATAACAGGTCCCATGCCTGTATTAATAAAACAGTACCTTGTACTTTATCCCAACTAAGATATAATAAATCTTTATTGATGGTAAAATACTCCTATTGTGTTTATTTAATATTTAGATGATTTTCTAGGAGACTTAAGGTATGGAGATGGTAATTATAGAAAGATCCTTTATCCGGAAAACCCCAGTTCCCGAGCATTCTGGATAACAGGTCCCATACCTGTACAAGAATGTGTATAGACTGTATATGTGCACTGACATTTGAAGGGTTTGAACCCTTGGCTTTTTTCACCTGTTATCCAGAATGCTCGGGACCTGGAGTATTCTGGATAAGGGAACTTTTCATAATTTGGTTCTCCATATCTTAAAAACTATTTAAATATTAATAAGCCCAATAGGATTGTTTTTAGTGATGGGCGAATTTGTGCCATTTCGCTTCACCGAAAAATTAGCGAAATTCGCGAAACGGCGAAAAATTAATTTTTGACGCCGGCGTCCGTTTGTCGGAAAAAATTTTTTTGACACCGGTGAATTTTTGCCGCGAATTTTCGCGGGCGTTTCGCAAATTTATTCGCTGGCGGCGAATCGCGCAAATTTGCTGCGAATTCGCCCATCACTAATTGTTTTGTCTCATATAAGGATTAATTATATCTTAGTTGGGATCAAGTACAAGCTACTATTTTAAAAAATGTAAGTTATTTTATTATAATGGAATCTATGGGAGCGAGCCTTCCCATAATTTGGAGCTTTCTGGATAATGGGTTTCCGGATAACGAATCCCATATCTGGACTCTTATTTTAGGGCAGATTTGATCAGATCCGATTTGAAACTGCCACCGTATCCATTCCCATGGCTATGCAGAACTAAAGCAGGTTGAGAGGGGATTAAAGGTCCTTAAATACTGAGCTTAAACTACTCACAAAAGTCCATTTCAGTCAGCGTGATAAACCGCGGCTGCCGTATCAGTATCCATAATTTACAGACATTATTTTTAGCTTTCCTTATTAAAGCAGAGTATGCAAGAGGAAATAATGAGAGGTTTCTGCCTGACAGCCTTCACTTACAGTAGAACTTCTCTTGAATAGGGGGAGTCATGAGATGTTCCAGGTGGCAGAGGGAAGGAACAAGATGGTGTGGGCATGATACAAAATCTCCAGCCAATTTTCCCTGGGATAACAGCCAAGTCTCTTAAAAAGAATTCTGTTCACTGTTGTTCTGGCAAAAAAAAAAAACCTCACGGTTTAGCACTTTTGACATCCCTGGAAATGACAGCTTTCTAGATTGTACAGATAGGGGCCCAGAAATACGTGCCGTAGCCTACGTGTGGTTTTAGGAAACTTTTGGCTTCTGTGAATTTATTCTGTGTTGAACATTGGCTTGTTTTTTGGCCCTAATAGCTCCTTATTTAATTAATTTTATTCCAGATGTAAATAGGAACTTGCTTAGGATACCGTTTTATCCTCCCCCTGGCACACGTGAACGACACAAATAAATTACACTTTTATGATGAACGAGTTTGCACTGCGTAACAATTAAGTATAAAAAAAAAAACGCTCTCTACCTGCTTAATTCTAAGCATTTAATGCAAGTGGCTAGAGGGAAGCTTCAATAAATGTTCCTGATGATAAATAACATAAAGAAAAATGAATAGGCACCCAGATAATAATAAGCCTAATGGAATAGCCCCATTCATTTCTGTAGAAAATCAGAGATGCAGCATATTTCTCACAGAAGGACATTAGCATTCTTTTCTGTATTATGAATAGGCTTTTTAGAATATAGAATAGCTGGAAGTCTATAATGGGCAACAACGTTTCATTAAATGATACAAAGTAACCATATTTTTTAATTTTATTAATAAGATATTTTATGGATTAATACTAGTGCACTATGTTGTGCCAATAAGTCAAGGGTAATATATGTATGTATCCTGGAATGGAATGATTTGCAATTTGCATCTTACTATTCATCAGAGTGGACTTTCTCCAGTGGCATTTATGAAAAGACTACAAAGTCTGCATTGTACCACTGACACAAGATCAGTTATAACAAGCAATGCGTTATTGTTCACACTATTATATAACATTGCAGTCTACAATATCAGGTACATGTGCATTGTCATTTTTTAATCACCGGTATGTGCACATTGTAGTCTGCAATAAATGGTATGTGCACATTGTAGTCTGCAATAAATGGTATGTGCACATTGTAGTCTGGAATAAATTGTATCTGCAATTGTAGCCTTCAATAAATGTCATGTGCAAATTGTAGTGTGTAATAAATTGTATCTGCACATTGTAGTCTGCAGTTAATTGTATGAGCACATTGTAGCAATAAATGAATCTGCACATTGCAATCTCCAGTAAATGGTATGTGTAAATTGTAGCCTGGATTAAATGGTATCTGCACATTGTAGTGTGTAATAAATGGTATCTGCACATTGTAATCTGGAATAATTGGTATATGCACATTGTAGTCTGCAATAAATGGTAGGTGTGCATTGTAGTCTGCAATAAATGGTATCTGCATATTGTAGTGTGCAATAAATGAATCTGCACATTGTACTCTGCAATTAATGGTATGTGCACATTGTAGTATCCAATAAATTGAATCTGCACATTGTAGTCTGCAATAAATGATATGTGCACATTGTAGTCTGCAATAAATGTTATGTGTGCATTGTAGTGTGCAATAGATGTATACACATTATAATCTGAAATAAATGGTATGTGTATATTGTAATCTGCAATAAATGGTATGTGCACATTGTAGTATGTGTCCATTGGTATGTGTACATTGTAATCACCAATAAATGGTATGTGCATATTGTTGTCTAGAATAAATGGTATGTGTACATTGTAGTCTGCAATAAATGGTATATGTACATTGTAGCGTGCAATAAATGGTATGTGTACATTGTAGCGTGCAATAAATGGTATGTGCACATTGAAGTCTGCAATAAATGGTATGTGCACATTGTAGTCTGCAGTAAATGGTATGTGTAAATTATAGCATGCAATAAATGGTATGTGCACATTGTAGCATGCAGTAATTAGTAAGTGCACATTGTAGTCTACAATAAATGGTATGTGCACATTGAAGTCTGCGGTAAATGGTATGTGTACATTGTAATCGCCAATAAATGGTATGTGCATATTGTTGTCTATAATAAATGGTACATGTACATTGTAGTCTGCAATAAATGGTATCTGCACATTGCAGTCTGCAATTAATGGTTGTGTGTATGTTGTAATCTGCAATAATTTATGTCTGCCCTTTGTATTAACAGGGGCAGAGTTTATCCACTGGTAGTAACCCACAGCAGTCAATATGAATGTTATTGTTTTTTTGTTTTAAACAAACATTTACCAGTTGTTCGTGTTACAATAGAATTATGTGCACATGAAGTGGTGTCACAGTAGGTCATGTCTTTCTAATGCCACAAGTATTCGGTTACGTCTGATACTAAAATATAACATATAAATCAATGCAGAAACAGAGAGAAAGAGTTAAGTGTGAGTGAAGCGCTCGGTGATATTTTCTCTGCAGTAACCCCACTGCATTCCTCTGCCTGTGTTATTATATCTGGTTATTTAAATGTATGCAGCAAGTCTGTGCCTATTCTGAAAGAGCTTTCTGTTCTGTTTTGCCATCTGTATTAACATTTTGGCCCAGGGTCCGACTGGAATATAGTGTATGTGAATGTATATGCCAAATGAATTTAACATATGCCCACAACTGCCAAACTTCTGTCATTTTGAAGCATGCAGAGTACATTAATATTCTCCCTGGCCAGAAAAATTAATTAATGTATGCCATATAGATTGTCAGTATTAGTATTCTCACTGTTACTTGGGATTTAGAAACGTTAACTCTTTTTTTTTGTGTGTTTTGCACAGAATCAGGGGTTCAAGTGGTAGACAGACATTTTTACAAGTGGGTGCTCTTAGGTTTACTGAGATGGTCATTCTTAATCCCAGTCGGTGCAAGTTCAAGTGCAGACTAATGGGGTTCTGTAATTAAAGGCACTAAATTTGCCCGGGTGCAATAACCAATCAGCAGGTAGCATTTACTGGTCGCTTGTTTAAAAGAAAACATCTTATTGGTTACTGCTACGGGTCAAACGTAGTGCCTTATATTACATATGGGGTAAGTCTCTTAAACCTCATTCTGGGAGCACAGAGACCTGTGTCCATTTGCAGACAGATGAAAACAGAGTGCAAAGTGCAAAAAAAACCTGCAAATGAGGCCTATGATATTTCATTAAAAATCGATTTTCATTCATTTTCATTTAAGTTTATTGAGTTGCTCTAGACTTTAAAGGGATACTGTCATGGGAAAACATGTTTTTTTCAAAACACATCAGTTAATAGTGCTGATCCAGCAGAATTCTGCACTGAAATCCATTTTTCAAAAGAGCAAACAGATTTTTTTATATTCAATTTTGAAATCTGACATGGGGCTAGACATATTGTCAGTTTCTAGCTGCCCCCAATCATGTGACTTGTGCTCTGATAAACTTCAGTCACTCTTTACTGCTGTACTGCAAGTTGGAGTGATATCACCCCAGCACCCTAACAACAGAACAATGGGCAGGTAACCAGATAGCAGCTCCCTAACACAAGATAACAGCTGCCTGGTAGATCTAAGAACAACACTCAATAGTGAAAGTCAAGTCCCACTGAGACACAGATTTTTTTATATTCAATTTTGAAATCTGACATGGGGCTAGACATATTGTCAGTTTCTAGCTGCCCCCAATCATGTGACTTGTGCTCTGATAAACTTCAGTCACTCTTTACTGCTGTACTGCAAGTTGGAGTGATATCACCCCAGCAGCCTAACAACAGAACAATGGGCAGGTAACCAGATAGCAGCTCCCTAACACAAGATAACAGCTGCCTGGTAGATCTAAGAACAACACTCAATAGTGAAAGTCAAGTCCCACTGAGACACATTCAGTTACATTAAGTAGGAGAAATAACAGCCTGCCAGAAAGTACTTCCATCCTAAAGTGCAGGCACAAGTCACATGACTGGGACAGCTGGGAAACTGACAATATGTCAAATTTCCAAATTGAATATAAAAAAAAAAATCTCTTTGGTCTTTTGAGAATTGGATTTCAGTGCAGAATTCTGCTGGAGTAGCACTATTAACTGACATGTTTTTAAAAAAACAAGTTTTTCCATGATAGTATCCCTTTAACCAAGAACCATCAGAGAACCAGGAAAGTTTTCATGTTTTAGCCTGTCTAAGTGTCTAGAGTACCTCAATGGAGGTCCCATCCCATCATTCATTGAATCAACCAGTCAACAAAGGGAGACCCATCTGGGAAACAGGACATTTTTGATGCTTGATCCAATTCCATATGTCTACAGCACCTTAGTGTACCTAAGAGCACCCCTTTGCAACATTTAAAGAACCAACCAACCAAGATAAAGCTAAGGTTTTGGAAATTACAACCTTCAGGACCTCTACCTTTGAAATTTGACCCTGTTGTGCTAAATTGCAGCTCAGCATGCTGGAGGGACATCAGCCTATACTTAAAGGAGAATTTAACCCTTAACTAAGAAAAATTCTACCCCCCTACCCTACGTAGACCCTTCCTCCTCCTCCAGCCTAACTGCTAACCCAGGAAAAATGCCCCTAACTTTTTATTTACCCCTCGGTGCAGATTCAGAGATCACAGTCTTCGTGTCTTCTTCTGGCACTTTGGCAATTTCCATCTATTAGTTGTCGTGGACCTGGAAACTGCTCCAACTGCGCATTGCGCCACCACACCGGTCTCAGATTCCCGAAGACCCGGAAGATGGCTAAAATAGATCGAAATTGCCGAAGCCCATACATAAAGTAAAGGTGGCCAGACTAAGGCCGATAAAGGCTTCAGACAGACCAACTCGGCAGCTTATTGGCCAGGGTATGGGGCCTCCAATGGGCTACCCTGACCAATATCTGGCCAAAAAGCAGCCAGATGTTGATTGGGCAAGTTGAAAAATTCCATCAGATCGAGGACTGCATCAGTTTGTTGATGTGGTCCTCGCATAGACCTTCTGCATTCCCCTCATTGTGATTCAATGCTTGGGCCCTAGGTCCCAAGATCAGATCAGCCCAATATCGCCTACTCAAGGTGAGCATATCAGGGCAATATCTGCTCGATGTATCCTCTCCAAAGGAGCAAATTTGTACTTGTATGGCCTCATTAAATCAACAGGAAAAGTAATCTGGAGCAGGACACTAGGCTGTATGGATGAAACTTTATAAGCAAACACAAGGGCTGAAGTCTTAAAATAGGCCTGAGTTGAAAAGGAGCAGAAGCAATGTCTTGGTTGATAACATTTTCTTATCAATCCCAGTGAAAAACCGAACACACAGCTTGTGTCTTGTGATCCAGAAGACCGCTCAAATTGAAAAAAGTCTGCTAGGAAAACAGAACATTCAACACCAGATGCTCCTTCATTAGACTATATTATACTAAGCTATTTAAATATTTGAACAACTTCACAAGGGGCTGAAGTTGATGTGAAACCATATACTGCGACATACGTACGGGAAATGGAAACGTGCGCCAGACATGTCACCTTAAATGTCATCACAATAAATGCACTTTTTTCACCCTCTATACAGGAATGGTTATGTACTCGATGGAAGACTGGATGGGGTCTTGGATTGAAACAGGAATGGTTATGTACTCGATGGAAGACTGGATGGGGTCTTGGATTGAAACAGGAATGGTTATGTACTCGATGGAAGACTGGATGGGGTCTTGGATTGGAACAGTGGTTGATTTTTTGGATTATGTTCCACTGAAAAATGTGATGAGCATTGTTTTCAAGCACTGTTATATTAAACAGCTTATTATATTAAAGAGAATTACCCTAAATGGCCAAAAATTGTATTTCCTGGGCTGTTTTACAGGCTGTGGAAATACTGATGGCTACTTGTGTTGCCTCCCCATTGTTTGAATTGACATGTTACTAGTGACAAGTGAATCTGTCCTGTTTTAGGACAAATTAGCGAAACTGCGAAATTTTGCAAAACTCAAAGGGCGTATTTACGTGCAACAATTTTTTACGCACGCAACAATTCTTCTTGCTCGAAATGCATTACAGTTAATGGCCGTTTTTTCTTATGGAGACTTTTTTCTCCAAATGCATTAGGGTCAGGTTCGGGGAGATTAGCTCCCCGGCGACAAATCTCCTCTTCTTCAGGACGACTAATCTCCCCGAACTGCCTCCTGCCGGCTTGAATGTAAATCGCCGGAGGGATGGCACTCGGAGCACTTCGTTTTCCGAAGTCGCAAGTCAATGGGCGTTTTTTTCTTATGGAGACTTTTTCTCCAAATGCATTAAAGTCAATGGACGTTTTTTCTTTGTTACTTAATGGACTTTATTAGTTTTCAAAGACACATTTTACAGAATATAAATCTTAGTAGTGTTAACAGCTTAATCTGATCAATTGTAGCATGTTTAAACAGTGGTATTATAACAATAAACGTTTGCTCCACCACAGTTTGTTTCTTTCTTTGGTCTGTACATCCCCACCTTTTGTTTTCCCTGTCCATATTTTTTTATGGCGACTTTTTTGTCCTAATGCATTAAAGTCAATGGGAGTTTTTTCTTTTGGAGACTTTTTTCTCCAAATACATTAAAGTCAGTGGACGTTTTTTCTTATGGGCGTTTTTTTGCTGCAAATATTCCCGCGGCGTATTACCCTGAGGCAAATTTCTACTACAATTTTGTAAAAAAATTCATACATGGCGAAATTTGTAATTTCATCGCAAATCCATGGCTGGCGAATACATTCGCTCATCACTACATGTCACCATCAGCAATTGCTCTGCTTTTGTTGCTGTGGCTTTGGAAGGGAATGTTTCCCCAAGAAAAGATAAAGGAGTTCATTACTTTAATGGCCAGCTGCATGATTTAATTAGTTATAGGTATCAAGTCCACTCAGGGCAGCTGGTGTCACCATACATAAAGTTCATAAAGTTCATTATTATAATTCCTACTGCACAATTTAAATGGTTATAGGTATCAAGTCCATTTGTGCTCCAACAATTCATCCAGGCACCCCCTCACCTCATAACAGTGCTGTCCAACGTTCAACAATGATCCACTATACAACATCTGTGAGCCAAAATATATTAAAATGATGAAGCAATGAAGAGTCCCATGAATGAATGAATCCCATGAGGAATATGCTGTAATAATAATTATTTGAACAGCCACCTCAGGCTCCTATGGTTCCAGCTGGGGATTTCTGAGCTTTCAAGAACATCTAGGAGATCCTTCAGGATGGGGAACTCCATCCATTGACTTTGACATCCCATGGTTGGAGGGCACCCTCACAAGTTGGGAAGCTCTATGGGGGAATTCACAAAAGTGATGATATCGAGACAAAATGAAAGTGGAGATAAAAATGTCAGATTTCACACAAAATTCACAAACCTCTATTTCCACTTTTGTAAATTTGTCTTTTAAACAGACAGTTTACAGATTTTGTCTTTAGCTCTTACTAAACCTGTCAGTCAGCCATCAAACTGGAATTTCGTGGGGGAGGGGGTTTATTTTACTTAGGAACATTAAACATAATTTTTTTCAGGATAACCTGGACTTTCTAAATCTACCTACTGTTTGCATAATTCCACTTCTGTAACAAGATATAAGGGTCTAAATACCAATAAATACTATTTTTCATAATATAGGTATTTGTAGCGGAAATATGTTTTATTATCTTAGATCAAGGGGCAGATTTCTCAATGGCTGAATTAAAAATTAGAGATTTGAGTTTATTTAGTCTAATTCAACCGGGGAATAGTCCAAATTCGATTTGAGTTTAAAAAAAATCTTAAATCGAAATTTATCATGTACTGTCCCTTTAAGAATTCAAATTTGACTATTCGCCATCTAAAATCTGCGGAATTGGTATTTTAGCCTACTAAAATCAATTTGTCGTTTGTAGTGATTGGCGAATTTACACTGTTTTGCCGAAAAATTCGCAAATTTCCTGTGAAATTCATGAAACGGCAAAAAATTCGCAAAACGGCGCCGGCGTTAAGTTTTTGGCAAATTTTCGCAGGCATTTCGCAAATTTATTTGCAGGCGGCAAATTGCGCAAATTTGCACCTGGCGAATAAATTCGCCCATCACTAGTAATTTGGAGGATTTTTGAAAAAATACATTTTTTACATATTTTTTTTTTTTTTGTTTGTGAAAAAAAATTTGATTTGAGTTTGCAGGTCGATATTATTCACCGGAATGTAAAAAATTCAAATTTTGAAAATCTATCTTTTTTTGAATTTCAAGTTTATGGTAGTTTTTATAAACTCCCATAAACTCTGAATTCAACCCTTGATAAATATGCTGTCATGTGTCTGCCGCTAAAACTAAAAAAAATGGCTGGGAGCCTTTACTTTTTCCTTTACATATTAAATTCATGCAAATTGCTCATTTATTAAGCTAAAACTAGTAAAATAATGCAAATGTGAGTTGAAAACTTTCTACATAGAAAATGGTATAAAATACACTTTTTTGTTTAATCAGTGTTTTAATTGTTTTGCTAATGAGACTTTTACGCCTATAGGGTTTGACAGAAATTTGTGCCCTGACTAATCTTTATTAATATGATAATAAATCCCCTATGGGGCACCTATAAGAGATGTGAAATGAAGTTTGGGTAAACCAAAACAGAGCAAATGATCTTAGAATTGATCTGACACATGGAGAAGTATCATACTGAGCTTTACACCATTTTTAAAATGTTGGGAGAAAATGTTGTTTAAAATCTCGTTGTGAATTCCCCCTATGAGTCATGAAGTTCACGTCCCTTATTACAGAGATTTAGTCAAAATACAGTTTTTCATAGTGTTTGAAGAAGAGGGTTTCTAAAGAAGGGTAGAAGGAGGCTGGGAATGATCCCACTACTTTTACACAATTGTGACCCTCTCTTTCAACTAGGCCAAATTGAGGTTGGGAAGGAACCAAAACTGCTGACACCTGACAACTCCTATGGCTCTGCTATGACACTGTGGTTAAAGGGCATGTAAAGGCACAAAATAAAAATCCCATTTTTACTTTCTTTAATGAAAAAGAAACCTATCTCCAATATACTTTAATGAAAAATATGTACAGTTTTTATAAGAAACCTGACTGTATGCAGTGAAATTCTCCCTTCATTTACTGCTGTGGATAGGAATTGTCAGACGGTCCCTAACTGCTCTGCAGGGAAACAATCAGACTTATGAACAGCAGGGGGAGCCCCCGCCTTACTTCCCAGCCATGCAGAACTCAAGCAGCTTTGTTTGTTTCCCTGTAGAGCAGTCGGCGACTGTGTAGAGATTTGTGTTGGATTTTATTTTTGCCTTTACTGTTTCCAACTCCAGCTGCAGGGACAAAGATCATGGAGCCAGATTTAAACAGATAAACTGGGAGTCTATTTGGAGGATTATTTTGCTGCAGCCACTGGTTCTGCAGAGTTGGAGAAAGTTTGTATTAAACAATACAAAAGCTATAAAATCCACATTAGATTACATGACAACACAGGACCCAGTGCTCTCTGTATATTCTGATTATTAATCAGTCTTGTTGTATCGTCTTCTGGCAGATATTATCTGACTTGTGCTGTTTTGATAATTTATGACGATCTCTAAGCAGGGGCGTAACTATAGAGGAAGCAGACCCTGCGGCTGCAGGGGGGCCCAGGAGGTATAGGGGCCCCATGAGGCCCTAATTCATATACAATTTCAATAAATATTGGAGAAACAAGTCAACCTCTAAAAATTTTGGGGGCCTGAAAAATAATTTGCCGTGGGGCCCAGTAATATTTAGTTACGCCACTGTCTCTAAGCAGCCCAGATCCCACACTGAGCATGTGCACAGTCTTGGTCTTGCAAAGATGTTTAATAAAGCTACAAGATGGTGTAACTTGTGGCCAACATTGAAAGCATAAATCATTTGTTTGATTAGGTTTCTGGTGCAGTAAGTTCAAGTTTATGTGTAGTATACAAAATACAGCATTCCTTGAGGTCCTTGTTCCTTGACTTTTCTAAGGTGCTGGGTATCTTAAGGCTCAAAGCTTGGATCTGGGGCCTTCTGCATGTTATCATGCTTATTATATAAAATAAGATTCATATTAAAGGGACTGTTAACTTTGGTATACAATGTCCTATTCCTAACAACTTTGCAATTAGTTTCTATTTATACATTTTTAGTTGTTTGTCTTTTGTATCTTCCCAGCTTTCAGAAGACCGCTTGCAAACACCAAAATATCAATGTCTTAAAGTTAACTTTAAGTCAAAGCACCCCGTTAATACACAGGCTATTTAAGTCCTTACTTACAAATGATTATGCAAATGTTTGCCTGCTAATGCTCCTTTGCACCAGTTGATATACTTCATAAGCCGCTGTGAATATCAGATAAGAGAACTCAGTACAAGGAAGGGAATTCACACAGTAGGTGACAACCATCAGCTCTTTAAAATCCATTCCCTGCTCCTACCACATAATAAAGAAATAATAACCATGATTACAGCTGCGCATTTATACTGCTGTAATAGCCTTACTGTCATAAAAAAAAAAATTTGAGACACCATTCACCGCCCCAAAGAGCATATAATTTTCTGAGTGTCTATGGAAACAGAACTAAAATTTGGTCTAAAGGAAGCAAAAAAAAATCAAACCCTAACTGTAAAAGTCAAACCCAATAACAGCCTGAGGCTAAGACATATGACATGGCTTCCTAGTAGCTGAGCTTAAAAAAGCATCTAATCCAAAGTTTTCCCTCTATTCCAAAACAATTATTCCTTTTTTTTGTATTACAGGTATGGGATCCATTATCTGGAAACCAGTTATCCAGAAAGCTTTGAATTATGGGAAGGCTGTCTCCCATAGGGGCAGCTTTACTAAAGGGTGAAGTGGCTGTCGCTACATCGGAAATCCAATCCACAGGGCCATCTCCAATTTACTAACAGGTGTAGAGGACAATTCGCAAGCAAAAAAGACCTTCGCTACTGCAGTTTCACGCCCTATCGCCCTATCCACAAATTCACTAAAGTGTGAATTTTACAGAACGTTACCTCTTTCACCAGAGTTTCCTTCGCCACCTTAGACCCTTACCCTTAGCCTAGGGTTCTCCATCACTGGAAAACAATCAATACCCCCCCCCCCTGTGCTCCCTCTGTCACTGACATGAATGGGAACCAACAAAGACATGAGGCTATTAACCAGGCACCCCTAGCGACGTTTCCATTATAGGCAGCACAGAGGGATATTAATCATTTCCATTCATTGACACGTGGCACGGAGAGGCGTCAGGATAGTCTCCATCAGCCAGTAGACATTATATGTGCTATATGCTTTAGGGACATATTTATAAACGGGTTGAAAGTAGAGTTCTCTACCATCAAGAATTCCCAAAAAAGTCTGTTTTTATCCTTGAACCCAAGAGTAAAACTGAATGTGTTGCAGGTGAAGAACTTTAAGCAGCTTTGTAGCTACACTTTCTTCCTTGTCTGCACAGTCACCATTGGCCGCCCGTGGGATAGTCGCAACTGTAGCTCAACAACTGGAGACCCACAGGTTCAAAACTGCCTTACAGAAAGTTCTGGTTAGCAGTGCAATGAAAAAAACTGATTTTTTGGCCGTGGAGAAACTAGAGTGGACCGGGCCTCCCTGCAAAAAAATCTTGACAGGTGCCCGGCCCACTCGGATCCCCATCCTCCCACCCACTTCCTGTCCCACCTGCATCCAGCCCGACACCGCCCTCTCATTGTCCCGACTCGACTCGAGTCCCATTCCTCGCCGCAGGTAAGAGAGCGCTAGGGAGGAGGGAGTTTTCTTATTAATTATAGAGGAATCAGACCCCCAGTTCGGGCCTCCCTGTTCCAAGGGCCCCCCCTGCAACTGCGGGGTCTGCTTCTTCTATAGTTTCGCCATTGGTTCTTGGGTACAGTCTTATGGCTACATCAAAACGAGGCACTTTTGTGGGTTTCCTAACTTTACATCACAAGTACAGGTATGGGACCTATTATCCAGAATGCTTGGGACCTGGGGCTTTCTGCATAATGGGTCTTTCCATAATTTAGAACTTCATACCTTAATCTACTAGAAAATCATGTAAACATTAAATAAACCCAATATGCTGGTTTTGCTTCTAATAAGGATTAATTATATCTTAGTTGGGATCAAGTACAAACTACTGTTTCATTATTATAGAGAAAAAGGAAATCGATTTTAAAAATTTGTATTATTTGATTATAATGGAGTCTATGGGAGACAGCCTTTCCGTAATTAGGAACTTTCTGGATAACAGGTTTCCGGATAACAGATCCTATACCTGTACTGTGAAATCATGCCCAAGCAAAGAGTTCCCAAGAATAGCTGCTTCTTCAAAAAGTCCAAAAGATAAATATTTAATGAGCAGCGAGATCTACAAGCAGAGGAAGCACAACCAACCTAGAGCACCTCTGTAATGATGAATAAACCAACAGGGTCAAGGTATTTATTCATTATTAATAATAATAATAATAATAATAATCCATGAACCCACTAATGTGCCCATTCCAAACAAAGGGACAGATTCAATTCAGTGAGAAAAAGTTATCTCACGGTTTATCACGTGAAAAATCATGTACGAGATTCAATTCCAGGAGGAAAAACTTTTCTCCTAATTTGGTTTCAGTTTTTATAGCGTTTTTACAAGATAACCCGTGAGATAAGGTTTTCTGAATTGAATTGCATCTCAAATTGAATTTCATCCATGGCTTTTCATGAGATAAACCTTTTTCTCACTGAATTGAATCTGGCTCTAAGTAATGGTTTCTTGACGAACATCTATTAGATATATTTCTAGATTGAATGGATTCGATCTATTTCATAGAATCACTGCTGGTGCATTTTCCACCAATGTATGTAGATACAAAATGAACCAGATATGGTGTGCAAGTGTTTATTAATGATACAAACAATAACAGTAGCACATCAAACTCACAAGACCAATTGCCTGGTCCATTGTTGACTCCCCAGTAGATACAGTCCTTGAGTTGTAGCTGATGTTATGTAACTTCCAAGATATTGGGTACAGCCACCTAATCTGTTTGAGAAGTTCTAGGTATATTTGTTTGAAGTCCATTAAATATGATTTTTGTTTCACTGCTAGTGGGCATAATATATGCAGACAATATATACGTATATATATATATATATATATATATATGTATAAACTGTATATACCAGAGGCTTTGGTGGCTCTTCTAGACTTATGAGAACTTTGGGTGAGAATTGTGCTCCATAAGTTCTCCACAAATAGGAACTCTACTGCTTGTTCACTATGTATATCTTGTTTATAATTATTGTTGAACTTTGTTTAAATAATTCATAGTAGGGTCTACTTTTAAGGTCATACAAGAGGTAGAGTCCCATAGGATGTAGATTGTCTCTTTTCTATAATCAATGGTTGGTAAGGAGCCATTAGCATTTGAACACAATCCACCATGTTTTTTTCTACCCATAGCACAATTCCAGAATAATTGCAGCTGTCTGATATCTGATTCTCCAATGGAGCTTATATCCTAAGGCCCCTTTCTCATTCACACAACACAGACACTAGGGTCTACTTCATCAGGAGCCAATTAAGCTGCCTGTATGTTTTTGTAGTACATGGAGGAAACCCACAGGAGAACATACACACTCCTTTAAAGAACTCAGGACCCCAACGCTACAAGGCAGACGTGCCAACCCCAATACCGTACAGGTATGGGACCTGTTGTCCAGAATGCTCAGGTCCTGGGGTTTTCCGGATAACGAACCATTCCGTAATTTGAATCCTCATACCTTAAGTCTACTAGAAACTCATTTAAACATTGATTAAACCCCTTGGCTGGTTTTGCTTCCAATAAGGATGAATTATATCTTAGTTGGGATCAAGTACAAGCTACTGTTTTATTATTACACAGAAAAAGAAAATCATTTATAAAAATTTTAATTATTTGATTATAATGGAGTTTATGGGAGACACAAGTAGTACAGAAAATGGTTGGGTGGTCCCTCACTCCAGCAGTATCAAGGCTCCATCAAACAGAGTCAGTGGCACCGTCCAAGCCACATAACATCCAAGGTGCAAGCAAAAGTTCACTCTGGAGAGCCGATTCAATTCAATATATTTTATTCAGTCACAGTCACAACATGTTTCGGACACATATGTCCTTCATCAGGTGCTGTGATGAAGGACATATGTGTCCGAAACATGTTGTGACTGTGACTGAATAAAATATATTGAATTGAATCGGCTCTCCAGAGTGAACTTTTGCTTGCACCTTGGAGTTTATGGGAGACAGCCTTTCCGTAATTAGGAGCTTTCTGGATAACGGGTTTCCTATACCTGTACAAAAAAAAAATCTAATTTATATTTTTACTTTAGTAAATGAAGTAAATGTGACTTAGAAATGATACAACCCAGACCAGATGACACCTAAACAACGTCCAACTCTAATAATTCATCTAAACATTCTAATCATGTTGGAATTCCTTCTCATCAATATTGGAAAAACTCATCTATTTTGCGTGAGCCAAGGCCAGTGGATTTCATTAAGTGAGGGATGAACAGGATATTAAATGCTTATGCATATCTGGCCTCTTGTATCACTGAATTCCATCACTGTTATTAGAACGCATTTGATATATGACTATATTCTATTCATTTCTTGCAAAAATAATCAGTTGGGCTTTTCTTATCGGCATAAACACTCAGATCAGATATCTCCAATTGATGAAAAAAGCCCCCTGCCAAAGAAAATCAATTATTTTTTATTTTATCTGGATATAAAGAATTCTTAAAAAACAAAACAAAACTTGATTTATAAGGAATATTTAGAAATCAATGTGTTTTCATTGTAGTTGCAATTGAAAGAAAAAATTGTTGGAACTAACACATTACTTACCAAAGTTGTGGCTTTTTTTTATCCTGCAGTACCAAAAGAAACCACACAATGCACAGAGGGGGTATTTCAAATGGGGAGAAGATCTACGGATATGCAAATGATATAGCAGCTACATAAAGATAGGCAAATGTGTGTTGAAAATGTGCACAAATATGAATGGGAGAGCAAGAGCTTGCTAGTAGCGATGTGCAAGTCAAGAAAAGCTCAACCCATACCCAACATTAACCCGCCCCCCCAAGAACCCACCCCCAGCCCTCACCTGCCCCCCAAGAACCCACAGACGACCCTAACCCAACCCCAAGAACATGCATCCAACCCTTACCCACTCCCCAAGAACCCGCAAATTGCTACAAAGCTTTGACTTGGACAAAAGTTTAAACTTGATGGTTGCATGTCTGTAGGGTAAAGTGATTAACTTTGGCGACAATTCGCCAGCGTAACCACCTTTGGCCACTTTGCAAATTTACTAACAGGCACAGGCGACAATTCGCTAGCGAAGGAGATAGATGCTAGCGCTCACTCGCACTCTAACGCCAGTCGACTTTTCTCTCTGGCGAATGGACGTTAATCCGCAAATTCACTAAGATGTGGATTTTACTGAACGTCACCTCCTCAGACCAGAAGAAGTGCATAGGAATGCATAGATCTTCCACAATCTTCAGTTACTTACATCACAATTTTTGAGTGATAAAAGCCCAAAAAACTCGCCAGCGTCCAATGCCCAGGATGAAACTTTGCATTTTAGTAAATTAGCGGTGCCTCTGCGAATTTTCACGATGGCTGCGAAGCCGTTGTTGGCGAATTTTCGCCGGTTAGTAAATTTGCCCCTTTGACTGGTATGTAACTTGGTAAATTAAAATTATAAGGAGGAAACGAAATAATAACATGGATGACCAAGACCTGCACTTTACCCGACATTTCATTGTTGTTGTGCTAGTTTGAAACCATTATCCTGTTCTAACACATTATTTATTCATACAGTTATACAGTTGTCAGGTACGGTTTCAGCAATGGTACGGGTTAGACTAACCTGCAACTTTTTCAGCAACAGGAGAAACCTTTTTATGGACCTTGCTTTTCTTTACTCATTGACTGAATTTTTAGATTTGTTAATCAGAAGACCCTGTTTGCTGAGACAGAGAAAGGAAAGTAAGTTAAATACAGTATTTTGCTATAAGTTGAACCTGCTTAACAGGTTCATATGGAATTCCTTCTCATGAACTTCTACATCAGAATTTGGAACCCTGCCACAAAAGGAGCTGGAAGTGGGGAAAGTGCTCCCAATGTTTTTACCAAGGAAGGGTCCAGACCATACTAGTTATGCCAATGATTTATGCACTCGGTGAGAGTTGGGATTGCAGATTCCCACTGGACCCCTCCAATTTGTAGATTAAAATGAATAATGTACCCCCTTCTAGTGCAGTTACTAAGCATAAACACACAACAGGAACACTTATCAGGAGACAATGATCACACTATGGTCAACTTGATGATGTTACTTCCAGCTTTGGGCCTGCTAAGTGGAACCTAGGCAGAACAGCATCTACCATTAGGTCTGTGCACCTAGATCCTTGCTCTTGGGTAATACACCCAGGACTTCTCAATGACTTCTATGGTGCTCAGGCTGTTCTCTAGCTAACCTACTCCTATCTTTTACTCATGGAGTGACCTATATCAGAAAATATCCTTACAACTAACTAAGCTTATCTTTGCCTAGGCTCCAGTCTTGTCCCAGCTGCCTGCCCAGGGGGAATCAAGGAGGAAAGGGAGACAGAGCATGGGTGCTTCCCTTTTTATAGAACAGAACAGTAAAAACGCCTGTTTAATTATTCAACTGGCAGGAGAATACTTTAACCCAGAAAACTAGTTATGTGCAGGCCGGCCTGAAACATGTGGGCAGGGTGGGTTCGGGCTGACCTCTGCACAAGATTGTTGGGTCGCTTGTGGGTTTGGGTTGAGCTTCCTTACGCTATTCCTGCATCCAAACATACTCTACCAGCCTTCCACCTTAGGTTTAAAAGAGACACATATCCATCAAGTTCAACCTTTTAAAAATATATATATCCTGCCTAACTCATAGTTGATCCAGAGGAAGCCTCTCCAATTGGCCTCAGAGGGGGAAAAATTCCTCCCTAACTCCAAGATGGCAATCAGACTGTAACATACGAGTCAGTTGGAACCTTTAGAGACATTGGGTACATTAAGATGCACAGGGCACCCCTGTGGATTCCGGTGTTCACTGATGCCCTTTTGGGGCCCCGGGCTTTCTGCTGCGGAACCTACAAGGAGTAGTGCAAAAAATAGTAACAAGTCCAAAACGAGGTACCAGCAAAGATTAGGCAAAAACGTAGTCGAAGATCAGGCAAATGGGTCAAGGCAGGCGGCAGGAATCGAAGTCTATAATCAGGCATGAGTCAAAAACCAGGAATTCAAACACAATGGAAATGCTTCAGCAGGATCTGTAAACAGAAGCCAGCTTGGGCACTGTCAAAATGGCAAATTGGCTTTTTAAAGGGAATCTTGGCGCCAAAATGCGAATTTTTCACGAATGATTACGTGGTGATGCTTGGCGTCATGACACAAGCATCACGACGCTGGCAAAGTGACGCCGGCATCACTTCGAAGATTGGTGACATCTGTGCCAGACGCTCCATCTCAACCAGGAAAAGACGTGCCGGGAGGTAAGGACGCGGGAGGATTTCCCAGCATGTCTAACACAGACCAGTCACAGTTTCGCTTGGTATAGCATATGAGAGTTCTGTGGCCCTGAGGTGTCGCTTGACTTTTTGATAAGAGGAACGCTGCTTCTGTACAGTGGTACGGGAAGAGTCCACCATTAGGTTTTCCAACCATGTCTCAGCAAATAATTCGGGAGACTTACCTTCGCTTTGTTTGGGCAGGCCAATGAGTCGCAAGTTGTTATGCTGGTAAAGATTCTCTTCATGGTCAGTAAGAACTATTATTAGTTGTCAGCTCAGTGGTGTTATTCGGAAAAGGTTCTAGCATGTCCTCAAGCGTAGAGATGCAAGGTTTGGCCTCTGTGGTCCTGTCTTTAAGATTTTGCAGATCCTCCCTCAATAGAGAGATATTTATCATTATTGTTTCCAATTGCGCGGTGGTAGAGGTGTGGACACTATCAATGGCTGCCAGCAACTCCACGTTGGAAGGTTCAATTGGTGAAATGTCCTCAGTTGCGGGTGCTGTAGGTGGGGAGGCCGTCATGGAGTCCTGGCTTGCCACGTCATGCTCCAGCTGGGAAGACTGCAGATATTTGTCGTTCCTTCAGCCCTGGATTGATTATTATGCTTCCCCATGATTTGCAGTATGGTTTTCTAGATGGGGCCTTACCATTTGGGAGCAGGGGTGATGGTGATTAAGATTGGCAATTATGAACAGAATAACTTAGGTGAAGAGGAGCCGCTCTACTCACGTCCGTTGAGTTCACAACTTGAACACGCCCCCCCAACCGCCATAACTTAATACGTTTGTTAACGTTTTTCTCCAAAGTATATATTCTTAAAAATATATGAGTGCATTTCTAAACAACGCTTCATGCATAGAATCGTTAACTAGCTGGTTATTGATATGTTAGTCACATCCAGTGTTCTGTAAATTAAGGGCGCGCAGTGGGACACACACCATGTGTAGACATCAAGCGCTTCAGTCGCATGAAGAATTATGATTCAAACAGGTTGTGGACTCAGGGCCCCGATAAACGACTTGGCTTTCATACATAAACGTGATAAATGTGAGGAACCCTGTCTCCCCTCGCTTAAATACTGGCTTCACTTCACAGCTCCTCTGGCAAAACAAAGTATTTATTTCCGCCGAGCTCTGTGCTAATGCGCCCAAGCGTCACTGAAGAACTGAAGAACAGCTGCTGCCGATGCGAATACTCAGCATTGCTCCAAAGCTACACATTTCTGTCGAAAGTTCAAAGGAATTTGTTACAAGTAATGGAAGACGTTCCATAACAAACCGAGAGGTTGAACTATTATTGTTATGACATCAAATGAGACAGGGAGGCAGGTATAAGTCTTATAGCATAAGCTGATATTAAATACAGGTACGGGATCCATTATCCAGAAACCCATTATCCAGACGGCTCCAAATTACAGAAAAGGCTCCATCCCACAGATTTCATCTAATTTTTGAAAACAGTAAAACAGTAGCTTGTACTTGATCCAAACCAAGATATAATTAATCCTTATTGGAGGCAAAACCAGCCTATTGGGTTTATTTAAAGGGATACTGTCATGAGAAATAATGCTTTTTTCAAAACACATCAGTTAATAGTGCTGCTCCAGCAGAATTCTGCACTGAAATCCATTTTTCAAAACAGCAAACAGATTTTGTTATATTCAATTTTGAAATCTAATGGGGCTTGACATATTGTCAGTTTCCCAGCTGCCCCTAGTCATGTGACTTGTGCTCTGATAAACTTCAATCACTCTTTACTGCTGTACTGCAAGTTGGAGTGATATCACCCCCTCCCTTTACCCCCCATAGCAGCCAAACAACAGAACAATGGGAAGGTAACCAGACCTAGGTCCCTCAGCTCCCTAACACAAGATAACAGCTCTCTGGAAGATCTAAGAACAGCACTCAATAGTAAAAGCCAAGTCCCACTGAGACTGATTCAGTTACATTAAGTAGGAGAAATAACAGTCTGCAAGAAAGTAGTTCCATCCTAAAGTGCTGGCACAAGTCACATGACTGGGGCAGCTGGGAAACTGACAATATGTCTAGCCCCATGTCAGATTTCAAAATTGAATATAAAAAAATCTGTTTGCTCTTTTGAGAAATGGATTTCAGTGCAGAATTCTGCTGGAGCAGCGCTATTAACATGTTTTCCCCATGACAGTATCCCTTTAATGTTTAAATGACTTTCTAGTAGACTTGAAGCATGAATATCCAAATTAAGGAAAGATCCGTTATCCAGAAAACCTCAGTTCCTGAGCATTTTGCATAACAGGGGTCCCATACCTGTATACGCAAATTCAGGCTGAGGTGTGGAAAGGGTTCAAGTAGATGCAATTTTTGCATTATGTTGTGCTCTGCATTGTTCTACAAACCGTTCTGGAGGCCCAGGAGTGTAGAAGGAGCACCAGGGTCCTAACAGTAGGGAACTTAAATATATGTTTAAAGCTGAATATTACTTTGTAGTGATGGGCGAATTTATTCGCCACGCGCGAATTCGCTGTGAATTTGCGCGATTCGCCACCAGCGAAGAAATTCGCGAAACGCCCACGAAAATTTGCGTCAAAAACGGGCGCCGGCGGCAAAAAAGGGCGCCGGCGTCAAAAACGAGACCCCGGCGCCTTTTCGCGAATTTTTCGCCGTTTCGCAAATTTCACGCGAAATTCGCGAGTTACTTGTAGGTCACCCACTGCCACAAAGCAAAGCAATTATGTGACTGCTAAACCAGTTAAATTTTTAATTCTGCAAAGTTGTTGGGTTAAAGGGGTGGCTCATCTTTGAGTTAACCCTTAGGGTCTTATTTATCAAAATCTAAACTTAATTTAAATTAAAAAAGTCCAACCAAACTAGAATATACAATTTGACCTTATTTATTTTTAAAAAAGGATGTATTAAATTAATCAGTTTGGGATAAAACCTGAAAAAAATGGCACGGAAAATCGGAAATTTCTTCATGGTTTTTCCCGAATCGTACAACTTTCTGAAAAGTCTGAATTAGTCGGATTTTCAGGCTAATTCCAGCGCAGAGCACAGAAACTTCCAAATAGGATAGGGACCTCTTCCATTGACTTATATGCAACCTCCGAAGGTCTGAGATGCCAAATTTTCTGATTCTGACTTTTTACTAAAAAATAATTAAAAAAAAATAAAAAAAAACCTGAATATTTTTTTCGAGTTTTTCGCATTTTTGGCATTAGAATAGCTAGTTCTAAGCAACTTTTCATTTGGCCTTCATTTTTCTTTTTTATTGTTTTTGAATTATTTGCCTTTTTCTTATGACTCTTTCCATCTTTCAAATGGGGGTCACTGACCCCATCTAAAAAACAAATGTTCTGTGAGTCTGTCAAGTCTAGTAAATCAGGCCACATATTTTGTAGACAATTTTGACCCAAGTGGCCATCTGCTCATGTGCTACTGGAGAGGTTTGCTGGAGCTTTGAGGAGACATTGTCTGAATTTGGAGTGGGGTCTTCTCAAGACATTCTGCACAACTAACCTGCTTCTCCAACCCATTTGTAAATAAGACCGTCTGACTTTACATTTGCATCTGCTAGAGCTAGAATGCGAGATAATACAGGTATGGGACCTGTTATCCAGGTGCTTGGGACCTGGGGTTTTCCAGATTACAGATCTTTTGTAATTTGGATCTTCATACCTTAAGTCTACTAGAAAATCATGTAAATATTAAATAAACCCAATAGTCTGGTTTTGCTTCCAATAAAGAATAATTATATCTTAGTTGGGATCAAGTACAGGTATGGGACCTGTTATCCAGAATGCTCGGGACCAACGGTTTTCCATATAATGGATCTTTCTGTAATTTGGATCTTTATAGCTTGTCTACTAGAAAATCATGTAAACATTAAATAAACCCAATAAGCTGGTTTTGCTTCCAATAAGGATTAATTATATCTTAGTTGGGATCAAGTACAGATATGGGACCTTTTATCCAGAATGCCCGGGACCTGGGTTTTTCTGGATAACAGATCTTTCCATAATTTCGATCTTCATACCTTAAGTCTACTAGAAAACCATGTAAACATTAAGTGGCAGATTTATCAAAGGTCGAGGTGAACTTTTGATTTAAAAAAATTCAAATCATTTTTTGTGTACTTCGACTAGGGAAAAGTCCAAATTTGATTTGAATTTGAAAATTTTTTCAAAAATTTGAAAATCAAAATGTATCATGTACTGTCTTTTTTAAAAATTTGACTTTGACCATTCGCCATCTAATCTAATAATTTTTTGGTAAAAACGTGGATTTGAATTCAATCGAATGCGCTGTTACTTCGATTCGTACAATTCGAATTAAAAAAAACCTTCGACTTGATTCCAGTGGGTCTTTTTGAATTAGAATTTCGACGTTTTTCAAATTTGAAATGCGACCCTAGATAAATCTGCCCCTAAATAAACTCAATCGGCTGGTTTTGCTTCCAATAAGGATTAATTATATCTTAGTTGGGATCAAGTACAAGCTACTGTTTTATTATTACAGGTATGGGACCTGTTATCCAGAATGCTCGGGACCTGGGGTTTTCTGGATAAGGGTTCTTTCCATAATTTGGATCTTCATACCTTAAGTCTACTAGAAAATCATGTAAACATGAAATAAACCCAATAGGCTGGTTTTGCTTCCAATAAGGATTAATTATATCTTAGTTGGGATCAAGTACAAGCTACTGTTTTATTATTACACAGAAAAAGGAAATCATTTTTAAAAATTTGGATTATTTTATTATAATGGAGTCTATAGGAGATGCTCTTTATGTAATTTGGAGCTTTCTGGATAATGGGTTTCCTGATAAGGGATCCCATACGTGTACTGTTTTATTATTACAACGAAAAAGGAAATCATTTCTAAACATTTGGATTATTTGGATAAAACGGAGTCTATCGGAGACAGCTTTTCTGTAATTCTGAGCTTTCTGCATAACGGGTTTCCAGATAACAGATTCCATAGCTATACCAAGATTTTCATATTACAGAGCAATGAGACCAGTGAATATAATAAAGAGCGACCCCAGCTGAATTGCCATGGCCTCTTACTTTACTAAACAAAATATTTTGATGCCAAGAGTTGCACTTATTTATGTCAAGTAAGTTGCAGCCTTGCAGGTCTGTGCTCTTATCCACACTGAAAGTACAGATTTTCCCATGTTCTCGATACAATTTTGCATAAAGGAAAGTGCTTTTTATTTTTCTAATTAGCCACTTGAACAGGAAGAAATGCTTCATTTTTCTTGAAAATGTCAAGCCGAGAACATTATTATGGCATGACAGTATAATGGATGAGAAGAAGAGAAGTAGCACATTCTAGAATGTCATTGTCTATTACGCATTTTCATAAGTACATCTATACGGGGATAATAAAAAACATGGGAACTATTAGAGACGAAGCGTTCGCTCTGGGTTTAAATGAGTGGAAATAATGTGTTGATTGCATCTCCCTGCCTGAAGATTTATTACAGAAAAAAAAATGGTTTTCCCGTTACTGTGAAATTATTCTATTGAAACGTCTTGTTGAGGGTTGAGTTCTTCCTAAGTAGTACATGAGATCCCTTACCGGAAACCTGTTTTTTAGAAAGCTCTGAATTATGGAAAGCCTGTCTCCTATAGGGGCAAACGCGGGTGAAAATTCGCCAGTGTGGCGTCATTTCGGTACTTCGCCGATTTGCTAACAGTTGCTGGCGTAACTTCGCTAGCGAAGGAGATCGACTCTAGCACTACTTCGCTCCCTAACGCCTGGTGAATTTGCGCTCTGGCGAATGGACATCATTACACAAATTCACTAAGATGCGGATTTTACTGAACATTACCTCTTGCGCCAGACTTGCCTACGCCACCTCAGACCAGGCGAAGTGCAATAGAGTAGATAGGACTTCCTCAAAAAATAGCTGAAAATGTTTCTAAGTCCCAAAAAACGCTGGCGTCTTTTCCTTTTTCAGGGTGATAGGCTGCAAAAGAGCGTAACATTTTTTTGGGGTACCCGGCTTCCCCCCTACATTTCCTAACATATGGCGCATAAACTATGCACTGGGCTCATGTGTAGGGCAATATAACAACTTTATTTTATTAAGGTTTCCCGGGCTTGTGTAGTGTAATGTATTTGCTGCAACATATACGTCCATTCAACTTTAACTTCCACTCGTATGCAAATTAGCCAACGCTAGCGCAACTTTGCTTTGCTTGTCGCATTAACGGTATCGCAACTTCGCCAGCGTTCAGCGCCCTGGACGCAACTTCAGATTTTCGTGAATTGGCATTGAAATAAATATTTAAAAACGATTTCCTTTTTCTCTGTAATAATAAAACAGTCGCTTGTACTTGATCCCAACTAAGATATAATTAATCCTTATTGGAGGCAAAACCAGCCTATTGGGTTTATTTAATGTTTACATGATTTTCTAGTAGACTTAAGGTATGAAGATCCAAATTATGGAAGGATCCATTATCTGGAAACGCCCAGGTCCGAATATTCTAGATAACAGGTCCCACACCTGTACATGTAAATACCCACACAGCCCACTGATGCCGAAAGAGACTTTGCTACTATGTAGGAGGTGAGGGGTGGGGGCTAAATTGGTCCTTTTTGATAAAAAAAGGACTCTGACCACTTCTTTCATTGCTCCATGGACTTACAGAACGATGACTTGTTTACACAGTCAATATGCCAGGTAACCAGCCTTCTTATATATTGTTTCTTTTAAATCTGTTTATCAATGATTTTATGTAAGTAAATATAAACCAATCCACCGCTTCTTCTTGCTCACTGTAACACAAGTCTACCCTACATAAAGTCTTCTCTTGACCTTCACATTAGTTTTCTGATTCCACCCTGGGCTTCTTTTATTCTTTGCATGGACACTGTCAGCCTTGACTTTTCCTTATGACCCTCAACCAAAGGGGCTTATTTACTAACATTCGGATTGCCTTTATTTTCACAAATCACATTTTTTCTCTAAAAATGTGTGTTTTTTTTATTTCTCTTAAAATCGGGCCTGTATCTAAAAACCATGAAAAACTCTAATACAAATCCTCACTATAAGTATTCAAGGTTTCATAGGAGTCAATGGGAGCTACACTGATCCTTTTTTAGCCATTCAGACTTTCAGAGGTTTTCAGAATTTTATTTGCTTGTATACTGTATGTTGTATAAATACGGAGGGGGGTTTCAGATCCTTCGCACTTTTTTCCATTGGGACTATTTATATTTGGATCTTTTAATAATTTTCATTTGTGGTTTTAAAGAAATCTGGGGGAATGTAACAGAAAACCTTCAAAGACGCTTTCCAACTTTAGTGTCTGATTATAGACTTGAACGACTTCATCGTAAAATTTGCGATCAAATGGCTTTTGCAAACATCCGCAGTGTATGTAATAAAATTTTGCAATCGCAAAGCGTTTTTGCGACAAAATATTTAACGAAACTCCAGAGCAAGTGTTAACGCTAAACCTTTGCTTATCGATAATGCGCAATGTCATATTCGCAAGCGATTGATTTTATATTGCGCGCAGTGCTAAACATTTGCTAAGACATCATTTTAAATAACACTTGTGACTTTTAATTACATTCCCCTATAGAGTTTAATTGTGGTTTCAAAAAGCTCTAATAACATCAATGGAGTTATTTACCTAAATCCAAATTTATATCATTTTTTTTAAAAAAACCCACAACCAAACTCCCATGCCCGATCCGACCTTATATATTAATAAAATAACCCAAATTAATCGGATCATGGAAAAACTTGATAAAATAGAGCGAGAACCGAATCATACAGTTTATTAGAGTTTTTGCCCGAAACCCCCAGAAAAGTCGGATTTTCAGACTAAACCCAGTGCAGACCACCAAAACTTCAAATTTAAATAGGTGCCACTCCCATTGACATATACATGATCTCGACAAGTATGAGATGGTGGATTTTGGGATCAACGTATAATAAATCTCGAAAAATTTGAGTTGTTGCCCCAAAAAGCCCAACCAGATAAATTTGAAGTTTAGTAAATAACCCCCTAAAATTTGACCTTTAATAAATGGGCCTCCCCATTTGCCTAATGACTTTTGATTGCATGTGGTTCCACCACTTGCTTCTAGGAGAGCTTCTGGATTCTTCTGCATGTTATTGAGACTTTGGTTAAGACCTGATGCCAAAGCAATAGCGCATATCATAAGTGCAACCTAGGTCCTTCTTTTGGGTTTGGCATTGCCATCTGTGACATTAGGTCCAACAGCAGCCAGCCTGTTGTACTACACAAACTTGAATGTTATATTTGTGCAGAGGAATTATTAATCTTCCCATTGCTGACCCATAAGCATTTAATAAATGACCAGTTATCACCTGTAAGGGGGCCTATCGGCTCCCAGCGGGAGGAGTGAGGACCAAGGAGGAAGCTTTAGGGTTCAAGTCCAAGTTCACGGTATCTGAAAAGGGGTCAGGAGTAAATGTAGTCAGGATCAGGCAAGAGTTTAAAAGGCAGGCAGAATAGGATCAAGGTCAAGATTCAGGCAAGGTTAAAGTCCAAGAAATGGATCAGCATGAATAATACAACACCCAGAAATGCAGTAATATGCATTAGCATTGAACCCGTGACCTGGAGGAGCTTTTATCTTGAATTTTCGCACCAGGCTTCGCTGTTCCCCACGTGTTGGCAAAGGGCGCCGCCATCTTGGACGCAACGGCTGAAGAAGACGGATGCGCCGAATTCCTGACATTACCACCTTTAAGAAAAGAGCTCTAGGGATCATAGACTTCTACAGTTTCCCAGTCCCAGGATTTTAGACTTCTGGTTCCACTTTGGGGTCTTTTAGGCTTTGCATGGAAACTGCATTGCCATAACCTAGAGTTAAGACCCTTAACTGTAAATCTAATGTCTTTTGATTGCTGACTAATGTTCTGATATTGCTATGCAACCCCAACAGCCCCAGCTCCTACACTGGGTTCCCTCACTTGCTTCTGGATTCTTCTGCAAGTTAATGAGGCTTTGGTTAAGACCTGGTGCCAAAGCAATAGAGCAGGTACACTGTAGCACACCACACTGGAAGATTGGTGCATCAAAATTTCTTTATTGGCCCCATAAAATAGATACATGCAAGACAACGTTTCGGACCCCACTGGGCCCTTTCTCAAAGCAATAGAGCACGTCATAAGCACAAGCCGAATCCTTCTTTTGAATTTGGGATTGCCATCTGTGACATTAGGTCCAACAGCAGCCAGCCGGAAAAAAAAAACTGCTCTGTTCTACCGTTCTACAAAAAACGACTGTTCTTCTACACAAACTTTCATTTTATATGTGTGCAGTGGTGTTATTAATCTTCCCATTGCTGCTGACCATAAGCATTTAATAAACGGCAAGTTATCACCGCCTATGAGAAAAAAGCTCTAGGGATCATAGACTTCTTCTGTTTCTTATTCCCAGGGTTTTATTTCAATTACCTGAGCTGTCCCACATACAGAGGGGAACCCGTGGGCCACTCTAGTAATCCCATTCATTGTAAGCAAGCTGAAGCTCTGCAGTAGGGAAATAATGCTTCCACTAAATCTCTGCAGAGTGCAAACGCTCGTCATGGCCATTGGTAGGACCGTCTATTTTCCTGTAATAGCACCGGTCGCATTACTCAAAGACACAATTTTATATCCAGACAGCAGAAACACATTCAGGGAGGATGAAGAATATCCAGACAAATCCCTCATTGCCTCAGACACTGACCATTTTTCTTGTTATAAGTCTTGCAATATCCAATCTCTTACCAAACAAGGTATAATTCCTCAGCGAAGGGAACATCGCGGCCCATTCTAACATTCAGCTTCACTAATCAAGAATATAAATGAGATCATTATTCTGGTGGCAGCTCTTTGCTACTCTGAGTCATTAATGCAGTCAGTTATATTCACAGCTGTTAGCAAACATGAAAGTCTCTTGTTTTTTCCTTTTCTGGTTCATCTAGGCATCAATTAGCTCAGTGGTATTTACACTAATATCTTTATTTATTGGGTGCGATCGTCCGTCTGTTACAGTTCAGATTAAATCACGCTGATCCCGTTAATGAAGAAAACAGGAATCTTCCTTGATGTTAACCTTTCTCACGCATGAATAATACAAGAAATGGAATGGGTTTATTTTGGACAGGAAAAAATAGAAATTTAAATTATTAAATTAGTGGAAAAGTATGGAAAAGCATGCAAAATAGGATGAAAACATGGCGAAACGAAGGGGGCTGTTTATCAAATGTTCAACCACATTTGAACGTTGATGGAATTGATCCAATGGATATTGTATGCTATCCTAGTCCAGTCCATACAACGATGGGTCTGGGATGTCAAATTCCAAAGACAGCAAAGGTCAATAATACATTTTATTCAAATGCATACATTACACAGTTAATTTAGAACGAAAAAAGACCAAAATCCATTTTGTTCAACCCCTCCAAATGAATCACAGTGCACATATATGTCCATACTTATACAGACCTATCTACAGACTCACTTATATAAACTGTATATGTAGGGACCCTGAGATTTAAGTATGATCTACTCAGGCAGTCTCCCTTATATTTTGCCACCTAAAGTGGTCCTGGCGGTTCTTTAATTAACCCAGGCACCTATGTTTCTTTTCCTTGGTCCATATTATTTCATGGTTTGCCCACTAGGTGGGAGCATTTAAAAGTATAAAGGGGTATAGCCCAATGTGCTCAAAGTCTTTCCTGGGACAAAACCTCTCTGGGAGGTAATTATAGGCCCAGGGCTACAGTTTGCTAAAAGTTTAGACAGGATTAGCTAGTGATAGTTAGTTTTGTTGTAGTTGCTCTAGGAGCAAGAGGAAGGCTCAGGGAAGATAGTGAGCAGCCTTTCGCTCCAACGAAGAAGGAATAATGGGGTTAAGACCCTGCGGTGTGTGAACCACTAGTGCAGGGATTTCAATGGGTGAGTTGAGGACCAAATAGGGTGCCAAGATACAAGACCCCAGACTGGGAATCCTAAAGCCCAGTGATCTACCTTCATGGAGAAGTTCCGTCAGGAGTCTGGTAACTTATACTTTAACTGGATTCCATTTTGCTAAGAGGAGCATCCAAGGTACAGGGAGTTGCTCAGGTTCAAGTGGGTTGTGGCACAATACAAACAGCAGTAGTCCTGTCCACACAATATAATTCACACTCAAGGATGTGCTACATACACCAATACCTAGACTAACTGTAGATCTTGAGATCATATTTAATATTGATCAAAGACACTTTACTTTTTGCAAATGTGTGATTATAGCATTTGATTTAATTCAATCCAATTCAATATTGAGGCTCTTCTGTTAACCCCCCACCATTATGCCCTTTCATGATATCTATCTATCTGCTGTAGGCCTGGGCAGGGTGATGGGAACATCTAGCTTTCTGCTGACTTTGAAAAAATTTCAGCTGAGATGAGGTCCACAGTCTGGGTCATGGCAGAAACACTATAGGGACCAATGTTTAGGTCATGGCCTCTTGGCTAATTACCCCTGGTAACCGGTGAAGTTGTAAATGTTTGGAATTTGGAAGACCAGGATTTTTACAGTAGTAGTTTTTGACTTGGGATTCAAGCCCAACATGTCCATCCTTACCTTGATCAGAGTTTTACTCCTATAAAAACCACCTTAGGCATCTTAGTTATACTTACTAAACTATCTAGAATCAACAGGAAATCAACCTACACTTAACCCTAACCCGCAAAACCTCAACCTGCACCTGACCTTACCCTTAAAATGTTGTAGGACCCATACTCAAATCTGTACTCGACTTCTGTGTGCACCTCTGGTTCCAAGACATGGAATCTTCAGTAGCAGTGCAGGAGTGTACTTCAACAGTCTGACTCGCACCCAACCCTAACCCACAATGGTTGGCCATATGTCAACCTCAACTCGCACAACTCAACCCATGAGTTGCTACTGGTTTCAGATCAACCTACACATCACTAATATAGGTCACACTGCATTCCTTTGTACTTCCATAAATTTCTTCCCATAAACACTCTAAATGAGAAACAAGGTGTTCCAGGTGACCCCATGAGTTGTCCATTCTATGAATTCAGGCAGAATTTCATACAAAGCGGGGCAACATGCCCAATGTGTTTTTGCACCCCATACTTTGTAAATGAGGCGGTTTAGCTTTTCTTATCTAAAAGCCAAGTAAGTGTCTAGTAATTATTGTCTATTATTAGAATAATTTGGCCCCTGGAGAGTCAATGCTTCGTTGTTGGGTGCAGTCCCACCTACTGGGTAACTCCAGTAAGTCTGGGAATATTTCCAGACTAAACAACTTGATGATCCATGTTTGCTGTTGCTTCAGCAGTGCAGGTTGCCTACATTTTGGGAAATGGTTTCAGGCTTTTCTTATTGCTTTTAATAGAAAGAGGAAGAGTTTAATTGATCATGTTTTTCTTCTATCTAGACTGAGCCTTTGGGGCACGCACTAAATAATGATTAGTTTCCATGAATAGTACAACTTCCTTATCATGTCTCATGCACCACTCTAGATATATTTGACAAAGCTTAGAAGGGCTTAGACTCCGTCTTTTCTTGAATATACAATAAAAAAAAGTGTTTGAATGAGATGTTCTATTCATCGTTCTTTGTTTGTGTTGAAAAAACAATTTGTAATTCATACGCATCGTGAATATCTAATGAATATATCATCGTTGTTGTGCATAAGGACGAATTAGCTTGAATCCATAGATTTCAGTATCTGGTTGCAGTTGGCAGTACATTTGTTACTGAGCTTTTTCTTGTAGTAACAAATACATTTTATATCACAAAATAAGCATGAACATCGATCCTCGGAGGGATTCTTTTATCTAGCGCCTGGCCAGTTTCGAGCCACACGGATCGATAGAATTATGAGAGTAATGCAACAGGAATGGTTAATTGCAGATGAAAAATGACAGAAGGAGATTTTGTTCTCTGCACAGAATTCCACAGATGGGCTTTAGTTATCCTTCTATTTCTACTATGTATGACCCAGTTGAACTCATTTATTGTTAGTGGGCATAATGCTAGGTGCAGACAATACATATACACATATATACATATTTATAAGTACACAGGCAGAGTAATCATGTCCCTTGGCAAGCAGGAGAAAACAACCCCACCCTTGATAGTCTAACCTCATAATTTAAAGGGATACTGTCATGGGAAAAAATGTTTTTTTCAAAATGCATCAGTTAAAGTGGACCTGTCACCTACACATAAAAAGCTGCATAATGAAAGTCCTTTGCAAATTAAATATGAAACCCCCAAATTTGTTTTCATTAAAACATCCATACCTGTTATAAAGGTGTTTAAATATCGAAACTGTCAATCAAATATTACCTGCCCCGCCTCTATGCCCCTGGCATAGAGGAGGGGCAGTCAATTACTTTCACTTTCCATTCAGCACTTCCTACATGTCACTGCTCTCCCCACATTCCCCCTTCCCTCCTCAGGCTCTATAATTGTGTGGGGCCCTGCACATGGACATTAGGTCCCCCATTCTGGTGCATACACAAGATTTTGGGGTGATACACAATTTCCCTTAATAACCGTGTCCACAAAATGGCTGCTGCCTGCTTGCTGTGATTGTATAGTTCCAAGACAGAAGTAAACAAAATTTAAATAATAAATACAGTGTAAGTAAAGTTTATTTTGCTCAACTAACATGATAGAAAAGAATTTGAAATTATTTCTTAGGGTGACAGGTCCCCTTTAATAGTGCTGCTCCAGCAGAATTCTGCACTGAAATCCGTTTCTCAAAAGAGCAAACAGACATTTTTATATTCAATTTTGAAATCTGACATGGAGCTAGACATTTTGTCAATTTCCCAGCTGCCCCCAGTCATGTGACTTGTGCCTGCACTTTAGGAGAGAAATGCTTTCTGGCAGGCTGCTGTTTTTCCTTCTAAATGTAACTCAATGTGTCTCAGTGGGACATAGGTTTTTACTATTGAGTGCTGTTCTTAGATCTGGTACAAAAGGGGGGTTGTGGGTGCACTCCTAAGGCCATATAAAAAAATATTTAAATACAATAATCCCCTGTCTAAAAAAAAAGAAAAACAGGGTATTTTGTTACAAAGTTATGATCATAAAATTGGTAAGCCGCCATACCACGTCAAGGTAAACCCCATACGGCGGTCCCTAACCTGTTTACCTGTGATCAAAATTTAAAACCTTGGTTTCAATCTGGACTAGATCCTCTCTCGCCACCTGCATATGCGGCTTTTGAAGGGGAGACTGCCCAGACCAACGCCCATTTAAAAAAAAAAAAAATGTGATTGTGAAGAGACTATAATGAAGGAAAAGTAAAGTTGTATATATAAGTGCACACTTGTGTGTGTATGTGTGTGAGTATAAGTACAGGTGTGAGTATAGATTTAGAGGGAGATGAAAAAGGAAAAGCTAAATGAGGAGTGTAATAGATGTAATGTGTGTGGGTCTGTGCAAGTGTTACCTAGTGATAAGTGCAGCAAATATAATGAGTGTCTCACAGGCGTTGGTAAGAAAAAGGCCAAAGCCTCCCCAGCCGCTTGCATTTGTGGCTTTTAAGGGAGAGAAATTGCCCAAACCAAGGATTAATAAAAAACCTCCTCATCTATTTATGTATTCCTTGAGTTTCTCCAGCTCATAATAAGCCTGTTTGCTTGGCAATTTGAGAATTTGGAAATAGTTCAAATTAATTATTTCTCTTAATTTTCAGGCTAAAAATGGCCTCTGGCAATTTTAACAAACCAGAGGCTACTTTTTCTATAGAGATCAATCCCATATCTGTATATTAGCTTGTCCTGACTATTGCCCTTTTGACAACTCTTATGGATTCAGATTTTGTACTGCGATTCTGGTGTGTTTGACCTACGTCTCCTGCATGTGTACCATATTGACTGCTTGTTACTGACCCACCTGGCTTTTGACTACATTCCTTATTTCCCATTCTACAATACAATGCTTGGTTCTCTTGCTCACTCAGAACTCTCTCCTTGGTTCTCCCACAATAAGACCTGGCGGCATCTGCGTAACGGAAGGCTCCACCTGAAGCCAAAGGCGGCTGTTACAGGCAGAAGAGTGGGCTAAGACCGGATCCTTGAGGTTTGTTCTGGGTTTGGGATACCCTGGGTTACAGCCAGGTCTCTAGTTCATTACACTCTAGGGCCTCTAACGACAGTAGAGTTCCAAAGGTGGCAGTTACTGTGGGGTTTCCAGTGCCCACAAAACTGAACTCACCCCGGTACGCACATTGAACCTGTATCAATGGGGACAATGCTGCATTGTGAGTTAAAAACATAGCAATTTAAGTCCCAAATCGCACTTTGCACATTATAAATATAAATGCAAGTTATACACTAAATGGCAGTGGGTTGGAAGTCTCCTTAAATGAGAAGGATCTAGGGGTCTTTGTAGATAACACGTTGTCTAATTCTGGGCAGTGTCATTCTGTGGCTACTAAAGCAAATAAAGTTCTGTCTTGCATAAAAAAGAGCATTAACTGAAGGGATGAAACATAACTATGTCTCTTTATAGGTCCCTGGTGAGGCCTCATCTGGAGTATGGGGGCAGTTTTGGACTCCAGTCCTTAAAGGAGAAGGAAAGGTTAAAACTAAGTAAGCCTTATCAGAAAGGTCCATCTAAATATACCAGTAAACCCCCAAAGTAATCTTGCTCTGAGTCCCCCGTCAAAAGAAACACTGCATTTCTTTCCTTCTATTGTGTACACATGGGCTTATGTATCAGACTTCCTGCCTTCAGCTTAAACCTCCTTGCCCTGGGCAAGAGCATGCTCAGTTTGCTCCTCTCCCCCCACCCCTCCCTTCTCTACTGTAATCTGAGCCCAGAGCAGGGAGAGACTCTGGCAGGAAGTGATGTCACACCATGTTAATACTGCAGCTCCTATCCTAAACAAACAGAGAGTTTCTAGAGCTTTTTACTCAGGTATGGTAAATCATTCTACAGAATAAATATAGCATTCTAGCTTGCACTACTGCAGCTAATCTATTGGCAATAAAATGCCTCCGTAGCTTTCCTTCTCCTTTAAGAGGGATATAAATGAGCTGGAGAGAGTGCAGAGACTAAGTGCAACTAAACTGGTTAGAGGGACGGAAGAGTTAAATTATGAGGGGAGACTGACAAGGTTGGGGTTGTTTTCTCTGGGAAAAAAGGCGCATGCGAGGGGACATGATTAGACTTTACAAGTACATTAGAGGACATTATAGACAAATAACAGGGGACCTTTTTACCCATAAAGTGGATCACCGTACCAGAGGCCTCCCCTTCAGACTAGAAGAAAAGAACTTTCATTTGAAGCAACGTAGGGGGTTCTTCACAGTCAGGACAGTGAGGTTGGGGAATGCACTGCCGGGTGATGTTGTGATGCTGATTCAGTTAATGACTATAAGAGGGACTTGGATGATTTTTTGGACAGACATAATATCAAAGGTTATTGTGATACTAAACTCTATAGTTAGTATAGATATGGGTATATAGAATTTAATTAAAAGTAGGGAGGGGTGTGTGTATGGGGCTGGGTTTTCATTTGGAGGGGTTGAACTTGATGGACTTTGTCTTTTTTCAACCCAATTTAACTATGTAACTATGTAACTATATATATATATATGTCCTTGATAAAGGCCCGGATGCGGGCCGAAACGTTGGATGCACAGTGTGTATTGAATAAACACGTTTGATTGAAGAAAACGGTGTGCTGGTCCATTCTATGCATATATATATATATATATATATATATATATATATATATATATATAGACAAACACTCGCACTCTGATCCAGTCTTGGAGATACTGTGGGTGCTGGGTCAAAGCTTCAGCATACAATCATTGGATAAGGACCCGCACTCCAATGTTTCATGAAAAAAAGGTTTTTATTTTAACTTGTGCATCCAACGTTTCGAAACGTTGGATGCACAAGTTAAAATAAAAACCTTTTTTTCACGAAACATTGGAGTGCGGGTCGTTATCCAATGATTATATATATATATATATATATATATTATACCAAAACAGCACAAAAAAAACTGTTAATATTTTATACCAACTTGCTTGATTCTTAGGAGAAGTTGGCAAAATGTCCATATTCTTGGTGAATAACAATTACCCTTTAATTAGTTATATATATATATATAGTCAGAACCGCAATCATACAGTTATAAATGGCCATTCAATTTTATTTCTAATTTGGCTTTGTGTAGTTCTTGCAGCAAGACTAAAAAAAATCAAATATGAAAGGAAGAGATTGTATAAAATGTTCCCAATTCCTTGGCTTTGTTTTCAGCCTCTCTGTTATCGGAACAATGTCCCGAAATCTGATTGACGTCCTTTTTAACTTATTTTCTGATGTTTTGAAGAGGCTGAAGAAATGCCTTCTGACAGAAAATACCTAATCAGACTTGTGCAGTGGATGCAGCCCGACTTCAGCAAGATTTATTACCTCTTATCTAGACAGGTTGTTGCTGCAAAAAAAAGCCATCCTTTTTATAATGTTGAAACCGATGGGGAAATTTATGGAGTATTGAGGTGGCAGACAATATCAACATTTAAAAAACATCCTTTAACAAGGAAAGGTCGCCATGAGTCATTTCCTGTTTCATAAATCTGGGCACAAAGGCGCTTTAGAAAATGGAACTGTGATGTGACAGTTAGACACTTGCTAAACTGGTTTAGGGGAGGTTTTGCTTAATGTTTCTGGTTACCCACCCAAAAACTAAACAGATTTATTTTTGTGTGTCTGTAATAGTGTTTGACCTGTTCTTCTACCCCCTTCCTTTATAAAGGAGACACACCATCTGCAATAGCAAGAACGCCGCCATATAATTAAAATTTGTCAACTTAAGACTTATGTTGATCTTTCTCATATCAAATTAATAGGTCCATAAATTCATGGTTTAGGGCAGGTTTCTCTCAATGTTTAATTTTTCTGGTTACTCACCCAAAAACTAAACAAATCTATTTTTGTGTGTCTGTAATAGTGTTTGACATGTTCTTCTCCCCACTTCCTTTATACAAGAGACACACCAACAGCAAGAAAGTGGCCATAAACTTAAGACTTATGTTGATCTTTTCCATATCAGATTAATAGGTCCATAAATTCATGGTTTAGGGCAGGTTTCTCTCAATGTTTAATGTTTCTGGGTTCTCACCCAAAAATTAAACAAATCTATTTTTGTGTGTCTGTAATAGTGTTTGACATGTTCTTCTCCCCACTTCCTTTATACAAGAGACACACAACAGCAAGAAAGTGGCCATAAACTTAAAACTTGTTAACTTATGACTTATGTTGATCTTTCCAATATCATAGGTCCATACACCATGCCATAAACACATATATGTAGGGGATGTGAAGTTGTGAAATTTTCCTACTGTTCAAGAAGTCCCATGTAGTATCTTTTGCCCTGTATAAATTAGGGATTCCCACTGGTCCAAGTGTAGTATGGGGAGTGTTCCCTAGTCTATGTAAGATGAGCAAAGCCATGCTTCTTTGTCTTTGGTCTTCTCCTAGTGCAGGGGATTGAGATGGACCTAAGGTAAATGGAGAAAAAGATTTAAGCGCTAAGGCAGTGATCCCCAACCAGTGGCTCGCAGGAAACATGTTCCTCTCCAACCCACTGTATATTGCTCCTAATTGCCTCAAAGCAAGTGCTTATTTTTTAATCCAAGCTTTAGTTGCCTAACAACCAGGTTTACTGCGAAACAGAGACTCCTGAAGGCTGACAGTTCACACAGGGCGACCAATAACTAGTGTTGGGCAAATTTATTCGCCAAGCATGGTTGTGCATCGAATTTCCGCAGTTTGTCACCCGTGAATGTTTTGCGAAACTGTTGTTAAAATTCACCTTGGAAACATTTGTTTCAACAAAAAATTTTTTTTGAGCGTTAAAATTATTTGGATGCCCATTGGTTTAATGCATTTGGGCAAAAGAGGCGCGCCTATAAAAACTGACGATTGCGTCAAAATAATTTTGACGTCTATTGACTTCAATGCATTTTTTCGTGGTTTTCTCAGTTTCGCAAGTTTTTCCCGGGTTTCGACAAAGTGAAACAAGACAGATTCGCCAATCATTACTGATAACCAATCACAGCCCATATTTGGAAGCCCTAGAAACTTTTTGGATATTTGTGTTGGTCTTCAAATTCTTTTACATTCAAATTTGGTTCACAGGTAAAGCAAGGTTGGGGACCCCTACCCTAAGGTATATGTTTCCTTAACAAAGTTAGGGGTACAGGGACCCTGTGAGTAAGGTTTAGGAAGGGACTGACAAGCTCCTGTTATAGAACAGTTTTAGTGAGACAGGATAAACTAGCAAGAGCAAATCTGTGTTCCACCAAGGAAACATAGTATGGGGTTAGTATTCCCTAGGTGACCCCCGGTTAGTAAGGGGACTAAAGTATTCAGATTATTTGTTATCCCTGAGAGGCTTCCAAAGAGGGGATTCAGAATCAGTCCTGTAGGTGAGACAATACATCTATCTTTTTTATCTACCTACCTCAACTGAGCTCATGGAATTTATGTGAGTACATTAATCAGCCTTTCACATTGAGATGAGATCTGATTTGCGGCATCATTGTTGTACTACCAAAGCACATTTCTCTGTTGTGTTCAATAAACCTTCTGCTCATGATTTAGAACTACTACCCCTAACCTTTATGGATTAAATAAAGTTTAGAACCATTAGCTCCCTTTCATTTCATAGTTACCTAAAGTTACATTTCAGCTGCATTGTCTTTTCTCTAGCTTCCACTAGGGCTAAGCAAAATGTTGCGTATAAGAATGTGTTCCTGTCCAGCTGTGCTAGCAATGGAAATCAATTTACCTTTCTATCAGGTTTTATATATATATACTGTAAGTAGGTGGTAGAAGCAATCTACTTCCACACCCCTACCTTTATGGCAAACACCTGTGTTCCAGCAGCAGGTAGATTTACCAAATGGACACACACATGTGCAAGGAGAAGGACACCCTGTAGTCTGGTGTGATGCTCAAAAACCGAGAGAGGAGATGGAGAACCTATATTAGTAGCCAGGAGCCCATGGGCTGGTGGAAATGGGACTCCAGAACTGCAAAGTAATGTACAATTCTGCATGAAGATGGAGAGGGAACAGCAGCTACATGTCAGAATGTAAGGGTATCCATGTGAAGGAGCACAATAGAAGGTTGTGCTGAGAGAGGAAATAGAAGACCCATGGATTCACCCAGGAATCCTATTACAGTTGAAACTCTTTCTAAAAAGGTTCTAGGGGCTAATGCAAATTCAGTTCCTTAAGGTTTTCCATGGAGAGACCTTTAGCACTTTCCTTCCAGATACCACTATGTGAGGCACCTCAGAAAGTCCTACCTGGTAGCCAGTTCTATTAAGAACCAAAAAAGTTAATTCTATGCCAGCAGGTTAATGCCATACCCCACACAACCCAGAAGAAGCATAAAGCCAGAGACTCCAGTTCCAACGGATTTACACGGTCCTCTGTTATAGATCCAAAACCAATCCAAACTGCTTAATTCTGGTTTGTTTTGAGAAACTGCAGGGCGATGTTCGGCATAATGGCAAATGGTCAATTTGGCTGAAGTTAAGTATCCACAACTATCCATCTTAAAAGTTTGGTTCAACAATTATTTCATCCAAACAAACACACAGCGGAATTGCAACAACCCCAACTGTGTGAGCATATTGGCACAGAAGGCTGTCAGCACAAATGTTTGGAAAAGCTGTTATTTCATACAATATTTTCTGCTCTTTTATTATTTAATGAAGGAGTAAAATAAAATCCATAATTCTGCTTTATTTCATACCATACTTTTGCTTAACACCGCAAAAAAGGAAAGACTGTGTCAAAACCTATTAATAATTCTATGTAATTGAGGAAGTTTCCGAGTTACGAGGGACATACTGTAAAGGTTCTAAAAAGATCCACTTTTCTCTTGTGGTTTTCTTGGGTGACAGCTACTTTTAAGAGTCCCGTTCTTTTGTTATTCTTTCAGCGCTGTGCTCCCAGTGGGAAGGATTTTTGTTCTAAAGCTCTTCTTTAAGTGCATTCTGTGAGTGCTAAAAGAGCTTGTAATTTCAGCACATGATTCTCTAAAACTATTTCTGTTGCATTGATAATTAGAGAAACATATGCTTTGAGTATTTCACACCTTTAGACTGCCGTTCATGTTCAATTACAATTTATTCACTGAGATTTCACTTAACATAAATATCTAACATAGGTTCAAGTGATCACACCTTTATTGCCATATAAATGTTAGCTTAAATTGGTTGATTTAGTTTGACATATATCCTTTAACTCATAAGGCTTCAATAAAATTATGGCAGTCGGTTATAAGCAAGGACTCTTAGTTCACCCCACATCTTTCTTAGCTCTTCTTCAATGCTCCTCCACCATGTTGTTCTTGGTCTTCTCAGCTTAATTTTCCTTGGGGGTTCCATAGCAAGTGTTAGCATGTCCATGGCCCTTTGATCTTTCCACAGCATGTGTCCAACCCATAACCACATCCTCCTTTTAATTTAAATGGCAATATACTCCTCCTTCGCTTGTCTCCACAGATTTTCATTGGAGATAACATTGGGCCAAGGATTCTTCTCAAGTACCAGTTGAAAAAGACTTGATAGCTGTCGGTGATCACAATGTTAAGTTACAAGAACAAGACTGAAGAAGGTTTACAGAGAATCCTTAATTATTTCATTGTTTTCCAGCAGATCACTGTAGAGGGATGGCATTTTTTGTATGGACTTGTGCAAACCTGTGTGGACAGTTCCTCAAGCAACATGGAGAAGGCTGACCAAAATCAGAAAGAAAGTGAAGTATTGTCTGGTGTTCTTGAAACCATTGGGTTTTTAAATTTTACCTACAATCCCCCCCAGGTGTGGGACCTGGTATACCGAATGCTTGAGACCTGGGGTTTTCCAGATAAGGTATCTTTCCGTAATTTGGATCTTTATAGCTTAAGTCAACTAGAAAATCATTAAATGAATTAAATAAACCCAAGAGGCTGGTTTTGCATCCGAAAAGGATTAATTATATCTTAATTTGAATCAAGTACAAGCTACTGTTTTATTATTACAGGCAAAATAATTTGGGATTTTTTGGATTATGTATGGATTATTTGGATAAAATGTTGTTGGGAGATGGCATTTCTATAATTCTGAGCTTTCTGGATAATGAGTCTCTTCAGGGCAATCATATGACTACAGCTATGTGTTTACCCGTGATGGTATATAAATCAGTTTAAAGTTCTTTCTGTTCTTTCATTTAACTAAGATTGAACTCCATGCCTCATAATGTTTCAGGTAAAAATACTGCTTTCTCATCTTGCTATAGTTCCAAGAATATTTAAGAAAGTCAATATGTATATGTAATCAAGTAAAATTGTTCCCAGTTGACCTTTTAGCTGGAACACACATCCGCTATTCGGTCTAAGGGGTTCCAGATTAACCCTTTGATAACTTCTGCCCTACAATGTATGCAGAGCCCAAGCAAAACAGAACACATACAAGAGATCAACAAACCAATGCGACAAGTTTTGAATCCATATAAATTGGTTGGGTCACCAATATTAAACTCATTTTTATTGGCACGGAGATTACACCTATGTCAGAGTTTTCCAAAAAGGGGGAGCAGAAAGGGAAGAGGCTTTGCACCCCCAGTGTTTATGAGAAAGTGCGGGACACAAAAAGCACTACTCTAGGGGATGAAGGTGACTACAAACACAATGAATTTTGCTGAATACTAGGAACATGTTTGCTACAATATGATGAATCTTTAGATACTGAATCATCAACAAGTCTTTTCTTGACTACATTGCCATTTGTGATATGATTATATCTGACATTTCCCTTCTTCAGGATAAATGTCAGGGGAGAAACCCAATTGGTTATATTGATAAAAGCATAAAATAGCAACAACAAAAAAAATGAAAGAAGAAGAGAAATAGAAACCACTGGAAAAACACATTTCCTACAGATATCCTAATATATATCCTTATATACAGGGCGAAGGCATTCAAATTCATAAAAATAAAAAACTCATAACATTTTGAGCCAAGATAGCTTTATGGTTCCCTGTATTGGGACTGGTACTTAGGACACGCTGCAATCCATGAACTGTGCATGAATGGTACTGACTCTCTGTTTGTCAAGACCGCCGGGAGCGCGAGGAGTCGCGTCCGCTCCCGGCGGCGAAGAATCCAAGATGGCGGCGCCCAGTCAACCCACGTGGGTTCCGACGCCGGCGCCGTGACGTCAGCGCGGCGCGACGGTCGCAGGCGCGCTGACGCTGGCGCAAGGGCGCCAAATTCAAACATAAAAGGACGCCTGAGACGCCAAGATGGCGCCCGAAAATAGGATTCTGTTCCCTGAGAGTTTCCTGGGTTCCCTTGCTGTTTTCCCTGCTTATATCTGCCTGATTCCTTGTTGTGACCCCTTGCCTGGACTTTGGACTTTGGACTTTGATTATATTCTGCCTGCCTTGTGACCTGTTGCCTGTACTCGATCACCCTTTCTGTTTTATCCCTGGATACCACGATCCTGATCCCTCCTGAGGGGCTTCCTCCTAGATCCGGACTACTCCCCAGAGGGGGCTCCCGGCTCCCTGACACTGTTTATCTCTGGCTTCCAGAGTTTGTATTATTTATTAGAGCAACATGTTTTACCTGTGAGCCACATTCAACTGTAAAAGAGCAACCCAAGCATGAAAAAAGTTCTAGCGGGTGCCAAATAAGGGCTGTTATTGGCTATTTGGTAGCCCTGAAGTGGACTGGCAGCCTACAGGAGGTTTCTTTTTGGCAGTGCACCTGGTTTCTATGCAACCAAATCTTGCCTCAGGAATAAGCACCTGCTTTGAGGCCACTGGGAACAACATCCGATGAGTTGGTGAGCAACAAGGTTTTCATGAGCCACTGGCTGAAGATCACTAGTCTATGGGGAAGCTGCACAAGGAACACAGAATAGGTAGGGAGCATTTTCTTACTACATCCCAATAGACAAAATCAACCACATCCATAAAGTTCCTACCGTTTTCAGGTCATGCCCTAAATCGGTCCCAGTTTCTTCTTTCATTGCAAACGATGCCAATTACAATGGCTGGAAATATAGACCCTTATAATCCACTGTACATGTCATTTATATTGCTACTGTAGAAGTGATGAGGTACTGGAGCCCTCTGACCATGAAGACACCAATCAATCAGTGATCACGGTTAGCTACTGCAGCAGAAAACTAAACATGAAAATAACATTTTAAGCTAACCAGTGGCTCATGAGTAACATGTTGCTCACCGACCCATTTGATGTTGCTCCCAGGGGTCTCAAAGCAGAGGCTCATTTTTGAGTCCTGGCAAACATGTAGGCAAGTTTTTAAGGCACAAAGACCATGTGCACTACCAAACAGAGCCTTCTGCAGGCTGCCAGTCACATGGTGCAACTAAATAGCCAATCAAAATGCCCTTATTTGGCACTCCCTGTTTTTTATGCTTATGTTACTCCCTAACTCTTTTTACATTTGAATTTGGCTCGCCAGTAAAAAAAAACATTGAGGACCCCTGCTCTAGCCAGAAAACAACAGCACAATGAATTTCAAATATCAAGTTTTATTTAGATGTATAAGTGTAAATGGCAACTATATGTTATTAAAGGCACATTCTTTAATTATACCAAATACCTTTTCTTTGAAACAAAAAATACAAGATCTTATCTTCTTAATTAAGACAAGTGAACTATGCAAATGGTTCAGCCTTGTAAGCTTGTTGCTGGCAGCTCAAGTTTCCAACATCTTCTCCGCATTGGCTGGAATGGAGCAAAGTTTGCTGCTATTGGACTCTGGGGAAATGTTCTCTGGAGGGATAAATGGCATTTAACCAAGTGTCAGTTCGACATAAAAGTCTGTGTTTGGCAGATGCCAGGAGAACGCTACCTGTCTGAATACATACTTCCCACTGTAATGTTCAATAGAGGAGGAAAATGGTTTGGGGCTGTTTCCATAGTTTTGGCTAGGAACACTGGTTCTTGTGAAAGAATTGACATTCTTGAGAATTCTGTTCTTCTGACTGTTTGGTAAATTCAGTTACCGGAGACAAGGGGCAGATTTATTAAAGGGCAAAGTGGCTGTTGCTAGTGAAAATTCAACAGAAATCTAATTCGCAGGGACATCGCCAATTTACTAACAGGAGTAGAGGACAATTCGCTAGTGACAGAGACCATCGCTAGTGCAGTTTCACGCCCTATCACCAGGTGAATTTTTGCTCAGGCGTACGATTGTTACTCCGCAAGTTCACAAAAGTGCAAATTTTACAGAACGTTACCTCTTTCGCCAGAGTTTCCTTCGCCCCCTTAGACCTGGCGAACTGATAAGATGCAGCTACATCCTCCTCAATCTTATGTCAGTGACATCATATCCTGTATGCCGGAAAGTCATAAAAGTTCTAAAAAATCAGAAATCACAGGGTTTTTTATAGACTTGAGAATCTCTTCACAGCACAGAAAAACAAAGAACTGCTCTTACAACCAAACAGGTGGCTCTGCCCTCAAGGCCAGGGTAGTAGTGACCAAGGAAAGCTTGAGAACAGAATCCATCCAAGTCAGGGGGGATCATGGAGGAATCTTCATACACAGAATTGTATTCTCTCACACTACTCTGTGGCCACAGTTTTTGGAAAAATGTATAAATACACTAGTGAGGACAGACAGACACCATTTTCTTTCTTTATGAAAAAAAGCCCCTGAATGTAAATCATGTGCCTTCTGCAGAAAGCAAATATATTCCTAAACTTTACTAATGTTAAAAGCATTACTGGAAAATATTGTTTTTCAGAAAGAATATTTTCTCTTTGCAGCTGTTGCCGTTCCTCTGAAAGATCCAAATGCTTATTGATTTCTCAAATGTCAGGGGTTTTACAATGTTTCGGCGGTCCTGGGCAGCAATATAAAAGGAAGCACTACAGTATTTCTAAAACATTTCTCCCTGCACCAACTTGACATTTTAAATAGATGTTACATGAACACTTTTGAAACAAGTATAAGGTACTCGTCTTTAGATCTGTTAAATAAGAAAAAAGGGAGGGGGGGGGGATTTTGCATGAAGCGGCCATTGCTTGAGACTGAGGCGGTTTCTAAGATGTGCGTATTTCCATCAGTCTGTTTGCGCTCTGCTGGACACGAGAAAGAAAATATAGAGATTCAAGCTCTCAGACTGGGAACATGTTCTCATTGGAATTCAGATTTTTCTCCAGAAACATTTTCAGGCATTGGAAAGAAGACTTATAATAAAAATATAATCTAAAATACAAACATTACTGAATTTCACTTGTTTTGCATACAAAGGTAATTGGCACCTGAGCATTCATTTTCATAGCCTCTATGCCTTACGCCTAATAGAAGAAGAAGAAGGCATTCATAATATTGGAGGTACTTAAAGAGGGTAATGATCATGTTAATGTATAAATATATAAGGCAAACATATAATAATCTCTCTAATGCTTTATTTACCAGTAGGTTCTTTCCAGCAAACACAAGGGCACCCATTCCGATTAAAAGAAATGAGGTTCCATCATAATATTCAGAAAAGGTTTGAAAAGGTGAAAGTTGTGGAATTCTCTCCCTGAATCAGTTATATGGCAGATACAGTAGATAGCTTCAAGAAGGTGTTGGTGGCTTTGGAAAAAGCTCATAGTTAGGGATGGCCGAATAAATTTCGCCGCCGACTAATAAATTCACAAAACAGGAGAAAATTTGCTGGCAAAAAATCCGCTGCGTCAACAAAAATTTGCCGCAGAAAAATTGACGCGTGTCAAAATTATTTGGACGCCCATTGACTTTAATGCATTTGGACAAAATAGGCTCGTCCAAACTATTTTGGACAAAATTTTTTGACGCCCATTGACTTCAATGCATTTTGCAAAACGCAAATCGCCCATCATTACTCTTAGTACAAAGTTGTTCCATGTACGGTGTGTTTCATACTTTCAGGTATAATGCAATATATCAAGCTCTCACATGAAGCAGTTCTGCACTTTTTTTTTCATTCTCGAGTATTCGTCATATATTGATTACATTTTCTCGAACATGAAGAAAAATTTTCTTGCATTGTAAGGTAAGGTTAGGGTTCATTTTTTGGCAACTGGAGAAAATCACAGCAAAAACAAGCAATCCCATATTTTTTTAGAATTCCAAATGTCCAAAACTGAATTTGTGAGATTTATCAATTGCAAAAAATCTCAAAGATTGTAATGAAAACATTCTGCAATTGAAAACTGGCAAGCTTCTGAAGAAGTCAATGGGAGGTGTATTTTCAACATTTAAGCTATCTTTCTTCTCTTTTTGAGTTGTTATAAACTGTGAATTTGTAAAAATAAATAGAACATGATTTTTTTAATCTTTTTTATTCTTTCTTAAATATTCCAGCAAAACTTTTTTTTGAAAGTAAAAAAACTTTTTTCACTCCTATGCCCCCCTCCACCCCCTCCACCTATTAATGTTACTGCCCAAGACCTTGCTCATTTCTTTAATGAAAAAATCGATCTCATTAGGCTGAGCATACTGTCCGACAACAATCTCAGACCAACGTGCAGTCCACTCACATCTACTTTGCACTCCTTCACCCCTGCAACTCTAGTTGAAGTCAGCAAACTTCTAGCCAGCTCAAAACCCACCACCTGCTCCCTTGACCCCATACCCTCTCGCCTTCTCCACCCAATCTCTGATACACTCTCTCCTGCACTTACCCACCTATTTAATCTTTCACTCTCTACTGGTACCTTTCCATCATTATACAAACAAGCACTAATCACTCCTATCCTAAAAAAACCTTCCCTTGATCCCAGCTCTCCCGCTAACTATCGACCGGTCTCCCTTCTTCCATTCGCATCCAAATTACTAGAAAGACTGGTTTACAAACGCCTGATCCAACATCTCACTCACAACTCCCTCCTCGACCCCTTGCAATCTGGCTTCCGCCCATCACACTCGACTGAAACTGCACTCACCAAAGTAACCAATGATCTTCTATTGGCAAAGTCTAAAGGTCATTATTCCATTCTAATCCTTCTAGATCTCTCTGCAGTCTTTGACACAGTTGACCACACACTCCTCCTTGACATTCTACACTCATCTGGCATTCGGGACACTGCTCTTTCATGGTTTACTTCTTATCTGTCTGACCGTTCCTTTAAAGTTTCCTTCTCTAACTCTACTTCTACTACTTTCCCACTCTCTGTTGGAGTTCCTCAAGGCTCTGTTCTTGGCCCCCTGCTGTTCTCGCTCTATACAACTTCACTAGGAAAACTCATTCAGTCATTTGGACTTCAGTATCACCATTATGCTGATGACACCTAACTCTACTTGTCTATTCCTGATCTTTCTAATTCTGTTCTTTCCCAAGTCACAGACTGTCTCTCTGATGTCTCCTCCTGGATGTCACAGCGCCACCTGAAACTGAACCTTTCTAAAACAGAACTCATTATATTTCCTCCAAGATCTTCCCCTGTCCCTCAGATATCACTCACCGTAAACAACACCACCTTTCATTCCACCACACAGGCACGCTGCCTAGGAGTCATCTTAGACTCTCATCTGTCTTTTTCACCACACATTCAAACACTTGCAAAATCTTGCCGTATTCAACATTGCTCGAATACGACCCTATCTCAGTTCAGAATCAACTAAAACACTGATTCAGTCTCTCATTATCTCCCGCCTTGATTACTGCAACTTACTCCTCACAGGTATTCCAACAAGTCACCTTTCACAACTCCAATCTGTTCTAAACGCGGCCGCTAGACTCATTCATCTAGCTCGCCGCTCAACGTCAGCTGCTCCCATATGTATGTCCCTTCACTGGCTCCCAATCTCCTCTAGAATCAAATTCAAATTACTTACACTCACATTCAAGGCCCTTAATAATGAAACCCCTCCCTATATTTCCTCTCTAATCTCCAAATAAACTCCTTCACGAAACCTTCGCTCTGCTTCTGATCTTCGCCTCACTTCTCCTCTGATCACTTCTGCCCATTCTCGTCTACAAGACTTCTCTCGGGCTTCTGCTTTTCTCTGGAACTCTCTGCCACCAGCTGTCAGACTTTCTCCTTCTTTCCAAACTTTCAAGTGCTCCTTAAAGACCCATCTGTTTAAAGAGGCTTATTCGATGTACCTTAATTAATCATTGCTGTATCAAAAATGACAAAGTGTTTATACAATCCTAATGTCTCAATTGTACACTAACCTTTTAGTTTGTAAACTCTAATCTCTAGGTCCTTCAAACCCTATTGTATTCTGTAATCCTTGTTTGTTATCCACCATTTATTCCCTGTTTGCTATAACTGCAGTAAAGCACTGCGTATCTTGACAGCACTATATAAATAAATAATGATGATGATGAAAGAAACTCGCACTTTTCTAAAAATCTTGAAAAAAAATCTTATCTTAAAAATTTTAAATTCAGCATTGTAGACCTTAATGGTAAAATTACTCAAGTAATGTTAACCTCCCTAGAAAATTCTTCAGCTAATGGAATTACAGAAAGATTTCCATTCCATATACAACATGGTGTGCTCGTCGATTGAATGGATCTCAGCAAATTTGAACTTTTAGCACCAAAAAACATGCTATGTAGAAAAATGCTGAATCAACAACATCAACAATTTGGCCTCTTTATGAGGATACCGGGTGAATGTCAACTGGTATCAGGACCCAGTGCTCATAGGCAGGAAAATGAGAGAAGTAAGATGGCTGGGGTTGTGGCTGGGTTGGGCTGGGGTTGTTCTGGGTTGAGGTTGGGGATGGGTTGGAGTTGAACTTGGCTGGATTGAGGTTGGGTTTGGGTTGGGGTTGGACTGGGCTGGGTTGAGGTTGGGGATGGGTTGGAGCTGAGCTTGGCTGGATTGAGGTTGGGTTTGGGTTGGGGTTGGACTGGGCTGGGGTTGGGCTGAGTTGTGGTTGTGGTTGGGTTGGGGTTTAGGGCTTAGTTAATGAGTCAAGTGCTCAAAATACTGCAATGATGTAACAAAGTAGTTTAGATGTTCTATAAAGATTGTGAGATTGACATGTTAAATAATGAAGGAAATCAAGGAGACTTAACAAGTGAATACACCTGGTCCTATACAAGTACAAAATTTACATCTTATTTACCTTGTTTTCATGCAAATCTTTTTCACTAAATATATCCTTTAGTCACTGATGTTGATACCTTTGATTTGATTTGATAATGTATTTAACAATTTGTACAAACCAAAAGTTTCATTGACCTTTACATGAAGCCATTGTTCAGAACAGAGAAATGGCCCTGCTGCCTTTTTATTCCGAAACAGAATAACGGCGAATAGATTTGAATCCCTGTGCGCACATTAACCAAAAAAACTTGTTTTGCCTGTCAGACGTGATGAATGCTACACCTGTTTTCATTCTCCATTAGTGAAAGTAATTACATATGCAAATGTCTGTGTATCTTTGAATTTGCCCGGTTCTCTTTCAGCATAAAAATAGTTATTATGCGTTGGGAGGCGAATGGTGCAGGTAATGAGTGGAATTATATCCCCAGGAGATATGGGGCTTTTTTTCTTGTACTAAGGATCTTACATGATATTCTGAAATATGTATCAATATGATTGCTTATAGGAGTGAAGACAGGCAGGTGTAGGAAAGTCCATGATTTCAACCATAGCCTGACAATACAGACAATACTCTATTGAAGAACTTACTACACGTGAACCTTTACTGTTCAGTCTTCATTACATTGGCACTATAATCATAATATAATGTTTTTATTTGTCCCACAAAAAATGAACAGGTATGGGATCCATTATCCAGAAACCCATTATCCAGAAAGCTCCAAATTATGGGAACGCTATCTCCAACTCAATTTTAATCAAATAATTAAATTTTTTAAAAATGTAATTATTTTTCTCTGTATTAATCATAAAACAGTAGCTTGTACTTGATCCCAACTAATATATAATTAAATATTATTGAAGGCAAAACAATCCTATTGGGTTTATTTAGGGGCAGATTTATCAAGGGTCGAATTTCAAAGTAAAAAATACTTCGAAATTCGACCATCGAATTAAAATACTTTGACTTCGAATATCGAAGTCGAAGGATTTTTCACCGAATTTGGCAATCGAACGATCGAAGTAAAATCATTCAATCGAACGTTCCGAACTATTTTAGCGTACGATAGAACGATTTTACTTCGATGTCTAAAGACTTAGAAAAATGATCTAGAAGGTCCCCATAGGCTAACATAGCACTTCGCTAGGTTTAATTTGGCAAAGTATTGAAATCTAAGTTTATTTAAAGAGACAGTACTTCGATTATCGAATATTCAAACTATTTTCACTTTGAATCGAATTCAAAGTAAATTCGAAGTCGTAGTATCCTATTCGTTGGTCAAAGTATCCAAAAAATGACTTCGAATTTCGAATTTTTTTACTTCGAAAATTCCCTCGAATTCACTTCGACTCTTGATAAATCTTTCCCCTTAATGATTAAATTTTTGTTTTAGTACACTTAAGGTATGGAGATCAACATTATGGAAAGATCCATTATCCAGAAAGCTTGTAATGCTTAATAAAGTAAATTTTGGGGTAACACTTGGAAAGGACCCTTTTGTTCTTTCTCTCGCAAAGCAGGTTTTCCCATATGTAATTAAAGGCACAAAGTTTGCCCAGGTGTAGTAACCCATAGCAACTAATAATATGTGTGCTTTTAAACAGATGACCAAATGCTACCTGTTGATTGATATTGACGATTAGACTTGTAGCAAACTTTGCAACTGGCACGGTGGTGGACTGAAGCGCTTTATTACCTTTCAATATTTCAGTCTCCAGGTACACTCTTTGTTGTTCCGACATGACGTTCCCATACTCTTGTGCAATAGTAGCATGCATGGCCATACCAGGGGGGCACACGTTGCTCACACTGTAGTTTGATGCAACTTGTATTAATGTTCAATGTCATTTCCTCTGCTCTTGGCCTTGCTATTCACCTTTTAGTGCATATATTCTCCATTTCCCAATGGTTCCTTGCCCAAGCAATTTTGATTTTTTTCAGATTCCTCTCACGCCCATTTATTTCTGGTATTGACCCTTTGCCTGACTATGATTGTTTTCTGCTTGACCATATCTGTTGGCCTGTTTCAGCTTAAGAATTTGTCTTCCCTTGTCTGTACTCTGGTTGTGTTTGACAACTAGTGGCTGTCAAACTGTTTCAATTCAAGCCCTCTTGAAGGTCCAGCCATTGGCCAGGCTACCCCTTGAATGTCCACCCTTTATTTCTGGTATTGACCCTTGCCTGACTCCTATGCCTATGATTCTTTGCTACTTGCCCATGCTTATTAGTCAGTTTCAGCTTAAGAACTTGTCTTCCCTTGTCTGTACTCCACTTGTATTTGACAAGCTCAAACTGGTTCAGTTCAAACCCTCTTGAAGGTCCACCCTTTGGTCAGTGCCTCCCTTAGCTCATGAAGTAGGTATAGATATAGGAAAATATTTGTGTATCAGTTAGCCATAGTTCCAAGGATAATTCACATTCAAGCTAGATTTTGCCCAGGACTTGCAACTAAATTGGTAAAAGGGGTGGAAAAATGAAACTATGAGGGTTGACTATCAAGGTAGGGGTTGTTTTCTCTGAAGAAAAGGCAACCATAGGAGACATGATTACTCTTCAAAAGTACATTTGATGGAATTATAGACAGATAGTCGTAGGATCTTTTCTACCTTTAGAAAATATCAAAGATCCAGAGCTCCCCTCCCTATCAACAGAGATTCTAGGTTTCCCAATATTTTCTTTGCCCAAGCTGTATTTTGATTTGGTCCAAATCCCCTTAAGCCCATTTTACCAGTATATTACATTTATTTCTGGTATTGACCCTTGCCTAACTTTGGTTCTTTGCTGCCTGTCCATATCTGTTGGCCCGTTTCAGCTTATGAACTTGTCTTCCTTTGTCTGTACATCTCTTGTATTTGACAACTAGTGGCAAACTGTTTCTTGAAGGTCCAGCCTTTGGCCAGATTACCCTTGAAGGTCCACCCTTTGCTCAAAATATTGGTGTATCATTTATCATGTCATTTAGCCATAATTTAAAGAATACTCACCTTCAAGCTAGATTTTCAGATGTATCTATGAGAGCAAATGACTCATTCTCACCCTAACTGGCCTTCAGGCTAAACCTCTAGGGAAGTCAGACCAAACGTTAAGGAACCTCTGGTCTTAAAAGTTATAGGGCGTACCATGTTGGATATATTTCACATTTCTCATATTTATTGGGGTCTTTAGTTGCCTTTTTTTACATTCTGGATGAGCTCTGAGAATATTGGGAAAAAAATGGAAAGCACAAAAAACTAAAATCAAAATGAAGCAGGTAATTACAAATGGGGACTTTACTAAAAGGAATTAATATATGCACAGAGCTGTAACACAAAGGTAATTCTAATCAATAATGGAAAGAGGAGGGAAACGAGCTTCTAACAATCATGAAGACCAAGCAGCATGTAATTGCTCTCGGAGGCCTTTTTTTCACCCTGGTTTTTTTTTCCTCCTAAGGAATGAAAAGTAATTTTTGCTTTTATTTTGTTTCACTTTTAACCTCTCCCAGTGGAAATAGCAGATCTAATAAATACAAGACATCCTCTTGTGTAGAGCATGGAAAGAACTGATTTCTGGATTACATTAAATCTTTGACTGTTATGGGCTTGTCTCTGAGCAGAAATAGAAATAGGAATAAAGAAAAGTGTTAAAAAAAAGAGAAATTCTCTGCACAGTAAAAGAACCGTTTTGTTTTTTTGCAGTTCATTGGTTTGACGACTCTTTAAATATAAAAAGTGAAGCTATCCCTCAAGGTGATCATCTTTTTCGCGGAATGATAATGAAGCAGACGGCAAACAAGTCCGTCTCTACCTGATGTAGGGTGATTTAAGTAATTACATAATGCCGTAATGCAAAGACTTGAGAAGTGTAATCTTGTTTCACCAAATCTGAATGGAAATTGCATATAAATTGAGTTAAAGTGGAGATGTCAGTGCCATCTGTGAAACACATTTGCGCCTTTCCAGTCTCCTGAATATTGAAGCCTTTCAACAAGTTTGCCTTCCGAGGAAGATAAAAGAAAATATAAAGCTGTACATAGTCAATTGGATAAGTATAAAACGCAATTGCCAGGAAATGGAATCGGTCCCTTGTCTGGGTAAGGAATACTAATGCACTAGGACTGGTATGTTGCTAACAGCAATCTACTCGCCAGGGTTTGGATTTAGTATCTGCTACATTTCAGATGTATAATACACATATACAGTATAGGGTAATGACTTGTCAGAATAAAAATGATTTTTCAGGTGGAAACTACCATTTAGTAGTGGAGTGCATCTTAAACACTAGCAGTATCCACCAAACCAAGGTAATGAGATATTTGAGCAATTCAACCAGCATCAGATTTGGGCTCCCCTCACCCTAGACATAACCCCTCCCCCAGGCCCCCTGCCCAAGCCAGAACCCCCCTAAACTGGCCCCTTCCCTGCTCGTACCTTTTTTTCTTCTAGATGCAGTACTTTTGGGGTTATTAGGGAAGGTCAGTGAGTTGGTCTGGGTTGGCGAGGCCACCGGGTTTTTCCTGGAGTCCCCCCAGCCCAGCCCAACCTTGAATTCAACTACTAACACTTTATCAAATAAAATAAGATTATATAGTTTAGTATCTCAGTGTAAAAATATCTCACCCATTGTGAGTTAAGTGACTTAATTATTTAACACCTTGTGAAAAAACACTCCCCACCTCTCAATTAACTTCCAGCATGCACGTGTTACACAGACCTCAATATCTATACGTGTTGCCTATTTATAGTGTGGTTACATTTAACACATACTATATAAAAATACAAAATACATATAGACAAATACAAGAGTCCTCTGCACTCATCCCATTATCAATATATTTAAAAAAAGGACTTAAAACAAAACAGGGATTGTTTGTCCATATATTGTCATCCCATATCTGGCCAGTTCTACGCTCAATTTTCATCTGATTCATTAAGAATTCTATTGCTTAAATATATGGCAATATAGGGACAAACAATCCCTGTTTTGTTTAAAGGGTAAGGCATTTTTCAGTAGCAGTATGCACAAAATGTCTCTGTCATAAATATATTGAAAATGGGTTGAGTGCAGAGAAACAGTAGATTCATAAATAGACTACGTTTTCTGTTTAAGTAATTATAAATTGCAAAAATAACCATTGGCCAACGAAACATTTCATGCAGTTTATTAATAATAACATTAGGAAAGCTCTGCCCGGTGTCGTTTGCATCAGAGTAAAAATAGCAGATAATTATTGATCATACATGTTGAAAGCATTTTGGATTGTGAAGAGCTGACAATAGTACGATTGGGCCTGAGCTGTGAAGCTTCTCGTTTTGTTTTCTCAATTGAAGAGGATTTTCAATGACAGAAACTTTCTCTTCCACATGAATTTCCTTTAATCTGACGAGTTCCAATTAATATCACAGCAAAGTGATGAGCTCCTTAGCCACATTAATAGATGGCTCTGAAATGTCTTCTGACTTAGGGAAGAAAATCTACCCATCAACATCAGGACTTTGCAACAAGAAGTGATGTTTCAGAAATTGTACATTATAATGTCAGTAACATTTCATTTTTGGTGAAAAGTTGGACCGACACTTTGTAATTGTGCTATTAGGTTGAGCAGGTTAGAGTAAATGTAATGTTACTTGGAGAAAATAACTGGTCAGTAACTAAATCATAGGATTTAAAATCACTTTGGAATTCAGTTTTAGGGACCATCTAGATTGATGTAGACAGTGGTATTCTAAAAAAAATGTGTAGTGATACTCGAATTTCTTTGCCAGGCGCGAATTCGCGGCAAATTTGCGCAATTCACTGCCGGTGGAAAAATTTGCGAAACGCCCGCAAAAATTCGCTGGTGAAAATTTGCCGTCGTCAAAAAATTTTCGGAAAAAAACGGACGCCGGTGCAGAAAACAGAGACGCCAGCGCAGTTTCGCGAATTTGCGCAAATTCGCCCATCACTAGTAGTGTGTCAAATTTGTCAGTTTTTGTGGTTTTTGAGTAATATAGCCTTTTCTTCTACAGTTTATTGTAATCTGGTGTATGGACCAAGGACAATTGGGAAACAGACAAGAAGGATTGGATCAGGTTCCCTAGAATAGGACCACCTACCAACGGGCAGAGTGACCAGCAGGAGAGTAGAATTAAAAATGGCCTGTTGGTGTGAATGGACTCTAAAGACTGAATTTGGAGCCACAGTTATGCTGAAGTCACATCTGTAATTCCTGAGAATTTGGGAAGGCCCATTTTTCCACATTTGAATGTTAGTGGTTTTAGAGCTATTTTAAAAATAAGATTAAAATCTATTGGGGGAATGTAATTAAAGTCAGTAATGGAAAAAATTTAATTTAGCTTTTGCGAACCCGGAAACTGTTTAGCAACCACATCCGACAGGGGAAGAAAGTTTGCAAATGTTATCGTTTGCGCCAGTGCGCAGTGAATGTAATAAAACTTCTTCCTGAAAAAGTTGTTATGTTTGCTTCAAAAGATTCCGACACCTTCAAGCTCTTCTTAAAAATGGCCAATACACAATTAAAATTTGCAATGCAATCACATTTAAAGGAAGAGAATTACATTGCAAAATGCAGATTCTTATTTGTGCAAATTGTTTTGCTCTTTGCGACTTTTATTACATACCGCCATTATCTAAAATTACAAATGCCTTGTAATTTATTAAAAGATCTGACTACAAAAAGCCTTGAAAGCCTTGAAATATTTTAGTTTTTCAGAGGATTACTAACAAAAAAAACTAAAAAACCCTCTAATTAACAGCTATTATGAATACTGTACCAAAACCTCTAAAATATCCTTTTTGCAAATATTAAAATATCTAATATTCACAATAAGTCTAACTTTGTAGGTTCAATTCCCATTTCGACCTTGGTCAGGGCCCCATGGTGGGCAAAAAGGATACAGATATGCAAAAACATTTCTATTCCAAAATGTTATGGCAGATGATGTGTTTATCCCAATATCTCAACTTTGACCTTCAAGGGGGTATTCCAGAAGTATCTATGAGAGCAAATAGACTTTCTCTCCAAACCTTATCCCAACTCAGCTTCAGGATGGGCAAGGCTTCACACTAGAACCACAGTTTGACAGTTTGAGAACCTAGACCTCAGTATATAATAACAAGGTTTGTGCTAATGCCACACAAGGAGAGTATATATACGGTACTACTCAGGGAAATAAATTTGTTGAGTTAATTACGGAGGATTTACTCACAGTTCACCCCAGTCCCAGGGTGCCAATCCAAAACACTATTACAAAAAAGATGCGAGGACCTCCAATAATAGGGAAGCAATGAATTAAAAAATTAGAAAATTTATTAGGACATAAGAACCTAACGCGTTTCGTGCCTATTGGGGCATACATAGGCTGATGAGTTGGCCACTTACTCATAGGCCTATGAGTAAGTGCCCCAATAGGCATGAAACGCGTTAGGTTCTTATGTCCTAATAAATTTTCTAATTTTTTAATTCATTGCTTCCCAATTATTGGAGGTCCTTGCATCTTTTTGGTAACCTAGACCTCAGGCTGTCCTTTGTGCTTTGATAGGGTACAACAGATTCTTGAATGAATGTGGTTCCTTATTTTGGAAACAATTAAGAAAGATCAATCAGCAAGACAGATGGGTCAGTCACAACTATCTGTAGATCTGTCAGTAAGTCAGTACTGCTTAGAAATATTGCATTTGACCTTTAAATGGATCTTGCCATTTGTAGCTCATTACGTGAGATGTTGAGGGACTGACTTCTTATGTCCAAATGAGATTCTGCAAAATGAGTTCTTCATGTTGCTATGGGTACCGCAGCAGAAAGTAAAGCGAGGAGCAATATGTAGTATTCAGGCTGATAAACAGAAACAACCCAATTAGGTTGCCTCGGGTAATTAATCCAGCATATTATATAGTCCTTATTCTGCTTGAAGCCTTATTGCCATTATAATCAGGCAGAGTTTGTTAAACAGCCACAGAAATGACACATCACGACCCGAGACGGAGTAGCAGTGTCCTTTATGAGACATGGGTCCAAGCTGGAAAACAAGGAGCTGACGCTGAATTCAAAACCCAGGGATTTAAAATAAAGTTAAAGGCTTAAATATAAAAATACAAAATTGAATAAAATAAAGTTCGGATCTATTTCATACAATATTACAACAGAACAGCCTACAGAGTAAATGCAAACAATACAATATATACTTGCTTTTTCTTATCTGTATGCAAATTTAAGGCTATAGTAAATTGAGTGGCACCGTTCTCTGTGATCTTTACCCAAATAATATGCTCGGGATGAGACCTTAATTCCCAGGGAATGAACCCTTGCAACGGTGTGAAAGCAGGGTATAGTATAAATTTGAGCAGGAACATGGAACAACAGTGTTAGTCCCCGTAGGGTAAAGAACATAAGCAGCACTTGTGGAGGTAACCCCAGCTTTCAGCCTTTATCCTAAGTGGAACTACTAAAATCCCTACGTCTGTAGTGATGGGCGAATTTATTCGCCAGGCGCGAATTCTCGGCGAATTTGCCGCCAGCGAATAAATTCGCGAAACGCCCACGGAAATTCGCCCGAAAAAATTTGCCGGCGACAAAAAATTTTTCGCCACGCCGAAAAAAAATGGACGCCGGCGCCGTTTCGCGGATTTTTCGCCGTTTCGCAAAATTCGCAAATTTTCCGGCGAAGCCAAACGGCGCAAATTCGCCCATCACTATACGTCTGTACACATAGGGGCATGTTTACTAACGTTGGAGATAAATATCTCCAGTTATCCAGAGATGTTGCCCATGGCAACCAATCAGCAATTAGGTTTAAACAGTTTAAATTAGGTTTAAACAACCTACAAGTTAGAAAACAAAAGCAAAGATCTGATTGGTTGTTATGGGCAACATCTCCTGTGATCTCTAGAGATATTTATCTCCAGTGTTAGTATACATGCCCCTTAGTCCCTACTGCTGGGCAATTGGTACCTGGGATCTTAATCCCTCTCATACTCTTTGCAGTGCCTCAGGCTGCTCAGATAAATAGCCTGACTAGCTATCACTCCTAGAGGGACCTATGAAAGTGATTAGCCTATCCTTAATAGACATGACTTCTCTAGGTTCCACTTCACCCTTCCTGCCTGTTCAGGTGAGGGGATTCACAAAATGGACCCTGAGCACATGGCTGCCCAGGACTATATACTTTAGCACAGTGCCATCTACTGGGTACTTATTGAACCATGGGGGCATAGCTAAAGGCAGGATAAGGAAACAATTCCCTGTCCTAACTGTATTTTAGGACCCAGTCTAGGAGTCTATAACACTAGGGGACAGCCTGTTAAATAATAATGGGTGGCTAATTTACCAGTACCCTACACAACTATTCTGTAATGGGATTTACTGGACAAACATTATGCTCTGTTTCCACAATATATATATATCTAAAAGATAAACCCTACTATTAACATTGAAAATGTACCCTTTAAGCAGTGTCTGGGCTAGAAACAGTCACACAAAAAGATCCTGGTAAAATTATCCAAGAGTTTCTGTATGTGGGGTCCTCTGTGCTTCTGACTCTGTTTTATCGTCAGAAGATCAATAAAATTCAGGAGTAATTTTAATCAATACCCGGGCAGGGCAGCGCATAGCCTCATTCTCCTGCTGATCAGCTGTTAAGGGAAAAAGAAATATGGATTTTCATTGCAATTTGAATTAAATATATATCAGAAAAATAATTGTTTCTGAAATCCGGCCCTTAGTGAAACCTTTGCACAGTTATTCCAACATGAATATTTGTATCACATCCAAACTGGAGGAAGATGGGAGGGAGGTTATTTTTGGACAATCAGCATTTCCTCGTAACTGCCCCCTTTAATGTTTATTTTATTACTGCCCCTAATTTGTCTGTTCAACGCAAAATACAAAGTAACACACCTTGCAAATACAGGTTTGGGACCTGCTATCCAGAATGCTCAGGACCTGGGTTTTTCCAGATAACAGAGCTTTTTGTAATTTGGATCTTCATGCCTTAAGTCTACTAGAAAATCATGTAAACATTAAATAAACCCAATAGGCTGGTTTTGCTTCCAATAAGGATTAATTATATCTTAGTTGGGATCAAGTACAATCTACTGTTTTATTATTACACAGAAAAGGGAAATCATTTTTAAAAATGTGGATTATTTGAATAAAATGGAGTCTATGGGGAGTCTTCAGAGCTTTCAGGTTTCCAGATTACAGCTGAGGGGCTGAAGTATAATATTTAAGAATAGAGGAAAGAGAAAGTACCTTGCTTAGTCTATATAATTCCGCAGTCACTTATATATAAACTATTCCATGAACTGTATTTGCACTGCACCGTAATTTGAATGAACTCTATTAACTTAGTTACAATTAATTTAGCGATTTAAAAATCAATTCATAGCACTGCACTTTATCATTTATAAATGCCGGTGATTGTTGTTGAGACAACCAGTGGGATTGCATCTAAGTATACTAATTTCACTATCACTAAGGTATTGGAATAGTTTATATATATGTGACTGCGGAATTAGATAGATTAAGCGGGGTACTTTCTCTTCTATTTGTGATTTTTCAAATACTGACTTCGGTTTAATCTAAGGATAAAAACCTCATCAAGTAATAAAGGGATCACTGGTGTGTTTGAGTATAATATTTAAGACCATATAACAAATCCCTGCATTCTGATTGGATTGGCCACCATTTGAAGATATCACTTAGGGGCATATTTATCAAAGGTCAAAGTTTGAAATCAAAAAGACTTCGAACTTCGAATTCAAAAGACCAACCGAATGGTGGTCAAAGTTTTTTGGGGTCAAAGTGGGCCTACTTTGAATCATACAATTCGAAGTAGCGCTACTTCGATCTACTTCGATTTGAAGTTTTTTTAACTTCGACCTTCGATCTCCCAAACTCCCCCAATTGCCTCCATACAGGTTCTAGGAGGTCCCCCGTAGGCTAAAACAGCACTTCGGCAGCTTTTAGGTTGCAAATGGTCGAAGTTTTAAAGAGACGGTACTTCAAAAAAATTCGACCTTCGAATTTCGAAGTTTTTTTCAACTTTGAATCAAAGTTGGACTATTCGATTGTCGAAGTACCTAAAAATTACTTCGAAATTCGAAGTTTTTAACTTCGAACCTTCACTTCAACTTTTGATAAATCTGCCCCTAATTGTCATATTTGCAAAAAGTTTAACTTTTTCAATACAAATGTAGGGACCCGTAGAGTTAATCCTACGGTTTAAGGGTTAAGGGCCCCTCCCCTGCCTCATGGCCTGAGATACCGGTTTTCTGCCTGAATTTTCCAGGGACAGAGCCTCTGGATTGGTGCACATGGCTGATCCCAAAAGAAACCACAAGGTGGTGCTGTGCAACCATATAAAAGAGGATGCCATGTGTTCTCTCAGCCATTACAGTTTCAGGTTACAGTGACTGCTGTTATCTGCTGCAGATCTTTGTTTCACTTTGGATAGAGTGACAACACCGGCTTTAGTGGAGTGCAATAGGCCTGCCAAAGGCTGGGCAGGATCCTCCGGTGCCTAGATAACTCAACTAAGATGGTTTGGAGTTTGGATGCCGGATTTCTGTATTCACCTTTTGGAGATGGGTGAGAGATGCAGTTCAGCATGGATGTCGTTTTGTGCTCGCGCTATAGACAGTGCTGGGAGCTATGAATGGAGGATCAAACAAGCTGCGTTTGTTTCATGGAATGGATTCATCGCTGTGGATGCTGCTCCAGCTCTGGATGAGCCTACCCATCTGTGTGAATCCCCAGGGTAAGGTGTGCCATGGGGAGGTTTGTGTAACTCATTATCCCAATAAAGAACTTTGCAGACAAGTTGCTGCCCTGGATTTGTTCCACAACTACTGAATGCATTGAACTATTGGGTATTACACACAGAATACCTGTGGAAGAAGCCAACAAAGAAATTCGGTGAGCTTGCTCTGAATATTATATTTGCATCTTTTAGAGGATCCAGGATGGTTTCTGTTTATGACACAGGCTGTTGTTGATGCCTGCCACGAGGGAGCCAGTACCTAACCGGAGGGAAAGATATTTTGGGCTGTAGCGCTACTTGGGACCAAGTGTACTATTTTGGGGACAAGGGATGGAACTCTTGGGCTGCCAAAAGGAGTAGTGCGGGACTTTGCCTGGCAAGGAGGTGTCAGGATTGGACTTGCACAGGTTCCCATGGGAGTGGGTCATTTTATATGATGTGAATGTGTTTTACTTCCCCTTTAATAGTACACTTGTTTTATATAAAGTTATATTGTTATATAATAAAGTGTGTGGGTGATTTGTTTCCTAATGGGAATATCCTCAGGAGTATTCCAGGACCCCATTAGGTGGAGGCACTGCCAGAGAAGAGTTTTCCCAGGACCTTTCAACTTGCAAAGGGAACTCAGGACCCGAGTTGGTAAGCTGGTACAACCTTGGCACCAAGAGGGTGTTACACAGATATGGGATCTGTTACCCAGAAACCCCTTATCCAGAAAGTTCAGATCTTTGGAAAGGCCGTCTCCTTTAGTCTCCACTTTATCCAATTTTTTTAAAATGATTTCTTCCTTTTTCTGTGTAATATGTGGTACATGTGTGACAAGAAAAAGGAGGAAAAGGGTCACTCTAGCCTTTACTTTCTCCCCAGGGACTGAAAGAGGCTCCAGGAAGGGAGTTATGAGAATCAGTGCTCTGTTTAAAGACTTTAGTAGCCAGGGACTCCATTCCCTGTGGAAAGGCTATTTAAAGTTAATTATAATGGGAGAGTGGGTCTCTGAGAAGGTAGGAGACCTGGCTGTGTAAAGAACTCTCAGAGGAGCTGGGGGAGTGTCTGTGTCTTCCTGAAACAGAAAGTGACCGGGAGTTGGTTAAACTTGAGGCAACGTGAGTGAAGGAAGCCAGAAATCTTACAGGAAAGAGTCCAGTGAGTACAGGGTGAGCCAAACTATTTGTTTGTTGTGCTGGTTTTCCACAGGGGGCCCAGTCTAGTCAGGGGCTGCTTCAAAGTGTGAAGGTAGTGCCCAGTGGGCTTGGTTTTATTTTTATGATTTATGTTTTTTTGCCACAATGTTCACCCCTGTGCAAAATTGAGTGTTTGTTTAAAAGTGGGAAAATAAACGTGTGTTTTCCTTGAAGAAGCCTGTGTCCCTGTCTTTCTGCTCCTTTGTCCTATGCTGCCTGCCTACAATTGACTAATCCCCCCAAAAAGTGCATGTGCAAGCTGCCAGTTTGCCACAAATAATAAAACAGTCGCATGTACTTGATCCCAACTAAGATATAATTAATCCTTATTGGATTGGTAAAACCAGTCTAATGAGTTTGTTTAGGGGGTTATTTACTAAAACCTGAATTTATCACATATTTTAAATAAAAAATATGAATTATTATGTATTCATAAAAAAAACTTGATTTAAGAATAAAATAGAGCAATAACCCGAATCGCTCACATTTTTCAGACTTTTTCCCGAATTGCTCAAAATTTTCAGGCTTTTTTCCCGAATTGCTTAATTTTTTTTGCCTGCAAACCCGAAAAAGTCGGATTTTGGGGCCAAACCCAGCACTGATCACGAAAACATCAAATTGAGATATGTGCCTCTCCCATTGACTTATAGAGGACCTTATCAGGTCTGAGATGGTGAATTTTCTGATTAAGGCTTTTTTGCAGCATAATAAATCTTTTTTTTCATTTTACGTGATTTCAATATTTGGATTTTAATAAAAAAACCTCTAAATGTTTACATGATTTTCTATTAGAAAATTGTTGTAGAGTCTGGACAACAGGTCCCATAGCCGTACCCAATATGTAACAGCCAGAAACAAAAGAACTTGGAAATCCAGAGCCTGGGACATTGTTGTAGCCATCGCTAACTGCTTATAATCATCTAATTGCAAATCATTTATTTAGTGGCTATGTTTCCCCCTAAATGGGGTGTCCGTGGGTTGAATATTTATTATGGAGCCTGATTAAATTTTGAAGAGCTCATGGTATAAAAGTGATGCGGACGTGTGGCCTTTATACGTGTGGCCTTTTTGCTCAGGATTGATTGCACCTTTGATTCCAATCCTCATTTCATTCATCGCCTACATCTGTTGTTTCTTTCTAGACAAATATCCATCTTCATTTAATGTCCCTCAAGATGAAAAGATAACTTTCTCTCCCTTATAAACAATTAGCCGACTGGTTACACCGGCTCCGAGTCGATGAAATAAGTATAATTTTAAGGTCACAGAGCAGCTTCCAATTGTGCTGCGTATGAGCTGACTCAATGGCTACACACTTTTTACTGCCTTATATTTCCGCATTGCACCGTAGGCTAAAAATCGAAATTACAAAGCCTGTGTTAAGTAAAGGCAGAGGCATATTTATTATACGTGATACAAAGCAATTCCCTGTCGTTTATATAAGCGAGTCCATTACTGTTATTATTTCTCTTGGAAACAGCTGCCGATTACAAGTCTTCATAGAGTAAAGGCGCTTTAACTTCAAGAATTGCATTTGCCTGATTGTGCTTAGTACAGGGAAATCCATTTGCTCCTTGTACAGACTGTGATGAAAAATAGAGAAGGATTTTTGATTTACCCTTTCTAAGCCTTTGTCATTACTGGTCTGTGGCATTTAACCGACCCTTGGTCTTAGTAAATGTCCTGAGCAGAAAGGTTCATTCAGGTATGGGATTTGTTAGTAAAGAAAGCTTTGGATTATGTTAAGGCCATCACTCATATCCTTTTCTGTGTAATAATAAAACAGTAGCTTGTACTTGATCCCAACTAAGATATAATTCATCCTTATTGGAAGCAAAACCAGCAAAAACAAGTCCGATGGTCTAAAAACTCCAAATCCGAAACCCCGGCATCTAAAAGCTCTGTATAAGCCAATGGGGACGATCCCTGTGTCTGTGCTGAGGTCCATACCGATATCCAATGATTTTGTGGTTTCTCCGAAAGAAACATCGTTTTTGAACTTTTCGGGGAAAGCTTCAAAGTTTGCCCGACCCTATTTCTTCATAAATAAGATAAATAAGGTCCATTTGGGAATTTAGAGTTGCTCGAAGTTTGATATTAGAAATACTGAGATAAATTTGGACCTTGATAAATAACACCCTTAATGTTTACATGATTTTATAGTAGACTTTAGGTATGAAACTCCAAATTATAAAAAGATCTGTTATACAGAAACCCCTAGGTCCCGAGCATTCTGAATAACAGGTCCCATACCTATACCATGTACTTGATCCCAACTAATAAATATTTAAACCTTATTGGAAGCAAAACAAGCCTATTGGGTTTCATAAGGGGCAGATTTATTAAGGGTTGAATTGAAAATTCGAATTTGAATTTTCATATTTTTTTATGGTCATAACTCTCAAATTCGAATTGTGAATTTTCCAAACTTAATTCGAATTCAAATTTCCAGATTTATCAAATTCCCTGTGTCTGTGCTGAGGTCCATACCGATATCCAATGATTTTGGGGTTTCTCCAAAAAAAATGTAGCTTTTGAACTTTTCGGGGAAAGCTTCAAAGTTTTCCCGACCCTATTTCTTCATAAATAAGATAAATAAGGTCCATTTGGGAATTCGGAGTTGCTCGAAGTTTGATATTAGAAATACTGAGATAAATTTGGACCTTGATAAATAACACCCTTAGGGGCAGATTCACTAACTTCGAGTGAAGGATTCGAATGAAAAAAATTCGAATTTCAAAGTATTTTTTGGGTACTTCGACCATCGAATTGGTTAAATTCGTTCGAATTCGAACGAAATCGAACGATTCGAAGTAAAAATCGTTCGACTATTCGACCATTCGATAGTCGAAGTACTTTCCCTTTAAAAAAAACTTCGACCCCCTACTTCGGCAGATAAAACCTACCGAAGTCAATGTTAGCCTATGGGGAAGGTCCCCGTAGGCTTGCTAAACTTTTTTTGATCGAAGGATATTCATTCGATCGTTTGATTAAAATCCTTCGAATCGTTCGATTCGAAGTATTTAATCGTTCGATTGAACGAAAAATCCTTCGATCGTTCGATCGAACGTTTAGCGCTAAATCCTTCGACTTCGATATTCGAAGTCGAAGGATTTCAATTCGAGGGTCGAATTTCGAAGTATTTTTAACTTCGAAATTCGACCCATAGTGAATCTGCCCCTTAATGTTTACATGATTTTATAGTAGACTTTAGGTATGAAACTCCAAATTATAGAAAGATCTGTTATCCAGAAACCCCTAGGTCCCGAGCATTCTGAATAACAGGTCCCATACCTATACCTTGTACTTGATCCCAACTAATATATATTTAAACCTTATTGGAAGCAAAACAAGCCTATTGGGTTTCATAAGGGGCAGATTTATTAAGGGTTGAATTGAAAATTCGAATTTGAATTTTCAAATTTTTCTATGGTCAAAACTCTCAAATTCGAATTGTGAATTTTCCAAACTTAATTCGAATTCAAATTTCCAGATTTATCAAATTCTGGCCCTTTAAATATTCAGATTTGACTATTCGCCGCCTCAACCCTTCCGAGTTCATGTATAAGTCAATGGGAGAGGTAGAGGGACCGATTTGGACACGTTACTAGCCTTCCTGACATTCAAGTTTTTTTCGGAATGGTGATTCATCTTGACTAGTGATGGGCGAATTTGTCCTGTTTGGCTTTGCCGAAAAATTCACGAAATGACAAAAAAATCACAAAAAGTAAATTTTGCCACCAGCGTCAATTTGTGGGCGTCAAAATTGACGATGGGGACAATTCCAACGCACATTAAAATCAATGGTGTGTGTTTAATTGTCACCGGCATCGGAATTGTCGCTGGCGTAAAAAAAACTTTACACCAGCGAATTTTTGCTGCAAATACTCAAATTTATTTGCCAGCGGCCTATACACAGAAATTTGCCGCAAATTCATGCCCCGCGAATAAATTCGCACATCACTAGTCGTGACCTATGAAAAGTGAGTTGGAATTGGAGTGAGCACTGTCCAAGAAGTGAGAGGACAGACTGGTAACCTAAGAGAGTGGAGGAGAAACCTAAAAGAACTATCAGTGAAGTGCAATGTCAAGTTGGATGAGTTGGATGGACTGTGGTCTGACAGCTCTCCATGGGCCACAGCTTTGAGCAACCCATATGATCTAATTATTGACCCAAGAGCTAACGACTCAAGTCTGTCCATACTGGCCCACCACTGGCATGGCCAATCTAACAGATTGTTCTTGTGTATGTCAAGCTTTAAACTTCAGTTGCTTAAAGAGGTGGGCCACCTTTAAAGGAGAAAAAACCCTTAATAAAAAAAACCCACTATCACCCTACCCTACATAGACCCCCCTCCAGCCTAGCTGCACCCCAGGCAAATGCTCCCTCCGTACAGATTCTGCCCAGCGGAGTTCACGGACGCCATCTTCTAAATGAGCCCTGCAAAACCGCGCGTACACAATTGGAGCAAAGTTGGCGCTGTAACTCCCGAAAATTGGTGACCGCCAGTCTCATTCAGAAGATTACCAAATCAGCTGAAGATGGTGCCTGGGAACTCTGCTGAACAGAATCTGCATGGAGGTGTAAGTAAAGAGTTAGGGACATTTTGCCTGGGGGGGGCAGCTAGTCTGGGGGGGTCCATGTAGGGTAGGGACGTAGGTTTTTTTTTTTACTAAGGGCTTGTTTCTCCTTTAAGTTAGTTAGTTTTTAGTATGTTATAGAATGGCTAATTCTAAGCAACTTTTCAATTGGTCTTCATTTTTTCTTTTTCGCTTATCATGGCAAACTAGAATCTGCAAGACTAGAATCAACGATATGACCTTATTTATTATTGAAAGAGCGATATTTAATTGGATCAGTGAAAAACTTGTTTTTTTCTGTCTTTTCCACAAAAACCCCCAAATTTTTGGGATTTTTGCCCGAAAAGCTCGATTAGAATTTTAAGGCTAATTCCAGCAGGTCTGAGATGGAGGATTTTTGATTCTGACTTTTTCCATCCTCGGGGTATAATACATCTACAAAAATGTGAGGTTTTTTTTCACTAGATATTTGGATTTTATGAAAACAAAACCCCTGGATGTATTGTTATTCCTACTTTTTATTCCTGATCTTTCTATTCAGGCCTCTCCTATTCATATTCCAGTCTCTTATTCAAATCAATGCATCGTTGCTAGGGTAATTTGGAGCCTAGCAACCAGACTGCTGAAATTGCAAACTGTAGAGCTGCTGAATAAAAAGCTAAATAACTCAAAAACCACAAATAATAAAAAATGAAAACCAATTGAAACATTGTCTCAAAATATCACTCTCTACGTCATACTAAAAGTTAATTTAAAGGTGAAAAACTCTTTTAAAGTCTGTCCCATATGTGTTTATGGCCATGATTAATTAGTCTACAGATTTTCATAATTTTCAAAATGTATCTTCCCTATTTGATTCATTTAGATACAATTTCTGCAAAAATGCATTTATTTTTTCGTTGCTATTGTATTAAAAAAAGATATTTTTAAAGAAAAGCCACTACACAGCAATAAAGTCTATATAATTTAGCTTTCATGAAACAGATTCCAATGTCTCCCCAGAAATTGTTGAAATAATTACAGCTCTGTCTGTAACCGTCTGTCGTCCTTCAGCCAAAGAATTATTATCCAACCGAAAACTGCCCCAAAGGACCAGCTTTTATTATTATTTTCATTGTTGTCCGTTCCAACAAGAAGCTCTTTTATAGCATCCGGGAGGCATCGAATATGAGAAACACATTTGGTTATTATTGGGATGTTTGTTCAAGGATCTCTGTTTCAGAAATGTGTTTTTTCTTAAAGAGCAAGGCCGCTCGACTGAACACGGGAGTCTCAAAGGTCCCAATTTAAATGAACTTCAATCAAACTGCAACTTACAACCAACTTTGGAGTTGATTTTTGATGTTTCTGAATAAACCCTAAATGGTAGATGGAAAAAGAGGGATTTAAGAGAAAGGAAAGTTTTCTAAAACAGGTACTTTCCAACATTTTCAAAACGACTTCATTTTTATTATGAGCATCCAAGTTAACCCCCCACTAAATTACATTATACAGGCATGTGATCTGGAAACCCGTTATCCAGAGAGCTCCGAATTAAGGGAAGGCCATCTCCTATAGACTCCACTTTAATGAAATAATCTAAATTTTTAAAAATGATTTCCTTTTTCTCTGTAATAATAAAACAGTAACTTGTACTTGATCCCAACTAAGATATAATTAATCCTTATTGGAAGCAAAACCAGCCTATTGGGTTTATTTAATGTTTACATGATTTTCTAGTAGACGTAAGGTATGAAGATCCAAATTATGGCAAGATCTGTTATACGGAAAAAATCCAAGGTCCCAAGCATTCTGGATAACAGGTCCCATACCTGTATCAGTATAATAGAATTCTGGCACTATTACTGCTGTCTGAGCTTCTCCTCACTAGAATGGGGTATATACTCAAATTCATTCTCTTTTGTTTTTGGTGGGTGTATCCTTGTGTTTTAGACTTTTAACTTCGTTGTTCAACAGAATGGATCCATTATCCAGAAATTCCCAAGTCGGAAGCATTCTGGATATCAGGTCCCATACCTGTAATAGAATTCAATACCTTGGTCACCTATATAAATAAAGTTGTTAAAATGTTTTACAAAAACAAATACATATCACTAAATGATATTATTATTTTTATTATTATAGATATCATTCAATTCTTAACATGACTTGTTTCTTTCTGTGTGCCGTATTTCAATAGAGAAGAGTATTATATATATATATATATATATATATACAGTATATATAGTTATAAATTGAAGCAGAGGTTTAATAATCTATTGTATTTCATGAAGATTAGCGATGGGCAAATAAATTTGGCAGGCGCGAATTCGCGGCAGATTTCCTCATTTCATCTTCGCGAAAAATCTGACACATCAAAAAAATTTGGGCCCATCAGTAGTGATGGGTGAATTTCTCCCGTTTCGCTTCGCTGAAAAATTCCAGAATTTCCCAAAAAATGTGCATAATGGCGAAAAATTTGTGAAAAATCTTGAAATCAGAAAGTTCCCCAAAAAATTGTCAAATTCAAACGTTTTCACGCAAAAATTGGGAAATTAGAAGGATTCCACTCAAAAATTGTGAGATTTGAAGGTTTTCACAAAAAAATCGTGAAAATCGGATGTTTCACTCAAAAATCATGAAATTTGAAGATTTTCATTAATAAATCGTGAAATTTGAAGGATTTCACTCAAAAATCGTGAAATTTGAAGGATTTCACTCAATAATCGTGAAATTTGAAGGTTTTCACAAAAAAAACGCAAAAATCTGACATTTTTACAAAAAAATTGCGAAAATCGAAAATTGACGCGGGTGAATTTTAACTGCGAATTTTTACGGGAGATTTGCGAATTTATTCACCCATCACTACCCATCAGAATAGTCACGCGCATAAACATTGTCGCACGTCAAAATTGACACCCATTGACTTTAATGCATTTGGCCAAAATAGATGACTAAATAGTTGAAATTGACGCGCATCTAAATCATTTTGATGCCCATTGACTTCAATGCGTTTTCACAAGATATCTGGTGTAGGATATTGTAAAGGAGCAGAACAAGAGGTTTGGAGAACTGGGAGTGGAGGAGGTGGAGGGATAGTCTATCAATAGAATTCATTCCATTAGTGTGTAGTATATCATCCTCATTTATTTATTTAGTGCTTACTAATTAGGCAGGGCTTTATATACAGCATGGTCATTGGATGATCGCAGAACATTAGGGCAGGTAATACACAATCATAATCAAGAAATAGGCCAAAAACTCAATATAACAGAGATCAAACAAAATAATAACACACCAAAGAACTCACAGAAATGAGACCTACTCATTGGAAATATATGCAGGTGATATTCATGGCACTAATATACATACAGTACAACAGGACCTTCTGCCTGGAGGGAAACTCTATAATATATCAGGCCCATTCTATCTAATGTATTTATTATATGCAGAAATTATTCACATTCCCTCTAAAACACCTTGCACATGATGCAGTCATGCTATAGGACAATTATACCATTACCTTGAATTGTGCTTAGTACAGGGAATACCTATGCTGCCATAGTTTTATGGGATCTCTCTGTACAGACTATGAGCAAACTTAGGGGACTGTTCCTGCTGAATTGTGCTTAGTACAGGGAATACCTATGCTGCCATAGTTTTATGGGATCTCTCTGTACAGACTATGAGCAAACTTAGGGACTGTTCCTGCTGAATTGTGCTTAGTACAGGGAATACCTATGCTGCCATAGTTTTATGGGATCTCTCTGTACAGACTATGAGCAAATTTAGGGGCTGTTCCTGCTGAATTGTGCTTAGTACAGGGAATACCTATGCTGCCATAATTTTATGGTATCTCTCTGTATAGACTATGAGCAAATTTAGGGGGCTGTTCCTGCTGAATTGTGCTTAGTACAGGGGAATACCTATGCTGCCATAGTTTTATGGGATCTCTCTGTACAGACTATGAGCAAACTTAGGGGACTGTTCCTGCTGAATTGTGCTAAGTACAGAGAAATACCTATGCTGCCATAGTTTTATGGGATCTCTCTAAACAGACTATGAAAAATGAATAATTCCTGCTATGGAGTGTTATATCATGTACTTTGGGGCAATTTGATACTAATAAAATAATTTAAAAAATGCTGAATAAAAAACATATATTTTGCTTATATGATTCAGTCAAAATTCAAGACGTCTCACATGATGCTGCACCTAAACATTCCATTAACGAAGAGGCATTTCTTGATTAGAAATCAGCAAAAAAAAAAAAAAAAAATCTATGGGCACACTTGAAGGACATGGGAAATTGCAATCTATTGTTTACAGAGTGATTCGTTTTTGAGCAATGCCCCAAGCAGCACTAATCATTTCATTTCCTATTTACATTCTTTCTGTTTATTAAGCAGGGGCTACAGAATGTTTAATTTTCCACGGGGAACATAACGGAAGATGGTATCAGAGCAATATATTTGTTATTTGGAAGAACAAAAATCCCTTGCCGTGCATTGGCTAGAACAATAAGGAAGGTCACTTGCAATGGCAATTATTATTCTGGGTGCCAGCTGCTCTGACTGTCATCTGACATGTTGCAGCTCCTGTGCAGTAGAATGTGACAATGTAAAACCAGGACAACGATGAATTAAAAATGGCAACTGAATGCCGTGCTTCACACTGGCGGATCAAAAAAAGACTTTGGGGCAGATTTAGTTAAATATACTTCGAAATTCGACCATCGAATGGCTATATTCGACTTCGAATGTTAGTCTATGGGGACCTTCTAATGCATTTTTCTACATTTTTTGTAGTTGAAGTAAAATCGTTCAATCATACGATTAAATAGTTCGATCGTACGATTAAATCATATATATAATTTTTCTCTAAGTTACAGGATTTAGGGAGGCGGTCATGACACCAACACAATGGTTGGCTAAAAGATATGATTAAATGTGGCTATACTCTGGATAAACCTATATGTGTCTGCAAGCCAAACGAATCATGAATAGTCAGACAGGTACATGGTCAGATTCCATTGTTCCACTTGGTTGAGCTTGAGAGCATGAGAATGTACAACTGTAGCTCCTTATCACTTCCCCATTAATGGAAGAACCATGTTCTTGCGGATACAGTACACTGCAAGGTAATATTAAAGAGGACAAATAATTGTCATTCCAATAGGATTGGCGGATTGTTGTAAGGATCCCTTACCCTGGTGGTCTCTGTTCCTTTGGCGCCGGTTCTCCTATGGTGCGCGCGGCCGCGTTCTTCCAGGTTTATGTGCTGGTGTGATGACGTCGCGGCGCAATGGCGCAACATTCAAAAGTATAAAAAGAGGATTCCGGCTAGTAGACATTGCCCGTTTGTTAGGTTTAACTGGGTTGGTTTCTGGCTGTAGATTTCTAGTGAATCCTTTCTGATTATCTTGGTTTGACCCTTGCCTGCCTGTTGTTGACTACTCTGACTTCTCCAAGCTGACCCTTGCCTGCCTGACTATTCTACACTCTCCAATCCTGTACCAGGCCTGTCTGACTATTCTTGTCGGACTATTCTTGTACTCTGCCTATGCTGGCACAGTCTGCCTGATCACGCTTGTGTGTCTTCCAAGCTGTGTTGTCTTCCATCCAGTATCCATGGTAAAACGATCTTGCCCCTTTGCTCGTCCAGAACCTTTTGCCTCGCTCCTCTCTTATTAAGACCTGGTGGCATCCAATTAGCGGAGGACTCCTCCTGAAGTGAAAGGCGGCTGTTTTAGGCAGAAGCAAGAGCCGAGACCAGGAAGTCCAGCACTGTTTCTTGATTTAGGTGCCAAATGTGACAATTGTCTTTCATAACCAACCAACTTTGACCTTCAATACATGCTCAGATGGTAGAAATTGCCCAGAATGCCCACCATATCTGGCCATATATGAAGGTGAAAAATACAAGATTCCTCTACTCAACCCATTATCAATATATTTAAGACAGAGACATTTTGTGCATACTGAAAAATGCCTTACCCTTTAAACAAAACAGGGATTGTTTGTCCATATATTGCAATATGTTTAAGCTGAACAACTACGTCAAAGTCATCCCATATCTGGCCAGTCCTACGCTCAATTTTATCTGATTCATTAAGAATTCTATTGCTTCATTATACTTTTTACAAAGGGACTAGGTTTTACCTGCAACTTACTTGCTGCTTTCAAAGTAAAACTCCCAAACTTGGCTGCCCTTTTATTAGACACCAGTGGGATCACCTGACTATAGCTGGGAGGGGTGGGAGCTACAACATGGAGCTGGTCACTGCTCCTGTATAACTATAACAAACAAGGGAAAGTTGTGCTCACCACTAATTTTTAAAACCATTAGGCGGGGGTGCAATGAGGGTGTGACCACAAAATACATATAGTCAACTACAAGAGTCCTCTGCGCTCAACCCATTATCAATATATTTAAGACAGCGACATTTTGTGCATACTGCTACTGAAAAATGCCTTACCCTTTAAACAACACAGGGATTGTTTGTCCATATATTACAATATATTTAAGCTGAACAACTACGTCAAAGTCATTCCATATCTGGCCAGTCCTACGCTTAATTTTCATCTGATTCATTAAGAATTCTATTGCTTCATTATACATTTTACAAAGGGACTAAGTTTTACCTGCAACTTACTTGCTGCTTTCAAAGTAAAACTCCCAAACTTGACGTAGTTGTTCAGCTTAAATATATTGCAATATATGGACAAACAATCCCTGTGTTGTTTAAAGGGTAAGGCATTTTTCAGTAGCAGTATGCACAAAATGTCTCTGTCTTAAATATATTGATAATGGGTTGAGTGCAGAGGACTCTTGTATTTGACTATATGTATTTTGTGGTCACAGCCTCATTGCACCCCCGCCTAATGGTTTTAAAAAATAGTGGTGAGCACAACTTTCCCTTGTTTGTTATACTGTATATGAAGGTGATCCATACTCATGGAGATGCTCATTGTCTACAGTGGGATTGTTGCAAATTCCTAATGATGAATCCCAGATATTCTGGACATGAGCATTAGCATTGAAAATGCTAATCCTTCCAGATCAACACCCTTCCTGTTAGCCTAATCCTTTCTACTCTTCTTCATCTCCAGTATGTTTATATAAATATTCCTATTTAGGGAACATCTATTGTGGCGACAGGAATTCCTCAGTAAATGCACTTGTTAAGAATAATTTCCTTTCCACAACTGAATTTTCTTTCATCTGATCTCAAAGGGGCGTTTCACAAGTTCTATTCTGCCCAAAGGAAGTAGAGCTCACAAGAGAATGTTTGCATTGAAACTGAATATATTTATACAAGGCTCCTGTGATCAGTATGAGCTTAACAAACCTTGTTTTGTGGTTTATTTTACTGAATATTTTTCTTTGTTTTCCGTATTTTTTCCTTTGTATTTTTATTTCATTTTGGTATGACTTTTTATAGGTTATCAATCTTGGTTTGAAACCCTAGCTAATGTGATATTAATGTGTGAGGTTAGACCAGTAGACTGCGTCGGGTTGGGTACCTGTGGAATACCCACAAGGTGGTCAAGTTTTGGCCATAAATTTCTGATTGTCTGCGGGTTGTAGGACTGGAACCTCCCGTCCTCCCCTGAGTTTGTGTGAAAATTTCTTACCATACCAAGCAAAAAATGCTCCGGTGTGACATCATTTCCGGTTAATAATGACGTTTTTTTGGGTGTCGGGGGGAAAGTGAGTTATTTGCAGGCCAGGTCTGGGTAGTGGGGCATAGTGGGTGGTGGGTGTGGGTTGGCTTGCAGGTCAGCAGGTCCTCGTTGGGCATGGGTCTGCCCAATTGGACCTGCGCAGGACTCTAGCTATAGGTAGCCCTGCTCCTGCTCTAGTTCTGCACCCTGACATGTTCTTGCCCCACTCCTGTGTGTCTCTTGTTCCTAATCTAGTTCTATTTTTGCTCCAATCCTTGCTCCATTCCAGTCCTGTTCCAGATTCTGCCTCTTCATCCCACACAGCCCTGTGTCAGTCCTGTCTCTATGCCCACTCTGTCCAGTCACTGGTTCCCCACCTGCTCTGTTCCAGTCCTGTTCTCTTCACCCTCTCCATCCCTATTCTGTCAGATCCTGATTCTACACCCTTGTCATCCTGATCCTGCTCCTTCATCACCCATTCTTGTCTGTTATGTGCGCAATACTAGTTCCCACCTAATAGACGCGTCCTCTATTGAATTGCTTATCAGGGTTAGACTGGGCCGGCCCAAGCCAGCCTCCCGGGCTAGCTATTTCGCTGTGGCATTTTACCCGCATGCATAGTTTTTCGGTCACGAGGGCCCTTCATTGTGCAGCTCCGGTGGGCCCCCAAGGCTCTAGCCCAACCCTGTCCCTTACTATACCTTACACTGAGCAAAAAATCTCTGCCTTAGGAACACTATTCTCAAGTGTAGTCAGGGTGAATTAACAGAAAGCTCTGAATTATGGAAGGTCCTATTGTGAGGAAAACTTACCCTGGTGGTCTAGTGGGCCGGCAGGGACGCCCGCCACGCTGCTGTTCTTCTTCCGAATGCCGGTTTCCTAGGGCGCGTGCGGCATGCAATTCTTCTTCTTAAAAGCACATTGACGATGGCGTATGACGTCAGCACGCAATGGCGCCAAATTCAAACTGTATTTAAAGCAAAACCTGGATTGTTATCATTGCCCGTTGTTTGGTTCCATTTGTGAGTTCCTGGGTGCGTTATATTCTTATTCTGATTCCTGTTTTGACTCTGCCTGCCTGACTTTCGTGACTTCTGTAATCCTGACCTTGGCCTGATAACCAACTATTCTGAAATCTGTAATCCGACCCGTGCCTGTCTGACCCTTCTGATTGATCTCCTGGTTTTGACCCTGCCTTGCCTGTCTGACGTCGCTTGAATTCTGCCTGCACCGACCTGACCTGTCTGACCATTCTTTTGCCTACCCCTTGTACCGTGACCTTTTGCCCAAAGACTTTTGTTTAACAATCGTGTCCCTCTGCTCGTCCAGAACCCTTAGCTTGACTCCTCTCTTATTAAGACCTAGCGGCATCCAATTAGCCGAGGGCTCCTCCTGAGGTGAAAGGCGGCTGTTAAAGGCGGAAGCAAGAGCCCAGACCAGGGAGATTAGCATTGGTTCTGGATTCTGGATGCCGATCGTGACACCTATAGACTCCATTTTATCCAAATAATTAAAATTTTCTGTAAAAATAAAACAGAACCTTGTACTTGATCCCAACTAAGATATAATTAATAATTATTGGAAGCAAAATCAGCGTATTGGGTTTATTTAATGTTTACATGATTTTCTAGTAGATTTAAGGTATGAAGATCCATATTACAGAAAGATCCTTTATCCGGAAAACCCCAGGTCCTGTGCATTCTGGATACCTTGTACTTGATCCCAACTTAGATATAATTAATCCTTATTGGAAGCAAAATCAGCCCATTGGGTTTATTTAGGGGCCCATTTACTTAGCTCGAGTGAAGGAATAGAATAAAAAAAATTCGAATTTCTAATGATTTTTTTGGCTACTTCGACCATCGAATTGGCTACTTCGACCTTCGACTACGACTTCGATTCGAACGATTGGAACTAAAAATCGTTCGAATATTCGACCATTCGATAGTCGAAGTACTATCTCTTTAAAAAAAACTTCGACCCCCTAGTTCGCCACCTAAAACCTACCGAAGTGCCATGTTAAACTATGGGGAAGGTCCCCATAGGCTTTGTAACAATTCTTAGGTCAAAGAAAAATCGTTCGATCGATGGATTAAAATCCTTTTTTTGATCGATCGAACGATTTTTCGTTCTATCGTACTATTTGCTGTAAATCCTTCGACTTCGATATTCGAAGTCGAAGGATTTACATTCGGCAGTCGAATATCGAGGGTTAATTAACCCTCGATATTCAACCCTATGTAAATCTGGCCCTTAATGTTTACATGATTATCTAGTAGACTTAAGGCGTGAAGATCCAAATTACGGATCCGTTATCCAGAAAACCCCCAGGTCCCGAGCATTCTGGATAACAGGTCCCGTACCTGTACCAAAGTTATCATGGTATATTTCTGAGGGAACTGTTATGTGACTCAGACCATGAAATTATAGTGGATATTATTAAACCACTGAAAAAGTAGAATCGCTTTGCAAACAAATCACTTTAAAATTCACGAGCCAGCCTATGATTCATGAATGGATTTGTCTTCTATTGCTCTGAATCAATTCCCAGTGGAATTTCAATAGATTGTGAAAGTTTACAAATTGATGGGCTGCAACAGCCAATGATACAATTAAACAGCACTAACGATACAGCGGGTTGGACCTCTTTATATTCCTTCTCAATTCATAGACTCAGGCTGCCTGTTATACTGCTCATAAGAACCATAACATTATCCCAGTGTACAATTTATACCCCACAATTATACCCCACATTCCTCCTTTCCTAGAAAGTGAAACAGCCTGCAGACCACTAACCCACACACCACTATTTGCCTTCACCAACCATTTAAATATTTCTGTTTGGTTTCAGTATAAAAATAGGAAAGTGATTACAAGAGACCAGTACGGAACAAAGTGTGGCCTTTGGACTTGTAAATAAACTCTGTGCAAATATTTACTAGACGGTGTATTGGAGTTATATTTATTACACGTGGGTTACAGCCATTGCATTAGTGCTACATTGATTTGGCTTTGGCTGTAGCTGTAGGTTTTGTGGTATTAGTAAGGGCTCTTACACACGGCCGTTCCGACCTGCGTTCCGTTTTTTGGCGTTCAGCCGCAGGGGAGCGCAGGAATAGACGCAAGTCATTATTTGAAATGGGCCTGTACTCACTCAGGCGCGTGTAGGCGCCGAACGCAGGTTCAGACGCAACATGCTGCATTTTTCCTGCGTTCGGCGCCTACACGCGCCTTAGTGAGTACAGGCCCATTTCAAATAATGACTTGCGTCTATTCCTGCGCTCCCCTGCGGCTGAACGCCAAAAAACGGAACGCAGGGGAGCGCAGGTCGGAACGGCCGTGTGTAAGAGCCCTTATAGTTAAATTTCATGGATTGGTACCCTTGTAAAAAAAATTGCATGTTAAAGGGGGGATTTACTAAAACTCGCATTTATCTAAATCTTCTATTTAAACAAAGTTGACCTAACTCCCATCCACAAATTTAACTCTTCTATCAAAAAATTAGCTTGAAAAAGTCGGTGTGAAAATAAAAACAAAATCATGCGTCAATTATAATTGTGTGACTTTTTCAAATTGACGCTCCAAAAACTCCGCTTTATCGAATTATAAACGTGACAACTCGAATTCATCAGATTATCCGACGATAACCAGGGGGCATCTTCTGTGACAAAGCTGGGCGATGAACATCGACCGATATCGATTAAACTCATAAACTTGACTTTTTAAAAGTCAAAGTCATAAAATTCCCAATTTCAACTTTTTAAAGCCATTATTATAAGATTAAAAGTCATAATTTTGACTCCTAAAGTCATACTTATGGATTTGACTTTTAGAGGCAGATTTATCAATGGACTATTCACCTGGAAAAAAACCTGGCTTTTTATTTTTAATAAATTTTGGATGGTCTTTTTTAATTCGAATTTTGAAGTTTTTCAAATTCGAAATTCGACCCTTGAGAAATCTGCCCCTTAAACTGATAATTATGACTTTTAGGGGCAGATTTATCAAGGGTCGAATTTCAAAGTAATGGGAGTTTTTTTGAACTCCCATAACTTTGAAATTAGAATTAAAAGAGATCAATTGAAATTTATCAAAAAAAAATCTATGTTTTTTTCTTTGGGTGAATAGGTCTGTTTTTGATCGAGTCCACCAATTGACTCAAATTAGGTTCTAGGAGGTCCCCCATAGGCTAAAACAGCAATTTGACAGGTTTTAGATGGCCAATGGTCAAAGTCGAATTTTTAAAGAGACAGTACATTTCGAAATTGAAATTTAATTCAAAGTGAATTTGGACTATTCCCTAGTTGAAGTACACAAAAATTATCTCAAAATTCAAATTTTTAAAATACAAATTTTCCCTTCGACCTTTAACACTAATCTGCCCCTAAATCTCATAATTTTAAAATTCATAATTCATCAGTTTTTTTTGCTGGTCCCAGTGCTCTTTTTCAGGTTTTGCCTCCAATAAGGATTAATTATATCTTAGTTGAAATCAAGTACAAGCGACTGTTTTATTATTACACAGAAAAAGGAAATCATTTTTAAAAATTTGGATTATTTGGATAAAAGGGAGTCTATGGGAGGGGGCCTTTCCATTATTCAGAGCTTTCTGGATAACGGGTTTCTGGATAATAGGTCCTATACCTGTACAGTATTTTTTTTATTTTTCTTTTATAAATGTATGAATACTCAAATAACATACGTTAAAGGCAAAAAAGGGTCCATCCATCATCCATGTACATTATAGAGCCTCATGTCCCAGCAGTGAGAAGCCATTCCCAGACAATAGACTCACCAGCAGGTTATTTATTCATTTTTGCACTTAAGTCCTAATTTAGTTATTTATCATGTTATGTCCATGATGGAATATAGACATCAATCTAAAGGAATAATAATGCTGTATTCCCACTGAAGTCTCTTTGCTAAATGAATAAGTAGAGCATCAATAAATGGAGCAATAGATTATATGATTAAGTTATAATACATTATCTGACAAGGGGGAGCCTGAAAAATCAACATATGACAAAGGCTGTTCCCAGTCAAGGAAAACTTAAAGGGGAAGGAAACCTAGTCGGCGCCATCTTCTTCCACGCGATCTTCTTCCTGCTGTGAACGGCTTTTTGGCGCATGCGCAGTAGGATCATTTCTCCGGTGGGGGGGGGTTTCCTTCCCCTTTAAAGACTCCCCACACTTTTATGTCGGACAAATCAGCCTGAAGTGATAATATATTTTCCACTGTAAATGACAGAGAACCCCAGAGTAACTGCAAACAAGAAATCGCCTGTGTTTTATTCATAGCAGGTTTTTTTTATTTTTTACAAAATTAGTTTCAATTGCACAAAAACAAAGTTATTTCCTCTGAATCCTCTGGTAAACTGCAACCTGCTCTTTTATACAGACTTCAACACTAATAGGTAGTGATGGGCGAATTTATTCGCCAGGCACGAATTCGCAGCGAATTTGCGCGATTCGCCGCCAGCGAATAAGTTCGCAAAATTTCGGGGCAAAAATTCGCCGGCATCAAAAAAAATTTTATGCGCGGCGTCGGAAAAAATGAAAAAACGTCCGCCAGCGTAAAAAAAATGGGCGCCGGCATCAAAAACGGGCGCCGGCGTCAAAAACTGTTTGCGAATTTTTCGCAGTTTCGCAAATTTTTCGGCGAAACGGCGCAAATTCGCCCATCACTACTAATAGGGACAATTAATCCTTAAAGGAGAACTAAAGCCTAACTAAAGAAGTAGCTAGAAAAGTTGTACATGATGTTTTGTGCTTCTGTACCAGCCCAAGGCAACCACAGCCCTTTAGCAGTAAAGATCTGTGTCTCCAAAGATGCCCCAGTAGCTCCCCATCTTCTTTTCTGCTGATTCACTGCACATGCTCTGTGCTGCTGTCACTTACTGAGCTTAGGGACCCACTCACAATATACAGTACACATAGAATAGAAATGTCACAATATAAGGCTGATTAGTAATTAATACACATAATTACTACATGGCAGCACAGAAACCAGTGCAATTAGCATCAGAATTGAATAATCAGCAAACCTGTAGCATCAGCTTATATTACAGCCAGGGAAGCTCATTTTCTGCTGGATAATTAGTGACGAGCCCTAAGCTTAGCTTCTCAACAGCCAATCAGAGCCCACTGAGCATGTGAGTGTCACAGACACTTTCCAAGATGGTGACCCCCTGTGACAAGTTTGAAGTCCTGGATCATTGCTGCTATTGACAAGCTCAAACTTTAGCCTCGTGCAATAAGTTCACTATATAAAATAAGTCAGTTTTTGTTATATTAATTGTTAGGGTTTAGTTCTCCTTTAAAATTACAGATATTTATCTTACTTTCTTTTCTCCTCAGCTTTCTCCAACTGCATAATCTCATTCCCGACTTCCTGGTTCTTATTTCCTGGACAATGAGCTCACTCCCAGGCAGCGTCAGACCAGGGGACCCAGGGCCTGCAGACTCAGGGGCCCCCACACCATCCCCGGATCCCCCAGTCATAAAGTCCTCTATGCCGCCAAGCCTCCCCCTTCTCCACTTTTTTCTGATGGGGTCAGGGAGAGAGGTGGGGAGAGGGACTGCATGAAGCCAGAGGGGCCCAAAAGAGCCAGGGCCCACCAGGTTTTTTCCCAGTATCCTGCCGACCCAGTCTGACCCTGCTCCCAGCCCCTACCTTTGCCCCCTGGTGACTAGTCTGAGTAAACACAGCCCCTAGTTTTCTCCAAACCTGCTGTGTCTCATAGAGCATTCTGGGAGAGAAACACCCTAACTTCTAGGGTCACTGTGCCACAATATACAGGAACACTTATCTCTTTTACTATAAATTTAGTTTTTCTTCTCATTAATTTACTTGTCAAAGCTCTTAAATTAAAAGCCTTAGAAAAAAGGTCAGGATCCCGTCCTCTGCCTGAATTGATCCAACCTCGGCAGTCAGACTAATGAATATCAATCAATCAATAATCTGCATTATTATTATAATTTATTATTATTATTATTATTATTATTATTATTATTATTATTATTATTATTATTATCATTTATTATTTATTATTATTGTTATTATTATTATGATTATTATTATTATTATGATTATTAACCTGCATGAGAGAGTATGAACATGTACGATACAAGATATTGTAAATAAATTAGCAGTCCAGGCTGATTTGTATAGTGAATACAGACGGACAAATCTATTTACCAATAAAAATAAAAAAGGCAGTAAAGACATTTCTATCTAATAGAGTCATAAACATCAGCAGGATCCATGCAATGCTTTTTATGGTGTATTATTTTAAGGATTATTATTTCATATTTAATTAGCATTGCTGTACTAATACAGAACACAGTTTTGCTCCTTAAATTCCCACATTCATGGAATAGCCTATAGACTACAGCTCACCCACTGGGGCTTATTTATAAATATTGGGCAATTTTGCACCTGGGCAGTAACCCCTAGCAACCAGTGATCAGTGAGCTGCAGGTTGAACAGTGAAAGCAATTCATCTGCTGGTGACCCCAATGTTTCTATATATCTGTAACCTTGTTATGAGCTAAGGGGGCCCAGTCTGAAGGCCAGTTAGGGGGAGATTTGGGGTGAGTGTTTATTTGTACCCTGGGTACCCCTGGAACTATAGCAGGGTGACTGTTACCCCAATGTTTCTATATATCTGTAACCTTGTTATGAGCTAAGGGGGCCCAGTCTGAAGGCCAGTTAGGGGGAGATTTGGGGTGAGTGTTTATTTGTGCCCTGGGTACCCCTGGAACTATAGCAGGGTGACACCCCAATGTTTCTATATATCTGTAACCTTGTTATGAGCTAAGGGGGCCCAGTCTGAAGGCCAGTTGGGGGAGATTTGGGGTGAGTGATTATTTGTGCCCTGGGTACCCCTGGAACTATAGCAGGGTGACTGTTACCCCAATGTTTCTATATATCTGTAACCTTGTTATGAGCTAAGGGGGCCCAGTCTGAAGGCCAGTTAGGGAGAGATTTGGGGTGAGTGTTTATTTGTGCCCTGGGTACCCCTGGAACTATAGCAGGGTGACACCCCAATGTTTCTATATATCTGTAACCTTGTTATGAGCTAAGGGGGCCCAGTCTGAAGGCCAGTTAGGGGGAGATTTGGGGTGAGTGATTATTTGTGCCCTGGGTACCCCTGGAACTATAGCAGGGTGACTGTTACCCCAATGTTTCTATATATCTGTAACTTTGTTATGAGCTAAGGGGGCCCAGTCTGAAGGCCAGTTAGGGGGAGATTTGGGGTGAGTGTTTATTTGTGCCCTGGGTACCCCTGGAACTATAGCAGGGTGACACCCCAATGTTTCTATATATCTGTAACCTTGTTATGAGCTAAGGGGGCCCAGTCTGAAGGCCAGTTAGGGGGAGATTTGGGGTGAGTGATTATTTGTGCCCTGGGTACCCCTGGAACTATAGCAGGGTGACTGTTACCCCAATGTTTCTATATATCTGTAACCTTGTTATGAGCTAAGGGGGCCCAGCCTGAAGGTCAGTTAGGGGGAGATTTGGGGTGAGTGTTTATTTGTACCCTGGGTACCCCTGGAACTATAGCAGGGTGACACCCCAATGTTTCTATATATCTGTAACCATGTTATGAGCTAAGGGGGCCCAGTCTGAAGCTCAGTTAGGGGGAGATTTGGGGTGAGTGTTTATTTGACTCCATAGGTGACCCTGGAACTATTATCACTTATAAATCTGAAAGCCCTTGACTCCCCAATCCTAATCTTTATTCTGTGCGATGCTTCCCTTTTATGATTGACAGTTGTTTGGCATACATACGGGCACACGACACCTAATGAATGTGCTTTCCATTAACAACTACAAAGATGTTTAGAAAGTTACAAGTGAAGTCAATGTTCCTGCTGCTCCTGATCCTTGAAAAACACTCAGAATGATATTTGAATTAATCGATTGCTTCCCATATTTAATAAACGTCATTTTTTTAATGTTCCTCAATATGTTGCTCTGCATTTTGATTTGCTGCATCAGTAAATTTTTATTTCAGCCCTCGCCTCCCTGGTGGCTTTCTATTATCAATCCCTCACGTAATTATTATAATAGTAATTGCTCCATCATTCCTGGGAAATGCTAATTAGCGCTCATTATGGCTACATATTATTCACAGCGTTATCATTTACATAACAATGGCGGAGAGTCGATTGCGTTATGTCATAATTAAGAAACGTCAGGGAATTTGTCTTTGTACATTTTTTACCGTTAACAAATAACAGATTTTAATATTATATTTCGGTGACACGATCAGGGGGCAAATATTTATTCACAATATCCATTAAATGATAAATATTTAATGGTTTAAAACAGATTTTGGGTGAAGCACTTCCCAAATATGCCAGTGATAAATAATAAATAAGCCCAAGGGCTGTATAAACTCGTATTAGTTTGCATTCTTAAATTATAATAGCAAAGTAATCAAATTCCCTGTTTCTCCAGAAAAAGGATTGTGCTGTGTTTGCACTCTTCCCTGACAATTTAACCCCTATTAACAAGCCAGGGTCCGTAGGCCAGAGAAATTTGAAAATACCACTGTACAAGTATGGAATCCGTTATCCAGAAACCCATTATCCAGAAAGCTCCAAATTACAGGATGGCCGTCTTCCATGGGTAAAACAAGTAGATATAAGCTTTCATCAACAGGAATCCCTTTGTGATCTCAATACAGATATGGAATCCGTTATCCAGAAATCCATTTTCCAGAAAGCTTCAGATTATGGGAAGGCCATCTCCCATTGGCTCAAATGTAATCAAATAATCATAACAATAAGGGGCACATTTACTAAGCTTGAGTGAAGGATTCAAAGTAAAAAAACTATGGGGCCGATTCATCAAGCTCGAGTGAAGGATTCGAAGTAAAAAAACTTCGAATTTCGAAGTGTTTTTTGGGCTACTTCGACCATCGAATGGGCTACTTCGACCTTCGACTACGACTTCGAATCGAAGGGTTCGAACTGAAAATCGTTCGACTATTCGACCATTCGATAGTCGAAGTACTGCCTCTTTAAAAAAAACTTCGACCCCCTACTTCGGCAGCTAAAAGCTACCGAAGTCAATGTTAGCCTATGGGAAAGGTACCCATAGGCTTGCCTAAGTTTTTTTGATCGAAGGATATTCCTTCGATCGTTGGATTTAAATCCTTCGAATCGTTCGATTCGAAGGATTTAATCGTTCGATCGAAGGAATAATCCTTCGATGGTTCGATCGTAGCATTTGCGCTAAATCCTTCGACTTCGCTATTCGAAGTCGAAAGATTTTAGTTCCTAGTCGAATATCGAGGGTTAATTAACCCTCGATATTCGACCCTTGATGAATCGGCCCCTTAGAGTTTCGAAGGTTTTTTTTGGGACTACGACTTCGATTCGAACGATTCGAACAAAAAATCGTTTGACTATTCGACCATTCAATAGTCGAAGTACTGTCTCTTTAAAAAAAACTTTGACTACCTTCTTCGCCACTTTAAACCTACTGAGCTACAATGTTAGCCTATGGGGACCTTCCCCATAAATTTTCTAAGCTTTTTATGATCGAAGGAAAATCCTTTGATCGATGGATTAAAAACCTTCGAATCGTTCGATCGAATGATTTTTCCTGCGATCGATCGATCAAAGTATTTGCGGTAAATTCTATCGACTTTGATATTCGAAGATTTTTACTTTGAGGGTCGAATATCGAGGGTTAATTAACCCTCGATAATCGACCCTTAGTAAATGTGCCCCTATGTGTAGTGCTATAGTAAAATGAGTGCACCGTTCTCTTTCTATGAGCTCCACTCCAAATACTGTGCTTCGGATGAGACCTTAAATCTTAAAGAGTAAGCCCTCGCAAACGGTGTGGAGGCAGGGTGTAGTGTAACTGTAACTAGATACAGGGTGCAAGAATTGGGCACCAGTGTTTTTTATAACTTAACCAATGAACATATTTATTGAACAATACAATCCTCATGGAGTGTACATAAGAGCAAAACAGGATCATACATCAACAGTGGATAGGCAATACTCACAGCACCTTTGGTCAGTGTTAATCCCCACAGGGAAGAGAACATGCACAGCGGCAATGAAGGTACATCCAGATTTCAACCTTTTCCCTAAGTGGAACCCAGGGGAATCACTACATCCCTAAGTCTATGCACTTAGTCCCTACTTCTGGGCAATTAGTACCCGGAATCTTAATCCCTATGACTTTCCTTGAGCTGCTCAGCTAAATAGCCTGCACAAAGCCCTGACTTCAACCCAACTGAACCCTTGTGGGAGGAACTGGAAATATAGGTATTCAAAATGAATCAGTTAATAGTGCTGCTCCAGCAGAATTCTACCCATTTCTCAAAAGAGCAAACAGATTTTTTTATATTCAATTTTGAAATCTGACATGGGGCTAGACATATTGTCAATTTCCCAGCTGCCCCATGTCATGTGACTTGTGCTCTGATAAACTTCAATCACTCTTTACTGCTGTACTGCAAGTTGGAGTGATATCACCCCCTCCCTTTCCCCCCCCCCAGCAGCCAAACAAAAGAACAATGGGAAGGTAACCAGATAACAGCTCCCTAACACAAGATAACAGCTGCCTGGTAGATTTAAGAACAACACTCAATAGTAAAAACCCATGTCCCACTGAGACACATTCAGTTACATTGAGAAGGAAAAACAGCAGCCTGCCAGAAAGCATTTCTCTCCTAAAGTGCAGGCACAAGTCACATGACTGGGGTCAGCTGGGAAACTGACAATATGTCTAGCCCCATGTCAGATTTCAAAATTGAATATAAAAAAATCTGTTTGCTCTTTTGAGAAATGGATTTCAGTGCAGAATTCAGCTGGAGTAGCACTATTAACTGATGTGTTTTGAAAAAAAACATGTTTTCTGATGACAGGTTCCCTTTAACATAGATACGGCCATATTGATGCCATTGAAATTCCCTTTTGGGGCGGCTCACCTCTACCCACTCTTTTTGCTTTGAAGATTTACAATTTTATTATGGTCGACAAATGTTTGAAAGACAATCACAGCCGCCGGAGGATCATTCACAGATAAAGTGCAAGTTTCAAGTAATTGCTTCAGTATGCTGGCGACTTTTATGACTGTACCAGAAAAGCACTTTACTAGGGGAGATAATAATGACTGTATCGATGTTGCTATTAGTAATGGAAAAAAGAGAACAGCGAGTCCTTTTTAGCTTTCCGGTTGCTGTGAGATTAACAGGGGAATGTAATAAAAGTCACAAAGAGCAAAACAATTCGCACCAATGAGAATAAATATCCACATCTCGCAATGTAATATTGTTCCTTAAACTGGTATTGCATTGTGAGTTTTAATTGCAAATTTTAATTACTCTTAATTGTGCACTGCTTGAAGGTGTTATAATCTTTTGGAGCAAACATTACAACTTTTACAATAAGAAGTTTTATTACATTTGCTGCACACCGGCGCAAACTATAAAATTCAAAAACACTGTCGGAAGTGGTCACTAAACAGTTTCCGGGTTCGCAAAAGCTACTGTATATTAAATTCGCGCAAAGCAAAATTTTTTACACAAAGGCATAACTTTTTGCATCGCGAATAGTTTTTCCGTTACCGACTTTCATAACATTCTCCCGTAAGGGGGTTATTTATTAGAAATCGAATTAATCTAAATTTTTTTATTAAAACAAAGTTGACCAAACTCCCGTCCATGAATTTGAATCAATTATCAATGATCGAAAAAGTCAAAGGGAAAAAAAAACTTCACAACAAAATTGAGCTTCAATTCTTATCGTTCGATTGATGCTCTGAAAACTCCACTTTTTTTAATTATCGGACACAAAAACAAGAGTTTATCAGATTATAATACACAAAAGCCACAAATATCCTGTAAATTATATTCTTATAAATGGTGAGTTCTGATGTCATCCGTTATAATTGGTGAGTTCTGATGTCATTTCTGTCACATGACTCATTGAAACTTGTGTATTATAATAAATAAAGTACCCCCAGTTGTAAAATATGAGGATATTAGAAGTTACCTCGGAGTTCCATGACTTGTATAAAAACACTCGGCCTTCGCCAACTTATAATATCCTTATATTTTACAAGAGGGGGTACTTTATTCACTATATCCAGCGCAGATCACAATGTCAAGAAACAACTTCAGGGACATCTGCCATTGACTTCTACATGACGGGTTTGAGATGGAGTATTTTTGGATTTGACTTTTTAGCAGCTTTGGGGTACAATAAGGGGCCGATTCACTATGGGTTGAATATCGAAGTTAATTAACCCTCGATATTC